>NW_027142363.1:11719690-12319690 GCF_026170545.1 Melanerpes formicivorus | reverse complement strand
AGTCCAGAGAAGGGCAACAAAGTTGGTGAGGGGCTTGGAACACAAGCCCTATGAGGAGAGGCTGAGGGAGCTGGGGTTGCTTAGCCTGGAGAAGAGGAGGCTCAGGGGTGACCTTATTGCTCTCTACAACTCCCTGAAGGGGGGTTGTAGACAGGCAGAGGTTGGTCTCTTCTCCCAGGCAGCCAGCACCAGAACAAGAGGACACAGTCTCAGGCTGTGCCAGGGGAGGTTCAGGCTGGAGGTCAGGAGGGAGTTTTACACAGAGAGAGTGATTGCCCATTGGAATGGGCTGCCCGGGGAGGTGATGGAGTCGCCATCGCTGGAGGTGTTCAGGAGGAGACTTGATAGGGTGCTTGGTGCCATGGTTTAGTTGGTTGGGTGGTGTTGGATGATAGGTTGGACACGATGAAGGTCTCTTCCAACCGGGTTTATTCTATTCTATTCTACATCCAAAATCTCTCACTTCTCTGCTTTGGAGAAACTCAGTAAATTTGCTTACAGCCCTGCTGGGTCTGTTCTGCAGTTTAGCACACAATATGAAAACACAGGGTAGGAGCAAGAGTATGTTGAATGTGAGTTACTAAGCACAGCAAGTTAGGGCAAGCACAGAGTCTGGGATCAATGCACACAGCCCTCCCAAATGTGTGTGTGTGTACACATGTCTGCACACATTATTGTCCTGGATGTGAGAATTAAGTGGGACTGTCTTTATGAGGTACCACAGCAATCTCAACAGTGCATCCCATTAAAATAAGGATTTGCAGACTTACTTCAGCAGCTACAAGTCTCTGGGAAAGAGTCACATCTTTTTTCAGTTGCAGATGATTATCTGTCACATTCACTGGGACTTGCAATGCATGCAGGGCAATTACAGTATTGAAAATACTACGAAAAAACGAGGTGAAGTGGAACAGAAATTTGCCATCAGAACTGTGTACTGCAGCAGCAAAATGTGAGGATCTATTCACAGAAATTAGGAGTAGGTAATTAACAGCGCAATTTCTTTACCAAATGTGCGTGCAAAACCCTCTGCAGAAGATACAACAAAACAGATGACAGTTGCAGGAAAGTAGGAAGTCAAATAGCCCTTTGCAGAGGTGTTATGAATGCTGATACATATTAAAAAGAAAATCCAGCACTTTGCATTTCTGCTGGTGAGATTAGATTTTAAAACCATGGACACTGTGAAACAACTGTAGCCTTGCTTTATTGGATGTGGAATTGTCTGCATTGTGTAATAAGATGTTACAAGGCTGTAAGGCAGAACAACTTGTGCTATTCACAGCAGAATAACTCAGGCCATAACAGCAACTCCTTTCCTTGTTTTTTAGCAGTGAAGTCTGCATGGTTCCCTCCCTGCACAAAATTGTGCAGAGGATATGATAAAATCAGTAATTCTCAAGATCACTTCTTGCAGCTGGCACTTCTTTAACATGTCCCATTTTCAAGTTCTCATGGAAAACATAGATTATATGATAGAAGGTACCAAACACCTACCTCGTGTTAATAGGGCAGTAACACATAATTATACCTAGTGCTGCACACCCTCTTCCCTTCCAATACTGGCAATGCAGCAGCTGACAATATTGGCGTGTTTCCATTGGCACCACCAACCACTCATGCTCAGCGCTGTTCCAACATCCCCTGATGTAAAATTAGAACAGTAAGACCACATCCTGCCTTCCTTTGTTTGCTCACCTATTTAGGCAGCGGTTTCAACTGAGCCTGAACCATCCACTCCTATGCACAGACAGAACCGTACACAAAGGAGCTGTGCTGTCCAGCACTCCCACAGCACGCTGTGATAACACAGAACGATATCGGTGGAGAGAACAACCTCTCTGCAGTGGTCACAGACCACTGCAGACAATGCTGATGCTGCAGGCAGCATCCACATCAGGGATTTTCTTTGCTGACCAAAAGCCCCTACAGCACAGCTGTCGTTTCTCTGCTCAGAGAATATGCGTGGTAGAGGCTAAAGTCTTTGCTGCAGCTAATGATTAAAAGACATGACATTTTCACTTACCTGGGGTACCAGTACAATAATCTTCCAGTGGTTCCTTCAACTTCAGAAGATATGAATACTAGCAATCATCTTTACTGGCTATGATCATTTCCATGGCAATGCTGTTATTTGTCTAGTGCTTTGTGTGTGCCAGGCACTCTGTGAAGAGGAAATAAGAAAAAGCCCAAGCTATTTACAGCTTGATGGCCTGTGTCTGCAGCCTATGGTAGCACTTCTACAGTAATTCCAAAGGTATGTGTGTGTGTACACATGTACATGCTCATGGAGAAGTTGTGGGGCTTGCTTAATTTTCAGCCATATCAAATCCATGGTTTTGCTTGATAACCTGACAAACAAATACTAGCATCAGCAAGTGGAGATGGGAGGAATGAGCATGTGGAGAAGAAAACACATCAGAGGAAAGGTGAAACTATGGTTTTGGCAGCAGCATTAGCATAAATTATGGAACTGCAGTACCAGCATCACCACAATCTTGTGTTTTCTGTGGCTTAAACGGCTGTGGAACTGTGTTTCACCTGCTGCAAAGATGCAAGCAGAACACTTGTGCAAACATTATTGCAGGTGAGTGTGGGTCGCAGGAATGGGAGATGAATATACAGTAAATCAACAAAGAAAGGAACAAAAAACAGAAACAGAAGTTCAATTACCTTTTAAGAGACAGCAGCTCTGCAGCACTTGTGGCAGAGTTTTAGACAGGCACCCTGGAAAGAGTAGTAGAAATTGCACTCAGAAATACATAGGAAGCAATAAATTTCCTTTAGCAGAATGAGACAAATTCTGCTTTCTTTAACTGTAACTTCCTGGGCTCTAAGTATTTCTAAGTCTTGAAGCTGAACAGGCCTTTATCAGTATGATAAAGGGGGGGAGGGGGAAAAGTGGCTTTTTGGTTTTGCTGTTTTGTAGTTCTACCAAACTGAATACTTAACAATAATGAAATTGTTCCATGTCATATAAACAGTGGGCCCATACCTCACTTTTCTGTAGACAGTTTATATCTATCCTTCCATTTGGAAAGGATAGCAGTAGGCCTAGCTATATCTATAGATAAAATATTAATATAGATATCACACAGAAAATTGCTGTCAAAGTTTTGAACTGAACCTGTTCTGATAGATTTAATCTCAGTTTTTCCCCCAACAACCACTGTTTATTATCCATAGCAGGGTGTTGCAGTTTAAACAGATTCTTTTTGATTTCTTAAATTCGGCAGGCTATGTCCACAATGCCCATAACATGAAAGGATCCAGGCAATAGCTAGACTTTTTCATGTTGAGTCACATCCAAAGATCACTCCTTAGAGAGATGATCACTGAACAGAACACCTTTCCAGAAAATGGCATTCTTGCTAATCTTGTCAACAGACCAGCTCAGCTGTTTTGCTATCTGGACTGCATGTGAAAGAATTATTCACTTGTTTCTTGCTCCTCACTTGCCCTTACAGATAACAAACAGGTTTCTGTATGGGACCCCAGGAACAGAAGAAAGAAGATTAATACATAAGAGAAGGCTCCAAGGTGACCTCATTGTGGCCTTCCAGTATCTGAAGGGGGCCTACAAGAAGGCTGGGGAGGGACTTCTCAGGATCTCAGGTAGTGATAGGACTAGGGGGGGAATGGAATGAAGCTGGAGGTGGGGAGATTCAAACTGGATGTGAGGAGGAGGTTCTTCACCATGAGAGTGGTGAAACCCTGGAATGGGTTGTCCAGGGAGGTGGTTGAGGCCCCGTCCCTGGAGGTGTTTAAGCCCAGGCTGGATGAAGCTGTGGCCAGCCTGATCTAGTGTGGGCATTGGAACTAGATGATCCTTGTGGTCCCTTCCAACCCTGACTGATACTATGATGCTATACTATGATACTATGAACTTAGCACTGTGTGCTTTGACAGTGGTGTTCGGAAACAGGGAGAATGTGAAAAACAGCATGTTCAGTGGAATTTTTGTTTAAGCATATGTTTTATATACAGCTGCAATGTACAGAGACCAAGTTCTAAGAGGTGAACTGGAAAAGAAGCAATAAAATACTATTAGCTTTAGCACTCTAGAAGTTAGGGATGGAAATGACCCATAAGACCTTAGCCAGAGAAAGATTGCTCCTTCTAGGACTGTGATAAGTGTACCAAATAGGGATTGAGTAGGCAGCATATGTACCATGCTTTAAGCCTGCCTTTCCACCTACTTGTCCATCCCCTGGGCTTTGCCTCTCTCCCCTCTCCCAGGTGGCACAATGTTCCACAGGGCACTATTTTGATCCCATGACTGCCAACCTGCAAGCTACACCAGAGCGGGAAGCCAGCTGTGCAGAGAAAAGAAGGGGTGGGGGGAAAGTGGCACCTTCAGAAAGAGGCTGCTGAGTTTTCCTGGGCACTTTTCAACAATGTTATAAAACACAAAAATGAGAGTCTTTGCACTAATGAATATGGATGAGAGATCTAACACAACGAAAACCTACCATCCGGATATAGTTTTAATGGACTGTACGACTGTTCTTTTCATTACAGGAACGTGAAGATTAAAGATCCCACATGATTGATATTTTTGAGTTGTTGGAGTCAATGTGCCAGGAATCTGTGGAGGTTTCAAAAATGCGTGTAAAGCTGTGCACTGTAAGCAACTGTCATTGTTAGATGGCAGTAAATATGAATTACAGAAGAATCAGAAAATCCTGTTTCAAATAGCGGCTCACACAGTATTTCAGTCGTATGCATACAGTCATGTGGAGGGAAGGCAGGCAAACAAAATCCATGATAAACTGCCACTTAATGACACATTTTCAAAATCTGTATCTTGGTTTGCATATAGAAAAGCTTTTCCTGCACCTCTTGAAGTGTACAAATAGCTTTTCTATATGCAAGCTAGCATCTGGAGTATGTATGCACCTATATCCAGGATGGTGCATACAGTAGAAATAGATGTGAAAATCAGGACTTAACAATTGTAAAGGCCAAGCTGAGGCCTCTTCTAAAGCTGTTTTTCAGATGCTAATTTAAACACATGAAAGAGAAGAAATTGGGAGTTAATCTTTCTCCTCTCACCACTCTACAACTTTCCTATCTGTGTTAGATATAATAGGGTCTGAGAGGAAAGTATTACCATAGCTAATGCAGTACCCGGGGTATGAGTCATGCACAGAGTGCCCACTCCTGCATGTGGACAGAGGGACTTGTAACACAAAAGGCTCTGAGGAGGAAGGACAGCACTTGAGCAGCCCCCAGCTACTGGGAGGCTGGAGGTGGAGCTGGCTGGTGATAAGTGGATGAATTGTTTCCACCACATGGTTAATGACTCAGCATCATTATCCCAAAGTATTTATTTTTTATCTCTACCAGCTCACTCAGCACACTTGTCTGCAAAAGAACCGAGGGGAGGTAGGCATTTACTTCTGTAGCCTTTGCTGAGCGAGGGTCATGCATATCTTCCACTGCTGCTTTGCCATCTCTAGGGTTGTAACACCATCAGAAAGATTCCCACTGACTTCAGAAAAGCTCGCATCAAGGCTCAGGCACCCCTCAGCCAATAAATACACCCTGAACCTCCAGAGCAGCAAGGAATTCTAACCCAGTCACCTGTGTGCACATACATTATTTCGACATGCACACACTCAGCTGGAAACTCATCACCTAGGCTGACAACAGTGAGGGTGCAAAGCAAACACTGACTGCCCTGTTCCCGTGTTCTCTGAAATATCAGAAGTGATGCCACTCCACTGGCAACTGCCAAGTAGAAATGGCCATGACAAGAGTGGGAGTAATCAGCGTATGTGCAGTATATACTGAGACAGAGCTGCTGCAGCCCTCGTTCCCTTTAGCTGGTTCCCAGAATAAGAAAGCGGTAGTATGTGTAGGTTTATTTTAAGCAGGGCTAGAGCACACATATAGCTGGCTTGTACAGTCTCCTGCAAATACTGCTTACTCGATGGGATATATTATGTCACTATGTCCCTAAATACCTCTGCTCTGCAGACCAAATTCAAAACATAACTTTTGGGGGAAAAAAGTAACACTTAGAATATCTTTTCTGTTGTCAGTGGAGTGGAGACGTGTTAATGCTGATTTTGGTGCTTATCTGTATTTACTGCTAGCCCATTGGCTCGCTGTCACTAGTGTTCATAAAGACACCCACAACAATGAACAGTGGAGCCTTGCTAATGCCTCCCACCAGCCATATGGCATGCAGAGCTTAAGGGTGCAAGGTCACATATTCCTTTGTTTTTATTGCCCATTTGGCAAAGAGCTACCATGCAAGGGCACTCAGTCACCTGCATTGTTTGGACTGTGTCATGGGGCTAAGCACTGGAAGTCTTAACCATAGAGACAGAAAGTCCTTCAGGGGCTAGACAGCCCAGGAGGTGGACACAGGAAATTGTAGTTCTGCTATCTCTTTATAAGTAGGCTGTATGATTTGTTGTCTCCCTTTTTTTCCCTCCTTTCAGCTCTCCAGAGGGAGTCCTTATCTGGTACATGGGGGAGTAGGCCTTTTTGTGGCCTTCAGAGGCCACAAAATTTTCCCTGGGCAATTTCAGCCTGTTAAGGCCTAATGGAAAGGAGACAGTGGGGGGAAAGGGGGTTGGGGAGGGGCAGAGAGAGAAAAGGAGCGCTGGGGCTTGTGGTTTAGTCTGGTTGGGGGAAGGTTCATAGGGGTTTTCATGTCTCCTGTATATGTATTCGGCATTAAGGATTCATACAATCTGTATTTTTCCGTATATTTTTGAATGCAATTCTGCATTTCTCTCCAATTCAGTGAGAGCATTCTATTTTACTTCCTTTGGGAGTCAAATTATTTCTGTCTGCTCTTTAAACAAGGACAGACTGGAAGGCCTTTTTCCAGCAGAACATACATTCACTCCCTAGTCTTCAAAATTAAACCCAACCAGCAAAAAGAAGATGAACACAGTCCTGCACAGAAGCATTTAAAACAATTGATTGTTGTCACTGAAGTGTTAGGGACCATCCTGCCCCTGCCTCCTGTGCCAGTCAGTGAAGGAGAGAGGCACTGGGGACCCCAGTTTATAAAGAGCACAATTACTGAAGGCCAGTTTGTACCAGGCAGCCTGGTGTTATGGGATGTTCCTTGCTGCTCTTTCCATCACCAACTGATTGCACATTGTGCCAGCAGCTGCTTTTGCCTCTGAGGACAACACATGCATAGACTAACACAAGAAATAGCCCATTAGCTATTTCCTAGCTGTTAAGGGCTACCACAGTGTGCAGTCTGCTACATGAGCAGTACCTTCCAGGGCAGAGAGAGCATATTTGTTGGCTGGCAGTCATAGTGCATGTAAGGTCACTACTTTAAGCTTTTCTTCCATCTGTGCTTCTATGCCCTCTAACTGAGGACAAAGACAAAGGCAGGGTCCAGCTCTTAATTTAGACCCCAAAGTTTAGATAAAAGTTACTCATTCCAGATAGACTCAGTTCCAGAAGTCACAGTCCATTTTACAAATGAAGATGGATCAATGCCTCCCCATGTTAGTTATTTGTGTTTCCCATTCCCTGCTTCTAGGCATCTACTCAGTGAATAACTCAGGTATACACCCAAGGAGTCATAAGAGTCCCTTTGAACTTAACAAATAGGCTACATTGACCAAGTAAGCAGATGCAGTTCATGCTTAATTTAAATTTGATGAAGTTTGACACTTTTAGTCACCTTGTGTATCAAACAGAAACAGCCCAAAGAGACTAGAAAGTCTACAGCCAAATTGTCTCCTGAAAGATGAAAGATATTAATATTTGCCATCATTTCCAGGAAGAAAACCAAGATGGAAGACAGCGTTTTCAGAAACAGCATGCATTCTGTATGCCTTCATGCAAGGTTCACTTGAACATGAATTTCTGCTCAGCAGCCACCAATTGTAGGCAGCACTCTGAAAATAAAATCCCGGGTATCTCAACCTGATAGCTCAGAAATGAGGCATCCTAAACCACAGTACAGTCTTGAAAAGATGTCCCAAAGTCAGTGTGTACTCTTTAAGTCTGAGAAACACTAGGAGCAGAAACTTCACCTCTAAGTCCTATCAAAGGTCAGGACTCACATTCAGACCTGATGGCATAACACACTTGTGCTACCTAATCATGAGCAAGGTTACCAGCAGTTGTAGAGACATGCATAATGGCCAGATCTTCTCTTTTATGGATAAAATCTTGGGAAGGGAAAGGAAGAACATATCAATTACATGAGCAAGTACAATATTTGTCCTCCCTTTAACCTAATGTCCTAAAGTGTGTGAAAGACTAGCATTAAGGATTGCCATGCGCCATTTGCTGTAACCTTATCTAGACAACTTCCTGAAATAAAAGAACACATTTCAGCTCCTAGGTAGAAGCCTTCAGGCACATGAGAATATAACCAAAGAATAAGTTACCACAAACATGGGCTACATGTAGAAATGAGACAGTCAGCAGTTTACTTGACTCAAGAAAATGAGGTTCTGAAGGTAAAAAGTCTCCTGAAGTGCCTGCATTTGGTGTGTACAACCACACTGAAGTATCTAAGATCTCATTATTATCTCCTACTTAAAGCATAAAAAACCCCACTTTTACTAATTCCATGACAGGCTAAAAGATGTCTACTAAATACCAACACTTCACCTGGCAGTATCCTCTCTTCTCTTTTCAGAGAATTAACCCCGGCCACAGTAAGATAAAGAAGAAATTCACACATTGAAATTGCTTGATGATGTAAGCATGGGCTGAAGTATGCATTAACAAACCAAATGTAACACAGTGAAGTGGGAAGCCAGCTAATAACCTTACAATATCAGACACAACAGGGTTGCTCATTTAACAAGCTTCACTAATACAGGATTCCTTGGCTATTTCCCCCTTAAGAAGACATTTTTTCCAGTTTTAGTTCCTTGCCAATGCTAATTCCTCACACCCATTTTTGTTTGGTTCTTACATATTTGTTTATTTGAGTGTAACAAATCCATCTTCACAGTATACATGCTTCTTAATGCACCCAGCATGGATTATAGGAGGTTAGGTCTCTGAATGCACAGAAACTAGAGGATTCTAGATAATACATCATAAGTATGGTGGTAAGGGACATGGTTTAGCACCAAACCAATCAATTCTGTGATTCTGTGACTCTGTTGAGGTTTTTTCCATCTATAATTTGTCACTGGCTACTATTTAAAGTGACTCTAGGTATCACCTTGATGCCAGGTGTGCCTTCTATAGAGCCAAGACTTTAATCCACGTGTTTTCAGAGAATCATGGAAAGGTAAACTGGAAGAATCATCACTGCTCTGCAAGCCTATTCATGTTCTGCTGTGAAAATAAATAAGCCAGGTTCTCCACAGTGAGTGGTGAAACTTACCATGAACTCAGTGAGACCATTTCACTTCCTCTGCATATTAAATCTGCATTTTCCTGATAATCTTACTCTATGGTATCAGTGAGACAGCACTGCTTTGACCAGCCTCTCCACTGGGACAGTTAATGAGCAGCAGGTCCTATTCATGCTGCCTGCCTCTGGCAGCAGTTAGTAGGACTCTCAGCCTTGAGAGGCCAGAGCACAACCACCCAGGGCATAAAGGCTTGCAGGGATTGAGATCAGGATCCTGCTGCAGAAGAGGGAGAGTGGTCATTGTAGAAGCAGAGTGAGGTGCCAAGTGAAAGTCCAAAAGCAGGAGGTGGGAGGTTGGGACTTTCTGTTGGCTGAAACAGAGAATATAGAAGAGGGGAGGTTCAGGCAGGCCAGGAGCAAAAGGAGGAGGGGAACAGCAGTGAGAGGCAGAAGTGAACCTGGTGGGAGCAGAATTTATTAGGAGATGGTTAATGGCTAGTTTGCCCTTATTCACTGCCATTAAGTGCATGTAGGCACATAACAGCATGTGTATTTTTCACTTGCACAAGTTGACTTGGCATGTGGACAAGAAGTAGTGGTACTTCTTCATTCCAAGTTCTGGGACTTCCATGCTCCGAAAGGGATCATTGCCTATACAGGCTGAAAGTGATAGGCTGAGAGCCCAAGCTGAGTGTGAGATTCGTCTTCAAGTGACCACAACACAGGTGCTCAGCAGCAGGCAGATGCCTAAGGGACAACCAAAGTGTCACCCAGAAAGAGATACCTGGAAAATCTTCTGGCAACCAGGACTCTCTGACCATCACACGTAGCAGAAGAACTTCCAGAGCAACCAGGACAATTCTGGAAAGAAGGGTAAGTGTTTCTCCTTCTAATGAAAGAAAAGTTGGCAACCAGAGATCTGTCATATCTACCCACATAAGAAGAATGAGGCCAAACTGATCTGCTTCCAGTTCAACAGTGTCTTTAATGATGTTGCTATGTCCTGTCTCTATCTCTGAGTACCCCCATCATCCTCCTTCTCTCCTCTGCTGGTTTCTAGTTTTTGCAGACATCATGTGACAAAGCATATGAGAAGGATGTGCCCTACCAACTGGATGCCGGATTTGTTTAAATTAAATTTACACCAAAAAGGTACAAGAACCTGCTCAGACACATTCAGTGTGCCTGTGTTCTGCACAGCTGTCTAGTGTTGGCAGAAAGACAGTGAGGAAGGCTTGCATCACCCTCCACAGCTTCCCAAGTACTAGAAGATCACAGGAGAGCTCCTTACAAAAAGCACCTTGTCTCTGTGGTGAATTTAACCATCATCACTCATTATTATTGTGGCTGTGTTGGTAGCTGTAGCAGTGGACCAAAGGCAAGCTGAGCATTTAAGGACCTTTTCTTTTCTTTCTAAGCCTGTGTCAAAATTACCAAACCCTTTGATCTCTCCTTGCTCCACAGTTTCCAGCCCTGCCAGTAATGGCTGTGGAATGGCAGGCAGAGTCCCTTGCTCCAGCTTTTCTCTCCCAGGGGAAAGCACCTGCATTTTTCTACCACAGAAAGTGAGCTTTGATTTGGACTAAACTGAGGAGTAAAGCCTCAGAGAGTCCCCCTCCAACAGATACAGCAGAGGGGAACATACCTTTTGAGGCTATGCCTAACAGGGCAGAGCTTTTTTGGGGATACTCTCTGTAGAAATGGCTTATGCCTTCAGTTTTGTTGTATCACAAACTTCTAAGACAGGGAGTAAGGCCTTGGCTTATAAGCTGAGTCGCTTCTGGTTCAGAGTCAAAAACCCTCAAAAATGCAAATGCTAAGAAGAAACATTTCATGAAAAGCATCCTTTGGGATTTGCAGCTGTCTGGTGACACTGACTCTGGGCCTTCCCAATGGACAGCAAGTGTGTTTTGGATTTAGTCAATAACTTGCTCTCACATCCAGAACAAGTGGAGTTCAAATTCTTCCCAACAGACTAATTAGGCAAAATATTTAGAAATGCTGTCATTCCATTCATGCTTTTGCCATAACATTTAGAGAAACAATAATGCTTTTCATATTCACTGATACCAAGAGTCTCTAGCAGTGTCTACACTGGAAAAACACATAATCTCCCTTAAATCCACACATTTATACCCAGGCCTTCATAGCTTTTACAACAGAGGTACCTGCTACACCAATGCACATGCACCTCAGTATCCAAAACTTGCTCATATGGGCACCCCTGAGAAGCCTTTACTTGGATTCAGAAGCATTTGCATCTGTTCAATAAAAGGGCAATATCATTTACAGCAGTAGCAGAAAGATAATCAGACAGGTTTATTCTCTGCCAAAATGGGCAATGTATATTTACAAAGCTTTTCTAGTTCCTTTGTTGTGCATTCTTTCCACACATCATTACAGAGAGATCATGTTTACAGCAGTGGCTGCTACATGGTATCATGTTGCCTGCTTTCTTAAAAAAATAAAATGAAAAAAAACCAAAACCCAAACAAAACAAAACCAAAACATGCAAAAGAAAGGAATTCTTGGAAATGTTAAAAAAAAAATCCTGTTTTTATTAGGCTGTAACAAAATCAGCCTGATGAAAACAGCCCAGGGCCTGGGGGCACTGGTTGATGGTAGGTTGAACATGAGCCTGCAGTGTGCCCAGGCAGCCAAGAGGGCCAATGGCATCCTGGCCTGCGTCAGGAACAGTGTGGCCAGCAGGAGCAGGGAGGTCATTCTGCCCCTGTACACTGCACTGGTTAGGCCACACCTCGAGTCCTGTGTCCAGTTCTGGGCCCCTCAGTTTAGGAAGGAGGTTGACTTGCTGGAATGGGTCCAGAGAAGGGCAACAAAGTTGGTGAGGGGTTTGGAACACAGCCCTGTGAGGAGAGGCTGAGGGAGCTGGGGTTGCTTAGCCTGGAGAAGAGGAGACTCAGGGGTGACCTTATTGCTCTCTACAACTACCTTAAGGGAGGTTGTAGACAGGTGGAGATTGGTCTCTTCTCCCAGGCAGCCAGTACCAGAACAAGAGGACACAGTCTCAGGCTGCACCAGGGGAGGTTTAGGCTGGAGCTTAGGAAGAAGTTCTACACAGAGAGAGTGATTGCCCATTGGAATGGGCTGCCCAGGGAGGTGGTGGAGTCACCATCACTGGAGGTGTTCAGGAGGAGACTTAATAGGGTGCTTGGTTGCATTGTTTAGTTGATTAGGTGGTGTTGGATGATAGATTGGACACGATGATCTTGAAGGTCTCTTCCAACCTGGTCTATTCTATTCTATTCTATTCTATTCTATTCTATTCTATTCTATTCTATTCTATTCTATTCTATTCTATTCTATTCTAAACCTACTCATCTTGGAAGGGGGAAGGGGGCAATTCAAATATGTCCTGCTTTTTTTTTTGTCCTTTTAGATTAGAGTGTGTCATGATGAAACCATCACTGCGTCATGAGCAGCGTGCTTCAGAGTGCAGCCAACCAGTTCCAAAAGGGTATAAAAGCTAATGCCCCAGAGTTTATAGAGTGACAGAGCCAATTCTAGTACTGATTTATTGAAACTCCAACTGGAGCACTTAGATTTCATTTCTGCCAAATGGTGTTGTTGGAATGCCTAGTTATTTTCTCATGCGAATGGCTGAAGAAAAAAAATAGCCCTGGAACTCTTAAAATTAAAGGCCTTCTCTCTTTTTGTTAGGCTGCAACAAACCAGCACATTTCCAGATGCTTCTCTTTTGCCAGTGCTTTTCAGACCGTTAAGGTGTTGTTTTGTTTGCTTTTTTGAACGTAAGACCTGAATAGATCTTCTGGATGCAGGTACATGGCAGCGATCCACAGAGGAGTGGACTCCTCCCTTGCCCTGTTTCGTTCCCATTTTCTGGTGTGTGTGCCTTATCCTGTAAACACCTTAAACGAGAGCTGGCTTTGGGTTCTACTATTTGTGCTATCAAGTGGGAAGGCATTTTATTTTTCTGAAATGAAAGGGCCAATTTATGCCCTTTTATGGACCATTAGAGAACTTGTTGCAGTGGAAACTTTTTTTTGCAATAAAGGTTCCCTTGTTTATGAGCCTTTTGTGTTGCAAGTTGCAGTACCACTTGTTACTTAGGCAGCAACCTACAGGCTCTGGTAAGGAAATCAGACCTTCTCATTCCTTCTCCCCAGGATGCAGCAGGGGTTTTCCAATGCTGTTTTTAGACTGCCATCAACTTTTTTACAAGTCTAATGAAAAATACTCTATCTAAAGCTAGTTTGTGCCACACATGGCATGAAACAGTCTTCCTCACTATGAATAAGTGCATATTTATAAAGTAAACAGTACCATGGGCTCAAATACAGTAAAATATCTTTTCTTTAAAATATGAGACTTCTTGTCACTCAAAGCTTGATCGCATTCAATTGAGAACCACTTACTCCATCCATGCCCTGTTTAGAACTCAAGCAGAAGAACCTTGGGTCTGCTTCTGCTGTAAACCTAGTTATCACCAGAATGAAAGGACACAGACTCAAGCTGTGGCAGGGGAAGTTTAGGCTGGAGGTGAGGAGAAAGTTCTTCACTGAGAGAGTTGTTAGCCATTGGAATGTGCTACCCAGGGAGGTGGTGGAGTCACCATCCCTGGAGGTGTTCAAGAGGGGATTGGATGTGGCACTTGGTGCCATGGTTTAATAGTCATGAGGTATTGGGTGACAGGTTGGACTTGATGATCTCTGAGGTCTTTTCCAACCTCGTTGATTCTATGATTCTATGTGGTCCCCTATCTGTTCAGCAAAGCTCTGAGATAAGACAAAAAACTATTATTAACAGGAGCAATTCTGCTGTTAAAACTAGTTCCATCAGTATTGACACTGCAGTAAAAAAAAGCAGCTCTTATGCATAAATTGGCCCTGCCAGAGGTATTCTTGTTGCCTTTTCAGTTTTCAAACCGGTTTTGTTTCCATTTTACAAAAAGATTCCTTCAGTGTTGAGTGAAAGAACCTGACAACCAGGGAAAGAAGAAATTTAGCTAACAGGCTCTATCAGGGTTCAAATAAAACTACAGAACATAGTGTATCTCCATTTGAAAAATGAAGATACAAAGGCAAACAAGACAAAATTTCTATCTGTCTGTCTGATTTAAAAACTTTGACTACTACTTACTGGAGCAGTATGTGGTGGTGGTGTTTACAGAGGAACATAAAATTGTGATATTCTTTTGACAATATTATTTAACCACAAATGACAGACAATTATCAACTAAAGGAGCTGAAGATCTCTTAATACTATTAAGCTATGATGGTGTAGATATGACAGCAAAATGATTACTGTTATGCTTTTTAAGACATAGGAGCTAAGCTCCATGTTTCCATGGATAGAGTTTTCAGTTTACCATTTGGTCTTTTCCTGTTTAAAGATCAATATCATGCTATGGAGAAAGCAGGGTCCAATTCAGCATTTCTTTTGGTGTCTCAGCATCAATACTCCCAAGCACTGGGCAGCCTGAGCATGCACACATAACCTGGGCTTGTGATGCAAAGTGACTGAAAAACTTCCTGGCAGAAAAGCCCTCTCATGTTCACAAACATCTTGTCCCCGATACTAAACCTCCAAGACATCTTTACTCCACCTCCAAAACCATGATATGGGAAAGATAAGAGGTGGCTGGCACAAAGCCTCTTGGCTTTTGTGACTTCCAAGAAGGCACATGGGTTCACATGTCATCAGCTATTTGTCCAAGTGGCCCTGTGATCAAACTTTTCTCTCTGGTGCACATTCCTGCCTCCTCCTCCTTCCCCACATGCATTTTGCTGGTGTTCCCCTTCACCTTGATATCCTCATTGTCATGACAGTGGTTGTGTGGCTATATGTTCACTAGTATGACCACAAGGATATCAAGGCAGAAGGGAACACCAATAGAAAGTGTGCGTGGAGGAAGGTAGTTGCATGGACTGATGTCAGCACAAAACTGTCCACAGGGTGTTATCACAGGTGCTTTGAACTTACTCAACTAGAGTTAAAGATAGAGTTAAATAAGAGCTTAATGTTCATTTCTCCTAAATGCCTATCCCACACCAGACTTGCAAAATGGAGAAGTTCATACCAGACAAGCAAATACCAGGATATTGCTAGTTTATCCACTCTAGGCTTACAAAATCAGCTGGCATTTGGTCAATGAGGTTATTGTTTATTAGCATGTTTCACATTCAGAGCAATGCTCTGCTGCTCAGTGAGAGGTGGCACCTCCAGTAAGTCAACAGAATGCAGGAGAACAATGTCTCTACAAAACTAATCACACCTCAGAAATACGTGTGAGGAGCTTCCAGGGCTGCAACCATGACACAAGCAAAGCCAATAAAAGTCACACAAGGGATAACAAGAACTTACTGTGGAAGACTAAAATGGTGAGATTGATAGAGTAGGTAAGCAGAACATATTTTCAGACCAAGCACTCCATTGGCAGAAAATGGTAACAAAAGCTGTTTGACATTTAATGGTGCAATTAACTTGTGTGGGTGCAGAGGGCTGCTCTAGCTCACACATTTTTAACTGCCCTAACTCCAAATTCCCAACAGTGCCATTGGTCAAATATGGCAAAGTTGTCCTATGCCAGCATGTGTGAGCATGAAGAGGACTGGGGTGTTTCCCAACAGTTCCTGGCATCCACCTTCTGGCAACTTGGGCTGTCTGTGTCCCTTCCCAGTCACTGCCCTCCATGCAACAGTGCCTTCCTTTCCCTGCTATGGTTCCAGACAGTCAGGAAAAACAGAAGCTTTGAAGGCAGTAAGTCAGCCAGCTGGACTAGAAGTCCTTGCGAAGAGTGGCAGTTTAGATGAGGAGGAACTGCCAAAAGGGAATTAACATTATCAGTAGCCATCACTTAATCATGGACATGAGAAAGAGAGAGAGAGAGAAATGGTTTTGGCAGTGTGGAAGGGGCTGAACTTCAGCTGTTTAACAGAGAAAGCTTGGAAATACCATTCTCAGAAACTCTGCAGGTGGAGTGACTAGACAGAGATATTGCCAGCCTAATTTGCCTCCCACTCTTGATCAGAATACACAAGCCTCTGGAGTCACAATGGTTTCATTTCAAGCTGCAATGCAGTTGGGTGAGGATTTTTTTCGCCCATTCCTGCATTTTTGAGCAGTTGTCTGCTCAGGCTGAAGTTTCCCCACTTTGTCTCTGCATCAGAAAAATTTTGTTGGATCCTTTCAGCCATGGATGAATTTTGCAAGAACAAAAAATACTACTGGAAGATGTGCAGGATCTGGCAGGCCTTTCCATCTCCTCATCACAGCAAGGAGCACCCTCCTTTGCAGTGGTCTTCAGCATGGCTGAGCGCCTGCATCTTCGCACTCCCCTCATCTCAGTAGGATGTGTGTGGTGCTCAGCCACTTTGGAAAGAATCAGGCTATTTCCCCAGAAATTAAGTCATCTCTTGGCTAAACCCTATCATGTGCTGTTCAGCAGATGTAGAGGGCCTCTTTTTTTGGCCTATGTAGCTGATCAGGTTCTCTGCATTCAAGAAAGCAGTAGCACAGAAGACCAGCTCACCATGTGGGCAAGCTCACGCAAGAGCTTACCACGGCATGTGGTTTTAGGGGGGTGGCTAGTTTATTAGGTTTGTTAGCATGACAGCTGCCTTTGGAGGAAGGCCGGGGGGGGTTCATTTCCAGAACATACTGCCTCAGCTATCCTGAGGAATCTCGGCTTGGCCAGGATGAGCATCAAGGCCTTTCGGCAGCATTTCCTCCTTCCTAATTTGGGCAGGAGCTGGTTCTACAAGAGCAACATGGCTGAAGCTTAAGACCATTCTTTCTTAAAATTGCTTCCTTTTTTATTATTATCTTAAAACAAGGTATAATTCCATGCAACACACAAACTCATGAATCAACCCAGTTCTGGTGTGACAAGTTTAGCTCTCGCTATGTGATCTCTCTTGGGAGATCACACAGTTTTTCCTTCTCATCCCTTTAATAGTAAAGCACTTTTGCCTGCCCTTTCTTTCTTCCAGTTTAATTGTCAGCTATTAAAATGACACAGAGAATAACACCTCCATTTGGCCAAACTGTTCAGCCTGCTATTTGATATCCCTGTTTACCCTCCAGTCTGGCATGGACCTCCTGCTTCTTTCTTTGCTCTTTTCTGTGCATTTCTACTGCTGTCCTGCTCTATTGGAAAAACAATGAAGGAAAAGAGGACAAGTAAAGGCCCTATCAAAAGAGATTTGTATGGAAAAATAGGGGGGTGAACAACTGTCTAAAAATCACCTGACAAAGTGCAGGTAGACAGTATACCAACCAGCACCAGAACAAGAAGACACAGTCTCAAGCTGTGCCAGGGGAAGTTTAGGCTGGAGGTGAGGAGAAAGTTCTTCACTGAGAGAGTCGTTTGCCATTGGAATGGGCTGCCCAGGGAGGTGGTGGAGTCACCATCCCTGGAGGTGTTCAAGAGGGGACTGGACGTGGCACTTGGTGCCATGGTTTAGTCATGGGGTCTGTGGTGACAGGTTGGACTTGATGATCTTTGAGGTCTCTTCCAACCTTGGTGATTCTGTGATCTGTGATCATTGGGTTGATCAGTGTCCTTTCACATCCTTTGCCTTGCTCCTTTCTTACTGCTCTTCCCCACCTGCTTTTTCATCATATGAGCAGGTGGCCACTATGAGGTCTTTGCAAAGGGAACCCTTTTTATTATTTGTGGCTGTGGTAGTCAGCAAAACGGGATTCTTAAAATACAAGCAATAAATTGCACCAGTTTATCTCACCCTAGGAGACTGTACATGCAGGTTAACCACCATTATAGTCCAGATCGAAGATTCACCCTCAGTCACAGAACTTGATCTCTCCAGAATTGATGTAGGCCACTGCAATCCAGCACCCCATAGTTATTGTATGACCTTGTGATTGTCTTTTTAAAAAATCAATAGAGTTCTTGAAAAATATTTTATATGAGCAGAAATAAACACTGGGAGCTGTCCTCCTCAGGCAGGATGAAAACCAGACCCATCATCACAAATACTAAAAGGTCAAATGGCAAAGGGCAGAGTAGTGCTGAAGAGAGTAATGGCATCTGCACAGCCCTGTCAGTTACCTTTACAGCTCCTTGAGGCAAAAACATTGGCTGGAGGATATGCAAAATGCTGCTGAGATGTACCCTGAATAAAAAAGGCCACAGTCCTGAAAGGAAGCAAAAGTAAGAGGGCTCATTATGTGCTTTCCAAGGTGGGGCTGAAGTATGTTTTCTATCCCTGCTGGGCTGTAGCCTGTGCTAGTCTGCTACCTGGAAGCCACAGAGGGTGGAAAATCACCAGGCCTAGAAGTTGTCCCATCATTGATTTGTTCTGAGGCATTCATTATTGGGCTAATCTCTACTCTACAAAGAGACTGTCAATACTGCCCTTAGAAACAGATCTCTGCCTGCAGAGCAGATATGACCCAGCCCCTTGCCCAGGCAACTGGGAAGCAGGCTTGAGATAGTCTCATTTCAAGTCACTACAGTCCACTGTCACACTCCCACCAAAAGGAGTAGGGGTCTTGCTCCATCTCCTGCACTGCTTCCTTCTCTGCTCCAAACCCTACCTTAGTGCTTACCTTGAGCCTTCAACAAATCAGTGTGGCTCATTACACCATCAGAAAAACCTTTGCTGTGTTTGTGACTCACTACCACCTATTGGCAGGGATGGATGAGCAGCCATGACCTGCAGACAGGGTGGTGGGAGTTAGGGAAAGGTTAGGAGCAAGCACAACTGTGAAGCCAGCCTGCTGGGAGTCAGGCAGCTCAGCCCATCTTGATGAACAACACCCTCAGACCATGGAACATGCCTGTTTTGACAACCCTTCTGTAAAATTACACCTCTCCAGCCTCTCACTCCACCTTGCAGTAGCGCATCCAGACAGTCCCACCACCAGCTTCCACCTTGGCCTCGTAGGCAGTGAGAAACCCTCCCCATAGTGTCAGGACACAACTAGGCCCATAAAACCCGTGTGGCTGCGTCCTCATGGGAGAGTATGTCCAAAGGGGTTGGCATGCCATGGGTCAGCTCTTGGAGCTGGGGACATCTTCATCTGCAAAGCTGGCAGCTGGTTCCCATTGCCTGGTCTGTGTCTTTGTGCTTTGACATACTTTTTTCTGGCCACCAATATAAATGACAAATGGCTGCAGTAAATTTTCATCACTGCCCTCCTATTGCCTGTAGGTTGTTAATTGTACATGACTGAAGCTATAAATTGCTGCAATAAATTGTCAGCATCAAGTTACCACCTTTGAATTGTTCATCAGTTAACAGCATCCAAAGGATAGCCAGAGTGATGGGAGCAGGTTTTATGGATCCTGTGTTTATGGCTACAAAGCAGGTACCATGTCCCTCCACCACACACACAGGTGTATCAGCACAGTGGGCCACTCAAGCCACTCTGCAAAGGACCAAAAAGAGGGGCAGCAGCAGTGCTGTGCAGCAGAGGGAAGAGCATGGCTAGACTGCACCTTTCCTTGCATCCTAATGACTCAGTGCCACCTACAGATTTCTCAGGATCCTCTCATATTTCATGAGACCTGCTCTGATTTAATGATTGCATGGCTGTTGAACAGGGAAAGATGACCAAGCCTTGCCTCTCCCTTCACTGCTGCTGTAGCCAGCAGTCTTCTGCTCTCCAGACGAAGGAACTGTCTCTTGCCCAGGGAAGCACTGCTGGGTTTCCCCATCATGTGGAACAGATCAGCTGCCCTCTGGCCAGGGCTGAGCTTTAAAAATAATAGCTACACTACCGCAAACTATCATGAGGCAAATAAACAAGTCATCCAGACATCAAAAATTGTCAAGGAGCTAATTTGCTGCTGTTTCTTCATCACTGAAATAAAGTCCTGCTACTCTGGATTTATGCCAGTTATATTTAAGGCTAGTTTTAGCCTCAGGTTTCCAAATCCTTTTTATTGAATTAAGGACAGAATTCCTGTTTCCAACGTTTCACATCAACATGACAACACTGGAGCAAACAAGAATAGTCCATTTAAAAGCAGGCAAACATTTCACTGATGAAAGACAAACACTGTAGGTATTTATTAAGGCCATAATCCAAGCAAATCTCTAATCCACTTAGCAAAAGAAAAAACTTCAAACAACAGTTTTCAAGATTCTCAAGAACTCCAAGGCATCTGAAACGCTTTACTTCATCCCCTTGCTCAAAGGTATCCCTTGAATAAGAAATTCTTAGGTTTTCTGGATACTGATGTGATGAAGGACCTCAGGATCTTTTCAAGTTTTCCTATCATCACAGACTTAAAGACTCTCTTTGCAGCCCTCTCACTGCATTGCTTTTTTTCCTTCCCTCTCAAATACAGACTGGTCTTGAAAAACTCCAGAGCTCCATCAATGGTTGGATTCAAACACTGTATTTTGGAGTAGTCCTGCCTCAGTTTTTTTCTCTCCATGGCTTTGTCATACAAAGGACCTGGAAGCTGGTGGCTAAGAAGGTCTAGATAAGTTGTGTGCTAATGGAGTGGTGTTTTTGAAGTCTTCACACGTCACCATCAAAAAATCTTTTCACATGCAGAATGCTCCTTGCATACACATAACATATCTGGAGATTCCTCTGCTTTTTGCTGTCTTCCTTGGGCTCTTTTTGCTACTGCTCTTACAGAGCTGCTGCTTCTCTTGTGGTACAAAATGGTGGCTAATGTGGCTTAAGTATGTATGTTCCAGTCTGACACTTCTTTGTTCATCCTCTAAGCGTCTCTAGTTATGTCTTCTTCAGGCCAGGTCAGAGTGACTGCCATGAAATTCTGTGACAAAACACAGAAATATATTCCTCTGGTGCCTGTACTGAGGGTCTAGAGAACAGCTCTCCTCAACATAGCTGGTATGGTAAAGGAGCTTCTATACAATGCAAATATTTTTCATTCCAATGGTTCCCCTCCTAACAAATAATTAAATTTAAGTTTTAAGAGAAAAACTCTTTGAAGAGCTGACTAAAATATGAAGATTTTTGGAATTCCCATGTATCCAAGAAAAAAAATAACATTTGCCTGAGAATAGAATAGAATAGAATAGAATAGAATAGAATAGAATAGAATAGAATAGAATAGAATAGAATAGAATAGAATAGAATAGAATAGAATAGAATAGACCAGGTTGGAAGAGACCTTCAAGATCATCACGTCCAACCTGTCATCCGACACCACCCAACCAACTAAACCGTGCAACCAAGCACCCTGTCAAATCTTCTCCTGAACACCTTCAGTGATGGTGACTCCACCACCTCCTCAGGCAGCCCATTCCAATAGGCAATCACTCTCTCTGTGTAAAACTTCCTCCTAACCTCCAGCCTAAACCTCCCCCTGGTGCAGCCTGAGACTGTGTCCTCTTGTTCTGGTACTGGCTGCCTGGGAGAAGAGACCAACCTCTGCCTGTCTACAACCTCCCTTCAGGTGGTTGTAGAGAGCAATAAGGTCACCCCTGAGTCTCCTCCTCTCCAGGCTAAGCAACGCCAGCTCTCTCAGTCTCTCCTCATAGGGCTTGTGTTCCAAGCCCCTCACCAACTTTGTTGCCCATCTCTGGACACGCTCCAGCAAGTCAACATCCTTCCTAAACTGAGGAGCCCAGAACTGGACACAGGACTCGAGGTGTGGCCTAAGCAGTGCAGTGTACAGGACAGAACGATCAGCAGAGGAATAAATACAGATGATTAAATATATGAGTCTGAATTTATTTTTATTTTTCTGATGATCAAATGCTGTGAGACTGACTTTGTTGTGCCAGGTTTTTCCCACTAGTTATTTTTAGGGGGTTTAGATTGTATTTTCCCCTAACTGGTGACATAATGTCTTGTTAAGACAATTGACCCAGATAAGACTATGCCAACTTCATCAGAATAGGTCTTATGCATCTGGATTTTTGATGTTTTGGTGGGTCACAGACCAATAGTCTCTGTGGTATGGAAAATATTTGATTTTTTTTTTAGACTGCCAGCTTCAGCAAGACTCCTCCAAGTCGACACTAGTTAACAGTGACCTAATTCAGGCTTCATTTGACAAAGATGCCTGGCCCTAAGGAGGACAGTGTAAGATAAGCCACCAAATTCGAGGGTGAGGCAGAAGAGCCTTGTCTTATGGGTCAGCAAGCAACCCGAGGGAACATTGCTGCTTCAGAATACCAACAGCTAGCATTTGGGGAAAAGCAAGTCATTGCATCTACATCTTAAAAGCTTCTTCAGTAGCTGACTAATCAATCATTTTCCTTCTCCAGAGTAAAAAAATCCCTCCTAGTGGGAAGCAGTATGCCAGTAAAACAGTGCCACATCTGCTCTGCATGTCCAGCCTCTACTGCACAAGCATGCACGAGATTCTGAGAACTGAAGAGCTTGCAATGCCCTCAGATTTTTAGTATCTTTTTCTTACTTTTCTGCTCCTTACTAGTAGATTCTACAATAATGTTGCAAACCAGTAGTCTGTTTCAGCTAAAACTGCCCAAGGGGACTATGGCTTCCTTTTAGCCTGGCAGGAGAGAGTTGAAGGGACCAGCACCTTCATGGAAGCAAGCAGGCAGAAGCCAGCACCTTGTGTATGCCCCTCAGTGCTGGCCAGCTGGCCAACATGCAGGCAACAAATGGTGGAGCGCTGAGCACACCTATGGCTATCTGCTTGCTCAGCCAAACAAGAAGAGAATATAGGAAATGAATGCCTGAGAGAAAGGGCACAAACCCACAGGAAGCAAAGCTTCTTCCTCGTGGAACAACTTCTCTCATCTTTTGGTTTAACCAGTTTTTAGTGCAAAAATAAACATTGAGCAGTGTGCTTGTCCTGGGTGCAACTATAACATAGACTTTAAAAATATGATCTTCATCAATACAAAGGGGCTTGGATATTAGGAAAAGGTTCTTCACCATGAGGATGGTGGGACACTGGAACAAGTTGCCCAGGGATGTGGTAGAAGCCCCACCCCTGGAAGCTTTTAAGGTCAGGCTGGATGAGGCTCTGAGCAACCTGATCTAGTGTGAGGTGTTCCTGCCCATGGCAGGGGGGTTGGAACTGAATGATCTTTGAGATCCTTTCCAACCCTGACAAATCTGTGATTCTGTGAAAATTAGCCTTTGAACTAAGCATGAAACTAACAGATTCAGATCATGAATTTAAGTATTCAATATAGTAGTGGAGGTGACAGTTACAGCAAAACTTTGTACTCACCTTCTAGAGGTGAGCTCAGGATTGCTTAGATCTGGTATTCATTTGGTGACTTAATTCTTATTCAGTATCAATATTGATTTGCTTTTTATTTCATGAAGTATTTTAATCCTGGATCAGGGTAGTTTTAGTACACAGTCTAAACAGGGTAGTTTTAGGACACAGTCTCAGGCTGCACCAGGGGAGGTTCAGGTTGGATATTAGGAAGAAGTTCTACACAGAGAGAGTGATTGCCCATTGGAATGGGCTGCCCAAGGAGGTGGTGGAGTCACCATCATTGGAGGTGTTCAGGAGGAGACTTGATGGGGTACTTGGTGCCATGGGTTAGCTGTTTGGGTGGGTTGGATTGGTTGATGGGTTGGACATGATGATCTTGAAGGTCTCTTCCAACCTGGTTTGGTTTATTCTAAATAAATTCTAAATAGTAATACTTGCTTCATATAGATCATTTATCTCTTGGTTTTTCTTTTGCTTTTTAAAAGCATTTTAGTGGCATTTCTAAAATAAAAGGACCTGCTATTGAAACTGAGTTTCCATCTGACTAGATTTGTCTAGGGAACCAAAGGGTTTGTAGTGTTGTTATATTTTACTCCTACACTTGGAGTTGGCAGTAAATTTCAGGGGACGCTGGTTCACTCCCTCCTGTCCTTGACTCATTGGATTACTTCCACTGCTATCCAGACTCAGGCTCCCTCTTTTCTTGGCCTTAGCGCTTACCCCCAAACCCAGGTTGGTATCTATTAGTTGTTTTATTAATGGGATTACAGGATCATCCTTCAAGCAATGACAGCAGGGAACACAAACCCACTTTCATCCTGACAAGCAACTACCCTTTTAACTTGATCACAGCAATTTAGTCCCAAAGTAATAGAAGCTGTTTACACTTTGGGGCTTAAAGTTTAGCTACAGAGACAATCAGAGGAATCATTCTATATTGAGCCTACAGAATTTTGACAAAGCCCTTTGCAGACTTTCCAAATTCATCCCCAGACACGTCTGCTAAGAACTTGATTGGTGCAAGGTACAATGCACTGTGCCCTTTTATAAATTCATGACAGAGAAGGATTTGAAATCTGAACTGTTTCTGGACCTTCCCAATGCAGAATCTGCCTGCAGCGACTGAAGGAAATCTGGGCAGGGCCAGAGTGTCAATATAGGTAAGTTACACATGTCTGATTACTGTAGCAACCCTAATGTTTACTGTAACAGAAGCACGTCTCCAGGTATAAAATCCAGCCTACTTGTTTTCTGCAGTCAGGAGTAGCAATGAATGTAAACTAACTCCTTGGATATCGATGCTCCCAAGAGATAACACCGTTCCCGACCAACCACTACAGCAGGGTACGACTCAAAACCCTCGGAGCAGGACATGAAACATTCAAAACGAGAAAAGGGAAACTGCATAAGCAACCTATTTGGAAGACCTTCAACCAGAGCAAGTCAGCAGCGTTCCACTTGTATCTGCAGCTCAGTTACAGCATAGTGGCATGGACACATTTTTCAACAATTCCCACAACCACGATCCAGGGGCTGCAATGTCTCTGTTATGAGGATGGGCTGAGGGAGCTGTGGTTGTTCAGCCTAGATAAGACTCTGGGGGGGACCTTATAGCTGCCTTCCAATACCTGACGGGATCCTATAGGAAGGCTGGAGAGAGATTTTTTCATGAGCATGTCTAGCAACAGGACAAAGGGGAATGGTTTTAAATTGAGGGAGAGAAAGTTTAGACTGGATCTTCAGTATGAGGTTAGTGAAACTTTGGAATCAGTTGCCCAGAGAGGTTGTGGATGCCTCCTCCCTGGGGGTGTTCAAACTAAGTTGGATGAGGCCTTGAGCAACTGAGTCTAGTTGAGAGAGACCTATGCCCATGGCAGGGAGATTGGAGTATCATAGTATAGTACCAGGGTTGGAAGGGACCACAAGGATCATCTAGTTCCAACCCCCTGCCATGGGCAGGGACACCCCATACTAGATCAGGCTGGCCAGAGCCTCAAATAGTAGATGATCACCAAATTGGAGGGACATGGATTTGATGGAATGACTGTCAGTGGATAAGGAATTTTCTGGATGGTCACATCCGGAGGGCAGTGCTCAATGGCTTGAAGTCCAGATGGAGAGCAGTGACAAGTGATGTCCCTCAGGGGTCTGTACTGGGACCTGTACTGTTTAATATTTTTATCAATGATAGAGGGATTGAGTCCACCATCAGCAAGTTTGCAGATGACACCAAGCTGAGTGGTGGTGTCAATACACCAGAGGGACAGAATGTCATCCAGAGGGACCTGGACAAGCAGAAGAGATGGGCCCAGGTGAGCCTCATGAAGTTCAACAAGAACAAGTGCAGGGTCCTGCACCTGGGCTGGAACAATCTTCACTATCAATACTGACTGGGGGATGAGGGGATAGAAATCAGCCCTGAGGAAAAGGACTTGGGGGTGCTGATGGATGAGAAGCTAACTGGATGAGCAGGCAGTGTGTGCTTGTAGCCCAGAAGGCAAATCACATCCTGGGCTGCATGAAAAGATGCACTGCCAGCAGATCCAGAAAAGTGATTCTGAAATTTTGCCCTGGTGAGACCTCACCTGGAGTACTGTATCCAGGTCTGGAGCCCTCAGTATAGAAAGGATGTGAACCTGATGGAGCAGGTCCAGAGGAGGGCCACAAAAATGATCAGGGGGTTGGAGCACCTCTGCTATGAGGACAGGCTGAGGGAACTGGAGTTGTTCAGCCTGGATAAGAGGAGGCTCCAGGCAGACCTAATAGCATCCTTCCAGTACCTGAAGGGAGCCTACAGGAAGGATGGGGAGAGACTGTTTATAGTGACAGGATGGGAGCAATGGCTTTAAGCTGAAGTAGAGCAAATTTAGATTGGATGTTAAGAACAAGTTATTTACTATGAGGGTAGTGGAACACTGGAACAGGTTGCCCAAGGATGTGGTTGAGGCCCCTTCCCTGGAGATATTCAGGGTGAGGCTTGATGAGGCCCTGGGCAACCTGATCTAGTTGGGGATGTCCCTGCTGACTGTGAGGAGATTGGACTGGATGACCTTGGGAGGTCCCTTCCAGCCCAGATCATTCTATGATCTCTAAGGTGCCTTCCAACCTAAGCCATTCTATGATTTATACAACTGTGGTGATGAGTCTCCAGCTGATAATGAGATCTCTGTCACTGCACCTTCTTGGACCAAGATGACTGTGCCACAGTTGTAAAGTTGACGTGGCAGGTGCTTAAAAGCCTTTAAGCACCCTTTGTCACAGTGTGTCAGCCAAAATGCTGCTGCAGAGGTTGACACACCCTTTGCCTCAAGTGCTTTTCCCTGCTCATGTGTGCATTATTGCTACTTTAAAGCCCGCTGCCCTGAACAGATACTTTGGCTTTAAATCCTATAGATTCAATTTCAGTAGCCTCCAGCTTGACAATTTGTTTCGAGTGTTTTTTACAATGTCTTATGTTAATGCTGGAGCCCAAAATCCCAGACTGAAAGCTGGCCCCCTAAGGAAAAGTTGTTTCTGAGGATTAAATCTCTGGGGTTTTTTTTTGAGGGCAAGCAAAAACCAGAAGACCTTACTGACATATTATTCAACAATACAATGCTATCTTGAGCAGTGGTGGAGGAGTATCACAGGAAAGGGGTGGGGAATGTGTTTGTTCCAAATTCAACTCATTGCACTGTTGTTCCTGTGCACCTGAAAAAAAGAACACAAGAATTTTTCTAAATGCCTTATTGGTTTGTCATGAAAACAACTAAGCACTCAGGAACGAGTCTAGATGAAATAAATGGATTACTTAGAAAATCTGTTTCTTCTTGAAAAAGACAAAAGCTTGAGAGCATCAGAAAGATTCTTCAAACTCAAAACCAAGAAAAAAGTACTCTAAAGGCTCCACAGCACCTCTCCAACATTGTTTTCCAACCTTTTCTCCTATATTGCAATTCTGTAGTGCACTATCATTCCAATACTGTTAACCTGCATGCTAATACATCCTTCACATAACTGTATGAATAGTATCATACTATCATAGTATCATAGTATCACAGTATCAGTCAGGGTTGGAAGGGACCAAAAGGATCATCTAGTTCCAGCCCCCCTGCCATGGGCAGGGACACCCCACACTACATCAGGCTGGCCAGAGCCTCGTCCAGCCTGGTCTTAAACACCTCCAGGGATGGGGCCTCGACCACCTCCCTGGACAACCCATTCCAGGGTTTCACCATTCTCATGGTGAAGAACCTCCTCCTCACATCCAGCCTGAATCTCCCCACCTCCAGCTTCATTCCATTCCCCCTAGTCCTATCACTACCTGAGATCCTGAGAATAGTCTCATAGTAGCTGCTGATGGCAATGTAGCTATTCCCAGGCATTAAGCAGGAACTTCCACCACTATAAATTACTTTTGTCTTTGTATACCTGCACTCCCACTAATGCCTATACCTTTATTAGAACAACACCAAACCACAAAACTTCACACATCTAACTGAGACAGTTATATTGGCTTAAAAACTTGTAAATGTAGGCCAGTCCTTAGTGATGATAATGTTGAAACAGTGGCAACTTTATGAACAGATGAATGCTCTGTTGAAAAAACTGTGACTAAATGACTGAAGGTTGAGAGTATGGCTCAGTGGGATCTGGCTTTCACCCCATAAAACAAGATCACACTTCCCTTATACAAATCCCGCCACTGAAATGGCACCCAAACGTTAGAGCAATGAAGGAATCAAACTGCTTCCCTCCTGCTGAATGTAATTCTCCATCACTCACTCCCACCTCATTATCTCAGTCACTCATGGCCATGCCTTTACTGCTCTTAGACCACAGTGAAGTATTGTAATACCCTCTGGTCTTGGGAGATTATATATTTGCTGTTCAACCCTCCTGCTCCTCCACTTCTTGTCGCATATAGGAGCTCCTCCTCCAGTCCCCACTGTTCTCTCACCTGTGCAATTTTTTGTTGGGTGTTTTTCCTGCGCGGTCTGGTACCAGTACATGCATGCCTTCCCATAAAATTCCTTCCACTTTCACTCTCCATCAAAGAACAACTCCTCAGGATATGCTGTCTGCAGTTCAGCAGAGCTCGGATGCTTCAGCTCCTTCAGGCTGCCCAAATGCAATTCTCTCTGAGGCTCCACATTCCTCACACAATGTCATGGTCTCACCAGGTTATTCAAGCCCACACAACACCATGGGCTCCTCCCAGCCATTTCTCCTAGCCCTGGTGAAGGATTCTAGGACACTCACATGTGTAGCAAAAGCTTCACTTTGGGAGCTATGACACACTTGCTGAAACATTAATGAAATGCTTAGGAACATAAAAGCAGCTGCCAAACACGGATTAAAAATTTAACGTAGGTGCTTATGAAAAACACAAATGCTTGTTTGAGGCAATGCTATACCCTGTTGTGAAACATCACTGCTCCATTGACTGACTTAACTTACCAAGTCTTTTTAAAGCATAGTATCATAGTATCAGTCAGGGTTGGAAGGGACCACAAGGATCATCCAGTTCCAACCCCCCTGCTATGGGCAGGGACACCCCACACTAGAGGTTGGCCAGAGCCTCATCCAGCCTGGGCTTAAACACCTCCAGGGATGGCACCCCAAGCACCTCCCTGGACAACCCATTCCAGGGCTTCACCACTCTCATGGGGAAGAACTTCCTCCTCACATCCAGCCTGAATCTCCCCACCTCCAGCTTCATTCCATTCCCCCTAGTCCTATCACTACCTGAGATCCTGAGAAGTTCCTCCCCAGTCTTCCTGTAGGCCCCCTTCAGATACTGGAAGGCCACAATTAGGTCACCTCAGAGCCTTCTCTTCTGCAGACTGAACAGCCCCAACTCCTTCAGTCTGTCCTCACAGGAGAGGTGCTCCAGCCCTCTGATCATCCTCGTGGCCCTTCTCTGGACATCTTCTAGCACCTCCATATCCCTCTTGTAATGAAAGCAATGAGCTGTTGTAAGTCACTGCCTCTTGCTTTAAGTCAGGAAAACATATTTCCTTATGCTAAAATCTGTTTCTTATGGGTTTATATTCTGATGATAGAAAGCTCTGCTAGGCCCATTCCTGCACACCTCCTTAATTTGGGCAAATAGATTTCAAGGATGACACAGAGGCATTCACATGAGTCAAGTTGCTAAGTGGAGAAAACCACTTCCATTTCCAGGACTAAAACCATGTTGTGAAGATTACTGCCCAGTAAAACCATTTGAATATATATATATGTTTAGAAATTACTCAGATGTAAGCTCCTCTTAGGATAAAAACTGGCAGTATAAAATCAGGATAATCAACAGTTATATAGACTTTTCAGCCCCCAGTCAGTCTGTGCTCAGACCAAGACAAAGCTAAGGACCCCAGGATTTACACATACACAGAGTTCCTCCAGATCTATGGAATCAAATCCAATCTTTCCAAAGCTCTTGTCTGCCACTTTATACACACCCCACTACACTAAACAAAATCCTCCTCTCTGTACCATACCACATAGACCATTAGTCCAACTCCTTGTAATGAGTGTGTGATTAAAACAATGCAGAGCTGATCAAAATTATCACTGTCTGAAATGTCTCTCTCTTCCCCATGGGTTCTTGGCCGGTCACTGCCTTCATCCCAATTCCCTAAGATCCTCTGCTCCTGGGCACAGCAGAGGGGCTACAGGGGGAGGAACAAAGGTGGCTCCAAGCCACTTTCATGTCTCAGAACCGGCGCCAGGCCTGCTTACACTGTGCTGGCTTGCAGGCATTCCCCCAGGGGCCCTGATGTCAGCTGAGAGTAACCAGTTGCAACACATTCAGGTTCCTCCCTGCCAGCTCCCTTTGGCTCCACTCCCATGCCAGGGGCTGCAGTAGGGGGTGGCAGCAAATCCCTCCACCAGCCCAGAAGCCTGCCCTGTTACTGCCCTCACTCTGAAGGCTGAGATCAGCCAGGTCCCCTGTTCCTCCACTCACCAGCACAAGGCAAAGGGGCCAGCTCATAGCTCAGCCTGTGGGCACTGTAAAGCTGGGAAGTGAAAGGAGGAGAACAAGGTAGTAAGCCTTGTTTTCTAGGGAAAATTTCCTCTAAATACTCATACAAAGCAGATAAAAGTCCTGTTTTCATGACATAAAACATCGTTGTCCCTTAACAGCACTTATAAACAGGACACACAGTATTGCAAAATGATTTCCAGGGCTAATAAAGCGGAGGAATCACCAGGGTGAGATAAGAGATGCACTGTTAGTCTCACTGATCCCAATATGTGAGCCACTTGGTTCCTCCAGCATCACCTCCAAGTATAGCTTGGATTATGCTAGAAGCATTGTTCTCTCAAAGAACATGAAACATTAAGCGCTGTTGAAATACAGAGTTTCTTCTCCCTGCCCTTCTTCTACCTCTGATTCTTTACTTGGTGGTGATTACTTCAACCATTGTGTTGCAAAAAGTCACCAATATGGTCTTTAAAACAAACAAACAAACATTTTGTTCAAAATCATGGAATCTACCCTCCCTGCTTTATCCTGGTGCTTAGAGACACACATTCAATTCCCTGTTCTGCCATAGACTGCCCACATCACCTTGTCCACATAATTTTCTCTTTGTGGGGCAAACAGAAGGGAGATGGTTGCATTTCTCCCGGGGAAAGAAGAATAGAATAGAATAGAATAGAATAGAATAGAATAGAATAGAATAGAATAGAATAGAATAGAATAGAATAGAATAGAATAGAATAGAACTTGAATTGAATTGAATTGAATTGAATTGAATTGAATTGAATTGAATTGAATTGAATTGAATTGAATTGAATTGAATTGAATTGAATTGAATTGACCAGGTTGTAAAGGACCTTTGAGATCATCAAGTCCAACCTATCATCCAACACTATCTAATCAAATAAACCATGGCACCATGCACCCCACCCAGTCTCTTCCTAAACACCTCCAGTGAGAGTGACTCCACCACCTCCCTGGGCAGCACATTCCAACGGCCAATCATTCTTGCTGTGAAGAACTTCTTCCTAACATCCAGCCTAAACCTCCCCTAGTGCAGCTTGAGACTGTGTCCTCTTGTTCTAGTGCTGGTTGCCTGGGAGAAGAGACCAACCCACACCTGGCTACAACCTCCCTTCGTAAAGAAAGTCAATCCAATAAAGAAAGCAGGATATTCCAATACCTTAGACAGATATAAATACCTGCAAATGTAATGTGATCATTAATTTTCTAGTCACTGGATTAGCACTCTGAATAGGCAGTGATAACATTTTTTACAGCATCCCATTACCTGCATCATCAGTACTGGCACAGGAAGATTACAAAGTCTGCAACCATGATTACAAAGACCCCTGATTTCTGGAAGCTTTAAATGTCACTGATAACACCAGTCTTTGTTAAGCCTTTCTGGTTTATGTGGTGATGGTGTCAGTGGGGAGAAGAGGAGAGAGATGAGAAGCTGGGGCAGAAGCAGGAAATAAGGGTGTGGGGAGGTGGCAAAATACATGTGTCTCCTTTCTGTGCTGGTACACAGCCCAATCAGAAGCTGCTACTGACTTCAGTGGACTTTGGACACAGCCCCAGTAGCTTCAAAATGTAAATAGACAGATATGGGTATGCACCTGCCAGTGTAATTTGCCCTAAGTAAAACCACTCCAGCATGTGAAGAGCCCCTCAAACACATTTGTGGGAGGCATGCTTTGGGGAAAAGAGCACACTAGCTTGCTACCACGTGTCAATAACAAAGGATTGTCAAAGAGCCTGGGTCCCACAGTTCTGAACAGGAACATTGTCACTCTAGGATGATGTGGCCTGAGCTCTCCTATGCTGCTGGAGCAGTCATACACTAATCAGAGGTTCTGGCTTTCCACGAGACCAACTGGATGCAACCAACAGCCTTAGCTGTCATGTAGCCTTCCTCCTGGCAGCTGCCACTGGGCAGTTCCTCCACTGAACATCTCCACAGCTTTGAATCAAACAGAGAGGAAGCTCAGTAGACAGGCTGGCTTGGCTCTAAGTTATCATATGGTACCCAGAAAGCGGGAGGACTTATAACATGAGCTATTTCATCAGAAAAGGCCACTGCAGATGGGCCACATGCAGGAAAAGGAGAATGTAAGGGGAATACCAGGGCCAGGCTGCAGTTTGCAATTCCTTCCAAGCTCTAAGAACAATATTAATTGCTAATAGCCAATAGTGCTAACTGGCAATAATACAGCCCTGATGTGCAAGCTGCTGCTGCAGAGCACTGTAATATGCCCTGCTGTTTCCTTTGAGCTAGGTCTAGCTTTCACAAGGCCAAGTAAGAGACAGAGAACTGAAATGACTGAAAATTAGCCCTGTAAATCAGCTGAGACAACCCTTGACCACAAAAATACTGGTGCCAGCATGGTGAAGGGGAACACAAACTGGCCAAGATCAGGACCTGGAGCAGCAGGTATGTTCGGGGTTGGTGGCATTGTCCTTTCAGATGCAAGGCAAGCAGAAGTCGGGAGAATAAGGATGGAAAAAAGTTTATATACCTGGTCTCAAAGCAGGTCCTACACATAGAAAAAAAGAGACAAAGAAAAATTAAGAGTTTGATCCTGCTTCTGCTGAGACCAGCAATTGTGGTGCTGACTGCAAGGGCAGAGGGGGTTGTCCAAAGCACACGCAGGACAGAGGAACTCCAGAGAGAAGCCAGACAACCCAAATTCCTGGTCAGTATAGCAACTAAACACTTGCAGAAGGGCATGGCACTGCAGTCACCACGATTGCATCCATTCACCCAGAGACCACATTGTCCTTCACAGAGCAAGTACAACTTTGAGAGTTTCATTCCACTCCAACTACAAAGGATACTGTGAAACCAGAGCTAGCACACCTGGTGTTATGTTTGTTGCTCCTCTGGCCGTTTATTCATGCCTCATGAAAATTAAGTAGCAATGGAGACTGCCCAAATATTTTTAGAGGTCTGAGACATTCTATGCAACTCCAGCTTCAGTTGCACAACTTCTTTAGGAATTTTACACTTGCCTCAGTCATTCTATTAATTCTAGATGTTATAATAATGAACAGAATATTCACAGCAGGAAAATAGTTTTGATCTGGCATTAAAGACATAATGATTAATGTCCATATTTAGCTGCTCACAGTAAACATTTTTCTCCTACTTTCAGAACAGGAAAGTATTTCAACACATACCAGGATTCATTGTAACATCATTAATCATGATGAATTACCCTAGTATTCATGTGAATGCAAAATAAAATTCCTTGGGACTTTCACTGCAGCTTAGCCTTAATTTATATTTACTCTATTACAAACTTCTGTTCCTTTTTAATCCTTTTAATTTTCATATTAATTTTTTGTTGCAGTTCCCCAGGTTCTCTTGCACAGTCAAATACTGTAACATTTCATGTATTTAATATTGCTTTGAGTTTGTATTATGTGTTTGTTGTTCTTTGCTACTTTCACCCACTCAGCTATTCATTGGTTCCTGTTAGAAATTAACAGGCTATGGCAAAAACAACTTGTCCTCAGTGAGAGTCATAAATTCACCGCCACACTTCACTAAGGATACATGGCAACAATACACCACCATTGTCTCTCTTTCTTTCCCAGCTCCTTTACTTGGATTTTGATCCTCAGTCCTGCAAGTTTATGTTGCACTTAAGCACCTAGAGCTTGCTGTCTCCATCTGGTTTGTAGAGTATCCCATACTTCTTAAATTCCAGTGCTACTTGAAGGTCTTTTCCAACTTGGTTTGGTCTATTCTATTCTATTCTATTCTATTCTATTCTATTCTATTCTACTCCTATTCTATTCTATTCTATTCTATTCTATTCTATTCTATTCTATTCTATTCTATTCTATTCTATTCTACTCTACTCTACTCTACTCTGCTCTATTCTATTCTATTCTATTCTATTCTATTCTATTCTATTCTATTCTAATACAAATTACCAGTCCTAACAAATAATAGATCTTCAAGTGAGGGAAGTCCACAGTCTGGGATCAAACGTCTCCTCTTCACTGGGAATAGTCACAATGACAAAGTCATTCTCTCCTTCTTCAATTTCAATGGGGAAACCAGTATAAAAACCATTTGGGTTAACAAAAAGCATGAGCTCTGCATAAGTTTATGCTTAAACAAGCTGTCCTGAGGGCGACTACTGAAGTAATCTGGCTGGAAAGACCAAAGAGCAGATTTATTTGAATTAGTGCGAAGAAAATAAAGAAAGACAATTTCCACTGCCCCAGAAAAAGGAGACTGAAAACACAACCCAGTGACTTGTCCTCCAATGGTAGCTATTATGTTTAACATAAAAAAAACAAACCACCTTTATTATTAGCAGACTCAGATAATATACCTCAAAATATTCCCTTGGTGTGTAGATGGGGATTTTGAACATCTTATTAAGACATTCTTAGCCACAGGCACTGTGTATCTTTCTTCATACGTCATCCTTTTTACGCACTTCCATTGCGTCTTCTACATAGTCGACGCATAGAATATTTACGTGAAAGGATGCAAAGAGAAACAGGCTCTGCCAGAACAGATGAGGCAGCTTGTCCATCAAGCCCCAACACCCAGCCTGTAAGGAGAACCTTTTGTCTTGGTTGAGCAGGAAAAAAAACACCGTCCAAGAGAGGTGAGAACCAGAATTCTGGACCTGAAAACACTCAGATTTTGAGACAAATAAGACCCATACCCAAAGCACTTATTTGGCTCCAAATTCTGGTTACAAGTCCCTCTACTGTACTTCCTTAAATATCAAGAAAGACTGAACACAGATTCAAGGAACTACCTTAAGTTCAGCTTCTTGAAGCCCTTAACTAAATCGCTGGATTAGAAAAATGAAGCACAGAGAAAGAAAATATCCCATGGGGAAATGCAACACATCGTACAGCCAGCGGTGTGAATAAAGACAGGGTTTCTGCCATTTGTTACTGTGGTAGTTTTAGGCTGTGCCTAGGAAAATTTTCCACAGATTGAGTAAGAAAGTGATGGAATGCAATACATTACCATTGGATGTGAAAGGGAAAATAATTGTAAGGGCTCAATAATCTCATTGGTCCGATCTCTAACATAAAGTTAGTTGTGTAAACTAATTCTCTTTCCAATTTCTCCGCTCTAGCAGATACTAACTGGTGCTTCAGCTAGCTGCTGCTGACCTTGGCTGTGTTTCTTTGTTGTGGTTAAGTACTAACAAGCTGCCATCTTTTTTTTTTTCTCATGTCCCATGTACAGAGGGGAAGGAGGGGAAGAGGAGGAAGCTGTTGGTAACCCCCTGCTGTTGTCCGGGGGGGGGTCTTGTGTTGCTTATAAATTATAAATATAAGTAACTCTTGTATCTTTTGTACACATATTCATCGCATTTCATATTTCTAAATTGTAGGTTTGCTTGTAAATATAGCTTCATTTGCTTTCCACTGAGCTAGTCTGGCAATTTTATTCTGAGGGTAATTTCAACCCACCACAGTTACCCTTTATCCCCTACCCAAGCCAAATCCCTGCACATTTCCCCATGAGATTCCCATCAAGCATGAACCAGCATGCCATGCAGCCAGTCCATGGCTATGTATGGGTGGATCAGCCCACAAAATGCTTGCTATCAATCAGATGAACTCATGTCTGAAATCTGTCTTCCTGCTCCTCAGCAGGGATGTTGAGCTGGCCTTCCCTCTCTCCAGGTTATGATTTTTTTTGAAGCTGGTGGGAATTTAACATCTTTGAAAACCTGTCCTCTCTATCTCAGGTAGCTGAAATTAGCCAAAAGCACCCAAAGTGTTAGGAAGGGGAGAGGACATGACTCTACAGAAACACAATTCCTTAGGAAACCATGTGACAGCTATTGGGGAGCAGTGTCACTTCTGACTCACATAGGCATTGGCTGACTTGCACCTTTCTCACCCTCGCACAGCCTTTTGTCTCCCTTGGCATGTAACATTGCCATGTATATGCACTGGCTGCCTGGTTAGATAAAAGCTTATCTTCACCAGAGTATATGAAGTGTACCATTAGATTGCTTTCTGCTGTCACACAGCAGAACTTCAGTTATCCATAAATCTTTGATTACCACTTTTATTACACAAAACAGTGAGCAATTAACTGAATTTTACCTTATGATTCATTACAGCTTGGTTCATTAAGTGAGTAACCTTTCCTCATTTGCCACTCATGTTCAGCTTTTCATTCTGTCTATACCCATCTACTACCAAACACAGGCATTAATATTTATGTGCATGACATAACTTGTGGCATTTATCTATATCCATCTTGTGAAATATCAAGTTGTGAAATACTGTGTGGAGTTCACCATTTGTAGAATCATAGAATTATAGGACTGTTTATGTTAGAAAAGGCTTTTAAGATCAACTTTTAATCCAGGACCTCCAAGTCCATCACTAAACCACATCCCTAAGCAGTACATCTACACATCTTTTCAATACCTTCAGGAATGGTGACTCAACCACTTCTCTGGGCAGCCAGTTCCAGTGCTTTACAACATTTTCAGTAAAGAAATTTTTCTGTATGTCCACTCTAAGCCTCCCCTGGTGCAAATTCTTCTTCTCCTACCACATGTTACTTGGGAGAAGAGAAGGACCCCCACCTTGTTGCGACCTCCTTTCAGGTAGCTGTAGAGAGAGACCGAGCAACCCCAGTTCCCTCATCCACACCTCATAAGACTTGTACTCTAGAGCCTTTATCAGCTTTGTTGACCTTCTCAGGACCTGCTCTAGCATCTCAAAATCACTCTGTAAGTGAGGGGGCCAAAACTGAACACAGGATTGGAGTTGTGGCCTCATGAGTGCCAAGTACAGGGTGATTATTATTTCCCTAGTCCTGCTATTTCCACTATTTCTGATACAGGCCGGGATGCTGCTGACCTTGGCCACCTAGGCACACTGCTAGCTCATGTTCATCCAGCTGACAACCAACACCCCCAGGTGCTTTGCTGCAGGGCAGCTTTCCAACGTCTTCCCCAAGCCCATAGTGTTGCATGGGGTTGTTGTGACCCAAAGTGTAAGACCTGGCATTTGTCCTTGCTACAGCTCATACCACTGGCCTCCACCTATAAATCTAGCCTGTCCAGATCCTTCTGCAGAGCCTTCCTACCCTCAGGCTGGCCAACACTCTTGCCCAACTTGGTGTCATCTGTAAACTTAGTAAGGGCGCACTCAATACCCTCATCCAGATCACTGATATGCATGAAATACATGAAACAGAATTGGCTCCTGTGCTAAACCATGGGGAACATCACTTGTGACTAGCCACCAACTGGATTTAATTCCCCTCACCACAACTCTCTGGGCCTGGCCATCCAGTCAGATATTTACCCAGCAAAAAGTATGCCTGTACAAGCCATGAGCAGACAGTTTCTTCAGGAAGATACTGAGGGAAACAGTGTCAAAAGTTAACTAAAGTCTCAGCAGATGACATCCACAGCCTTTCCTTTACCCACCAAGTGGGTCACCATTTCTCAGGAGACAAGACTAGTTAAGCAAACCCAGCCCTTCATAAACCCATGCTGACTGTGCCTGATCAGTTGGTTATCTTGTATGTGCCACATGATGGTATTCAAGATGATCTGCTTCCTCAGTAACAAGGTCAGAATGACAAGCCTGTAGTTTGCTGACAAGGACTATATCACTTACTGCAAGACACAGGAGCAAGGCTGGTAGATATGACTTCATGGTTTGTCACAGCATCACAGACTAGCTGAGGTTAGAAGGCACTTCTGAAGGGCATCTGGTCCAACTCCCTGCTCAAGGAGGGCCACCCAGGGCCAGCTGCCCAGCACCATGTCCAGATGTTCTTTTAAAATCTCCAGGGTGAGGCACTCCACACCTTCTCTGGACAACCTGTGCCAGTTGTCAGTCATTCTCAGTAAAAAAGTGTTTCTTGATGTTCAGAGAGAACCTTCTCTGTTTCAGTCCATGCCATTGCCTCAGGTCCTGCAGAGGCACCACTGTAAAGAGCCTGGCTCTGTCCTCTTTGCACCCTCCCTCCAGGTATTCATATACATTAATGAGAGCCCTCCGAGCCTCCTATTCTCCAGGCTGAACAATCCCAGCCCTCTCAGCCCTTCTCATAGTTTCTTCATTCTCTTCATGGCCCTTCCTGGGCTGTTTCTGATATGTCAATGTTTTTCTTGTACCGAGGAGCCCAAAACTGCACACAGCACTCTAGGTGTGGCCTCACCAATGCTGAGCAGAGGGGAAGGATCACCTCCCTCAATATGTTTGCAACACTTCTCCTAATGCAGCTCAGGATTCCATTTACCCTCTTTGCAGCAAGGACACATAGCTGACCTATAGCTCAACTTGGTGTCCAACAAGACCCCCAGGTCATTTTCTGACAAGCTGCTTTGCTGCCAGTCATTCCCCCTCACATACTGGTACATGAGGTTATTCCTTTCCAGGTGCAGGGCTTTGCACTTTCCCTTTTTAAATTGCAAGGGGTTCTTGTCAGCCCATTTCTACAGACTGCTACCATCCAGAGGTCCCTTTGGATGGTAGAGGAACTCTGGCATATCAGCCACTCCTCCTCACTAATGAAGATACTGTATAGAATTGGATCCAATATTGGGCCCTGGTGTACACCACTAATTACTGGCTTACAACTGAACTTTGTACAACTGATCATCACCACCTGGGCCCAGCCATTCAGATAGTTTTCAATCCACTTCAGTCTTTGCCTACTGGCTACTAAGACCTATGTGAAGCAAATTTTCTCATATTTTAGATTGTCAAATGCTCTAAGATGCAGCAAAGGAAGCAAGATACTGACACTAGCCTTCAGACCTTCATGGCATGACAAACAGGAAGACTCCCAGGTCCACTAGAAGCAGTCAATGCTGTCACAGCTGCATGGGGTCCAGGCTAGTTCAGACCATCCAAAGTTACAAAACAGCTGACCATAATGAACTGAGAAGCAGCAGAAAGTTGCAGCAGGAAAATCACAGGCAACCACATATAAAAACCCCTTCAGAAAATGGAGGCAGGAAAATACATAGCATGTTAATCCTTTTTCTTTTATTCTGGAGGGGTGGGGTGGGGAGGAGGGACTTAAGGGGATAGTTAGTAGGTCAATGTGTTTACTGTACTATCAAAGTAAAAGTTAGGCCCTTTTAAAGTCTGAGTAAAGTTTGGTACCTAACACCAGACCCTGAAAATCTGCATTGTAAAATGAACATAGTTATGTCGCTGCTCTGGAGGAACATGTGTGTGGTACCAAGGGGTGGGGGGCGTTAATACTAACTCAATAAAAGGGTGGAAAAGAGGAAGCTTTTGTGATGAAAATGGGTTAAAGGACATAAGCCAAGTTGTTATTGATATCATGGGGCATGGAGTGGAAAGTATTTTACTTCCTTGACAATTTGTTCTCGACTCAGTCAATTAAGTAAGCATGATTTGTGAGATTTTAAATTGGTCCAACCTTCAAAGTCCACCAAGTACCTAGCAAGAAACATAGCACAGATTGTTAGGCTTCCTCTCTGGTCTAAACCAACAGGACTAAGGCCCACCTCTCCCATTATGGAATAGCTGAAAGACAAAATAAAGGCACCTGTCATGCCACTCTGCTTAACTTTGAGCTTCCATGTCTTCAAACGAAGGGCATCCTGAGGCCTTGATCTGATATCACAATATTGACAGGAGGTGAACATTCTTACAGCAACAGCTGCCAAAGGGCAAAGCTGTCCTTCTTAATCTTTAATATCATCCAAAACAAGCCCATTTTTTATTTTTGAATAGACTAATGAGCCACTGTATCTGGGTGGATCACACAGCAATTGTATGAGTCAGATCTGGAGATTTGTTCAATTATTACTCCATTAAGACAAACTGTCAATGAAGTCAGTGGGAGTGTAATCTGAAAGGGCAGGTGGGGAGTGGAAAAAGATCTACAGTTATCCCCTGGCCATGGAGATATTATTTTAGTCTTATTGTGTGGCTACAAGAACTTCAGATGGTCTGTAATGCTGAAATGTGATCTTCTTAACAGCAGCCTGGTTTTGTGAATATAGACGATTCTGCCAAATACTGTTTTCAATACATGTTTTCAAACATATTTAATTCTACTCAGGACTATCCCAAAACAACCAGGATAGAATTTAAGAGACATGCAACTATCTGGCCAAATGACAGCATTTTACATTTGGACCTGTTTTGGCACTCTATGCACATCACATTTAGTCTCTAATTTTTGAAGTAATCTTCTTGTGAAGTTGTAACACAACTACATCCTTCCAATGGTCCAGTTCCGCTTGCACGACTGTGGCTGGCTTTATTTTGCTTTGAGAGGAAGAACTGACCTTAATGCTTCACTTTATCAAAAGTGCTTTTGTTTTAAAGGTCAGGTGAACTAAGGATCTTCAGGCAGCCGGCCTTCTTCTGGGCCCCTCAGTTTAAGAAGGACATCAAAACACTTGAACATGTCCAGAGAAGGGCAACAAGGCTGGGGAGAGGCCTTGAACACAAGCCCTATGAGGAGAGGCTGAGGGAGCTGGGATTGTTTAGCCTGGAGAAGAGGAGGCTCAGGGGTGACCTCATTGTTCTCTACAACTACCTGAGGGGTGGTTGTGGCCGGGAAGGGGTTGGTCTCTTCTCCCAGGCAACCAGCACCAGAACAAGGGGACACAGTCTCAAGCTGCGCCAGGGGAGGTTTAGACTTGAGGTGAGGAGGAAGTTCTTCACTGAGCGAGTCATTCATCATTGGAACCAGGGAGGTGGTTGAGTCACCATCCCTGGAAGCGTTCAAGAGGAGACTGGACGTGGCACTTGGTGCCATGGTCTAGTCATGGGGTCTGTGTTGATAGGTTGGACTCGATGATCCTCGAGGTCCTTTCCAACCTAAGTGATACTGTGATACTGTGATACTGTAATAAATAGTAAACTCACTACCAGCTTTCTCCCAAGCGCTGTCAATTGATCAAACTGGCTGGTTGTTTATAAGCTGCACCTCTTCAAGAGCATCCAAACCAAGCAAACCATGCATGATTTGGTTTGTCATACTATTTAATCTGAAGCAATCTTGTTTGAAAAGAATCGATCAGCACCCTGCAAGATTTTGTGATTACAACCAAAACAAACATGTTAGGTCATCTTTCCTCCTGATGTCATTTTACTCTTTCAATAGAACTACACTAGCAATGCCCATGATCTGTGCTACCTACATGCCAACAAACTCTGATCAATGCACTACTAAGATAATAAAAATAGTAACAAAAAAGCAGAGAGTGAAACTGGTCTCTTTCCTGATGCCAGTGAAGCTAAAGAGCTGCCATTTGCTTGGAACTGCCAGCATGAATAATAGGAATATGAATGCTAATTAAACCAACCAATTGTTTCCTCTCTGATTTTTTGTAGTTTGATGACAAAAATGGGCACTTTTATCTCTGGTGCTTCTCAGGAAAACATTCCCTTATTTTCACTTGAAAGCCGTGTGGGCTGTATTGTGCTGCCTCTCACCAATTCTATGGTGGTTGCTGTGGAATCATCCTGTATTTACACTGGCAGAAATGTCAGAGTAGCAAATCCCTACCTGTAAAGATACACACTGATATTCAATAGTGGATGGGTAAAAGCTAGTTGCAACTCCTCTGGAGCATACACCAGTGTTAGAAGCTGTACTGACAGCCTCCTTGGAAACCTTTTTCTCCTTCTCTGCCATCCCACCTGAGGTGAGGCACAGTGGAGCAATGAATGGGACATCACAATTCCTTCCTGAGATTAAGCTCCCAAGTCTACTGTGGGCTTTGGCCAAGACCTTGATCTTCATTATCATCTGTAAAGCATCCCCTTACGTTTACTTTGAGAACTTCAAAAGAAAGCCTTGATGTTAGATCTGTCTCAGGCAAGGAGTAATCTGAATAATTTAAACAGTTGCATTCTCACACAGTCATAGCTGCTTTCAGAGAGGACAAGAACTAGATACACTTGAGTCAGCCATGATTTGCTGATCTTGGAGGAGAAACTAAAAGTTATTATGCTGTTTCTGTTGGTATTCATGACAGACTTGTTACCATATATAAGAGGGGCAAGGAATGAAAGAAAGTGAAGCGCCCATGTCATGATTAAAGGTTGACTAAGCTAAAATTGATAAGTTGATTTTGGTGTGACTCAAGGTGGCTCATCCATTTTGAAAAACCAAAGTCTGTTACATCATCTTCCAGGAAACAAGGGAACAGTTAAGGTGCAAGGAGTTTTCAGGAATTAGGGACCAGCTGGCAGGAGCCAATGACTTGAGAAACAGTGGAAACCCATTAATTTGAATTAGTCATTACTTACAGCAAATTCCCTGCAGAAAGGCTGCCATTGCAGTCTGAAAGTGAGGACATCAAAGAAAGAAATAAGTAAGAAATATGAGGAGTAGGTTTTGAGGTGATGCCACTTCAACGGATATTTACTGAGCCATCTCTTGACAAGCAGTGACCTGCAATCATTTGAATTGCTTGAACCTAATTTCCAACTGCTCTAACTGCTCTCCTCATGTTTCTCACAAGGAGTATATGGGCAGAAAAATTACAGAGGTGCATTTTGAGGTATGTGTATACAAATAAATAAGTAAACATATGTAAGTGTAGGTGTGTGTATGCATGTATATACATATATAATTGTGCATATACATACTTTAAAGTATATCTATGTATATTAGGTATATGAAGTACCAATGGCATGCATACATATATACATATATACCTCTCTTCAGAGTAAACAGAAAACCACAACAAACAATCAAATCATGCCAAAATCCAAATTCTACAAACAGACACTGCAAAGCCTGCCACCTTGGTTCACTCCAGCATTTTGTACTTAAACCCAATTCTACCCAACCTAGGTTTTCAAGATTTTCCAGTTTGCATCCCTGGAAATTTCCAGTGCAGCTGCAGATTGCTCTGCAGTGATTTGATTCCCGTGCCAGTGGGCTCCCTTTCTTTAAACATCTTTCAACAACTGCACAGGTACAGTCACAGTCACAGACCAATAAGACACAAACTACAGACTGACAGTTGCTGTGTGCATATGTGGCTATTCCATGGTGGGGGGGGGGTTTCACCTGTTTGTCACTCAGGCTCATGCAGCCTTTTTTCCATATGCTCATCCCCCTGAAGTTCCTATTCTTCCATCTGGGAAATCTCACCACAATGAGATTTTTCAGTGGTGGAACAGTTCTTAACTTGGTATTGGCACACAAATCCATGCTGCAGACTAAAAGCAGGGTGCTTAGCACATCCCCAACATTCTAGACTCATTGCACACCCTTTGCACAGTTATTCTTTCCAGGCACACTGGCCCTCTCTATGAGACTTGCAACATCTGCCCAGCAGCTGGAAGCTCAAAGCAGAGGCTTGCCTTCTTCCTTTAGTGATAGCACAAAGTCTTTTGGGTGGAAGGTATATCTGGATGTGTGATCATTCCAATTTCAGATGGGATGTTGCACACACAGAAACAGTCACAGATTTTAACTGCTATGTTTCTGTGAAAAATAAATCTCTTATCTTAAAATCCTATTTAAATCTTTAAAAATCTGACTTGTATTTCCCTGGTTGGTTAACAGTCCTTGTTTAGTCCTTTTTTCTCTATATCACTTTGCATCTAATTAACACTGGACCCATTCCCATCATTAAACATCATAGAATAGAATAGAATAGAATAGAATAGAATAGAATAGAATAGAATAGAATAGACCAATAGAATAGAACAATAGGATAGGATAGGATAGGATAGGATAGGATAGGATAGGATAGGATAGGATAGGATAGGATAGGATAGGATAGGATAGGATAGGATAGGATAGGATAGGATAGGATAGGATAGGATAGACCAGGTTGGAAGAGACCTTCAAGATCATCGTGTCCAACCTATTATCCAACACCACCCAACCAACGAACCCCTGCAACCAAGCACCCTGCCAAGTCTCCTCCTGAAAACTTCCAATGATGGTGACTGCACCACCTCCCCAGGCAGCCCATTCCAATGGGCAATCACTCTCTCTGTGTAAAACTTCCTCCTAACCTCCAGCCTGAACCTCCCCTGGCACAGCCTGAGACTGTGTCCCCTTGTTCTGGTACTGGCTGCCTGGGAGAAGAGACCAACCTCTGCCTGTCTACAACCCCCCTTCAGGTAGTTGTAGAGAGCGATAAGGTCACCCCTGAGTCTCCTCTTCTCCAGGCTAAGCAACCCCAGCTCCCTCAGCCTCTCCTCATAGGGCTTGTGTTCCAAACCCCTCACCAACTTTGTTGCCCTTCTCTGGACTTGTTCCAGCAAGTCAACATCCTTCCTAAACTGAGGGGCCCAGAACTGGACACAGTACTCGAGGTGTGGCCTAACCAGGGCAGTGTACTGGGGCAGAATGACCTCCCTGCTCCTGCTGGCCACACTGTTCCTGATGCAGGCCAGGACTTCTCACATTTCTGCAGATGTAGAATTTGTCCATACAAAGGAAACTCAGAGAATATTTTCTCCCTCCTAATCATTAATTACAACTGCAGATCTAAAATTTGCAAGATTTCTTCTGCCTACTCCGTTAAACACCATCACAAAATATTTAACAATATTGGGATCCTGAAAAGATTTATTTCTAGAGTTAACTTTCAGCAAATAATCACTTGTCATCTTAAACCCAGGGTTAGTTTTGTGTGGAAAGAGGTGTCAGAATGCCAATACATATGGCCAGGGACATTTTAGCTGATTGAGAAATACATGCCTTCTTTTCTTTCTTCCTTCCCCTGGAAACAGATATGTCCATTCCAGAACTTTCTGTTCCCAAATTAACACTGTTTAAATTTAAATACTGGAAAAAAATTCTCCCAGAAACAAGGCCTTTATCTTCCTTCTTTGCATTGGAAATTATTCCAAACCTCTGGCCAACAACTCTGCATGTTCTGTATTGCTTTTCCTTTGCTGGCACCTTTCAACAAGGCAGCAAAGCCCAGAGACATCTAGCTGAGCTCAAGGGTATTCACAGCACTTATTGCAATAGACACCCCCCTCAAGGGGAACCCACATGGGAATGTTTAATCTGGCCAGTCAGAACAGGCCAGCTAAACATCAGCTGGAAAAAGCACTTGACAATATCTTGTGGAGAAGTAGCTAAACACTGACAGGGCTGATGAGCAAATAGGTTTTTCCCAACCCTGTTTCCTATGACTTGCTCTTCAGAACTGTTTGGTGGATTACACTATGCAACTCATAAATATTAATTTTTAATCTTTATTTATACATCACAGTGGTTCAAAAGACATTTTAAAGATAAATTGTGATTCCTCAGAAGAGGTCACTGTTCATCACACTCAAACTGAAGCTATGGGGAAAGATGAAAACACCTGGGACTGAATGGCTATGTGACAGCCAGATGCAGTGAGTAACTCTTGAAACTTGAAGAGTAGTCACTCCAATCTGCATGAATTTAACATCCATTTTAATGGACTGTCAAGCCTGGAAACAGGACCACAAAGGTCATCAAGGGGAAGTGAGTGTGACAAGAAACCAGCAACAAATTTTAGGCTGCCTATGCAACACAGAGCCCAGGCAAGAATAGGCAAAATGAAAAGCTTTGTCTTTCTGTCCGCCCTCCTTCTGTTCTCCTAGCACCAACAAAATGAATAGAGTTGCAAGAGAACGACTGCTGTGTAAATTAAACCATTGGTTAATTCTTTAAGTCCTTCTCCAGTTTTACAGTAATGCAGGTCCAAAGGTTCTAACTAAATTACCTACGATCTTCATGGGGCATCTCTGTCCTTTATTTACAATAAACCAAATCAGGTTGGAAGAGACCTTCAAGATCATCGCGTCCAACCCATCAACCAATCCAACCCACCCAAACAACTAACCCATGGCACCAAGCACCCCATCAAGTCTCCTCCTGAACACCTCCAATGATGGTGACTCCACCACCTCCCCGGGCAGCCCATTCCAATGGGCAATCACTCTTTCTGTATAGAACTTCTTCCTAATATCCAACCTGAACCTCCCCTGGTGCAGCCTGAGACTGTGTCCTCTTGCTCTGGTACTGGCTGCCTGGGAGAAGAGACCAACCTCTGCCTGTCTACAACCTCCCTTCAGGTAGTTGTAGAGAGTGATAAGGTCACCCCTCAGTCTCCTCTTCTCCAGGCTAAGCAACCCCAGCTCCTTCAGTCTTTCCTCATAGGGCTTGTGTTCCAAGCCCCTCACCAACTTTGTTGCCCTTTTCTGGACTCATTCCAGCAAGTCAACCTCCTTCCTAAACTGAGGGGCCCAGAACTGGACACAGTACTCGAGGTGTGGCCTAACCAGTGCCCTAACCCATATGCCCCATGAGATTGGAATCAAATTATCTTCTTTTTCCAAACTGATGGAGCAAGGAACACAATGACATGCTAATTAAAGCATAAGCTGGCATCCCTTTCATTGACATGCTGTCAACAGTGGGTTCACATTACACCTGAGCAGAAATGTTACTGCAAAGAACCACGGCATAATATCAAAAGCTAGATCACATCACTCACCCAAACTGATAAAACAGATTTTTTGACAGAGAGTAAGCTGGCTGTGGTAGTGCTGCTATTACCCCTAATCAGTGCAGCTACACTCACAAATCAGAAAGATTTCTGTAACTGTTTTTCAATAATTGCGCTTTTCAGTGAATTCTTTGTTCACAGCAACAGCATGGTTTTATAATGTGAGATGGCAGCAACATTAACATGATTTTAAGGGACAAGCAAAATGGTCCCAGCATCTACAAACCGGCAATCAGCAGCCTCCTGTGTAATGGAAAAATAACCAGGAGGGTGTTACTGTCACTGATCCAGGACCAGGGCACATAAAATGCATGCTTAGGTATTTCTGTAATTCATGTTCATCTTCCAAACCAGCTTTTAGGACTCTGGTATTAAAAACGACTGAGTAAAGGAAGGAGTTATACTATTTTTATTTCAATTTTCCCCTCATTAAAAAAAGGAAAAACATCTTAAAATATCTACATCTGCAAAAATGCATATTTCTTTTTCTCCCCTGCTTAGGAGCGCTCCTTTAAACAGCAGCAACAAAACAAAAGAACCCATAATTGTTCATGGATTTTTCAATTTACTGCAATTTGAAATATAAAGATAAATCAAGGTTTAAATAAATTAAAAATGTTGACTCAACCAAAACATCACAAATGTGAGACTGTTTCTAGCAATATTTAAGGTGCAACTTTGCACACAAAGCCTTTGTGCGTGTCTTTGTAAACAAAACTGAGCTGGCTCCTCCGCAACACCTAATCCAAAGTACAAGGCAAAATGCAAGTAACATCTTTAAAATAAGCATCAAAAGCATACGATCATAGCAAAGTCAGGTATGGTATAGCTCAAACAATAGCCAGAGAGTGAAGTGAGAAACTGCAGTTTGAGGATCAACGGCCTGAATTTCACAGGAAGCATGATGAGATGATTGTGATGGTCCAAGTAGACTTTACTAGCCTTTTAGTGCATTTAAATGATTAGATCCTTTTATTATAAGACCACATATTCTTTTATCTAAGAATACCTAATACATTCAGTGCCCAGGACTGACAGCACTGGGCTAAAGAACAAGTTGACTTTTTCCTTTTTGTATTCACTAGGTACCTTGTCACATCTGCATTATACTTCTGCTTCCAGTCCTTCACTGGGAGGTGCCTTGAAGTAATTTCTATCACATCTTTACTCTAACAGACAAAGGTCTGAAAACACTGTTCAGTGGTCACCCCCAGCTTCAAGTGAATGAGGTGGGTAGCAGGTGACTGTTTAATTAAAAGCTTATTACAGTATCACAGTATCACAGTATCACTTAGGTTGGAAAGGACCTCAAGGATCATCAAGTCCAACCTATCAACACAGACCCCATGACTAGACCATGGCACCAAGTGCCAAGTCCAATCTCTGCTTGAATGCCTCCAGGGTCGATGACTCAACCACCTCCCTGGGCAACCCGTTCCAATGATGAATGACTCGCTCAGTGAAGAACTTCCTCCTCACCTCAAGTCTAAACCTCCCCTGGCGCAGCTTGAGACTGTGTCCCCTTGTTCTGGTGCTGGTTGCCTGGGAGAAGAGGCCAACCCCTTCCTGGCTACAACCACCTTTCAGGTAGTTGTAGAGGGCAATGAGGTCTCCCCTGAGCCTCCTCTTCTCCAGGCTAAACAATCCCAGCTCCCTCAGCCTCTCCTCACAGGGCTTGTGTTCAAGGCCTCTCCCCAGCCTTGTTGCCCTTCTCTGGACACATTCAAGTTATTCTTAAACACAGGGAGACTGATACCCCCACAAACAAATACACATCCTATACAATTTCACTTAATTTTTCATAAGTGCTCATTTGCATTTTTTTTCCCAATTATATTCATTTCAAATGTTCTTCCAGGTAAATTAGGCGACGTGCAACCTCTCTGACACAGTGTACATTCATCCACATCTTTACAGAAGAGCTCTTCTACTTCTGAACTTCTGAACCTCTTCTACTTCCATGCATACTAGACAGATATTATACAGGAAAGAGAAACATGTAAATAGTTTTGGGAGGAGCCCAGCGCTGCATTCAGTTTCTGTGGGTTTATCTGTGAAAAGTTTGCTCTGTTCGAGCTGGCTTTCAGATTACCTTGACCCCAAGTCATTTGGGAAGACAGACAACTGTGAAATCTCTCGTAGCATGAAAGAAATAAACCTTGTTTTTTGAAAATAAATAGATGGAGGGGAAAGAAAGTGTCATGATCAGTGTAAGAAAGCAGAAGTGAAATGCTGCCTCTTCTTTAAAAAACATAATTGCAGTTTCCCAGTAACTAAGTACTGGCCTACAAACAGCCTCCTCCCTTACTTTTTCACAGCAGATGCCTGCAAAATGGATCCTCATTTCAAGCCAGGTAGTAATGAAACGATGATATGAAATTTCCAGCTATTAACTTGTAAAATGCTGAGGTGTGGCCATAAAACACAGACAAAAGTATGTGGGGCTAGTGCTCAATAGCAGTCATAATAATAAGATATTACTGATACCAAAACCTGAGTGGTGTTTACCATGAAACTCACAGAGAGAAAAAGTCCTTCGGCTATTTTCTTTTCCAATTTCATTAGAGATTAGCTGGGTTCTTTTTTTGACTCCTGCCCAACATAACACTCTTCTGCTTGCTGCACAGAATAAGACACTTGCACGTGCTGTACTTGGCACTGTTTTGTGGTAAGGTGGAAATTATCTTCCAAATTTTGCTGCGATGACTCTCAGCCCTCAGGGAGGGCTGAGATAGATCTTCATTTGTACTAAGACTCCACAGAAGTCTCGCAGCAGGTATAAATGACATTTACACTCACAGCAAAGTACCTCTCTGCTGCTGAAAGTCCTCATGTTGGCAGGAGCCAGGCACAGTGCCCTGGCTGTCCTGGCCCTGTGCTGGGTCTGGCATTCCCCTACCGTTCAAAGGTGTCCTGGAGCAATTCACACCTCTGCTTGAATAATAAGGGGAAGCTATTCCTTGAGACATCAGTGGATGGTCATACTTATGGGCCTTGTATTTTTTTGCTTGGTCTTCATTCACCAAAAGTGCAGCAGCTCCATCCATTCCCAAGTGAAGAGTGCTGAGAGGTTTTGTGAAGTGACAGCAAGACATGTAAACTTACAATGAAATTCTGCAATTTTCTCATGCACTTTAAATTTTACAGACTGCTGTCAATGTTTGCTGAAGTATTTGATGAACAAATATCTTGCTCAAAAATCTACCCATAAAATTGGGCAAGCATTCCAGTTAAGGTCCTTCACTATAACTAAAAAAAAGACAGATCACAAATATTCTTTTTTATCTTGCTCAACAAAAGCAGAACAGGCTTGCAGATGACACTTGTGCCTGAAGCAGTGGTACAAGAGAGATGATACTTTATTTGGCTGTAACAGTAGCTTTCACTCCAAAATATTAGGTACATATACTAGTTTCAGTGCAAATTGTGAACATCACCCAGGATTAAATTGGCCTTATGTATGAACAAAGATTGAGGGGCCTGCCGAGGAGCTGAGCCTGGATCACTGGATTTGCTTCAGTCTGACACAGTTTGGTGGAAAATGTGAAATGGAAGTTCTGTTGCTGCCTTTGTTCCGCTGTTGGACAAGTGCCATTGGATGCCACAAGAACGGTTTCTGTATCAAACTGCAGTCACTGTTCTCCACCAGGATCTGTAGTGTGATGATATATTACTTTATGGCAGAAAAGTCTGATTTATCTGGTTCTACAGTACAGCCCAAGATGCAGTAAAGTGTGCCTACAATAGGATAGGTTAAGCTAAAACTAAACCCTGCGCTCTTCGACAACAACAGTTGGACAAAGCAGTCTCACTGACTCCATCAGTGCTGCCATATCTGCAAGTGTAAACGAAGGGCAGTGCAGCTGCTCATCTCACAAACCGTTGTGTATTTTGACAGTGTGGTTTTCCCCTCTTGCTTCCCTCTTTTCTTGGCTTGAACAAAGAGTCTGCCCGCTGATGTGCAGGAGAAAAACACAGTGTTCAGATGCCAAAAACTATCTGCTCCCTTTTATCAGCTCTTCTGCATCCCTTTCATCTTGCCACCTGCTAACAGTGTCGGTAGCGATATGTTCAAAAAATGAACAGTTTAGGTGTGGATTATTTCAGAGCTATTCAACCCCTGTCCTGTGAAGACCCTTTGCAGAGGCCTTTTGCACTTGGACAAGACAGCTCCTAGTTCTGGGTCTGCACACCTGAAGCAAGCTGCAGATGCCATCTTCTGTAGCTCTGGGGACCAGGTTCTGTTACTTGCCTTCTGTAATAACACCTCAGCTTCTCACAGAACAGGATTGGTTTTCTCTTTTTTTTTTGTGCATGCAACAGCTGGTTATGCAATGATTTCAGGGAGGGGGCTTGGCAGGCAGGCTCCGCTGAAATCATACTATCAGTTTAAAAAACTACTGGTGTTTGTGACATGAGCTCTCATCCAACAACGCGGTGGTGTGGGGGAGCCTCAGCAATATCTCAGAAAGTCAAGTAAATGCCCATCTTTTTGTGTACACAAACATGCAGTCCTCACAACAGGATTTGTTTATGCCAGTCAAAGAAAAAAACAAGCCCTGTAGGAGGTATATATTACATGTATTATTCTGTCTGTCGCATCACCTTCACTGCCTCATTATTTATTTATTTATGGATGTTAAAGTGAACCTGTGTTCCATCTCAAGCGTGGCAAGTGTTTATATCTCAGGAATCACGCCCACATTTTACATACCAGGAGCTCAGCCCAGCCTGGGGCTGCTTGTGATTCCCCTGACAGTCAAGAGGAGCTGCACATGTCCACCTGAGAGGCAGCATCCCTCAACCCCTTGGTGCCGTGTCGGCTGGTGAGGAGAAAATTAATATTTTATAGCAGAGAAAAATAAGTGGAAGCAGCCCTGCTCCACCGTAGTAGCCAGCACTGTGCGTGATGTATAGCATGCTGCCTAGCGATGTTGCTAAGCAACGCAGCACCATCCAAGAAAATCCCGCAATAGCTTGTAGTGGCTGGTGGGGTGGGTTAGACGTGACACTTGGCACACAGAGCGATGCAGAGCGAGGTGTGCTCTGCTCAAGACTATTACAGTCATTGCCACTTGCTAGTAGGTCTCCCCTATTGTTTTCCCTGCACTGATGAAATACGGCGCGATGCGCCGCGCGCTGCAATAATTTTCCGCTGAAAAAATGCCTCCCCCCACCCCACCCCCCACACTTCCTGTTTCTTAATGCTCTTCAAACCTGACTTCGAGAGTAGCAAGTAGTGGAATTTTACAGCTCCATCCCATGATGCTCTCTCACTCTCGCTCTCAATCCCATGGCCTGGCTCATAGCTCAAACTAACCGTAAAGTCAGATCACAATGATGTGACTCACTATTACAACTAAAGATAGATCTTGTCAAAAGCAGTCGTGAACCCTGGATGCCAGGGGTTGTTTATTCAGTGTTGTGTTTTGGGGTGGGTTTTTTAATTCTCTCTCCTGACTCCCTAACTTCTGACATTCAGAGGTCTATCCTGTGTTAGTATTTGTGTGAGCAGGCAGGTATGGCTCATGCTTTCAGTGATCTGGAGGAAATCATAGATGGCCTGCACAGAAGTCCTGCTGTGGGTGGGAGTTCAGTAACGTACAGGTAGCAGGTCAGACCTTCACAGTGGAATGGACTGGGAACTCCCACACACCATGTGGGTACGGGGCAGGATGGCCAGAGAAAGGAATGGGAAACCCTTTTAAGGTTTTTTTCCTAAGCCTAACAACCTTCTCTCTCTTTTTATTTTATAATTTAAATGTTTACATAGCAGCTGCTTTCAAGTGTGAGCATTCATGTATAGTATTTAATGCCCACGTAGCACAAAGCTGCACTGCTACAGCAGACAAAGAAAAGCAACCTAGACACTGCCTGAGACAAGAGGGGCTCTCTCTCCAAGCAGCTCCTGCTAAGGCCACACAATGGCTCAGTGTCAGACAGGAGCAGGCAAGTGGCCAGACAGGCAAAACCTGCTCTGTTGTTAGCCACTATGGCCACCTGCTATGGCAGTGACCAGGCAACAGTTTAATGAACAGTACACACTCTGGTGAAGCTCCATGGACATAAAGGCTCTGCAGGGCAAACACACCTGGAACCTGGGAAGACACTGTCCTGAAGGACAGCAGCTCCTGGTGCAAAGAGGTTTGAATTACCCCAGCCTCAGCCACTCAAGCATAGGGAAAGGAGGGTTGACTTTGTCATAAACATAAATTGGCAGGTGAGGGATCTAGAGATAGTTCTTTCTTTGGATGTGTTGGATCCATTTCAGTCCTGTATAATTCCACTAGTAGCAAAGGCATTACATCAGTGACAAAACCAACCCACTATTTTTAACCTGGCCATTTCCTTCTATGCCCTTCATTCAGGAAATCCCTATGCAAGTGCATGATTTTAGTCATGTGAATATTCTCACTGGGGGCAATGTGACTGCTCTTGTGCTTAAATGCATGCATAGATACATGAGGGACTGAGGCCTAAAACAGCATTGGAGAGAAAGAAGAAAGAAAAGTAGTGTGGGAAAACCTGAGCAGCAGTGTACCAGGAGGCTCTGTGAAAGATGTCTGCCCACTTGGTCAACAGCAATATTTCCTGCTGTCTTTCACCTTTTAAGTTTGACAACTTCTTTGACACCAGCAGCCTATTAGGAATGCATTTTAAGGTATGACTGATGGAAAAGGGGTGGGGGCAGTCATGTGGAAAACAAAATACCCCAAATGGTCCTAAAGTATTTCATCAAAATTTCAACAAAGCAGCTAGTTATGCAAATGTCCTTTGGGGACTGCAATCTATGTCTGTGACACAACCTTGCCCTGATTCCCTCTCCTGCACTTGCAGAGAACATCCTAGGCGCCTTAATAAGAAGCTCCAACATAGATGTTTTTTATGCATTGCTTCTGATTTCTCTGTTCCTCAGAAATCATAACTTCCAAACACCAAGAATTAGGATCTCTAAAAACTTTGAGAATCATGATCTCTGACCAGTGTCAGCAGTGCTCTACAGAAATCTTTTGAGCAAACACTCTCCTGTGTCTTGCAGCAATCTAGAAGACAGATCAGGGAAACATCAGCTAAATAAATTTGGCTGATTAATCGTTGTTCAGTTTCTGCATTACACACAGACTATTTAAAAACTCCCCTTCTGCACAAGTATGGCTTTCACCACTTTTACAAAGACCTTTTCCCAAAAGGCTGTGAGCATATTGTAAGGTCTGCCTGCGAAATTAAATGCAACAACAAAGCTTCACCTATCCTGCAAAGTTAAATGCAACAACAAATCTTCATCTATCAGGTTTAAGCCTCCAAAGTGTGATCAGAACAAAGGTGACTTTCACAGATACCATACCACGAGATAATGGACCTGATGAAGTTCCTGAAATCAGCAGGACATCTGGTTTGCAGCAAGAGTAAATGGGATCAGGTTTGCTGTAGTATGTGAATCCATAGAGAAGGTGCTCGTGGACACTGCAAAACAGAGTAACAAGAGTCAGAGCATTTGATGATTTATTTTATCAGTACTATGAGGTAAGAGCTACTAGACACAGTTATATTGCTGACTCCTAGACGAGTTTGTAATTTCTCATGCACATCCAAATGAGGGAAAACACTGTCTTTATTTTTTTAAGGGCCATGCCCGCCACACTTCCCCTTACTTGCATGTGAACTGCTTAAGTTTGCTAAAAAAGCAACCAGTTTAGTTTCATCCCAAGTCTCTATTTGAGGTTTATGTATTTGCCATTCAAACAAGATAGGCAAATCCATGAAATTCATTTCACAGGACATTGAGCAAATGGAATGTTGAATAATGTGCTTTAGTTTCTGACATATGATCAAATGCAAGCTTGCTACAAGGAAAGAGAAGGACGCATGCAATGGCCCTGAAACCTTGCCACAATAACCATAGTTAATACACACATAAAGTTATATTATTAGTATTGGCTTCCCTCTTGTGGTTATAAGCTGTAGCCCTAATATGTAACCAGAATCTGCTGAGGCATCTAACACAAAACGCTGCAGTATGCTTATTGGACAAGATCCTTGCATCTGCAGAGATACCTCTGACTTGAATACTGCAGTGATCTACTCCGCTGTAACTCAGCCCAGTGTCTGACCCAAGTTTCAACTGAAAAAATACAGCTCTTCTATTTGAAGATGCACTTTCAGTCCTGGTCGAGAGGGTGGTTCATGCTTTAGATCCCTTCAGTCAATAATCTCTGCTGATTCTGTCACATTAGTAGGTATTACTGGTCGATGGTAGGCTGAACATGAGCCTGCAGTGTGCCCAGGCAGCCAGGGGGGCCAATGGTATCCTGGCCTGCATCAGAACAGTGTGGCCTGCAGGAGCAGGGAGGTCATTCTGCCCCAGTACACTACACTGCTTAGGCCACACCTCGAGTGCTGTGTCCAGTTCTGGGCCCCTCAGTTTAGGAAGGATGTTGACTTGCTGGAACAAGTCCAGAGAAGGGCAACAAAGTTGGTGAGGGGTTTGAAACACAAGCCCTATGAGGAGAGGCTGAGGGAGCTGGGGTTGCTTAGCCTGGAGAAGAGGAGACTCAGGGGTGACCTTATTGCTCTCTACAACTACCTGAAGGGGGGTTGTAGCCAGGCGGATGTTGGTCTCTTCTCCCAGGCAGCCAGCACCAGAACAAGAGGACACAGTCTCAGGCTGTGCCAGGGGAGGTTTAGGCTGGATGTTAGGAAGAAGTTCTACACAGAGAGAGTGATTGCCCATTGGAATGGGCTGCCTGGGGAGGTGGTGGAGTCACCATCACTGGAGGTTTTCAGGAGGAGACTTGATGGGGTGCTTGGTGCCATGGGTTAGTTGTTTAGGTGGGTTGGATTGGTTGATGGGTTGGACACAATGATCTTGAAGGTCTCTTCCAACCTGGTTTATTCTATGTAATTCTATGTAATTCTATGTAATTCTATTTCTGTGACAGACCTCAAGAAAATGGACCAACACCCCCAATTCATTGTGTATGTTGGCATTCCGACTCCAGAGGTGGGGCTAAGTTAACATTTTGTTTTCCACTGCAGTGACAGAGCAGACATGAGGGTCTTCCTTTATTTTCTCCATAGCCAGTTGCACATTACCATTTACAATGTATTGGGGTTTTAACAGCATCATATTTGAGAAAGCATGATTGCTATTAATAAAGTGTTTCATCAACAGAATTCAAAGCTGTTTGTAAAGGATGTTGGTCTAATTCTTGCTTTGTTACAGATGGGGGAACTGAGGTTCAGCATAATTAGAAGCCAATCAGCAGGCCCAATGCAGAGCTGAAAATAGAACCCAAATCTCCCATGTCTCAGTGCAATGTTCTATCTGCTCCTCTGCCAATGTGAAATGGTAAAACTCAGCTATTAATACTACCTCCACTAAAGCAGGTCTGTTATTCATAAATTTTCCCAAACCAGTTCCTTTTACCATTGATATTTCACAGAATCACAGAACCACTATGGTCAGAAAAGCCCTTCAAGATCATCAACAACCTCAAAACGTCCAAGTGAGCCTGCATGACTTTCTCTACTACAAAGCTTTGCAGATTAATGCTTATTTCATCAACCTACACAAATCACATCATAGCACACCCTTAAATCAAATTTTCAGGCTTTCTACAGTATCTTAAAAGTGTTGATTTTTCTGTCCACACTTAAAGAGTGTAGATATTTTGCCAAGGATGCTACAAGCACCTAGCTGTAGTTTTCTTCCCTTCTTACAACAGATTACTACGGTAGCACAGAAAACAAACAAGAACTGCCATGAGCACCCCAAGTATCACGTGCACAGTAAAACTGTAACAATTTATCCTTGTAGAACATAACAATGTGAGACTGAAAGCTCCTTTGGAGGGCAGGAAAATGTAGACTTAGATGCTTTGTTTTGCAGATATCCCTAAGATAACCTAGGATGACAGCAGTGTTCTGATGCTAAGCTCAGCAAGTTTACTCATCTAACTTAGTATGGCTCCTGCTCCTGTTCTGGATTCCCCTAACTATTTTTGTGGGTTTACAATTATTCTTTCCAGTTTAGGAAAAAAAACTAAACAAAACAAAACCAACACAGAAGGACAGAATGTTAGGGGTTGGCAAGGACCTTGAGAGATCATCTAGTCCAACCCCTCTGCCACAGCAGGATCACCTACAGTAGGTCCATGTTTTCTTTCTCTTGTCACTGAATGAAAAACTCTTTTCTTAATGGGAAACAAGTTGGGTCTTCCTTAAGCAGCAGTGGGTGGGTTAATATGCCAGCAAAGGCTTAGTGCTTGGGGAGTCAGCATGACAGAACACCTGAACTTCCCTGCCCAGGAGGAACTGCTTATGGAGCACAGGTATGGAAAACAACCGGGTGAATTAGATTCAGCAAGAGTAGCAACTTTTACTGCAGAAAAGGGCAGCTCCTGGGAGAGAGAGAAAACCCATTAAAAACAACAAACAAAACCCTTCCTTCAGCACCTGCAGGAACAAAACCACAGTAGCAACAAGGAGGTGATTTGGGTCATAGCTTTTCTGTGTCATAGTCTCTGAGCTTAATGAGAAGCACCGAGGAAGAAAGTCCTCCACTTCTTGTAAATAACATAAAATCTTTCACCAAGGTCAGGGACTTGTTTGTAGCTACACCCTGGCTCCTCTGGGGATCCCAGGCTCAGTCAAAGGGAAACAGCCAGGTGCAATTACTGACCAGCCAGTGCAGAACAACGTTGAAAACAGGCCAAAAGCTCACTTTGCAGGTGAGTTGCAAAGTGAGATAGAAAAGTACTCAGTGTTTTCAGCACTGCTTAAAAATGTTGAGTCACTAGTATTGTTACTAATGCTTTCTATGAGTCATATTACTAACACTTTTTATGAGTGGTAGTGTTTGTCCTTGTTTTGTTTATTTATTTTAAGGAGCTGGCCATAGTCTGGTAAAGCAGACATGTGCCATGCTTTATGGCACTGACCTGATATGCTCTCATTACCGAAACAACCCCAGATGCACTGTTACAAACCTTATCTCCCTTTCCCCCTCTGCATGCTGCAAGTTCTTTGTGGAATGGTTTAAGTCTTGCTGCAGGTTTTATGACACCTTATAGATCTGGGCCCTTCTCGAAACACCTCCCCACTATTGCTATGGCTGACGAATCATCACATCCTTTCCAGTGCTGATTACAGTGAACTCCGTCATGCCTGTGTGAAGGGCCATGTGTCTTCAATAACAGCACTAGGGTGTGTCTAAATGTATCTGAACTCAGACCAGTTCAAGATTTCTCAACAAAGGGAAAATAAAATATATCTTGCCTGATTTTAGTTCTAGTTTGACTCAACAGGAGACAAATGAGATGTTTATAACAACACCACACTTACTAAGAATGATTAAGTTACAGTCCTATAGGTGCTAAAGTGGTAGACACACAAGTGAATGTTCTTCCAAGTGTTTCTCATGGAAGATAATGTAAATGTTCAGGAGCTCACCAAGTGAGCAGATATAAACCAGAGACAGAGGTAAATGTCAAAGGATGAGTGACTGGCAGCATGGAGAGTTTAATTGTTTTACAGGAGAAAAATGCCACCTAAAACTCCCATCTGATGATGATGGAGGAATCCATCATTACAATGCATGAACAGACTTTATCAGGATTTAAATTCTCCTTCCAGTATAAGGCATAAAGCTGCAAACTGTTTATTACTTAAGGGATTTTACTTGTCTAACATGTGAGAGGTGCTCTGACTTAAATTCCTGAAAGGAAAATCAGATTTGACCCAATCTCGAGTTCATTAAAGTACCCTTAGGTCTCAGTGATTTCATTGGCCTCAATAAGCCAGACTTTCTGTGTATTTAAATGCTGCAAGATCGTAGAGTGTTTCTGAATTATACAAACAACATTTGGGAGATGGAGCCCCACTTCAAATAAATCCATTCTTTGCACTATTAAAAAACAGCAGTATATGCACATTATCAAAACCAAAAACAACAAGAAAGAAAACCAGTCTGGTTTACATTTTACATATGACTTTCTTAGCACTGTTGTTATTAAAATTATTGAGAAGCATGGTGTGATGCCAGACTTTCACGTCAGAGGGCTGGAGCACCTCTCCTATGAGGACAGACCGAGGGAGTTGGGGCTGTTCAGTCTCCAGAAGAGAAGGCTCCGAGGTGACCTAATTGTGGCCTTCCAGTATCTGAAGGGGGCCTACAGGAAGGCTGGGGAAGGACTTCTCAGGATCTCAGGTAGTGATAGGACTAGGGGGAATGGAATGAAGCTGGAGGTGGGGAGATTCAGGCTGGATGTGAGGAGGAGGTTCTTCACCATGAGAGTGGTGAAGCCCTGGAATGGGTTGTCCAGGGAGGTGGTTGAGGCCCCGTCCCTGGAGGTGTTTAAGCCCAGGCTGGATGAGGCTCTGGCCAGCCTGATCTAGTGTGGGGTGTCCCTGCCCATGGCATGGAGCTTGGAACTGGATGATCCTTGTGGTCCCTTCCAACCCTGACTGATACTATGTACTTCGAATAACACCACAGCAAATGCAGCCAGGGATAGAAGAGGGAACTAAATTCCGTCATCCAAAAAAAGCCCAAAACCAAAACCCGAAGCAGCAGCCTGTTGGTGATACTGTCTTATGGGATGGGTGGGATGACAAACTGTGTTTCCTAAAGAACGTCATTCTGAGGCTCTGTTGTTGACGTAACTGAAGCGATCGCTTCCAATTTGTAGCAACAGCACCATCTAGTGTTTAAAGTTTGCCCTGCAGACGTCGTGCAGCATGCTCCTCATTAACGACATGCGTTGCCTTTCAACAGCCGCGCTCATCCGCGCTACTCGCATCGCGGAAAATAATCACTGAGACTTGGTAACAGCTCTGCGAAGCAGGCGGGTGAATTACTTTCTCTTACGGGAAAGAGGAGTTAGAATGAGAGTTAGAGAGAATTAATGTAACCATTTGAGATACTTCAGTAGTAGGCAAGACCTGAGCAAGTTGCTCAAGGTGAAGCACAGGGACTCATAGAGCCAGGGCTGCCTACCCTATGCTTTCTCTGTAAGATTGTGTCTTTGCCCTAAGAGGCTTTTGGAACTAGCTTAGCCAAGGGGAGGAAATAGCTGGATGGGTTTCAGAGGCAGTTTCACAGGGATACAGAAGAACTTGCGCAACACTGTCTCTCCTAGTGAACAACTGAATGGAAGAATGAGTGTGTGCAAGTTACAGGACCCTTACAGAACGTGAGAAAGGGCAACAGGTCACTGCAGCCTGTTAACAGCAACTGCAAGCCCCCACCAAACAGCCTGTAATGTGGACCACTCTTCCCATCCTGTGGTCCCTCCAACTACAAAGCCACAAACACAGGCATGGCTGGCCGAAGGCTTGGATGTAGCACTGTATGTGCACAAGAGCCAGAGACCAGACTGAAGCACTCTTGGGGAGCCACTGTCTTGGTTACTCAGTTGCTTTGCTAGCTCTTGCACTGCCTGACCAGGGCTCTGAAGAAAGGCGCCTCCAGCACCAGGGTGTGGGAAAGGGCGGCTGGGGGGCATTTCGACTCTAGTTCCAGCCCCCGGCGGGCAAGGCTGCCCAAGGGTCCCGCTCTCGTTTCTTTCCCCAGCAGGCCGAAGGCAGGCAGCCCCGCCCGCGCCAAGCAGGGTTTTTCCGCAGGAGGAGCACCGGTGTGCCACAGCCCGCCGGCGGAGCCCAGCCTCGCCCTCCGGGCTTGCCAGGCGGCCCGGACGCTGTAGCGCTTCGCGACCCCCGCCACTGGCAGCAGAGGCCACCGAGGCCACTCAGAGGACACTAGAAAGAGGGACAGGGGGCAGAGGGGCGGGTGTGCGGGAGGCTAGGGGCTGCTGCAGCTGCCCGAACTGCGCTCCCTGCCCGCCGGCAGGCACTACAACCCCCAGCGAGCAGCGCGGCGGGCAGGGCTCATCCCCGTGTGCCCCGCAGCACAAAAAAGGCGGCGAGTAGGGCGGTGCTGGGGGCGGTGGCGGCTGCCGCGCCTGCGCACCTCCTCACCTCGGGGACCGGCCTTAGCTGTGACCTCGAGCGGCGGTCGGGGAAGATGGCGGCGGCGGCAGGGTTATCCCTGAAGGTGAAGCTGGGCTGGGGAGGCAGCGGTGGTCCTCGCCGGATATTTGGGGGGCGGGGGGGATACGGCGTGTCGCGTGGGCGCCCTCCCCCACCCCTCCCTCGCCCGCCCGGGGTCTCGAACCTTCTTTTCTCCCCTGTGCCGGCGCGCGCCCGTGGCCCTGGGCCGCGCACCCACGCCGGCCGTTCTGCGCCCGCAGGTGCGGCAGCTGAGCACGTCGGCGGCGAGGCCGCTCTCCAAGCTGGTCAAGGTGAGCGGGGCGGGGGGAGAACCGGCGGGGTCGCCGGCCTGGCGGGCAGCTTCCGGTTCCCCGGCTCCGGGCCGCTCTCAGCGCCCTCCCGTTCTCTCGCTCGCAGCCCCCCATCCAGGTGTATGGGCTGGAAGGGCGCTACGCCACTGCGCTGTACTCTGCCGCTACCAAACAGAAGAAGCTGGACCAGGTAGAAAAGGAGCTGAGCCGAGTATGGGTAAGGTATCATGCGGCCTGCCTGAGCTCACACGGAGGGTTGGGAGCGGTAGGGCTTTGCCTGGTGTTTCTTATTACGGGGGAGGTGGGCTCTGCTATTGCAGACGGTGAGAGTGACACTTGCACCGGCCTGGCACGGGTGCTACCCGCACTCTGCCCCTAGGGTTAAGCTGCTTGGATGTGGTACCGGGGGAATATTAGCTCTCCAAGAAACATAGTGTAAATGAGGTACCCCAGGTGCTGCTGTTTCATATCACATGAGCTTCAGGCCTCTCTTTTCACTGAGGGAGTGGCTGTTGCCAGCTTTGGGTAGGCTGGTTAGGCCTTGCAATGTTTGGGAAACTCCTGGCTTGTAATCATGTTGTTTGTGTATCCTCTTAGGCTCTCCTGAAGGACCCTAAGCTGGCCAGTGTTGTTATGAACCCTCACACCAAGAGCACAATTAAACAAAAAGCTGTGAACGATGCCTTGGCAAGGGAGAAGATGTCTCCTCTTATTGTCAATCTGATGAGTGAGTAACCATTTGACATGAGAAAAACAGGTTACTTGTTATTACTGTTAGCTGACCAAGTCTGCTTCTCGTGGGTGCTGTAAACCCTTTCAATGCATCTGCCTCTGCCAGATCTGCTTGCTGAAAACGGTCGCTTGCGCTACACTCCAGACATCGTTTCTGCCTTTGGGAAGATCATGAGCGCGTACCGAGGAGAGGTGCTGTGCACAGTCACCACTGCACAGGTGGGTTAGAACCTCTAGACTGAGCTTCACAGCACTACATAAGGGCCAAACTTCTTTAGCCTAATTTTGCTCTCTGTAGTTTAAGTACTTCCTATATGACTAATGAGGAAATAATTTCTTTCTCCCAGGATAAAGGCCTTGCTGCAAATAGTTTTTTTGATATCCAGCTGTTACTGGCCAGAAGTTAAACCTGGGCCTCCTGTTTCAGTATAACAAGTAACATCTTTCCTTCCTGTATTTGAAGCGAGTGGCTGATAAAAAGTCACCCTGGTCTACAGATAGAGCTGCCTCTGTTCCTATTTCTGTCATTGGGATCATACAGATCAGGGCAGAAATAATGGATGAGTTATGAGCTAGAGCAAGGTAGATACCTGATAGGACTGAGAGTGGCTGGGGTCCACTGCCTGCAGTCATTAGGGCAAGTGTCTAACTCCAAATCTATAGGAAGATTTTCACAAGTAGCAGACAGGCAAGTCTGGCTGGTACTCAGGAAGGTGAGAGGGAAGATGGTGTCTCCTTGAGCTGTAAATGTCAGGTGTGGTGTTTCTTGTACTTCATCAACGTCTCTGTTAATGGATCTGCATTCATGTCTATTAGAGTGGGAAGCTGGCTAGCTAGATACGTAATGTAAGTCTCTAGGGCTACAGTGAACTGCCTGCCTGGACTAGGCAGGCTGATCCACTTGGGGTTAGCTGGCTTCCTGTAGGCTGTGAGCACAGGTTGTCAGTCTAGTTTGTAGCCTTCAGGGATGTGTAGATTTACAAGCCTGTGCAACCCTTTCCACAGGTTTTCCTAAATACTTTGTACATAAAGTTTCTTTACTGCTGCGTTTGTTACTAAGTTTTTTGTTTTGCTCTCAAAGCATGAGTATTAAATAGAAGTCATTTAAATTGTCACTAACACAAAGCCACTGCTTTTTTGTGAAGTACCTTTTTTTTCTGTCTCAGTGGTATCCAAGTGACTTACAGGACAAATTCACAGTGTCTCTCCCACAAGGATGCAGAGTTCTCTGGTTATGGAGGGAGGTGTACTTAGCCATTCTGCAGGGCTGCAAGCTTGCTGCTGGTGTGTTCAGTCACTGCCCAGTGCTTCTACGTGAAGCTGGTTCTTTTCAGGCTGATGATCTTAATTGTTAGAAGCAGCAGATTAATCTTTCCATGTACAGCCTTGACATTGATGGAAGGCAGACCTCAAGGTTTTCCGTCAAGTGCTTGCTCTGGCAAGTATGGATTCTTGATGCTTGCCATCTGACTCTGTCAGCATAGAACTTCTGCTGGGAATATCTGCACAAATAGCACATTAGTAGGCCACAAAGTGACTGCTGTTTCTGTGCTGTCCTTTGGTAACTCTTCTTCAAGAAGTCTACTTAATTTGCCTTCCTGGTGGAAGTATCTGTGTTCAGAAGAATCTGAACAGAAAATCTTGTTAGGTCACTTTAACAGTTTCAAGTCCTTTATTTTCCTTGTCTTCTGTTCATATTTTTTTAGCCCTTGGATGATGCCAGCCTTACTGAGCTAAAAAGTGTTCTGGGTGGATTCTTGGCTAAGGGCGAGGTCCTGAAGCTGGAGACCAAGGTCTGTATTGTTGATTTGTAACTAAATTTTTCATCCAGGTGATGTTAAGCTGGGTTTCTGTCTCCTTAGTAATTTAAATAGAAAATAAAACAAACCAACCCCCAAATCCTAAAGAAACAAAAACCAGACCAAAAGAAACAGTAACGAATTCACTGAATCCATTTGCTCTATTACATAATTCTGTGCTTTCTTACAGACCTGATAATGCTTTAATTATTCAAATCTTAACTTTGCAGTCACTGTATTACCATAGTAGCAGTCAGAGTTGGAAGGGACCACAAGGATCATCTAGTTCCAACCCCCCTGCCATGGGCAGGGACACCCCACACTACATCAGGCTGGACAGAGCCTCATCCAGCCTGGGCTTAAACACCTCCAGGGATGGCACCCCAACCACCTCCCTGGACAACCCATTCCAGGGCTTCACCACTCTCATGGTGAAGAACTTCCTCCTCACCTCCAGCCTGAATCTCCCCACCTCCAGCTTCATTCCATTCCCCCTAGTCCTATCACTACCTGAGATCCTGAGAAGTCCTTCCCCAGCCTTCCTGTAGGCCCCCTTCAGATACTGGAAGGTCACAATGAGGTCACCTCGGAGCCTTCTCTTCTGCAGACTGAACAGCCCCAACTCCTTCAGTCTGTCAAAATCTTGTAGGAGAGGGGCTCCAGAACTGGAGGCAGTACTCCAGGTGGGGTCTCACCAGAGCTGAGTAGAGGGGGAGAATCACCTCCCTTGACCTGCTGGCCACACTTCTCCTGATTCAGCCCAGGATCTGATTGGCTTTCTAGGCTGCAAGTGCACACTGAGAGCTCATGTTGAGCTTCTTGTCCCCCAGCACCCCCAAGTCTCTCTCCTCAGGGCTGCTTTCCAGCCAGTCACTGCCCAGCCTGGATTTGTGCCTGGGATTGCCTCGACCCAGATGCAGGACCCTGCGCTTGCTCTTGTTGAATCTCATGTTCAGAAAATATCATTAAAATTATCCTTTTAAAAGGTTTTGTCTTTTTTTTTTAACTTGTGTAAAAATTCCATGCTAGGCTAATTGATCTTTGCTAATATAATTTCTGTTCAATGCTTATTCTTCAGACTGATCCAGCAATCCTCGGGGGCATGATTGTCAATATTGGGGAGAAGTATGTGGACATGTCAACAAGGTCAAAGATCCAGAAACTCACCAAAATCATGAGAGAGACTGTCTAGAAAGCTGCCCAAGACATTTACAGTGAAAACTGCTAGATGGAAACTTAAATAAAATTACTTCTTCTCGAGTAGGTGGTGTGAAGCATTTTGATTTGAAAAACACAGCAGTGATGGGCCTTCAGTGAATTTCACTTCATTCTCACTACATCTTCCACGACCCAGCTTGAAAATCTATCTCACCCTGAATGTGAGTTTATGTTGCTATGGAAGAAAGGGCGAACAATGCCTTAGGAGCTGATGCATGGGGTGACTCCTGAGGTTCTATTGGTCTCCAGAGAAAACTTTAGTTCAGGATATTGTCAGGTTAGCAGAGCAGCAGTCTTGCTGCCACACACACCATTCCTGTGGGCAGAAGGTGTGCATGCTGGAACTGGCTGGTGAATGCTTTCAAAAATACAACACTGGCTGTGGAAACAGACCTGCCATGAGTTCACTCTCAGCAGCAAGCACTCTAGCAGGCCAGTTTACTTCCTCATCTGTATCATTGCAGAGGGTTTTGTATGTGCTTTAAGATAAAATTGCCCTCTAAAGACCAAGAAGTGAGAGGCTAAGGTGGGTGTAGATTAAAACCACCAAAATATTTGCAACAGGATGTGGGTTGGGTACCAGTGAGCTCTAAGGCTGTGTTGTTATGATGTGCTGTGTGTGCTTACCAGTTGACATTTGGACATGGATTTACTAATGTCCAGTTTGTCTTGAAGTGCTCTCTGTTTTCTGTTTAGATAGTCTTAACAGGCTTGTGAAGAAACTTAAATAGCTTGTTTCTCCCTGTTAGTCCCTGTTCAAGAACTGATGCTTGACTTCATTTGGGATGGATACCGTTCTTGCAGGTGTTAAAACACATAGCACTAGTTCAGCTGCATTACTGAAATGTCCTAACCAGGCACATTTTTCTAAGAAGGCTTTTAATCCAAAGAGCTAGTCCCTGCAGAGAGGAGACTCTTCAGCCCTGTGCTTTCTCTGGTACTTCACCCTGGAAGTATGTTCTCCCATAGAACAGAGCTGCTGGCTGTACATCATGCCTTGAGGGAATGTGAGAGGTAAATACTGTGCTAGGTTTAGGGAGTGGTGGAGTGGGCTTGTGCTGGAGAAGGGGATGGAATGCTGAAGTTTTGAGTCTGTAAGAAGGGTGGGCAGAACAGGGTAGTCAGAGTCAAGGAAGAGGGGACTTCTGGAAGTCTGAGGGAGAGGGGCATGCTGAGCAGACCGTGGGACAGCAGCTGTCCACTTCTAGTGCTACTCCATAAGAAGGGTGTGCTGCATCAGGCTGTACCTGAGGCAACACAGCTTTTCCAGAGCTGTGCAGTGGAGGTGCTGGTGCCTGTCCTGGACGACACGGTTTGAAAGAGCTGGCAAGCTTCCTGCTGTGTCCCATCTCACCTACCCTTAGGGCAGCTCTTTCGCAGACAACGTTTTGGCTACAGTGCTGCCCCCTTGTGCCAAACTGACCTCAAAATATCTGTGGAAAAAATGGATGCTCACGGTGCAGGCATTAGTGGGTGCTGAGCTACACAAAGGGACTCGCTGCTTAATATGATACTAAGGGTACTGGCCCCGAGGCAGCTGGCCAATTCAGTAATTAACAACACCTAAGGGAGGACTCAGCAGAGGCCTTCCTATACCCCCAGGCAGCAGAGCCATAGGTGATCACAAGCTGCACAAACCTTGCCATTGGCATACCTGGCCACACGGCAGGGCCTGTGTAAAGTCATCATCTGCATGAAGTGATGGCACCTGCCCTATTAAGGAAGTGCCTTTAATTGGAGTTCTTTTTTGGGGTAGGTTTTTAAGTTACTTTGAGTAATGTGTTTTTGCTGTCATACTACAGATTTGGTCAAATCTTACTTTTCAAATCTGAGAGTAATGCAAACAGTGAGTTATGAAAACTGGTGGGTCAGACACTGAATCTGGTAAGGGCCCCTGCTGCTGGGCCTACCACTTTGCTTCTACCTACAGGGTCCTTTGGTCAAAGATACTCACCTGAAGATTCACTCAATGAGTCTGACACTGTATCAGGCTTCTTCAGCACTCTCAAGAATGCAACAGTACACAGTTAAAAAAAGAATCTGGATTTATTCTTGCAAAATTCCATTTGCACAACCACAGTTCTCATCTGTGTCAAACACATCACACAGCCTAAAACCGGATAGGGAGTTTCCACCTCAGTGGCCGCAGTCTGGAAAGTGGCACAAGCCCTCAACTAGGTGAACACATTTTAAGGAGTTTTGCTTAACTGGACCTCGTCTGTAAATAGAATTATTTGACCAAATGTGGTGGAGGAAACAACACATTCACAGCAACTGAAACTGTCTTGTGAGAAACATTGGCATCTGACTGGCAATCATTCGTTATACCTATTACGAGTGCTTTGAAAAACCAAGAGAGCCCAACTTCACAGTACAAATGTTTTACTGTAGAGGAATTAGATGTGATGTAAATGAACAATACAAATTAATTCCATCTTCTCTGAAAACAGACAAAATGACCCTCACACACACACACACCCCCCCCCAAAAAAATAAAGAAAGAAGAAAACCCCACAACTTTTTCTACTGTTTGGCCAGGTCCTCTTTTACAGTGCCTTTGTAAGGGTTTGGATCATAAAAATACTACAGACAATACAATATCTCCTTTTTGAAGGGGAAAACAGAAAGGAAAGGAGGCTAATTGGTACTATTTGTTTGGCAGCAAAAACTGTACTAGAAAGTAACAGCCCCACCGGCAGAGAGGGGAAATCTGCAGTTCTAAGTATTAACATTGGGGGAAAAAATACTACAGCTATCATTTATTTTCAACCATTTACCAACACGAAGTAGAAAGTATCCATTACAGAGTCTATAAAGGCTGGTGGAATCTAAATTCCTTTTCAGCAACTTGATGAGGAATGGAACAGGGCAATTCTGCACAAGCTGTTAACAAAACCCAAGCCTTTGAGAAGAACCTACCCCATGGGAGGCAGCTTTGTCTCTTCCCCACAGGGCAGGGGTTGTCTCACCGTGGCAGGAGCCCATACATGCAGCATTGGCTTGCTAGGGACCTTGTCTAGGTGGAGTGGGTGCAGGAGGGGCAGTGCAGGGCCCTCCACACCGGCATGACCTTTCAGGTGGTGCTGCCCAGGCCATCCTGGAGTGAGCATGGCTGTGCAAACCTAGGAGAGCATTAAAGACGCTGTGAGATGGGGCAAAAGGAAGAAAGAGCAGGGGCAGTAACTGGACCAAGCACCAGGACCAATGTTTCAGTCCCAGACCCAACCACCCCTCTTCTGGCAAGAAGAGGTTACACCACTAGGCCCTCCCCGTGGAGCAGCCACCACAGTTGGGAAGGATTTCCTTTCCAGTCCCTCACCTGATAATCACCCGACCATGTTCTGAGGGGTGGGGCAGAGACCCTGCTGCTCACCAAGCTCTTCCTTCTCAGCTCTGCCCCTATTTCTTCCCTTTTTGCCCATGCCCCTATGTGCCAGCTCTCTCATGCTCACTGCAGTGGGCACAAGCTGTCGTCTGGGGGCCTCAAGGAAAGCACCAGCTCCCTTTGCTTGCACGACACGTTAAGATTCCAGAACCTACCACAAAATCCACGGTTAGTGACACTTTTGCAGCTTTACAAGCAGCACAAGGAATTCAGCTATGGTCCACAGCAGAGCCTTTGACAACTATATCAAGCAACTAGGCTAGTTTAATATATTTTTTACTGCAGTTCTTTATTCTTTTAAATTAGGTCCTAAATATATCCTCCTATGTACAGAAAAATAATTTCCCAAGGACAATCCTTATCTTAAAATATTTAAATGACAAAACTAGGTGCCTATAAACACTTCTCTGTTCAGATTTACTCAGTATTTGACAGCAACATCATAGCTGTGGGTTTATATTACACACACAAAGAATCACACACGTATAGAGAGAACCATGTGTTTAGCTACAGGTACATCGACATGCGCATCGGACGAGAGTTTTTGGGCTACACAAATGTTAGGGATACATGTGGAATGTTGGTACAGGGCAAACCCCTCAAAGCTCAGGTGCTTTAACCTGATGCCCAGCTTGTCTGTGTTTCAAGGGGGTTTGACTGAAATAAACTGAAAGATCACCATGGCAAGCAGAGTGCTGGGAAACCAGACACTGTTGCAGTAAAAGTCTGGAGCCATCACATATTAGTTTTGAATATGTATTCGATGACATTACCCCCCCCCCCCCCAAAATTGCATTATCCACAATGTTTCCCCTCCCCCCCCACCCCTACTCACATGTAACCAACAAAACAAAAATCTGTGTAGTTTTAAAGGGTAAAAAAAACTGTAAAATGAAGATTTAAGAAAAGTTCCCTCATAAAAACTCAGCTTGAGAAAATATATAATAATTAAGTGCATCTAGAAAACAGTTCTGTAACTGATCAGTTATTTGGCTTAGTGTCAGCTCAGTGACATGCTGTCTTTCAAAGGTGCCCCCAAGTCAACTCACCAGCTGCGTGCAACCTCAGGGCTTCACAGACTGGTTTTCCACCAGTGCTGCACTTGGCAAGGTACTTGGTATTGCTGAGGCCAAGGTCAGTCTCATGGATTTTCATTTTGCAGTGCTTCCAAATGCATTGCATTCTGTAAGCACAGGAATTATGATCTGTCCAGTAAATACAGCTCTGGTGACTTCAGTGGCTAAAACCACTTTGGGGATGATAAGGAGGAAAACAGATCCAGCTGAAAAGACTACAAGCTACTACTGTATTTTATAAACTGCTTCTGTATTTTGTTTTAATCTTGACTTCTTATTTGATGCTCTATTGAATCTTGCAATCCTTACAAAGCTCAAACCAACTTCACAATGTAGACTCTACCTTACCAAAGCCTTTTGAACTCCTCCATGCATCCCCAGAAAGCAGGCAGCGACTCGGGTGGCTTTATGCTCGGGTACCTTTGTGATGAATTGGGGCACAAATTAAAGTTAAGCATCTGCTGAAGTGCTTCACTGAGCCAGGGGCTGTGGGCTTGGGGCAGAGATGGCAGCTGCATGATGAGCTGTGAGGGAGAAGCCTACAAAGGAGTCCCTAAAACAGCATGGTTTCACACAGCTGACCTTTGGGAGCTGGGCTTAAAGGGAAGGAGTGATGCTTTCCAAAGGACTTAATTACAGGACAGAAGCATCAGTTTATTTACAAGACATACATAGAAGAAACACCTAGACTGCAACAGGGCAAGGCAGTGAGATGAAGTGCAAAGCATGTTTCCATTCATTTGTGCAACACAGCCAGGGGTTGGTTTGGAAGGAACCAACAGGCTCAGCAGGCAGGGAAAATCATGGCCAGGAGCATGCCTAGGTGATCCAAACATAAGCCTCAACCCTAATATCGTGTAAACCAGAGGCTATGGGCTTGCAGCAAGGGCAGCAGGAGCTCATAACCTGGCACTGCTGGGAAGGACAGCACAGGTGAGTGCTCAAGTGGCAGGCTGGACCCCTGAAAGGGGAGCTAAACCTGCCCTAGACACAATGACTTCCAGTTATTTCTGACAAAGCAAATGACTTCAGGTGGTCAGGCTTGTCTGAAGGGCTGACTCCCATCCACGGGGAGAAAGCATTCTTGAGGCAGCTTGACAAGGTGAGGCTGAATCTTACTGCAATTAAAGCAATGATGGAGAGGTCTTTAAAGGGGAAGGATTCAGGTTAAAGGACAGACATCCATCCTGTTGACACATAATGGCATTGCTGGCAAATACCTCATACAACTATAGGCTAGGGGAACAAGTCCTTTGAGAGACAGAAAACTGGCACATTGATGCTGGTGCCGCTGATTCCTTGCATGGAAAGGGCATGTACTCATGTTCTTCCTGGATGGTCATGAATGCTGCTGGGATGGCACCAGGAAAGCAAAGAGCCTGACAGCAACGTTTATGAGCCTATGAAGTCCTTGTGAAAGCATCTTGAAAAAACACAGTGCCTAGGCACCTCAGAGGTATATCTCAGAAGGTAATTTCTGGAAAGAGAAGTGTAAGAGCTGTTACAACAGCTCACATACCAAAAGCATTACCAAAGCACTCCACTTCTATAGAAACGTGCATGCAAACTCCTGCATACATACAGAGCTGCACTAAATTCAGTGTGGCTCTCCCTGGCTGAGGGCAGACACATGGTTTGCTATTAATCACTGTTGTTATATCATGAATGCCTGGGGTCTTGGATATGTGAAGTTCAACTTTGAGACTGTGGATCTCATTTTAAACTAACCACACACACAACCTCTAAAAATAAATTAAAAAAGAAGAAGAAAGGAAAAAAAATATTCCTTCCCTTCCTCTTTGGTATCCTGTCCTGTCTGCAGCCACAACAACACTGACACTCTGCCAGTTCTCAGCTACAAGCCTGTTTCAAAAGCCATTTTAATAACTTCTAAAAGTGGTGCTGATTCCTTCCAGTTTCTGGTCCACTAACTGAGTTCTACCGTAAGACTTACAACCAAGGAAGCACTAGAGAGGAACACTATTCTTCTTACAAAAAGGTAACATACCTAGGGGGAAAATCCTCAGAATTACAACTTGGAAACCAAACTCCCAGTGCACCTTTTCCCATTGCATATTTACTCACAACTGCAGGTTTTGCTCTCTCGTCTTTTACAGCTTTTTTCCTCCCAGTTTATCCAAAGCCATATCACTGTTTCAACTAAAGGCAGTGACTGCATCAATAGTCACAGTATTATTTTTAGAGAGGCTTGATTGCCAGCCAATGAGTTTGATGCTGAAGAATTACTTCAAAGCAAAACATCTTCTCCAAAATAGTAAGAGTGTGCTAAAAGGTAGAAATTAAACCCCATCTGGAGGGCCTGTCCCAGTGGCCCTTGTACCAGTTCAATCTCACCAAGTGCTTCAGAGGTAGTCTCACCATAGTAACTGACAGACCTGGTACTCAGCCTTTCTACAAGGATGAAGTTTACCAAAGCAAATGCAGACATCCAGTCCCAGAACTCCACAATATACAGATTTGCAACATCTGCATTTTAGGGGGGATGCTTAGTTGCACAAATCTGCTCTTTCAGTCCAAAATATAATCAAGTATTCTCTGGGCTTCAATTTTGTTGCAGGGGTTGTTTTACATAACATTAAGAAAAGCTCACACACGTCTTGATGGGGCTGGAAAGAGATCTGTGAGCCAAGGCGTGCTATTTCATGGAGAGGTTCAGAAATCAAGAGCCAGCACCTGAAAAGTAGGGTCTACATAAATATGGGTACTCAATACTGGCAGCACAGACTAGCAGAGTTTGGCCTGACAGCCAGCATGTGGCACTCATAAGATGATGGTTTGACCTCCCCAGATTGTGGTAATGCCAGCTGACTTTCTATATACGTGAAGAGAGGCCTAACTTCCTAGGTGCTACTGTGTGCCTCTCCCCCAAACTCTTCAGAACACAGAGAGTAATTAAACAAGCCTATGAGAGCTTGTAGTTTTGTCTATGAAAGCACTACTAGGAACACAGCCAGTGAGCCTCTTTTTTCAGTAGAAGGCCTGAGCTTTTACACCATGATGGCCTGGATGAGCTGGAGGCCTACGCAGCTGCAATGAGTAGAAAAGCAGAACCGTGCAGCTGTGGAGTTAATGCAAAGCAATGTGCATGACTAACATTCTTGAACAGAGAAAACCAGGCAGGAGTCACAGGGTTTCTAAGAACCTTTGGCTAACCCTGGTGAAAAGCAGTTCCATCTGGGAAGCACAGGGAACAGTGCCAATATGCTACAGAGCACTGAGGGTGAGGAAGCAAAAACCTAGTGACATCCTGATGCAAAGTCAGCTGGCTCTAAGACCACATCTACATTCTGTCCTTGCTGCACAAGGAGTAGGACAAGCTACCACTTTAGGATTAAACTAATTATGACATAGGGATTCATTAGGTATCTGTGAGCCTTTCATCATTGTCACATTTGAGTAACTCCTATTGACGTTAGTGGGAGTTAAACACTGCTGTGCACAGAGGGTAAGTGGGAAAACACAAGTGATGGTGCTGTTACAGTTCCCCAGAGTGGTGCAGTTGTACATGCCCTGACAAGGGTCACAAACTGAGAGAAGCCCCTACAGCTAAGGGTTCCCCACTTCCAACACCAGTTGAGTCTCAGAGGAAGGAACAGCCCCTTGAGGCTCCCTTCGAAAACCCATCCAGGATTTCTGCATTACACCCACGGTCTTTCTTTTCTTTTAATACATTTTTTGTTGTCCTGTTTGTCTATTTAGTTGTTATTGTAATTCATGCTGGTGAAATGATACCATAAAAAAAAGTGATTGCTACTTTTCAACTGCTGATGTGAGTGTTCACCTTATATACAGCTACTGAGGAAAGTTAGGACAGCGGGAAAAGGTTAGACAATGACATTTAATGTTACTCCATTGATAGATTTTTTTCACTTCTTTTTTCTTTAATCCTGCCACAACAATGTGTATTTTCATATACATTATATTTCATAAAATGTATTGATATGGAATTAGGAAAGCATGGGTTTAGTACTATTTACATATTTTCAATTGAAACAGTTTTTCTCAACAACATTGAAAAATAGAAACTTAAAGTTCTCTTAATCGTGTTTCTCAGCCAGTTAGTGGTAAACAAATGCATGCCTAGGAAGTTACACTCCCTCTAAAATGTGGTCAGTTGAAAGTTTCTAACTAAAGTGTGTATTCTCTGTTTTGTTTCAAAAAATACATAAGTATGTCTGTCATTTCTGATACAAAATTCTACACTATCTTCAATAAATAAATAATAAAGCGACTCTGAAAAGTATGAAATGTAAACTTTGTTGTCCCTCCAACATACACTCCCCTCCCCCCCCCCCCCACCTTGCTTGAAACATTACAGTGGTCTCTTTAGGAAATTATAATACACAGACACTTCCCAGCACAGTTTACACTTATTACCATACTGCATCTACCTATCCGTTATGAATATATCCTAATTTCCTAATGGAAATCAATAAGACTTTGCAGTGCTAGAGAACACCACCGACACAGGAAAGGTGAAAACCAGTACTGAAAGGACATGCAAGGAACACCAAAACCTAACAACAGGCTCCACGAGAACGTTCACATGCTAATGCAACAGGCTGACACCTCCCATTCGGAAACAGAGTCCTTACAAAAATACCAGTGTGTGCATGACAGGTCATGAACAAAATTAATCCAAGCAGAACAACAAGGAATTTTACTCCTAGGGGGCCTAATCTCTCTCGAGCACAGACTCGGCAAAGCACTTACGCATGTGCTGAAGGGAAACAAGACGTAAGTGCACGCTTAAAGCTGGGTGCTTTGCCAGACAAGAAAAGCTTGCTGGATATGGGCCTACATGTGTGTATTTGTAGAGTTCAATGGATATACAAGCCCTGGCATGCCCCCAGATGACAAGGCTTTTACTTCGGGGTTACTCACTCTGCACCATCACAAGCACTCTGTTTCTGGTCGCCTCCGCTGAACCTGCGATCACCCCGGCTTGCCACAAGTACCTTTGTGAGCTACAGTGTGCTGCTGCCCTGGATTCAGTAACATGGTGTCAAGCAGAGTTAGGCACAGAACAATTAAATAACTGATCACCACTGATTGCAGAATTTAGCTTTCTGAGCTAGGGCTGTGATTTTCTTCCTTCCTCGCTGCAGGTGACAGATCATCCATCTGTGGTCACACAGCCAATCGGCAGTAGTAATGGGGTATCAAAGTGGTATAACACAATACAGAGCAGGGATCTATGTTTCATCTTTCACTTACTGTTCAAACATCTACAGTCCTATAGAAAATAGCAGCTTCCAAATGTACCAAGTGGGTGGACTCTTCTGGAGAGCAATTCATCTCTGTGCAGAAGGCTTGTATGTAAGTTTATTTTCAGGGGCAATGTGAGACATGAAGTGGTATGCCAATAGAATCTTCTCTGTTTATAGATAATAGACTATTTAATTTTTAAGTCTTTTCAGAACCATCATGAAGATCTTCAAAGATCTTCTTACTGCATAACTGCTCCTTTCATTCACATGACATTTACACACCACTGTGCTGAGCAATAGGCACAGAATTCCTCAAGGGGGAAAACCCTGCAGAAAGCCTCCAAAATGCACCAACATTGCCTACTTCATGTCATTTAAAGAGTAGGGTAACTGGAGCAACCACAGCAACCTATGTGGTTTGCCAGCCTTGCAGACTGGAGCACAACAACCAACCAGGTTATGTCATAAACCCAGGAAACTGAAGTCAAGTTCCACATAGAGAAATTGAGGGAAATCTCCTCACTAAATTGGGATTCATTTTTCAGTGAGAATTATCAAGGCACAAAGATGCTCCTGTTTGCTTTGATAACCCTCTTACGTGTGAAGGGCAAGCAGTAGTTTCATACCACACCAGCAAGGATCTTTGTGACAGCTTCTGCAGACACCTATTGCAGTGAACTCAGACTGAAATGAAACGTTGGTCCCTTTCCTTCTAAGGCTCATCGAACAACTGCAGGTCTAGTCGGACGACTATCTCTCCTGTTGGAACTTCATGCAGAAGGAGACACTTTGTAACTGGTCCCTTTGAACCCTGATCCTTCTTAATGTCTGCCACACGGATCTCTGTTCTGCCCAAAAAGTCTGAAATACAAAAAGATAGCATGCTCAGAAATGACACAACTGTTTAGCATTGCAATAAAACTCTGATCTGCAGAAGAATCTAAGCTTCCATCCACGCACCACACAAAGGAGAAAACAAGCCCTCAGTCCAACTGCATTTTTGCAGTGGAAGGACAAAGGCTGCCAGGCTGCACAGAACACACTAGACAGCAGCAGCATTAGAAGTAAATGGTCACAAAAGCAGAAAAATCCACTGAGTGATTCACAGCTGCCTTGCTTCAGTAGCTTATTTATCCTATGATACATCAGAAAAAAGGCCAAAGGCTGCCGCACAGTCCAAACAGTGTGAAGCCCTCTGGAGATGACAGAGCCAGGTAGTGTATCACACTAACGGTAAGGTCAATGAGCTGTTGTGGGTTTAAGACTGGGTGTCTTAACCACAGAGAAAAGGTCCTCCAGAAGTACCAGAGAAGTCCAAGGAGGTGCACACGGGAAAGTGTAATCTTTGTTATCTGATTCCCATCATCCTATACCCCCCTATATAAATGGATATTACTGTCTGTTCTTCTCCTTTTCTCCCACTCTCTGCTCCCAGCACGTTGGCTGTTATCTCTTGTTTGGTATTCCAGGGGAGATTTGTAGCCTTCAGCAGGCCTGGCCATGCAGCAAATTTTGTGCTATGCAATTTTGGCCTAGGTTGGGGGAAAGGGAGGCACAGGGCGGGACACTGAGATCTGGTTTTTGACTTGGTTGTGGGGAAGGTTTTGGAAGGTTTGGGCCTAGTGAGGTGTTGGTAAAGCCCAGGTGGAGAACTGGGTCGAGGCTGCATATAAATTTGTGTATTTTGTATTTCTGCAAATACTTGTGAATAGTATTTCCATTTAAATTTCCGGTTCTGTGGGAGCATTTTCATTTTACTCCTTTGGGAAAGCAAAATATTTCTGTCTGCTCAAACCAAGACATAAGCCAGCTGGCACTGGCCACATGAATGGCAGTCCTAATCAAAGGCTTCCTGAGTGACTGACTCCAAAATGCACTCTGAAGTGCTCCATACTTTTACCTCAGGTTGTGAAATTAGAGTGAGTTAGGCATCCTGGGGTCATTCCTGCAACTGTTATTTTATGTTCCAGGAACTTGAAGACACTTCTCTTCCTCCTGCATTAATCTATCCTTTTGTAAACAGCACTCAGTTTTTGAAAGACTTAGCAGAACTGCAAACCTACACTTTAGTTGCTGTCAAGTTGCAGAAGAAAGGAACCCCCCAAAAAAACAGAGAACTTGATTTTCTTAATTCTGTGATCGTCCTCAGCAAGCATGCACCTCTTCAAAGAGGGAGATTTGAAAATACCCTTGGAAGGGTGGCAGCTTGCTACTTACCATCTGGGGAGAATTGGTCCCTCTCGAACACTGTAATGCAAAGCACGTCCTGCTCGAGGTCTTTGATAAAAAACTGGCAGTTAGAGTTCCACTTCGGGTTGAGAGTGTCCTGTATTGTCTTGGTAATGTGGCACTGAGAGCCCATTGTCACCTCACAGTATGGGTTACTCTTTCCTGCGAAGATGAAAACAGAAAAGAGTGTGATCTTCATCCTAAATAACCTTCTACTCCTACAGCCAACCCACAGGGGAAAAACTACGGCCTCACTGCCATTATAATGAACGGGGACACAGTTCTGCAAGGTGCAAAAGGTGCAAAGTGCACCTTTCAGACTTCGTTTCAGGACTTTGTGGCTTTTGATCTCTTATCACAAGGCTTAGATGGTGGAAACTAAGTTTGTCCAGAACAAACGCTTAATGCAGGACAGCTGCATGACTATTACTCAACTGCACACAATCACTTCTGCCTAGTTTAAGTTCATTAAAACTGCTTCATTAACAAAAACGTGATTTAGACAAAACCTCCTTCAAGGGTGGTCTGACAAACAGGAATGTCTTCTTCTTCATACAGCATACTATGAAAAACCCAAGGCACTTACCATGGGACCTGCAAGGTTTTAGTTCAATGCCTTCAACAATATTCACCATCAATCTCCCAATGCCTGTTGCTCTTTGTGAGCGAACTGTGGTGAAACAGAGGAGAGAGAAGAGTCATTAGGAACTTTCCTGCCCTTGGAGTTTTACACACTTTACACAAAAGATGAGAACCTTGCATCCCATGCTGTACCTAAGTAGGCCTTTTCCCTCTTCTTCTTTTCAGTCTCTATGTAAAGTTCTGAAGCAGCTTTGATCTTCTGAACCCAGGCAGTCCTTCAGAAGGAAAGGAGAAAAAAAAGTTGCAAAATACCAGTTCCATTTCTCCTTCCTAAAGTACAGCAGATGGAAGTACAGATCCTTCCCAGTCCAGGATCTGAGTCCATCAAAGGCTCTGCTTCACTAGAAGAAATCTGACTGGGATTTATAGCACCTGCAACAATTTGACTACACCAAGCTGTCTGATCCCACCACACAAAGAAAGCTCAAGAGAATCACAGGCAGAAGGGACTTGGTGAGAAAGCAAAAGGTATAGATAGCATGTTTGCTTTCTCCCAGCCCTTTGCTTTATTGTAATAAATTAATTTCTTGTAGCTGGTAGATACATAGGTGGCCACTTTTTGTGACCCCAAGGTTTCATACCAAAGTCCTTCTGAGCTCTGAGATTCATGAAGCATAGCTCAGGGACTACACAGATGATGAATGATCAAAGCTCCCCATGGGCCCTTCTGAGAAATCATTTCACACTTAAGAGACTGAGCAGAAAGATTAACAGAGTGTGGAAGAAGGGGTAGCAAGTGATCTCAAGGATTTCAAAAGCATTGCTGTGATATACAAGGGAGCCTGAGACCTGAGTCAAGGCAAAATGAAAGAATCAATAAATTGTGGACTAATTTCTGACCCCAAATGAAGAGCTGCTGCTCTCCAGGGAATTGTAGCTACTTACACTGGCCTGGGTTTGGGTCTGTACTCTGCACAGAGAGCTGTTCAAGAAAACAAAAAACTTAAGGACAATTCTGTCTTTCAGCTGAGGCCTAAATGGTAAATAGCAGCTTCAGAAGTATACCAAGCCTCTGAACACAAAGCTCATTTGCGATTAAATGGGCAAAGCAATCACTCATTGATGCTAATGTCTTGTTTCTGTTGCTCTTAGTTATAAGCAAGTGAATGATGAAAACCTGGAGAGATCTCGCTTAAAATGCTGCATTTATTTAGTAAGCAATTCTGGCCTAAGAGAAAGTCAAAGGCTGTCTCCCACATAAGTAAAGGCATTTGACTAAAGTGCCCAAATTTGGATAGCAGTGCCTGCGGGCTCTCCCTGCAGTGAATGAAGGGAGGCAGGCAACTTCAGAAGGCATTCAGTATGTGAACATCTAGCTCGTTCCACTGATGGTTCAGCACAGCATGCCTGCGCATACCACAGAAGTTCCTCCAGCTAGGTGGGATAAATGTGGTACAGAGATTAGACATTTATGACTACAGCTGGGAAAGCTCTCATGCAGAAAAGATGATTATTGCTGATTTGTGTCCTAAGTTGAAAGGGCTGTGTCAATTTTCATCATCTGACCATGATACTTATTCATTCTGTGGCACAGAGGGACAGAGAGCAGCCCAAATGGGATCCATAAAAAGTATGATCGTTTGTAAGAAAAATGACGTGTATAAATAATAAGGAATAATGCTGTCTGGCAGGCAAAATGTTGCAGCAAAGATGTTTTATACATTTTTATGCATCAGAATTTTTAGGGGCCATACATTTGCAAGCTGACAAAACACAGTGTCTGTGGTACGGGGGAGGTGTTTGCTGCACTTTCAGCTTGCATTTTATTTAACATTTGTGTAGAGAAGCCTTTTTAGTATAGATCAGTGTACTCCTGTCTTCAGCTCACCAGAAATAAAAATCACCAGCTGAGGTTTTGAGGTTGCCAGGTTTTGAGTGTTTAGTCTGAACCGAACTGGATTTAAACTACCTGGGCTTAGTTTAGTAGGTTTTTATTTAGAATAAACCTTTATTTAGAATAAACCAAAGCAGGTTGGAAGAGACCTTCAAGATCATCGCATCCAACCCATCAACCAATCCAACCCACCTAAACAACTAACCCATGGCACCAAGCACCCCATCAAGTCTCCTTCTGAAAACCTCCAATGACAGCAACTCCACCATCTCCCCAGGCAGCCCATTCCAATGGGCAATCACTCTTTCTGTATAGAACTTCTTCCTAACATCCAACCTACACCTCCCCTGGCACAGCCTGAGACTATGTCCTCTTGTTCTGGTACTGGCTGCCTGGGAGCCTCTTGTTCTGGTACTGGCTGCCTTTTGCTTGAAGCTCTCCCCAAGATCATTCAACGTACAGTCATACAAATGCTTGCACTAGCACAAAGAAGCAGATGTTAACAGAAGGAGGCAGAACTGCATCTTTTAGCTTCCTTATGCTAACATAAATGTTGTGAGATACAGCTGATGCATCAGCCCTTCTAGCCATTTCACCATTGGTCTTAGCAGAATTCAGAGACATCATTATTGCTCCCTCCTTTTTGTATATTATCACCATATTCTCAACCAGAAGGAATTCTCCAGTCAGACTGCTTGGAGAGCTGCTCTGCCTGTGTGCATCACATTCCAACTCAGTATTAACATGGCTCATGCAGGTACTTACCTCTCATTAATGCTTTCAGCCCGGAGTGTATAGACTCTATCGATGTGGGAGATATGGAAGATGGGCTCATCTCCAGAAGGGTCTGTGGGTAATTTTACTAGTACCTCATTTAGAAAAATGGGCTGTAAAACATTAGGCAAAGCTAGAGTTCTACTGCAGAATATTTGAACAGATGCATTCAACACAGAATAATTTACAACAGATTTATCTTGTGCCTGCGTTATCTTTCCCCTTCTGTCTGCCTCCCATCTTTCCTTAAGTATGTGATTTTAAAAGATGTTCTTCATATCAAAGCTAAAGGTGCCTCCAGACTCTGGGAACACTTCTACAGTAAGCAAGCAGCCTTATAAAGCATAGCAATCCCTCCTTTCCCACAAAGAGGAGTCAAAACTACTCTCTCCCATCCCTCCCTGATACATGTGACCTCTTGTTGAAGAGGTTGTTTTAGCGAAACTTCAGAAGCATCTTCTCATATCTCACTAAAGAAAACATCCAGCTTTTCCATCACCAGTCCCTGGAATCCCCAGCACAGGCCAAAGCTTTTAAACATCTTCTACATAAAGGCTATTGCCCACACACCCATTATGGCAGCTCCTGCCTCCTCTATGTGCTGTTAACATACACAGAATACAGAATATAGAATTAACCAGGCTGGAAAAGACCTTCGAGATCATCAAGTCCAACCATCTAATCAACTAAACCATGGTACTAAGTGCCTCATCCAGTCTTATTTCAAACACTTGCAGTGATGGTGACTCCACCACCTTCCTGGGCAGCACATTCCAACGGCCAGTGACTCTTTCTGTATATAAAGCATCTCAGCCACCGTTTAAGGGTGGTACTTACAGTTTTGTACATTTTGTATTGCAGGTTAGACTTGGGGCTGAAGACCTTGTCTGTGCCAGAAGAGCCAAGAGGTTTTATGATCTGAGTCAGGAGGAGGAAATCATTGAACAGAAAGCCATACAGTTCCTTGTTACTCTTGGCTTTATAGAGTTTCCCACTGTGCAGAAACTTGCGCGGTCCCAAGCAGTTTGTAACAGAATTAAATACGAGTTGCTGCGAAAAGTAGAAGAAGAAGAACAACGCACTGTATAAAGTAAAACAATCGAGGTTCCCCTGAAAGAGATCAAATACAGTTTTGAGTCCTGGCATCGGTTTCAACTCGTGTCACAGGGATGAGGAGCAATGTCTCTGCCCTGCGCATGATAAGCAGTGCAAGTCACAGGAAGGCTACATGAAAATTAACTTCAAGGCAGCCCACCGGCTGCACAGGGCATGGTCTGAGCAACCAGAGAGAAGCCAAAAGCATTTATGCCACCTTTTGACTTTCTCTGCCACGTACATGCATTTCTGTGTATGGAGCTGAGCTGATGATGACTTGTCCTGGATTAGCAGTAGCTATGCAAAAGGCTTTTCCAAATGCTGATCTTTCTTAACAAGGCCTCAATTTCTGAATTGTGTTTGAATTTCACTGGCTGGAATATACAAAAAGATAGCCTGTTTTGGTGTACATAAAGTTAGAAGACAGCTGCTGGCCACTGGCTGGAACAGGCAGAACTTAAGACTTATCTGGAAGTTGTTACCAGATTAATAGAGGCTTGCCCATTCCCCAAGCGTTGTTTTCAGGCTTATTCTCACTAGGTGATGGTACAGTTCTTGTTGTCCTAGCTGGCCAGGTAGCTGGAAATGGAGTGTCTCCTTCTACAGATTAGAAACATCTCAGAGTGAAAACCAGGGGAAGGCTGGATTGTTCTTTGCCTCAGATTCAAGACTACTTTTATTGGCATTACTGTATCAGCAAGCAGCCAACTGGTGTTTCAGGTAATACTTTTGGTGTTCTATGGTCAGACATCATGTATGGAACATAAAACCAGCCATCTTCCTTCCAATTGTTGTTAAGACAGCTGAATGTGTCTTTGACCCTTCTGACATTGTCATGAAACCTGATCTAGTGGAAGGCATCCCTGCCCATGGCAGGGGCTTGGAACCAGATGATCCTTGGGGTCCCTTCCAACCCTGACAATTGTGTGATTCTGTGTGATTCAGAGGACAAAATGCATTTTTTCCAGTTATAAACCAGCTAATGCTTCTTACTTTTTATCTTCTAGAACCAAAACCTCAGTGCATACTTTAAAAAACAATCGTGATCTGTCTGCCTTTGCCAATACTAGAGAGGAGAGGCCATCAAAATATGCTCCCTCCTTTTGCAGGACATACCAACACGATATTTTCAATATAGTTTCAGTAGAGAAACTTAGCATGTTACCTTAAAAAATAATATGTAATGAGAGGCAGCATTTCTCTTTTGTAAAGTCTTGAGAGAGACTTGATCATGAATATTTCCTGTGGTGAGATTTAAAAACACTCCAGGATGGTCAGGTATAGCTTCAGGATGAAATACAGTAGCACAATAACCACTGCATTATAAAGAGCTATGAAACCAGAACGTTATCATAGTATCATAGTATCATTCAGGGTTGGAAGGGACCACAAGGATCATCTAGTTCCAACCCCCCTGCCATGGGCAGGGACACCCCACACTAGATCAGGCTGGACAGAGCCTCATCCAGCCTGGGCTTAAACACCTCCAGGGACAGGGCCTCGACCACCTCCCTGGACAACCCATTCCAGGGTTTCACCACTCTCATGGTGAAGAACCTCCTCCTCACATCCAGCCTGAATCTCCCCACCTCCAGCTTCATTCCATTCCCCCTAGTCCTATCACTACCTGAGATCCTGAGAAGTCCTTCCCCAGCCTTCCTGTAGGCCCCCTTCAGATACTGGAAGGCCACAATTAGGTCACCTCGGAGCCTTCTCTTCTGCAGACTGAACAGCCCCAACTCCTTCAGTCTGTCCTCATAGGAGAGGTGCTCCAGCCCTCTGATCATCCTCCTGGCCCTTCTCTGGACACCTTCCAGCACCTCCACATCCCTCTTGTAATAGGGGCTCCAGAACTGGAGGCAGTACTCCAGGTGGGGTCTCACCAGGTTATGGTTGAAAATTACAGCACTGAACTTGGTACTAATCCAGAGCCAGGCAACAAAAGCAGCATTAATCATATAGAAGGCAATAACACAAGTAGTGAAAAGGATCATGTGCAGGAGTGAAAGGGAGCCACAGAGAGATGAAAACAAAGGATTAAAGATTATATGACTTGATTAATTACAGTGTTTGTCTTCTGATGCAGTGCCATAAGTGAGCCATGGTTTCTTCCCGACTGGTGGAGAGGTGTGCCCACCTCTGTGTTACTCTAGATAGCACTTTGTTTACCTCTGACAGGCCTTCACACTGAACGTGAGCCTGGATCCACTCCAGCCTATCTGAATTTTCCTTCTCCCGCACGCCTTCATTTACTTGAGAACATAACTCTTCTGCTTTCTCAAGAGCATGCTTCAAGTGGCTGTGGTCAGGGTGGTTTTCAGGGGTGTTTTCTATTATCTACAGATAAATAAAATAGGTTAGCCTTTTCTGGCGCCTGTAGTTAAAATGTATTCATATTGTCAGCCCCTTACATCCCTTTTATTTCTTTATTTCCATCTGAGCCAGCCAGTAGGCTGCAAATTTCTCCTTGGTGACAAGCATGAAAAACAGGAGACAAACTGTTTGTGGACAGCTGAAATGAATGCCTGCCTGCAGAACCTTTGCATCTGCTCACTGTTCCCATGCAAGTGTGTAAATTCCAGCCACATACACAAATACATTCACGTCTGTTTTAGGGAATCTTTTAAATGCTACCATCCAGATTTTGCAATAGAGAAAGGTAATTATTTCTTTCCTGCAAAAATCTTGGGCCAAGTTCAATGTCATTACTCAGGACGGTAAGTGTTAAACAACAAATGAATATTAGGAAAGGGTTGTAAGTTACCCAGCAACACAAGCTGTGAGGTAATGTAATTTGCAACAACTTGGAATTCAGGCTTCCACGCTGAATGTCATTTACCAGACTACGGGGAGATCATAAGACCATGGAAAAAGGCAAAAATGATGATAAGATTAACCCATTACTCCTGTTATCTTGGAAGTTTTCCTTCAGCATTTACTGCTTTCTGGTTCTTTGTGTGCTGGTTTCACTACTGTTTCTAATGGGAACACCAAGTCATTCTGCTGAAGCCAAATGAGTTAGCACATTTTCTCTAGCCTGATCCAATATAAAAGGATACCCCAGGTTCCCTAGCACACTGATGACACAAATAGGGAAAACTACCCTGTAATTAAGCTACAAGCAAAGCAGCATCAAATAAACCATAATTTTTGCAAAAGAACATACATTTTTAATGATTAGTGGGTATCTTGTTACCCGTTGCATAGGCTTTAGTAGAAAACTTGACAGTGGCATTCCTTTGCAGCGAGGATCCATTGCTAACCTCTGAAACATTAGAGAGGTAAAATGGTGTTAGTCAGTTCATTCAAAACCCTGTAAAATGAGCTCCTTCAAGAAAGGAAAAGGTAAGGCAACAAATGAACACCATGCCTCCATTAAAACTGTTCCGAGATTGCTACATCAACGCACTAGAATTGTTTGTTATTTTTCACAACATATTCTCCACCTGTACAAGAGAAGGGCATCTTCACACTTGTCATAGTTTGGGCTGGGTGCCCTCTGCTACAGGGGTGTTTCCTGTGTCCAGAAGTCCAGCCCAGTGGGTGGACACAGGAAGTTAGGTTATTTCCTACCATGATCCCTTGCACCACTATAAGTTTTACGGCAGGGTCTGGCACTTCCTCTTTCCTTCCTCTCCGCCACCTGGTAACTGGGGGAGAGATCTCCCGGCCATGGGCCTGGTTAGGCCCAAGGCCACGGGGGGATGAGCAGTCTCAGATCTGGCCAGCTGAGACTAGCCTAGCAGTGGGGGGGCGGGGGAAGGAGGAGCCCTGGGGGTTTTGGGTGCACCCTCAGGTGGGGATGGGATCTCTCTGGGTCTGTTTTGGGGTTTCTTCTTGTCACTGTGTTTCTAGTTCTCTGCATGCACTCACTGTTCTCTGTTTAAACTTTCCATCGCTTTTGCAATCTGTTTGTCTGAGTCATCATTTCTGCACGTGGTGGGGAGGGGGTTTGCCCCAACCCATTACAACACTGTCCCAGCATTTTACAGCAAAACCAATACAGCAAAGTATTCTATGGCTCTACAGCTGTTGGATAAAATGTATTCCTTCAACGAGTACTTAAGTCAGAAGACTTCATTCCAGTCCAACAGAGCACTGTTGAGACTGCTCTGCAAATCAGAAAAAGTGATGAGCTCAGTTTACAGCGCACAGAATTCATGGTGATTGCTTCTTCTCTTACTTTAACAAACTCCTTGAACTCAGACACTTCATCTGTCTTCTGCTGGATGAGCGCTGCCCCATTGAGCTGGCAGCTACAGAACCGAATGTAAGGCTGCATGTGTGGCAGCTGAGCTGTCAGGATGTCACCAATCATTTTCACCGGCATCTTCTCTCCAGACATCTTCTTACGCACACGCAAAGCCCTAAACAGGGAAAGGTCATGTGTCTTTTATAAGGAGACTACTAAACAATGATTCCTCATTTCAGAAATAAATTGCTTGGTTCTGATTCGTTACTGAAACAAAGAGTCAGCTGAATAACAAACAGATCAGCCACAAGGCTTATTGCATATTGTAAGAACACAACAATCAAGATTGCACCCTCAGCCAACATTTTCCCCTCTTGTGCTAACCAAACTGTTATCTGACATTAACTTAAGGCAATGCCAGATCAGATACAATACAAAAAGGAATGTAATTTCCTTTTCTATTAGTTTAGATAGTAACAGATATGCTTGTGAATGAGGGACAAAAACCTTATCACTATTTTAAGCTCAAAATGGCTTCTATCTTTTAGCCCAGTTTCCTAAGGAAAGGAAGCTTACAGCCATTGAGCTGTGTGCATCTGTCCTATCACTGCCAAAACTTTTCATTGTGTAGGCTGTATTCAAATACATTTTACAAAAGAGGAGAAATCTCAAAGTTATAAAATCCCTTTAAGCTCAACAAAAATTAGCGGCTCAGTTTGGAAAAAACAGGAACTTCATTAATCCTCTGGCTTATGAAGGTGCAGGTTTAACTCACTCCTCACTCAGTTTCTCTGGCAATGAGCAGATAAGCAACCTGCAAGCATGTGTTTCTAAACCAGCCACATCATTTACCGTGCCTTGCTGAAGCAGTAGGGTGGGTGAGAAGGATCTAGGTAGGATGGAACTGTATCCATCAGAGGCCACAGTGAATGAAGGGAGAAATAAGAGTACTTGCACTGTGTGCAGTTTTGTGGTAGTGACTTGGGGTTGCAAGGAAGGTGCAGGGTACTCTGGACACAAATCCATAGGAAACCAGGCCTTGTTGGGGCTGCTCCTCACAAAACAGCTCTTTCAGGTGCTATAAGCCTACAATAACTACAAGGATACATCAGCTAAACAAAAATAAGAGAGGTAGAGGTTTCTGTGACTTGTTTTGCATTCAAGGATAACAGGGCTAGAACTGGGTATGGGCTCTGGCAGAGGAAGTAGAAGTCCACATCAGGACTGTGACTAGCATTCGCAGGCACTACTGTTCAGGAGTGCCTCCTGAAGCACACGTACACCAAGAGCAAAGCAAAACACTTACTCAGCAAAAACTTGCTGGATTCTCCTCAACAGCAACCACAAGTCACAGCAAATAGTGTTAATATTTTGCTTTTTCCAACAAGGAAAAGCACATGGCACTTTGGGCTACCACCTGCATAAGTGGCAAATATTTTTACACAGCTAAAAGGAGAAGCAGGGGAGAGGCCCAGATTTTGTTATAGCTAAGTATAGGTATGGGAGGAAGAAAACCAAACTTACTTCAGTAGTTTGATATTGCACATAATGAGCTCCTTCCAGTTAACAAAAATCATAGCAACTTCTTTTTCTGTTAGCAGCTCTGATTCCATTAGTGGTTTCTGGAAGATCTATAGACACAGAAAATTAAGCAATTTAGAAAGGATATGGTAAGTATAACCAAAGTGACTAAGACTGATGATGGTCATTTCTTTAGTCTGGAGGTGAGAACACTTTACATCAGAGTAGCACTTGGTACTCACTGGAACAGACTTCAAACTTGTGCTGTGCCCTAGAGATCCATACTGTTCCCTGATGTTTGTGAGTGGCATATGGCTTTAGAAGAGAATATTCTAAATCTGTGTTGGGGATATAATTATGACCTGCATAATCTGTTTGAACCTGTGGAATTTTAATCAGAAGTCTCCTGCAAAATATCCCAGAGTCACTTGAATAACAGAACTGAAAACACATTTTAGTTTGGACTCTTTTATGGAAGTTCTGATTTATCTCATACTGTCTCAGGTTTGCATCTGTTGACCTCTGTTTCAAAAAAGCTTGTTTTTCTCTGACAAAAGATGTGCCTGGGTCAGCTGCCTGTGCTGATTCCCTTCTTTTCCATGTAAGAGATCCACTTGGTAACATTTAAAGACAAACACAGTAAATGCTAACTGAGGGCCACCATAAATGTGGAAAATGAGCTTCAATGTTAAGAACTCATACATGGGAAATAAACATTCAAAACAAGGAGCAGAAAGGGTTTACCAGAGTGACACTTTAAACACCAGTATTCTGGTGATGGGAACACAAGGGCTCAACATCAGTTGCACCCACACCCTCACACACATGCATATATATCTGTATATCTATAGCTATTTAGATATAGAAAAATTAATACAGATCATCCCTAGGGAGTCAAACATGGCAGTGATATAAAATGAGCTTGCACAGTGACATTACTGATTTACTTTAAAAAGGGATTTAAACCTGCTCCTAAAGCTGCTGTGCCATCTTACCTCTGTTACCAACTGCAGATCATTTACATAGTTCTCTTCTGTGACAATGAGCTCGTGGATGTATCCTTGCCTTTTTCTTTCAGTAGGTGTCAACATATCCAGAAGATGCAAGTCTGCACACCCTGGAAAACACAAAAGGATCCTCGACTTTACCTACAGTCATTTATTGATTCAGATCAGTAGTGGCTGGACTTGATGATCTCAAAGGTCTCTTGATCTCAAAGGTCTCTTCCAACTTTCACAGTTCTGTAAGTCTATGATCTGTAACAGCTCAGGTAATGAACAGTTCAAGTAATGAACAGATTAATGAATTGTAATTCTAACTACTGTCTGTTCTGTTCACGTTGCCATTTGTAATGGCACAAAGCTAAGATTGCTTCATCCATTATTATTGCATTTAACCTGCCTTGTTTTTATTTTAACAAGACCATTTCTAAGTGCTAACTTCTCTTGAGGCAATGTTTGAAAATACCCCTCACCACTAGCTGCCCATTTCCAACCTCACCCTGAAATTCACTTTTCTCTATAGTTATGTTATTCAACTGGGGCCACAATGTAGAACAGATCCCCAAATGGATGGCTGTTAATAGAAAGGGAGGCAAAGACTTCATCTGACATTACTACCATAGAAAACATAAAGATATCCTTAAAGGGAAAAGAATGAGGAGAGTGCTAGAGTAACCTTAATGCTCTGATGGGCACTTTGGAATTATATACAAGCACTCATCTTGTTAATACTCTTAATTCAGAGTTCACCTTTACCCTTCTAGTCAAATCTGGCATCCTAATCAAGAAGGCACTGGAGAGCTCATTTCCTTCTTCACATTTCAATTAAAAATTGCTTCTAAGTATTTGGAGTATTGAGCCAGAACACATGAAGGTGACCAGAGACTGCTCCACAGATCTCACTAATTTATAGGCATAGCCAAAGGAGTTAATTATTGTTCTCCTTTATCTTTAAAAGCATGGCAAAAAATTTGCAACTAAAAGCTCATCTTCCATTCGTTTTGTCCTTTAATTTTGGCACACCATCTCCCTTGTGTTTATTCTGTGTAGAAGTCAGAATTGTTGTATAAATCCCAGACTCTCAAATGTTATTAAATCTAATAAAATTTTGCATTATTTCCATGAGTTTTCTGCATAAAATGCAACTAATTTCACAAAGCAAAGGTGATTTCAAACAGGTTGAAACATTTTGCTTTAGAAATGCACTATTTGCAACTTTTTATATATGATCAAAATGCTTCAGTTTAACTCTTTCCTCCATCCCTCAGTATGGGCAAATTCAGTATCTTCCTCACTGAAACAAATTTTCCTTACAGACAAAGTTCTGACTGAACAAATGTTCCAAGAGGACCTTCAGTGAATGGGGGTATAAAAGGCTATGTATCAGCATAGCTGCGTATCAGCAGTACCAGCAATGATCTACCGAGGTCTGACAGAGATGTTTTTAGATCAGATGTTCACATAAGCCTCCACAAAGTGAACCATTACTGTTCCTAATCACCTCACATCTCACACAACTCTTTTGGTTCTTTGCTTATAGATTCAATACTGCACCTTTAGCTTCCCAAATGTCACTCAGGAGCTGATTCTATGCTATGCCACTAGCAAGGTCCACAGGTAGCACCATTAAGAGTTCAATGCCTTCAACTGCTATTTCAGCTAATCTGTGATCATGAAATGGCAATGATGGATTTGACTTGAAAAAAAAGAAGGAAGAGGGGAAGGGGGGAGGGAAAGGGGGGAGGGGAAGAGGGGAGGGGAAGAGGGGAGGGGAAGAGGGGAGGGGAAGAGGGGAGGGGAAGAGGGGAGGGGAAGAGGGGAGGGGAAGAGGGGTGGGGAAGAGGGGAGGGGAAGAGGGGAGGGGAAGAGGGGAGGGGAAGAGGGGAGGGGAAGAGGGGAGGGGAAGAGGGGAGGGGAAGAGGGGAGGGGAAGAGGAAATGGAAAAAATGGAAAAAAGGAAAAGTAAACAAAAAAGGAAAGGAAATAACCCAGTACATGCAGACAGATAGTTTTCTCTGTAGTTAAGCTGAGAACAGATCAGATTGGAAGCATAAGAATATTGATAACACTCTTTTGTGACACCAGTACATTGAAGCTCTTTAAAAGATGCAAGTGAAAATTTTCTTGAAATAAACTTTTGAGCACTATCCATTTCATGCCCAAATAGGCACATATCAAAAGCCAGGTGTTTAATTTCTCTTTAATAACTGCATGCTTTCAGGGTGTTTCCTTAGTTATCATGTAAATCAGAGGTCTAACAAACAGAACCATTTCTCTTCATGCACTGTCAGCCTCATTAAAAGTGAACTGTTTTTCTCCAGACATTTGGGAAGTGCACTCTTCAGAGATGCTGATGACCTTAGTTTGAAGTCTGGTTTCCAAGCACTAACCTTTCAGGGGAGGCTTTTAACATTTTAAATCGCAGTATCTCTTAGTGGTTAGCTTGACAGCCAGCCAACTGGGATGTAAATGAGCTACTCTGAACTTCATCAAATGGTCTACTTTTGAACAGTAAATGTTTGGGAAAATATCCTGCTTCACTCTGAGCAGAACAGTTTTATGATGAGGGACTTACTACAAATACTTTTCTTGTCTTTGTATTAAAACCACCAAAGAACTGAGTTCCTTTCCCGGTGGAAATGTCAGGCCGTTGGGCTCTAGCTACTTTTTCATGAACACCAAAGTACTGTGCAAAGTATTTTTATGAACATCTAAATTCCACTTGCAGCTGTGATAATAACATTCATGACTTCAGTTCACTAAATGAGACTCCTGCTAGGGGCTGGAAAGCACTGCTGATATCAGACATTTCCACAGGTAGATGGGAAAGCTCTCCCGTGGGTGAAGTAAGCGACCTTAGCTCAGCATAGATTTGGTTAATGCTCTGAACTTAAAGCACATGGTCCCTCATTCACACAGCCATTAAGGTACTAAAAGTCAGGCACTGGCATTTGCCTTTCTAGTTTCTGAATACCCCATTCTTTCACAGTTTCTCTTCTGCCCTGAGAAAGTAGATTATTGGATCTTAAAGGTGCCAAATTTGAATCCTTAGCTATGGTCCGGTACATTCAGAAAAGAATGTGGAAATTACAATAGCTAACTTGGTATGCTCACAGTACTGTGCAGACACCCATTCCTGCTCTTTGATTGAATAACCAGTATGACTCCAAGCAGCAGCACTTGCACACAATCACCAGACTGGTTGCTCCCAACTTCCAGAACCAACACACAAATGCTGTCACTAGAAATGCATGGTTTGACTGCCTATCACCACAGCACCTGTAGGATTAAGGGGTTCTAGAAATGTAAAATAAAAGAATGTTTCAAATGTCATTCCAAGGCATAAACATGTTGGTCCTTCTTAGGAGGTCAGCCTTGAAAAATATGGGCCTTACAAGCTAACTACACAGCTTGAAAGCAATGCACAAGAGATGCTGCTTTTTTCAGAAGGAAGGCTTGCTGTGGAACTCGTTGACCTACATACATGGGCACAGCTTCTGATTTCTTCTAATTCAGGGAGATTTGCAAAACAAAATAACTGCCAGATTCACTGTAAAGCTCATGCTGGCCCAGTCCACAATGACAAAGTCACAATAGAGAGGAACTGGTTCCATTATAGGGAACCTGAAGCAGTAAAAAATGATGTCAGTTTCCCACCACAACCTTAAGCAGGGGAGAAGAGCACACCATGATATTCCTTCACTCAGATGAGTTGCAGTGTTTCACCAATCAATCTTCCATCAAGTAGCTTCAGATGTAACCACAAATTACTGTAAATATCTTGCAGGGTGGACACCCCAACTGAGAGACTCTCTCAGGCTTCTGCTGAGGATAGCAGAGAGTCTGTTGATTGAATGGATCTCTCCATCTTTACCCTGCTCTGGTGAGACATCACCTGGAGTACCGTGCACAGATCTGGAGCCCTCATTATAGGAAGGACATGGACCTGATGGAGAGGGTCCAGAGGAGGGCAACAAAAACAATCAGGGGGTTGGAGCACCTCTGCTGTGAGGACAGGCTGAAGGAGCTGGGGTTGTTCAGCCTGAAGAAGAGAAGGCTCTGGAGAGACCTAATAGCAGCCTTCCAGTACCTTAAGGGGGCCTACAGGAGGGATGGAGAGAGACTGTTTACAAAGGCCTGCAGTAACAGGACAAATGGGCAATGAGTTCAAAGTAGAGAAGGGCAGATTAAGTTTGGATGGTAGGAACAAGCTTTTCACTGTGAGGGTGGCAAACACTGGAACAGGTTGCCCAGGGAGATGGTTGAGGCCCCTTCCCTGAAGATATGTAAAGTGAGGTTTGACGAGGCCCTGGGCAGCCTGATCTAGTTGAGGATGTCCCTGATGACTGCAGGGAGGTCAGACCAGATGACCTTTGGAGGTGCCTTCTGGCCTGGACCATTCTATGATTCTATGATCTCAAGCTTCTGCTGGTGCAAAATCCCAGTTCACAGCTATTTTCAATGATTTCAGCATGTTTAGCATTTCTCAGCTAGAGTAGTATCACTATTTAGTGTTACAGCAGAGCATTTCCCTCTGAGATGGATGGAAGTAGGATCTAGAAACAAGCCTGAAAAGTCTCACTTGCAAAACATGAAGCATTAGTTTGTTTTTGCCAAGACCAGTCACCACCAACACATATGCCTCCCCCTCCTGTTCACATCACTCAGCTAGCATCAGTTGGGGGGATTGCCCCTGCCAATCCACACAGGCCAAGCCACAGACTGAAGGATCTTTCATAACAATTTTCTCTTCTCCATGCCCCTCTCCCCGCTGATTCCAAACAATGCCCAACAATACCCTTCAGGCAGTTGTAGAGGGCAATGAGGTCACCCCTGAGCCTCCTCTTCTCCAGGCTAAACAATCCCAGCTCCCTCAGCCTCCCAGCTGAGCCAGCACACAGGCTCTGAGCTTCCTTCTTGATGCGAGGGCCAGCTGCTGCTGAGGGCTCAGGCTCAAAAAGGTAGGTAGGGCATGAAGAAACAAAGGAGAAACTTATACTAGAAAATGGAGCCAAATTCTGTAATCAAGGAACACCACAAGACCACTGGGAATCTGACACCTGCTAAAAGCTCTACGCCTACTTGCTGTTTGTTGGGCAGCTACCTGGGGTATAAATATCTCTCCACCTCTAGACACAAACAGCTCCCTTTTCCATTAAATGCTTAATTCAAACTATTCCACAAGATTAAACTTTTTAAAAATCTGCTCCATAGGATTAATAGCAGTTCCAGAAGAAGGGTTCCAAGTTTGATTCAAATTGAGTTGTTTATGCTGAAGAGGAGCAGTACAGGGGCACCTCTCCGGTTTTGCCAGCCTTTTGCTTCTTGAATAAGCTTCTAAATTAAGATGCATGGTAAGGGAAGGGTTATGAAATAGCTATGAAACTTGCTGTAACAAGCTACAGAAATCTGTTGCATACATAAGAATTATGTTTATGTATGCTACACCAGACAGTTAGGATAACTTGAGATTTCTCAGCATATGGACAATAACTCAAAATTAATCCTTATTCATGGTAAAGAAGTGCTTTAAAACCACAGAACAAAACCAGAACATGCAGATACTTTGCTGCCTTGTGGGAAGGTTATGGTATTAAGCTATTTAAAATGTATTCAGTGAGCTCAGGGCAACTGAGAGATGTCACTGAAGCTCCAGAAGAACTGTGATTTAAGTAAAACTGATTCTGAATATAAAGCAAAGTGTTCTCAATAAACCCACATTTCAGACCCTGAGTTGCCTTGAACAGTTTTAAAGCATTGGAATTTGTATTACCAAATTCTCTGAAAGATCATTCATGGGAAGTCTTCCTCAGCAGCTGAAGATGGAATAAATTATTGTCAAAGTAAACAGACTAGGTAGCAGTGAGACTACTCCTCTTTTTAAACAAAAATCTAAATGGTTTCCTAATTTTGTTTATATTAAGTCTTGTTTCAGCCTTGACTGGAATTAGTGTTGGTTTTGCTACCACAAATGCAGGGACCGAAGAAACAAGAGTGTGGGCACACTCCCATCACATGAGGCAGTTGTTCTTTTGGAAATAGGGTCACTTGTTGCAGTGCAGATCTGAGGCTTTGGGAAGGGATCATATGCCTTAAGAATCACAGAACATTAGGGGTCAGAAGGGACCTCAAAAGATCATCTAGTCCAATCCCCCTGCCAGAGCAGGATCACCTATACCAGACCACATTGAAACACATCCAGGTGGGTCTTGAATATCTCCAGAGAGGGAGACTCCACAACCCCTCTGGGCTGCCTGTTCCAGTGTTCTGTCGCCCTCAGAGTGAAAATATTTTTCCTCATGTTTACAAGAGGTTAAAGATCTTTTCAGAGGAACCAGGAAGGAGGTGGGAGGATCAAAACTGGAGTGACACACAACCTTGGAAATTATTCTTTTTGATGGAAATAATTAATTGTCTTTATTAAAGAATTACTTTCATACTCCTTTTCTCATTAAAAAAAAAACTAGATATATATAAAAAAACCAAAAGTCCAGACAAGTAAGAAAGAGCTTGTGCAACATTTTGTTCCCTGCTACTCAAAGGAAATCACTGATTATGAGGAAGATGAAACATTCCTATGCCAAGCAATAGCAGTACACGTCAGAAGAATGTTAATACTTGAGTAAATAAACATTATAGACATTTCAACAATGTATGTCAGTATAAGCCACAATGGTTTGAGTATCTTTGTCTAGGACATTCTAAATGTGCTTTGAAGGTTTTGTGAGTCAAAACCAGGCTGGCTGATAGAGCTGTTGGTCTCTTGAGCAGTACACAACAAAGTTCTGCCTGAGGACTCCAGGCATGACATACACAAACCGGTGTGCATCATGAGTGTCTACAGTGGGACAACTTCAGGCTGCTCTTTTTAATTCAGTGGTAGAACAACCCAGGGAACATTTAGGGCACTGTGATCTCCAAAATCTTTTGAGAGACACCACTCTCAGCATTTTAAAGAAGCATGCTGGAAAACATATTGCCTGCAGAGTATAATAATACCTTTATTCTTCTTTTTGCCTGAAGTAATGGGGAAAAAACCCAAACACAACCACAACCACCCCCCCCCCCCCAAACCAGCAATATCTGAATCTCCTATATCCAAAGTACTGTCATTCTTTCAATATACAGAGAAAGTGTGCTTTTGGCCTGAAGTCAGGAAAAACAAAATATCTCTCAGGATAAAGGCTTTTAGTCAAGTTATAAATCTTTCAACACAACAACTCACTAAGGGAAAACAGAGATATTCTTTCATTAAAAACATTTAATGCACAAAGTACTGAAATAGTGACGTAAAATGCAGGTACATCAGCCTCAGTAAGCAAAATAATGGGCACTGAAACTTACAAGTGTTATGTTCTGTTCAATTTTGGTCATACCAGGTGTCATTATTTTTCAACAAGTGTCTGTGATGGAGAAGAAATGTTTTTTTTATGGCAGAGCAGTAAGGGATAAATCTGTGCATGTTAAACGCTACCCTAAAAAGGCAGAAAATCTGTGCAATTGTGCATGTTTTAAGACTAGAGCTTCTGGCATAAAACACAGAGTCTAAGTCAATGTAAACCCATGGTAAAACAACAACTTAATTCATCTAACCAGTAGAGTATCAAGAAATACCAACCGATTTATAACATGTAGAAACCACTGAAGAGAGAAAGGTGCAAAAAGGCTGCAGATAATCATGAGCAATTCGAGTGATTATAGTGAAATATGATCCAAAGAAACAAGGCAAGTGTCATTCTGAAACCAAAAGAGGTGGGCTTCAGGCTGTTCTGGTGGCCATTTCATGACATGCACTAATGCCACTTGGTGAATTCTGTGTGTGCGTAGCAACAACGAAACAAACACGCCTTAGTCTATCTTTTATAGGAAGAATTTAATTGTCTATACATGTAGCTAATTTGAAAGGCTGTACTACAGTTGTTAAAGCTGCAGGTTTTTATATATTTATATAATTTACATTCGTATTGATGAAATACTGAAGTGCAATTGAGTAAGGAGCTTCACTGGTTCTTTGCACCGCACGATGGGTCAGAAGGACGGAGGCGGAGTAGGATTAGAAACGCTACAACGCTGCCAGAAATGTAGAAATAAACGAAATACATAAACCAGAGCATAACTAAATGGTAAAGTAAATAGTAGAAGGGCTATATTGTGCTTGAGGCGTTAGGAAGAGAGGGTTTCTGCACTGTGACAGCACCAGGCATTTCATCAAGAGCTTGTAACTAACGCTGGACAGACAAACATTGCTTAGCTACAGCACATCTACTACATAAACTTGACTGTAAGCTCCATTTAATATTAATTCGTATAAATTCCACAGTCTAGTCTTAAAAAATGTAAACATTGGAAATTAATTGCAGGGAGATATTTCTATACATTCTTTCTTGTCAGGAAAACTACTTGTTCAAAATGTGTCGTTCCATAGTCATAAGAGAGTAAGAAATGAGAAATCAAACCACGCAATCATGATGAAAGTCAAGGAGTTAATTCCCAGATCCCACACGCACGTAGCGTTCTATCGATTTCTGGCATGGGAACGCAAAATACCAAATCATCTGTGACAAACACAAACCAGGGGGTTTTCTAACTGTATGCAGCTACAAGTAATGTGCAAAATAAAATGGACATAACTAAGGGTAACAACATTATGCAAGGTTAATATCTCTCTTGCATTGGAAGGAGGTTAATGTCTTCCCTCCACAATGTATTACACACTCAACAAGGAACACCTGATACATACAGTACAACAACTACAACAAAATACTTTATCTGTAATTGGGCACATTTAAAAGGTCCTTAAACTGATTTAAATCCTTCTGTTCTTTTGTAATTAAAACAAAACAACAACAAAAAAAAAAAAAAAGAAAGAAAAAAGTAAAGAAGAAAAAAACAATTAAAAAAAGACATATTGACAACACTGGACAAGTAAACAATAAAAAAAAAGAAAGGTACATAAAAGTCTCAAATTCATGGACATTTGGAACAATTTTTAACAGCACATGCAGCATTCCTTGATAGTGGGTCTTTTTGCACAACCAAAATCGCAATGAAGAGATTTAATTTAGACTTCTCCTTTAAAAGGCTAAAATAGACAATTAAAAAATCATTTTAAAACTACTGAAAGCACCTGTGCAAAGGTGGAAAAAATTAGTTTGGTAACTCTGAAAGCCACAAAAGGACCCACTATCCTTTGATCTTTATTTATTTTTTTTTGTGTGTGGGTTTTTTTTTGTTGTTTGTTTGCTCGTTTCAGTTTAATTTTGCGTCTCTGTATCTGTAGATAATTAACTCAAACATTGTGATTACATGCAACTAATGTAAAATGAGGTAAACTGCTCTGCAGTGTGTTCTTCTACTCAGAAGGCAGTAGATGATCATGCTGGAAGCCACATGATCAAGGCTGCATCTCCCATCATCCCTCTGGGCAGTGATATGGGATAGTGGGTCTCTTTGAGGACTTTCAAGCCTGAGTGGGGGATGGACAACATATGATTCCTAGAAAAAGGAGGAAAACAACACATAAGCAAAACAAAACAATGAGCAAATTCAAGCTAGGAAAATGAGTCAGGCATGTAAACAGCATGGTGCAAAAATGATAAAGGGTAACATGCTACAAAGGGGATGGGAACTAAAAATAAAACAAAACATAAAATAAGGTTTGCATTACAGAAGGTCTTCAAAGAGACTTTGACAAGTGCAGCAGTGGTGAAACTTTGATTTTCTGCAAACCACCACAGATTCACAGCAATGCTGCATGTTTCATCTTAAAGTACTACACAAATAATTACAGCATGGCAGCAGAGAGGGTCACTTACATTGCTGGCTTGGGTCCATGTCTGTTGTCAACTTCACATAGTTGGATGGAAAGAGACCCACTTGTCCATTCACCTCCCCTTTCCACCAGTCTGGATCTTCCTTGTTAAGGACGTTTATAATCTGGCCTTTATTGAATGCTAGTTCATCGTCATTCTGTGCAGTGTAGTCATACATGCCAATGACTTGGCACACTGTAAGATAAAGGAAGAGGTCTATCGCACTGGTAATGTTTCAGCAAAATGCAAGCTATGCAAAAACCAACTATGAACTATGAACCATGAACAGCATAGTCCCAAGACACTGCACTGATCTGAACTGGTCCTGCCCCTCTCTCCTATGCCCCTGTACTGGTGCTAAGCTGAGCCCTCAACCAATTGGCTCAAGGTGACTTGAAAAGCAGAAGCCTTTCCTAGCAGCATTGCTCCCAGCCAGATTTCTGAGGGGTCAGGATCACACTAGGCAGATCAGAGCACAGCAGTGCAAACTGACAACAGTGTAACTGGCCTGGAACTGTATCAAACATACAGTGCTCAATGGTAGGAGAAGATTGGACAAATTTCACATTTCAGCAGAAGTCCAAGTACAAGAGCTTTCTATTAACACTTCTAAAAGCACTCCTAAAAGCACAAAATTAGCTGTACCTTTGTAACAATCGCATTTTTCATCCTCACCAACCTGTTCTGAAAAGTATCCTTCCCTCTAGAATTGATAAATTGACAGACAAGTCTGGGAAAATTTAAGTTCCACTACCTGCAGCCTGAAAAAGGCACTCCTTCCTAATTTAGTACCTGACGTGCTCAACACAGCTCTGTAATTCAAGAGACATCCACGACACACTAACACTGAGGTGTTAGGAACACAAAGATCTTGGAAAGGATGAGAAAAATGAATTGTAAAAGGGGCACTCAGAGTGTCATCTGTAACACCTTGTGTACATAAGCTAAGCAAAGTGAACGTCTTGTTGGCACACTGGAGACAAACCAGCCTTTCCAAAGGAAGGTGTATTATGGCATATTCATCTTTCAAGTATTTCTGTGCTAGCACAAGCTCATACGTGCGAACACCATTGGTGTTCAAGTCTCACTTTATAAACCTGCAAATCTGTTTTACAGCATTCTTCTTACAGCTTTACAGTTGATTGAGAAGGGTAAAAATTTAAGCTAGACCATACAGTACATACCTCAGATGATTTGTAACCTGTTCTAGAGTTAATTTCTTTCAAGACTTTTTCATTCAGATCATTCTCTTCTACTTCAAAGAACTGTATGAAATTTGGTGCTTCCCAGTACTGTAGTCAGAATATCTTAATAATAGTTCAGTGGGATCCTAAGAATCACCTTGAACTCGGGCAGCAAATTTGAGAGATTTCTTGAAGAGACAGCACTCCTCAACTGAACCTGAAGCAGTGATTTAATCTCCATCTTATTTACACTTGGTCACAGAGTTTAGAATACACATTAGACCTATATAAGAAGCAAGCTCTATCCTACCTTTTCTGAGCTTTAGTGCTTTTCAGCCATGTTTTCTTTACAGCAATATTGTCTATTGCCTAATACTAGTCTGCTGCAACAGCAAACGGAATCCAGATTCTCATACAACACTCAAAATCAGTAATATTTTCTTTCCTCAGACAGCAGAATGGCTGAAACATGTTTCCCACTATCTCTGCATTTTGTGAACTTCCTTATGCCTGACTAGTTTCAATTAACAGGAACAGTTCTCATTTCTCAACACCAGGAAGGACATGTTCATGACAGGAGTTTGGAAGGGTACAGATACAAAGCAGTCAGAAATTAAGAAAACCTCAAAGTATAGGACAAAAAGTGCCATGCAACAAAAGTCAAAATAACAAAACAAGCTGCTGAAGTCATGCAGGTTGCATTACAACATGGCAGATGGAAAGCATATACATCAAAACAAAATGACAAAAGGAACAGAGGTTGTAATCATACCACTTGCTGCTGGATCCCCTACCTTCAAAACCCAGAGAATAATGGCAGACTCTTAGACCCTTCACAATGTACCACCCTCAGCTCTATCCAACCCTTGTAGATGATTTTCTTCAGGCTTTCCTTGTATTCTGCTACAGTGAGTCTCCCCACTAATTCTGCTTCTCAAGCATTAACTCCTTAACCTCTTACATTAACCACACAGCTGGAGAGGCCAGCTATCATAATGGAAGGACAAGATTCTTCCTCCTGTCTTCCAAAATGAAAGATCTATAACAAAGTTGATTTTGATATTCTGAGGACACTTAAGTGAGCTCAAAAGTTTACTATGTAAAAAGTAATGGAAGTCCCATCATATTGCATTGTAAAAGTATGTCTCAGTGCTGAGTTACCTTTGTAACTTCTGGACTGAATCTGTGAGTCTTTATAGAAGCCTGATTTTCTGCATCTTTATAACTACCATCAAAGCAGCCAGTTAGTACCATTTGTAACATTTGCATTCTCTGAGATGGTACTTTGATTTATATAAACAACAGATGAAATTAATACCTCAGTATTTTATTCTAGAGCCATAACAATGCATGATAATCCTTTGTACATATTTAAAGGAGAAAATTATGCTCACTCCTATTTTTCATTCAGAAACATTTATTTCAATTTAATAAGACAGCAAAAAATTGGCCTGGGGAAGCAGCAAGCTTTTACCCCCCTGACACCCTCAACTAAATCCAAACAGATGACAGACAACCACATCAAGTCTTTTTGGGGGGTTTATAGAAGAACATACATCCATTCTGCATGGTTTTGATTGAAAAATATCCTCTTTACTTCATACTACACCTGTTCACAAGCTCAGCCCAAAATGGTTCACAAGCGAAATACTGATGAGGAATGAACTTTTTGTTCAGACTTCTGCCTGACTTTTTTACCTTGCAGTAGACTGATACAATTGTTTGATATTCCCTCTGGTGGAGCTGTAACAGCTTTAAGAATATAATGGCCTGTTGCTTGTGTCCTTGCATAAAGCTTAAAATTACTAGCTATACAGGACAAAACCCCTACACAGCTTAATTTGGGTGGATTTCCCACAATTCATGTTAGGAAAGACAAAAGGTTCTGAATGAGATGTGTCTCAACTGCTAAGACCTTTACAATTAGTGCAAGCAAATATAAATGATAATCTGAATGCTTTACTACAACATGTAATGTCACAGATGGCTTTTTAGCACTCAGCAGTTCATACCTGACAGACCACCACCATAAATATATAGACCAGTTGTATGATTTTCTCATTTTAAAGTAAAATGAAGAGTTGAAGCAGAGTGACTGGTAGAACAGACACTAAACAGCCTCTTGATTGGCCATAATTATTTATGTAAGTCCTATTTTAAATGACTCACATTACAAAAGCAATTTTGTTGAGGAAACCACATTGCTTACCTGAAGGTAATGCTGTTGATTTAGGTAGCTCGGTTGGTGTAGTTTTACTGGTACCAGGGCTCAGAAGTTTTACATAATTGGCAGGGAACCATCCAATCTGCCGTTTCTTCCCTCGTGCCTAGTAACAAAACATTTCTTTTAAGAGGATTAAGCACATTAACAGTCCCAATTTGCCACTGTAATGGAGCCAATATTTCAATTACTTGCACTCACACTGATGACTTCAAAATAAGAAAAATGCATTTTATAAGGCAAAAACCAGCTACTTTTGTGGCATAATTTTGATGTTGGGATACTTCTGTTACTTCTGTTAGGGTAAGCTTCCATAATATACTACAAACTGTAGGTTACATCTAAACAGTAATTATTTACTACTAATTTGTGTGATCTTCCACTTAGGAGTGTTCCTACTTTATGTGCTTTATAATTGCTACCACAACCCTGATTCTTCTGAAAGATTTCTCCTGCTTCTGTTTAAACCATAATTCTAGAATATGCATTAATGAGTGGCAGCATTTCAATGGTTTTCCATTATGTAAAGAACCACATTTAAATAGATACCTAGATTGTGATAGTTTAAGTAGGGATTAAGAACTCAAATGGCTTCTTTACTTTTGAAGAAACAGTATCTACACTTTTTATACAGTCCCTCCTGCCCCAGAGTATAAATGTATGCTGCATTAACCAAGTGCTAGAAGAACAGTAAAACATTAAGGCACAATAAAAGTGGGTCAAGTTTGGACTCGTATACCAAGTCCCAAAGCCAAATTCCAATTAAACAAAAATTCAGGCTTTGGCAATTATAAATGCATATGGACAGACACTGTCCCAATGACCCTAATTAACAGATGTTATGGTTTTGGAAAGTACTAGATGTTCTCATGCCTATCTAATCAAGAGAAGATCAGTAGGAATAGGTGGTGCACACATGCTTTAGCGTGTGTGTGGTCCATGTGTGTGTGCTGGGAGAGCAGTAGGTTAGCACTCACTTGGCCTACAGTAGTGTTCTACAGTTTTTAACACAGTTACAATGAGTCACTGTCAGAGACAGGATATTGGGAGAGATGAGCTGCAGGTGACAAAGCTTGTGTCACCAGAGCAGGATAGGAATCTGATAGAAACTGCATCTTGTTATTTTGCCAACTGCATTGCTCGTTGCACAGAAAACCAGAAGAACAACAAAAGGGACAGCCAAACTTTCAGCTGAAGCCATTTAGAAAGCTTCTTAGAAAGACAACCAGGACTGCACACATCAGTATTTCTTCCACCTTCACAGTGCACACAGGTATCAGCTGATCCAAATGCATGTGACATGCATGATTGGTCATTGTTGGAATAGGACATACAAGTAGACTCCATCACTTAACCAAACAGTCCCATCCACTCTTGTAGAATGGAGTAGCTTTCCCCATCACCTCACATGACAACTGCTTTTTTGCTCACACAAAGAACACTTCTGGACATAAGAGTGAGAAGATTCAAAACCAGCCCAAACAGGACACCCTAACATCCACTCCCTTCTTATATCTAAAGGGTCTCCAGTAAAATTTACAAGGGGCTGGACTGCAAGCTGGACCTGGTCTGAGACATGGGCATGCCCAAGTTGCAATGAGGCAAAATGGTTATGCCTGAGTTACAATCAGACAAAATGACCTTCTCCTGATGCCTTCCAAAGTTATTTCAAGTTCAAGGAATCAGAATGTATGTGTATTTTTGCATGCACATTTTACTTGTAACACCTTAATTGCAGAACACTTTCAAAATTATTTATCATTGATTCATTCATCCTTTGAATGATGAAAATATTGTAATGTTTTAAAACATGGAATTTTATTTAAGAAACAAAAGAGTAACTAACTTGGAGCTCTCCTTCCCACCAGCCACCTGGATTCTTCTTTCTGATAAGTATCAACTGACCAGGAGCAAGAGTAAGCTGTTCTGGACCTGTTGCTGTGTAAGAGGCAATAACTTGGGCAATTTCTGTTGAAGTGGTAGGGGAAAAAAAAAGAAGAAAAAGTTAATTTGGAAAAACCTGACACATTCTATACAACACTAACTCTTCTGTTATCACTGGCACAATATATTCACTTGGTATTTCTTTCCATGAAATTGTTAGGCATTTCTGTAGTTCCATGAAATCATATGCTTGTTATAAAACAGATCATTAGTTCTTAGCACTACAGGAAGAAAACAGAGGTGCAGCAGCTCTATGTGTAGGATATAAAAACTACTTGAAATAGAGATTTTTAGCTTTCATTTCAAAATCTTGATTTAAAAATATCTCTATCAATTATTTTAACTTATGGTCACTGATTGTATATATTTCCAGTCTAATGGGCCCTAAAAAAACTGTCACTAAGCAGAAAAAGTTCACACCTGCTGTCAGTTTGTCCCTTTATAAAGGCAGCAGAAAGCAATTTGGCAGCGAGTGTGAGGTGGACTAAGAGTCAACACAGTAACAACAGCAAAAGAGACTGAGGCTGAAGGCAAGTCTACAGAAGTGGTCTCCAGCTTTCTTGTGGGCTGTCACACTGAGAAAGTAACACAGTGTTGCACACCATCCTACTTGGCCCTCTTCATCAACAAGTGCCAAACTCCTGCGGCCAAGAGAAACAGCAAAGGCGCTCAGTAACAACACATCACCCACAGGCTGGCAGAGGAGGAAGTCTGCTGGCAAGGCAGAGAAAGGGAGCAATCACTGAAAAGGCAGCTGTAGGCAGAGGAAGCCACAAAGCCAACTCCCTTAAAACAGAGGGAGGTTTTGTGGCAGGGAAGAAACAACAAAGTGATTTGGAGACTGCCAGGAAAACCATCATATGGTTTACTCAAATTTTAGAAAGAAAGGATGATTAGGAGAATTAAAAACGGTCAGAGAAGCATTCAAGATATAAATAAACAACAACAAGGGGACAAAGAAGCAGAGATGACAAACAATCTGAGAGGCCACTGCAAATGGGGACAGAATAAACTATGGAAGAGCTTCCTCATAACTCCTGGAGAGGAGAGGCAAGCACACAGAGATGGAACCAAACAGGTGATGAAAAAGCCAAGAGCTGAGCATTACAAAGATGTTTTAAAATTGGATCTGGAAGTAGGCAACAACACACAACGTGAAAGCAGAAGACAGAATTTCTGAATATTATATAGTAGGTAATGATAGGAAAGTAGGAAAGTTTACATGGAGAAAACCCAGCAGCAGCAGCAGCACAGTCTGTCCTATACAAAGGCAAAGCAAGCAAGCTGTTTGGCAGGAAGCATGGCTATGCTGCTAAAAACCCCACAAGCTTTGCAGGTTGTTCCATGGAGTCACCTTAATTCCTCCATTCTAGAGCCATTCAGGAGGCAAAATGAACACAAGGAAACAAATGAACTGGGGGAGTTGTCAAAATCAATTTATTTTTAAATCAGGCAAAAACTTCTCTCACTGCCACATTAATTACAATATTCACCTTGCTTATCTCAGAACAAGAAATTCCTCATTCTTATCTACAAAAAGGTGATTTACAAGGCTCCAAGTATCAGGTGTCCTCTTTCACCAACCAGCAGCATAAAGAATTTTTACTGTGGGGTCTGTATTCAATAAATTAATATATGAATTACAAGCTTAATAGTCAGCTCTTACATGTCACAGACAAGCAAAAGGTTAGAGAAAACTCAGCAAGAAGTTCAAACCCCACCCCCGGAAACAGCTTTCCTTCCAGGAAGGATTCCTCATATATTTAAGTATTGAATTAATGAGAAGAGATCCAATGATCCAATTATATTACAGTCCAGGGAAAAAAAGAAAGGGAAAGAAAAGGAAAAAAAAAAACTAGTGGCCTCTACTAAAAGAGGTACATTTTGAACAACAGAAAATGCCTTCTCAGAGATATAATTGTCCCTGTATTGCTCCTTGAATTCACAGGGAGCAGCTTCTTTTCCCTTGCCCTTCAACACACAGTCACCAACTCTCACCCACTAGCCCTACAGCTTCCAGAAGAAAGAGAAATATTTCTCCTTGTTCATTAGCATTTCACTTATATTGGCTGAAAAGCAAAAGCATTCAAGAACATCCTTGCTGAAAAACAGGCAGAATTGTTCCCCAAACTCAAAGAATCCTGAACACAGTCCTGAGAGAGCAGCCAGCACTATCAGCATCTTCTCACTGTTTCTATCAAGCATGACTTCTAGAGGTTTTCCAGATCTCTATTCTTGTCTGCATCTCTCAAGCTTTATATCTATTAATATAACTATTTTTAATCATGCAAATGAAAATTAGAAGGGGCAGGGATAGTTTACTTCCAAACCCTTTTTTGCCATTAAGATTTGACAAGAGCAGCCCACTCCTCATATGTCAAGGTAAAATAAGACAAATGAAGTTGAGGCTGCCACAATCCACTCTCCCCTGCTCCTTTTACACAGTGAACCAGTTCAGGAAGACAAAGCAAAACCTTCTTTCCCACAAAACAAAATATGCTTATACTCTGTGTGTATGTGTATGGAAATAAGGCATGATTTAGTAGATCACATCCTTAAACCATCTTCTTTCACAATTGAACAAGCCTCAGACAAATGGACAGCATAGAAGCATGAGGCACCTTTTATTTAGTTTGTTTCAAATTGACACAAAGTCATCTCTCAGGTTCAAAAGCAAATAAATACACTGAGAGAAGAGGTACCTTCTGGAAAGTTTACAAATGCCAGCCAGTGGCAGAGAATGCCCTTTCCTAGTATCTTTGGAAATCCAATGATTGTTTGCAAAGACAACTTCTACTACCCCAAGAGCCAGGCGACTTCTTCCTAAGCAAAAAGGGATCACCTGCAATGTGATCATCTACAATAAGAGCAGACTTGACAGGCAATAGGCTACACAGCATAGATACAAGGAAGCACAAGAGCTCACAGAGCCTGTGCACACCATATTGTGTAGCATTTTAGTCAAAATTCTGTAAAACCACAGGGTAAGATCCTCTACTTCCTTTTTCAGAGGCACTGGCAAACCTGAGCTTTTTGTGGGCTTCCACTGCTCTGTTCATCAATCTATCACAAAGTTTCATTTCTGAGTAAGCAGACTTTTATTCACTAGCTATTTAGTGATTGATACATGCCAGACAGAATGATGGAGAAGCCATGTGTTACTTTATTACAGGCAACAGTTTTCAAAGTGCAAATTACTATAAAATGACCAACTATTCATTTTCATGGAAAACATTTCCGTGCCATGGAACTTAAGAACAGATATAAGGCGCTGTCACAACATGAGACTCACCAGGTTTCTTCCCTAAGCTTCCTGTTTTTCCAGCTGCTCCAGAAGCCTTGAAATAGAAAGATGCAAGTTTAGCACTCATATTTATTTTTCCCACATATGACACTGTGCTTCACTTTAACACACTAAACAAGCATGTAAGTAAAAAAAACTCTCACAGGAAGATTCTACTCTTACAGAACTTTTAGTATTTTAGATAGTGAATAATATACAGGAATAAATACCAAACAGCATGTGGAAGTGGATAACTATATATATATATATATATATATATATAAAACTGCAGACTTCTTTCCTGTACTTTGCTTCCTTGCATGGACTGCAAAACCCAATGCAATTCCAAATGACAGGGCATTTGAGCTGCAAATTTGCATATCTATAGAATGTGAGTTCTATCAAGTTGAGTTAAAGCAACAATAATAGTTTTCAACTCTACAAATAGATGGATTGCAAATATGCCTAAAAGAACTAAATGAGCAATAGTAATTTCAATACTGCCCACATTACAGCTCTAAAATTTCTCATAGATCAGCACAGTCAGTGTAGTCACTGCAACTTTAAGAGGAGTCATCTGATCTTTGTAGGTGATGCACTGCAGTAGTAAAATCCCCACCTCAGCCCAAGTGAGAGCATAGAACACAGATCACACCTTGCTAGTCAGTCTGTAGCTATTTACTCTTAACCTAAATGGGGTGAGATGAGGGATGAATATCATCATGCAGGTAAAGAGATCTCCAAGAAAAGCCTTTGAATAGCCACAAGAAGTCCACCAAACAGTGAAATCAGTTCAGCTGTGTATAGGAGAACAGTGATACTGAAAGATGAAATCTAACATGAAAATCTTTTATTGTTTACAAACTCAAAGTTCTCATCCTGGGAAAGGGGGGGGAAGAAAGAAAAAAAGGAATCTTTTCCCTTGAAACCACTGGTTATTTGGGAAGAGTTAATTGCATGTATACCAGAAAAACAGAGTGAAACAGGAAAGCACCATGCAGAGATCAGATATCCCCAGAGATCAGATACTGGGGATAAGACAAAGATGGTCCAAACTAGCTACAAATCCAGTGGCAGTCCCACACAGGCAAGTGTGGAACCAAAGATGATGACTGACACTGGTATGGTAATACCAAGAATTAATTCTGCTTTGGAAAGCGGTTTTGGCAGAGAAACACCCTCTCCTCAAGAAAGAACAAGTGTTTGGGCCTTCAGAGAGCATACTGCTTCAAAATATCACTTCAATCAACACCCATGTTGCCACATTAGTAGCATAGAGACAGATTAAACAGTCTGTGACACTGTGTCTTTACAGTTAACTGGAAAAAAAAATATATAGAGAGATTGTTTTAAGAGAGAAGCTTCAAAATCACCTTGACCAGACTGAGCCTGAGTTCTGTTTTCGGATTCTCTGAATTCTTGGTAAGAAAAGAATAAATACATAAAGAAGCCCTGCAGTATTTCAAATAAAGAATTCATTTAAGATGGACTCAACTTCTTACCCACTCAATACATAGATAAGTGCTTTCTATCCTTTCTATTGAGAGAAACACAGTGGAGAGGGTGCTCTCCATTCTATCTCCCTTTTCCACACCTAAGACACTAAATGCAATTGAGGATATTTTGTGCTAAGTGATGAAGCCTCTTGAAAGAGTAAAGCAGAGCTTGCTTTGTTAATTTAGTAAGACACAGCAGTAGACTTGACAGTTGTATTGTACAGTTAAGTCTGATAGAATTCAGACAAATACATTCTCTTATAACCTTCAGAACATCTATGCAAAGTTTCAAACTAGAGGCGTCTGTATTTTTGTTTCCAAGTCCACTGCAGGAGCTCCACACCCTGTGCAGAGGTGATTATCACCAGCTAAAGAAAGGCAGAGTAAAAATGTGTTACAGATCTGTATCTGTCTACCTCAATTTAATGACCGTGAATCAGTGTCGTTGTTTATTTGAATAACAAAGTTATATTGTTAATAAGTTGAAACTTTAAGCAACAGGAAATAGCTTAGCAGCCTGAGGTGAAAGGGTGCAAAAGAACAGATTAAAACAAATAAATTCTTGAGATGTAGAAGCCATTGATATTTTGAGGCTTAGAGTCACTTCTACAAACTCTGTGCTTGTGGCTGAAAGATCAGCACTGCCTAACTTTTTCTCGGGGCCTAAGTCAATAGTGCAGAACACATTAAATTAATCTGCTCTTTTAGTAACATTTTCCACAATCAGCCAGCTGTCCAAGCACAGCAGCACATCTAAAAGTTAACAGACAGCCACTATTGTGAAATCCTTTGTAAGAACTGGCTCTGTGCACAAGTTGAATAGCAAAACGCTGTACGTAAAATGGCAATTATCCACTTGGAACAAGAAATATGTCCTGCAGGGCATATGAATCACTTTAAGAAAATAAGCATTCTGGATATCAAGATCTCCATGAGCTCTGTGCTTTTTCCTCCCTCTCCCACCAAGATTTTATCTGAAGTTGTGATTTTCACCAGGAAAAAGGGTGAACTACATTTAGCTGTTTCAGCCCCCAATAAAATGAGATCAGACAAACATCAAATTGACCTCTCTAGTAAAAATAGTTTTCAGCATTAAATATTTATTTCTGAGTTCTCTACAAAGAAGATTTGCCAATATGTGTGCCTATCTCTCATCAGACAGGACAAGCATCCAGTCCTCCAAAGCACAGAAAAGGCAGTTCTGCACATCTGAATATAAATTCACAGGTTTTGAGACTAAACTCTTGTGGAGAGTATCTCAAGAGAAAACCAAATCAGACCCTTCACAAAAGTTCCAAGGAAATTTAACATTAAACAACAAGAATGTAGCTGAGGTTAAGTAACTAATTAGTAACTATTAGCATTGACCTATAAATCAGGCCTTACAGGGTTTTAGGAAGCTAACAGTTTAAGTTCCCACTCATCAACCTACAGGCAATATAAAGAGACTTGGAGTATAGTTTCATGACCACAAAATACTCCACAGGTTAGGCAATTATCTGTATACTTGTATCTGCACCTCTGTGGGGCAAACCACCATCTTTTTGATGCATATGAACATTTACTGGCAAGCTGAACTATAATTCACATTCTGGACTGCAAAAGAAAGGCTTTACTTAACCAAATAAATTCCCCAGTACAGACCCACAAAAACCTCTACTGCCACAACTGAAGGGATGTTGCACCATTCAGAGTTAAGCTGCTAGACATGGTGACAAGAGAGTTTGGATTTTCTTGTCCAGACTGCCACTGAGCTCTGTTGTCAGGATAAACTTATATTCTGCCTAAGACCACAACTGTACAAAATCTACTCTAACTGTCAATAAGACAAGCTAGCCTGCTGTGATGGGGCTCCAGAGTGCTACAGCTACAATGCTAACTGAACCATTCCTTTTCTAATCTAGGACCTGATCTAACTTAATCTGCTACTCCATAGTCACTAGATTTGATGCAACTAAAAGAAAAGTAGGAATAAGCACAGGCATATCCAACACCATGACACCAGGTAAGATGTTTTGCTTCAAAAGTGAACTTTAACACAAAAGCCAGCTAAGAATGCAGTTCAAAACCAGTTCATGCTAATGTAAGCTGATGCTGAGGCAACCCTGCCTCCTTCACTACTCTCCTGTACTAATTCTGGTGCTGACATTTTTCATAACGCTTGTTGAGCTGTTTCAGAGTACCATCTTAGAAGGAGGTATTACTTCTGCTAGACTAGTTTCCTCCTCTGCTTAGTGCCCTGAAGCAGCTTATTAACAGGTCAGATGAAAGCGTGCCAGCACAGGACCACACCTCTTATACTGGTTTATACCAGAAATAGTAGGGCCAGCAGAAGTAGAGAAATGATCTTCCCTCTATACTGCATCTCAAATACTACGTTCAGCTTAGGGCTCCTCCCTAAAACAGAGGCAATGAGGTGCTGGAGCAATCCACAGAAGGGCAACAAAGCTGGTGAAAGGTCTAGCACACAACTAGCAACTGAGAGGATTGAGGTTGTTTAGCCTGGAGAAAAGGAGGCTCAGAGGAGGCTTTCATTGCTCTCTACAACTACCTGAAAGGAGACTGTAGCAGGGTGGGGGTTGGTCCCTTCTCCCAGATAATTAGCAAGAGGCAAAGACAAAATGACCTCAAGTTGAGCCAAGGGACGTTTAGATTGGATATTAGGAAATACTTCACCAAAAGGAATGTCAAACATCAGGAAGTGATGGAGTCACCACCATCCCTGGAGGCATTTAAAAGACACATACATGTGGTGCTGAGCAACACAGTTTAGTGGTTTACATGTCAGTGTTAGGTTTGTGGTTGGACTCAATCTCAGGTGTCTTTGCTGACCTAAATGATTCTATGATTCTATTCTATAAAACTACAGTTTTAGTGAGCACAAAAGTGAACAACTTTCAAAACTTCTGCAGCATGACTGCCTAGTTCTTGAACTAGTAGTGCTAGAGAGAGAAGAAAATTGTTACATGATGCAAAATACATGAGTAAAGTTTCTAAAGGGTTTCTGAAAGCAGTATCACAATGCTACTTCTGACATTTCTCTACTATCTAGACATTTGAGCTTTTGTTCAAGCTCTACATTGCAGACAAGTCTCTCTCTGAGTTTTGTCACATACACACAGAATTCAAGACTTGTGGAAAAAATCCTACCACCTAGATTTCTAAAAATACAGCTATCTTTAATTATTTATTTACTTTAAAAACCTCCTATTAGAGTTTTAAGTCTCCTTAGAGACCTAAACAAGAACTTCTTCTCATAAAGAGATTAGTATTGTATTCAACTATGACTCTAAGCTAATTCCTACTAGCAGATTAATTATCCCCTCAGACAAATAAGGAATATAAATGAAAAATCTTTCTTTAGAATGTCTGGGGGAAAAAAAAATGAATTAAAAAAAGAAGTCTACTGAATCCTTCCAGGATAAAAATCAGATGAAACAGAACCTCTATTACTCAGTAAAGAACTTTCAAATATAGTAGCTACCTGTTTTGTTGCAAAATTCATTCCCCTTGATTGCAGGGAAATGACAACTAATCAAACAAAACCCAAACAAAACAAGACCCCAAACAAACAAAAACTCCCAGACCATGTCTGTGTCCTTTTTTAAAGTAATGGCAGTAAGATAAAACTCAAGCAATTCAAGAGATACCTGGGGAACAAAGTAGTTATAGCTATTCTGATTGATCTCTACCAAACTGCCAAGGTAACTATTAAGATATGCAGGATTCATTTTAATATATGACCCACAAAGTTATTTATAACATTACATTGTAAAAGGCAGCTATTATTGTTTTCCATTTCCAATCTCACATTCAGTAAAACTGCAAAATATTTCTTCCTTTATGATCCATTGACCAGCAGCTTTCACTGTAAGACCAAATAAAATACACCTCCCCCAGCTCAATTTTGTAACATTTCAGTATGTCTCTACCTCAGAATCTTTGAGTCTCACATAATTAGATGGGAAAACTCCTGATTTATCACCCAGTGTTCCTGTCCACCAGTCACCGTCTTTCTTCGTCACAAGAATCATATCACCTTGTTGAAAAGTCAGGTCTCCTTGTTCAGAGCTCTCATAAGTATACATAGCAATATACTCTGTGGAGGGAAATAAATTCAGAACATGGGAAAACACTCGATAAAACTTCTCAGTGATCATTTGCAATACCTAACAAAACCTAATATAATGCACTCTATCCACAGGCTAAATAGAAGACAAACTTACTGATTCATTATTCATAGTAATTTCTATATTAAATGTGTAAAATTCTACTTATCAGAACTAAATACAATCAAAAGCTGCTTTGGGAGCTTGCTTTATTTTTTTGTTAAAATAATTTGCTAGTACAATTGAAACACATAAGTTACTAATTTATATCAGAAACTACTCTGAACGCATGTTTCTCAATGGTTTCTGGTCTGTGCTGATGACTAGAGTTCTCATTCTCGGGGATGGAAAGCCTCAGTATCTGAATATCTGTAGATACAGTCTTCATTTCACATATGCTCTTTGGCTCTTGTAACACAAAGAAATCTTTCATTACTTGAAGCTTTGCATGAAGGGCACACATTTCACTGCATCTTATGCAACAGATGGCTGGGAAGTGTTCAGACAAAGCCTGAATGTGTTCTGTTTTGTGTTGTGTTTTGTGAAAACAGTCAACTACTTAGTATTCAAGTGCAAAAGCACTTAAGTAGAGTGATGTTGAGCAGCACAATGCATAATTCACTCACAAAACTACATGCGATATTTTTACCTACATGACTACAGAGAAGAATTTTAGACAACTCAGTAATATTTTCTATACAACTTGATACATTCTTATTTAATTGAGCACTATCACACTTCACATGGGCACAAAAACAGATTTCTGAAAAGTGTATCCTCTGCTTCCAGGACCAGCTCTGGACCTAAAGAGCAGTACACAGTATTTCAGGAAGTCTTCCATGAAGATGTAACAAAAACATTCAAGCATCCAGTACAGCTGGCAACCGCTCTGTTTGCTTGAACACTAAATCTGATGAAAAAGCTTTGCTTGGAGAAGTTCAGCATGAATTCAAATTGCAATTACTATCCTTAATGAAAGCTAAGACATGGTTTGACCAACAAGTGCAGCTGAAGAACACATGTATCTGTTTTGTATGCACATCTCCATAAGCACACACATATCTTAATGTATGATACACATGTGGAATTTTTTCTTAAACACTTTAAATGCAATAACACATGGAATTAAGATCTTCTGTTATTTCTTAAAAATAAAGCTTTTTCTGGAGTGTTCTATTAACAACTTGTGTTCCTTTTGAATACACACAACCTGAGATATTACATACTTTACAAATGAAGGTGTAGCATTTCTACAATTGCTTTTCCTCAAACATATCATAAACAAGATTAGTTGTATTTGGCAATAACTGATTATCCCACTTCCCTGTTATAAGGATCTTTACCACTCCCTTAACTTCTGCAGTGCTCACCCTAAGGGCAAATTAAATAGATTGGTAACCAAACTGAGTCTTTCACTTAAAATTGTATGTAGAATGGTACTTAAAGAAATTATGGTGTGCTCTAGAGATTACATACAAATATTAATTTGTAACCTACATCTGGATTGATTGATTTACTCTGTGATTTAAATTAACCTAGCTGACTCTGCACTGAAGCAGATTAAGTGTGCCCACGCAGTCTCTAACACAGCTCATGTGGTGGAGACATTAACCTCCAGCTGAAGGGTGCTGGAATGTAGCTCTTTTAAACCCCTTCAGAGGCCTGACAATCATCATTTAAAGCTGTGCCCCAGGCTACAACTTTAAAAAAAGAGGAGTAGTCTTGACCATAAGGACCACAACATGCTATAATTAGCTGTAATTCCTTTAATTAAGAGTTTTAATCAAACATTGCCAATTAGCCTTGGGTGAAATTGAGACATTTATTAATAATTTTTGACATCATGTAGTACATGTACAGATGACTTTATCTGGCCCTCTGTAAAACACTTCAGATTTCAGATGGGGAACTGTTACCTAGATATTTATAGAGGAAACAGTATAAACTACAGAAGATGTTTTAATGGCATGTGAAATTATTTCTCCTATATTCTTACTATATACATATATATTAATATATGTGTCCAGTTCTGGGCCCCTCAGTTTAGGAAGGATGTTAACTTGCTGGAGCGAGTCCAGAGAAGGGCAACGAAGTTGGTGAGGAGTTTGGAACACAAGCCCTATGAGGAAAGACTGAGGGAGCTGGGATTGCTTAGCCTGGAGAAGAGGAGACTCAGGGGTGACCTTATCACTCTCTACAACTACCTGAAGGGAGGTTGTAGACAGGCGGATGATGGTCTCTTCACTCAGGCAGCCAGTACCAGAACAAGAGGACACAGTCTCAGGCTGTGCCAGGGAAGGTTTAGGTTGGATGTTAGGAAGAAATTCTATACAGAAAGAGTGATTGCCCACTGGAATGGGCTGCCCAAGGAGGTGGTGGAGTCACCGTCATTGGAGGTGTTCAAGAGGAGACTTGATGGGGTGCTTGGTGCCATGGGTTAGTTGTTTAGGTGGGTTGGATTGGTTGAAGGGTTGGACACAATGATCTTGCAGGTTTCTTCCAACCTGGTTTATTCTATATTCTATATATATCTTCTATATTCCTACTCTAATAATTTTAAATCATTCCAGAGGCGAATTGATTTGCACCTTCAATTTTAACAGGCACAATCTTAAAGCACCGCAATCTTATTCTGAGCTAGTTTCTGGTTATAAGTAGACTTATTCTATTTCATTACAGAGTAAAATACTATTCATGCCATTCAATTTGAAATGCTTACCTTCACCTGACATCGTTGCTTTTGCTGCTGGTGATGCTACCCTTTTTAGACTAGCAGGACTTTCTGAGGAACCAGAATCCATGCTTTAGAAGAAAGCAATTGTTATTTAAGAAATCAAATTGCTTGCAAAATTATATATAAAACCAAAAAGAAACAAAGAAGCAAACAAGCAAACCAACAACCCTGCAAATGCATCCAGAATCAATTTTCTGAATTTTGAAAGAGGCAGTAAATGTAGAAATTAAAGCTTTTAAGTACAATGGCTAGTCATGGTTAAATTAAGATAATTGCCTTAAATATGCAAGTTTCTGTATCTCCTTTTCTCCCTCAGGAAAAGCCCCCAAAAGATATTTAAAATCATTCTTATTTGGCATTACTAACGTTCATGTTGTCTTCACACCACAAAGAAGCAGATTTTGATCTGTTTCACCCTTTAAAATAAATGATAATGACTAAGTTTAGAGGTACACATTTTTGCTTTGGGAAAAGATAAGCTATGACTTAGATAGCTGTAATTTTATGAATGATACACTGATTTTTTAGCTGCAAGTCAAATCAAGCTATGATCATTCATTTAGTTGTAGATTTATTTACTTATTTTTGGTGATGCATGACTCAAGGAGAACAGAGAGCAGTTTTCCTATGCCTCAAGAAAATATCCAGGGCTGAAAATCAAAACCCTCCAGAAAAGAGTGGAAATAAAATTTAAATAAATCCCTCAAAACAGAAAAACCCCACCCAAACCCCTACAGCAGTTTCTACATCTTACAATTCAAGTGTGCAACTCTCTATATTTAATGATTACACGATAGTAGTGAAGTATGGTAAAAGTAAATACAATACCTCGTTGACTTTCTAATGGGGCCTGAAATAAGCTTCACATATGATTTAGGAAACCACCCTTTTTGTCCTTGAACTTCTCCAAACCACCACATATCTTGCTGCTCCAAAACTGTGATGATGTCATTCTTGTTGAAATTTAGGTGGTTGTCTTTTTTCGCTCTCCAAGGATACAAAGCCTGTGCTTGAAGACCTTCCACTTTTTCACCCTAACGTAATTAAAAAAAGAGAGAGAGGTCCATCACACACCACTTTTCAACAAGAAAGCTGCTTAAAGAGTTTTATTCTTACATTAATTCTATAACAACAAAATACAGACTCTCTCTCAACCCTACAGAGCAAAGTTAAACTCACAAAGTAGAACCCGAAACAGTGTAATTAACCTTCATGAAGCTATTTTGACAGGATGTAAGCTTCATGGAAAATGATGCTTTGCTGCACTGTACATTCCAATTTCTTTTTTCTCCAGGACACTAAGATAATAGCATTTTTCAGAACATGTAAGCCCCAAAGAACAGTATGCTGTTCAGCTAAGGAAAAGGAAATACCAGAACAGATGGACAGAATTCATCTGATGTAAAGCTCTGCTACTGCTGCTATTCCACTTAACTGCATAATCCACTTTGGAGTGAAGGTTATGATCATGTGATTCAGGAAAGCTCCAAGGAAGTGACCCAAAACTGGCATCCTGCCAAATCATTTGGACTAGAGCATTAAAGTCTAAAAAAAGCCAGCAAGAATGCCATAACAAAAACTGCTTCATATTAAACACTGCTAGGGATTTTGCAAACAGATGTACATTAGCTGTTCATCACTCAAAACTGGAACAGCTCACCTGTCTCAGGGAACCGCTTTCACACATGATCACTGTTCACCCTTTGCTTTCCAAACATTGGTGCTCAGTCAGAACAGAACACTTTTAATGAATATAGGTGCTCACCTGACCCAAGACAGGAGAGGGAGATGAACCTGTAACAGTGGCAGGAGTGAAGGCCGATCGCTGCCGCAGCTGTCCTGCGCTGGGAACAGTCAGAGACGGCTGAGCTGCCCAGGCATCCCAGTTATCAGTCTCTAGTTTCTCACTAGTGTTTGTTGGCCATCTGGGGGATCAAAAAAAGACAGGATGCCATTCCTACTGTTTTAAACTGAATATAAACATTAATGCAGGAAGATTGTGCAGGAAAAAGATATCTACATTCTAGGTTAATTTCTCTGAATGAAATATTCTATAAGCATTGTAACTCTCAGGTGGAAGAATTGCAGCCAAACATAGGCCAAATAAATTTATCTGAAAGAGGCAATCTTTAAAAACAGTTGCTTGCTTTTCCTACCTAAGGCCAGCTGTTCCTGAAATTTAGTTTCTTAATAGCACCCCACTACAACAGAAGTTCAAGTAGTGCAGTCTTCATTATACAGAGTGGAAAGAGGTAACTTAATAATAGAATAAAATAAATCATCATCCTCTTCAAAACTCAGCCAGGGGAGGTTTAGGCTGGAGGTTAACACAGAGAGAGTGATAGCCCTTTGGAATGGGCTGCCCAGGGAGGTGGTGGAGTCACTGTCACTGGAGGTGTTTAGGAGGAGACTGGACAGGGTGCTTGGTTGCATGGTTTAGTTGATTAGATGGTGTTGGATAATAGGTTGGATGCAATGATCTTGAAGGTCTCTTCCAACCTCATCTACTCTACTCTACTCTATTCTATCATTGTACCTGCACATCATTGACCTCTCACATTCCCTATCTTACACCTTCCCCTGTTGATTGTGATATTAGTTGAAATAATCAATTGCTGTCCACCTAGATTGTAATAGTGTCCAAATGCTATATAACTACCCTAAGCCTTGTATCATATGAAGGACAGTATTAGTATTAATTGGCACACTCTTTGCATTGAAGCTGAACATTATTTTTTACCAAAAGCATGAAAGCATGCATTATCCACCTAGGTCAGAAATAGCTTTGGCAAAACCATGATTTATGCAAAACAAGAAAATCCAGTATGTGTCATAGAGAGAGTGATTGCCCATTGGAATGAGCTGCCCGAGGAGGTGGTGGAGTCGCCATCACGGGAGGTGTTCAGGAGGAGACTTGACAGAGTGTTTGGTTGCATGGTTTAGTTGGTTGGGTGGTGTTGAATGATAGGTTGGACACAATGATCTTGAAGGTCTCTTCCAACCTGGTCTGGTCTGGTCTATTCTATTCTGTTCTATTCAATATCTCCAGGATGCTCAAGATTTAGGCTCACTCACAGCCCCACACCCCTCCCAGTAAAATGGCTGGTAAACCAGAAAAAGACTAAATAACTGGAGAGCTACTGTGACCTACTTGATAAAAATTTTGAATCAGAACATATTATGTACTGTAATATGACACTAAGACACTTAGATCTTCATCTATAAATAAGTATGACATTATCAAGACAAGACAAGTAAGTAATTGTCCCCACTGACATGGGGTTGATAACACTGCACAGAGCATTATGTTTAGTTAAGAACATATTGAGGGAAGGGCACTCATGTATCTTATTGATGCTATGATAAGGAATTATGAATCATCTTTTCATTTTAACTCTGTCATGAACACATTTTGCATAATCCAAGTTGAAAACCTTAAATGAGGATTGGTGTCAACTAATTTAAAAGAAGGAAGATAAACATACGGGGTTTCTACACCTTCACTTAGGAATGTCTCCTGTTTGTGATATATCCTTCTGTACTGCTCAAGCAGACACAATAGGAGGATGGCTGAAGTACCACAAGGCTGAGATTTCAACTATTTACTACAGAAAAAAGTATTTTACTTCAAACCAGCTATTTTTGTTTTGCAGTCTTAATGCTCTCTGCTAACTGCCACCACAGTCAAAATCATTAAAAAAGATTCCACCACACTTAGGGTAATAATCAGCAGCCAAACATACGTTGAACTGAAGTCTGCCCAGTTATTGGCAGTTGTAGTACTCTCTGTAGAAGAAGGAGCTCCTAGAGATGTAACGGTTTCATGCACAGAAACTTTAGGTGCAGCCACTGCCTCAACTGCTGGCTTTGCAGAAGCTGGAACTTCATTTTCAGGTATTTTCTCTGCATAGTTTGCAGGAAACCATCCAGTCTTCCCCTTCAATTCTCCACCAAGCCACCCTGGTTCTCCAGTCTGGCTTTCATCCACCTATAGAAAATACATTAGGTTAGAAAGTTAACAAACATGGCATACGAATGAATTTTCCCTTAAAACAATCCACCTCACTCACAGTGATTAACTTTTTCTAGTTACAGAGACATGACATCTTCATTACAAATATAAATTCCACCTAGGCAGAATTCTGCTGTTGCAACTGGATTTACTTTTGGAGGGGAGGACTATGTTGACAGCTATTCCTTTCTATGGTGTGTTAAGAGATAAAAGAACTTTTTGCAACACAATAGCGCTTGGCAATTTTTTTTTCTTCTTTGTTCCCCCCTCCCCCACAATGGTGAGGCCAAGAGGTGATAAGGTTAAAAATGTATATGTAAGCATAGGATTTAAAGAGTGAGTTAAAAGTCTGTCACAGACTTGGGAAAAGTGAGTTCTAGAGAAAACCTGCAAATATTGGCATTCCTGGTTTAACTAAGACAAAATGCAGTTAAAATAAAGTTTTTCCTAGATCATCTCATGCAGAAAATACAACAAAACCCCACAGCTATTAGGAACAACAACCATCAAACTGATAGATTTAAGGTGAGCGGTGTCTTTACAAATGAAGAGTCGACTAGAGGGAGTTGAGGTAACAAAGAACGAAGCAGACAGTCCACCTTTATTATCTGTTATATGTAAATCACAAAGGCCCTCTGCTAAGTGCCTCGCCTGGGGTCTAGCTGTAAATCGTCAGAGTGCTCCCCAACGATAGCAGACGCTGAGCACAGCCTGAACTTCTGAACTTTTAGGACAGAGTGCAGGCTTAATAGGCTACTGAATATTAACTTCTCCACCCAGAGAAGTGAAGAACATGTAAAGGGGAACATACAGTAGGTGGATCAGGAAGACTGTAAATTCTGAGTACCTCAGCCAATTGGAAGAGGGAGAAGAAATTTTGCATCTGGGAATTTAAGATAAAATAGAAGCTGCACCCCACAGCAATTTGAGAGATCCCACAGGGATCTCTCCCACTGTGGACTCCCCTTTTATTCAAATGAAGTTTTACAGGACTCCTCTGTCTCCATTGGGAACATGAACCTCTAGTGACAAATTTTCCTTACGAAACAATTCAAAACAAATCCACAAATTTGCAGATGTATTTATACAAAACATTCCATGGTAAGCTCTCATATAGAACTCTCACCCCTCACTCTGATATCAGTGTCAAGCCTTAAGGAACAGGACAAAATAGAGCTATTTTTGCAGCTGTATTTTAATTCTTGCTTATTATTATAATCACATTAAGCCACAATTGTGGAAATTTCACACTTTTCTGTTAACTTTTCTGCTAGCTCTACTAATAAGACTACTGTCTCCGTCTGCTATTTCAACACACCAGCCAGTTTAAGTTCTGTGAATCACTGCTAACCACATCCAGCAAGAATCACAGAAGAAAAGCAATTCACTCTTTGCTAGCCCTGGTGAATTGCTATGGCAGCTAAATACCTCCAAGGCAATGTTAAGTGCAGAAAACCTTTCAAACAGACAAATAAGAAAGGCAGTAACTACACCCAGTAAAACTTTTATAAATTTGGTGCTCTAGCTATCTAATCTATTTGATAGGTTAAAAAACCCTCCAGTTTTCAAGAAAAGCCTTACACTTGGAATAGGGTTTGCACCTTTGACATGTAAATAACATCTACTCTGTTCAACACTCTGCCAGCCACAGATTCCCCAGCAGTGGTCAAACCAGCAGTAAATTCAGGACAGTAATGAGAAGTCAGAAGACTAACCCTACACTCTGGTTACTGTTCAGCAACAGTTTCTCTCACGGCTTTAGGCCAGTAGCAATCAGTATTTCAAAATGCCTAAGTTAGCAGAGACAGGGTTGCTCAAGAGCTGGCTGTGGCAGGTAAGTATAGCAGTCAGAGATGCTTAAATCTGTACTTCTAAACCACCTGATACTACTTCCTAAAAATTCATTCTCAGTGTGAGGGATTTGTTGATAACAATGTTTCATGAGCTAAAGTATAAGAAACACTAGCCTTTTCAAAGGAATTTTCAGTATATGACATTATACAAAGCCAGCATATAGTATCATCTCCAGCTAGTTCCTTCTGCAGTCGGAAACACGCTTATGAATTCATTCTTACCAATTTAAACAAAAATAGCCCAATTGGCTGCTTCTTTGGAGAAAAAGAAAAGAATAGTGGTAAAAAATTATTTGTTGGAATGGTGCAAACTAGTCACTCTAGATTAAAGGTGGGCCCATTCTTTTACCTAGAAGTGACTGAAGCCAAAGCAGCAAAGCTTCTGCCTCTGATTGTTCCTGCACTACTAATTTGAGCTGCTGATAGATTGCTTTGCCTTAGGTTAGTTGTTGACTCTGACTGCCTCCTATTGTAATTTGTACCCCACACCCCTCTTCTGGTGCAAACCAATCCATTATTTCTGCTTTTTGTTGGGTCCATCTTCTGTTTCAGTCCCTAAGACGTCAAAGCAAACCCTGAAATAAATGGACTACATGCTTGACCGGTTCAATGTGGTTTTACTGCAGTGCAGGGCAAAATTTCCACTGCAGCATTGAACGTCGTTGTTAAAGCAGCAGTATGAGCGATGGGAGGTCACAGCAGAGGGTGAATCGTGGGAGAGAGAGGTGAAATGGACTATCAGCACCTGATGCCAAGCTGAATATTCTAAACAATGATATGAGTCACAGAGTTTCTAATCTCATTCAATTGGTAAGGTGTAGCAACTAGAATCGCTACCCTACAAAAGAAGCAGGACTGAAAAGCCAGAAATCTGCTGTGGTGATGTTCTAAAAAGGGCATTTTTGAAATGAATCACAGTCATACAGAAACCACTCGGATTTTTCAGGAGGAAAAAAGCAGAGAAGAAAAAAAACAACCAAATAAACAAACCATGAATCAACAACCACCAAAGGGGTTTTAAACTGACTGATTTAATGTCTCTTTAGAAGACAGTTTTAAGTTTAATTCACAAATGAGCCAGCTAGGACACTCAAATTTATGCTTACTCAATCCAATTAAGTTGTCTATGTATACTCATGAAAAGGCACTTTGATGGATAATTTTTTACTCTATAATTAAAAATAAATAAATCTGGTTTCCCAGTTATTCAACCACAATATAATCTGCATCTGGTTTTGTAGTGCAGTACTGGAACTTAAAATAATCTGAACCTTTTAAAGATTGATTTCTTGTATATTTACACCCATGAGCCCCAAGTCCCCACAACAAATAAACTATGCTGGACTATTTTTTCTGAAGTACAACTAAGCTTTAAATGCACACCTGAATAATGAATTATTGTGTATGGGGATTTTTATTAATGTATTTATTTATCATTCAATGATACTTTAGAGTTATGGCTTCCAGCTACTTAGCTTCAGCAACTGAACACAAGTGACAGGAGTAACAGCAACAGAACTCTTAGCACCAAAAGCAGTAGTTCCAGCTAATATCTCTGTCACTAGAAGGGCTGGCTTTGCAGTGGCCTGCTCCACTTTGACCTGGCTTGTATATCATTACCAGGGCATGCACACAGAGATGCCCTGCTTTATGGCAGATATATGCAAAATCAATATGCAAACTCAAACCCCAATATTCTCACAAATGTTATTTAACTAATGCTAAACAGAGTGCCGTGGTCTCCTTTGTTCGGCTACCTATCCATTAAAATGACCACTTAAAATTTTTCTCCTTTGTGGTCTTTTGATTTAGATATTTTGAGACTGCTGAAATTCCTGTTACAATGTTGAACAGAAGCTCTGCATGTGAGAGGCCATATGCTGATTACACCTACACAGAAACTTTACACAAGGAGGCTGTCTATGTCTAATACAAAAGCATCTATTCTAACTCTCACAAAGCAAGGAGATATTATGCTTTAAACTTCCCATGGAAGCTTCTTTAAGAATTTCATACTTAATTTATGTTCTCCTGCTATCATAGACACTACCAGTTAAGCATAATTCAGTGAAATGCAGGTGAATTATTGAAGTTTATTTAAACAAGCTGTAATACATAAAACATTATCAGCAATAAAAGAATCCATTTATTTACTTCAAGCTGAAGCCTAACAGCAGCAAATGCCAGCTGGACTTGCTTTGCAAGAGAGCTATCCAAAGGAAAAGAATTCCATATATTGTATACATAAATTCCTACACATAATAGCAATTTAACTTCTTAAACAGAAGGAGCTGTGAAAGAGTCATGGCTTCTTGGCTCAAATATTTTCTCTCAGACAAAAGCTTGGTTGGGATTATAAATCCATTTAGCTTACAGTGACAAAAACTTGGAGCACATAGTAAGGTAAGAAGCAGAGAGAGCAGAAATCCAAGCTGAGAGAAAATATAAAAATCCTGTAATGAAAAGGTGGAAGAATTAAAACCCCACAGCCTACATGTACACATTCTCTAAATCATCACACACAATTACACATCAGTGCTACAGGTAACCAACGCAGACTGGAAAGTCAGGCGGAAGAAAGCCCTCCTCCAATTTGCAAACACTTTTACTTTCAGAATAAAGCCTCATCCTTCTCCCTTATTTCCACCAAGACACATCTCAAGATTCATGCACAGTGTAAAGGTGCATTACACTGTTGTAAAACCTATTTACAAGCTATACAACTATTAAAGCCACGAGTCATTCTGACATAATGAATTCTGCAGTCCTATTTACATCCAAGATTTAGGCCCGGCTGCCATGTGCGCTGTCAACAGATCTGGGCTTCAGGTGGATTCTTCACACACAGCAGTTAGAGTTTAGGTGGTTATCTTCTATACAGCTCTATGATTACAGGATGTGACTGAACAAGCCTGAATGCATAAAGCCACTTAAAAGTATCAAGATGCTGAGATTCTAAATTTGCCTATGCTCAAACACGGTTATTCTAAGCAATAGTTATTTTGTTGTACACAGTAACCTAACTGTACAGGTCAGCTTAACTACAGAGTTGCATTTATGTCATTAATTAGACACACTTTAACATGTAAGCTTGTAAATTATGACTTTCCAAAAGACATAACTGACTCAAACCTTTAGGAACCACAGGACACGACAAACACTTAAGGACAGAGAAGAGTCTGAAAATCCAAACACTCATTATCAAAAGTAAGTTCTGGTTCATTACATTTAAATTACTTTTGACAGTGTGAGCAAGTTTTAATTTCACCCAAGGTGAATTCAAAAACAAGTAAACCACATGGGAACAAAATCTGTATTTATGAAAATTGATAAATTGGATGGACTTCCTAACAGTCATACAGCACACTTACCCATTCCCTTTTAACCTCCATCAGGAAAGCAATGATTTAAAGCAAGGCAAAATTATAACACATTTCACAGAAGTGTCTTATATTAACTTTTCTAAGAGTAGCCTATTTAAGCAATAACTACAGAGCAGGAAGTAAATCCCACAGGATTCAGCCATCAGGTTTAATTACTGTCAAAACTAAGTTAAACTAAGTTAAACTTAGAGGCTAAGTCCATAAGCAAGAAAGTCCATAAACAGAAAGACCCAGACTACCTCAAAGTCTATTTAAAACACGTGAAGTGCTCCTTAAAGTCATACACTATTTGCAAAAATGTTCTTTTGCTGCAATTCTTCCAAACAGTGATCACTACTCCTCAAGTTCAAACAAAAAATAAATCCAAAACAAAACCCAGCAGTTTACTTACAGGCCTAGGCTACCATCCATTTCCCAAAGAAAGCAAGAAAGAAAGCATTTTCCAATAGCCTAAGGAGATCCATAAACCTGTACCCTTTCTCATTTAACATTTGACTGACAAATACTGCTTGTTGATGCAGAATAGCAACACATTGCATTGTTATTCAGAGTGGCACTGGGCCTCTTCCCACTCATTCAGTAGTGCTACTAATCCAGGGATCCCTTTTATTTCCCATAAGCAAGCTTTAGTGTCACAAACACATCAGCGTGACACAGATGAATCAACTGAAAAAAACCCAAACAACCACCAACCAAAAAGGCTGAGAGATGAAGGCTCATCTCCCCAGAATATATGCTTTTCAACTAATGGTTATAATTAAAGCTTCTAAGAGCTTTCTTCAAATCCATTCTTACTAAACTGTGCCAAAGTGCCATAGCTCTTAAAACCTACTTTGTTGAGTAGGAATGCCATAATAGGTATATTTTCCAACATTGAGCCAGTTATCACTCAGTAGTTACAGTAGGAATTTTTGTTATGAATACACATGTTATGAGCACTTCAGAAATATATTCGTATTAGTATACACATTTAGAGAATTTTAGAGATAATTAAAGACAAAAGCAGAATGTTGCTTTAGAGTTAGAGACTAACCATGTGCTTGAATTTCATCATCTACTTTAAAAGAAAAGGACATCTCTCTGTATCAACACCTCTGCAACCAAATTTTTATCTTTTGCAGTTTCCATTTTTAGAAATTGCATTTTGTCTACTGTATATCCTCTTTAAAATAAATATAAAGCTATCCCACAAAACAGTTATCTATTTTTTTCAAAGAGTAGATTATCATACAAACAATTTCAAGTCACAGTTGTACTACATCATTATGTCAAAAGAGTTGTATAAAAATATGTCCAGTATTACTGAAGCAGTTTTGCCACCATACAAAGACTATGATCATAAAATCATAGAATGTTTGGGGTGGAAGAGCAGCAATTTAGATTTCACCCAGTGTTTCACTGGACATCATATTCTCTTAACACAAGCAATTTTCCAAATCAAAACATTTCACACTGCTCTTGCACTATTTTTCTAAAAAGGCACATTTCCAATTAGAAACATTACTTATCAAAGCCAGGTTTTGATTCCACACATAGCAGACTGCTCTAAATAGAAAGTAACAGTAACTTTACTCTCTAGATACCTTGGAGGTCAAAAAACCTCTCACTGAGATATAGCTTCAGTATAAGAACATTTTAAAACACACTGACTCCTGGCTCAGCATATTAAGAACTGATACAATCTACTCACGTTATCTTAAAACTTTACACTTACAATGAACTGTAAGAAGTTATCCATTATTATAACAGGGTTACTATGTCAAATTACATCATTCCAGTATTCACCAGCACAGTTTTCTCAAGTCTGTAAAAAATCCTGCCAAGTGCTAAAAAGCTTAAGTAAATCTTTCAAGTCATATAACACTTCCTTCTTACCATGACTATATCGCCAGGCTGAATAGTGATTTCATCGTGGCTTCTTGACTCAAAAGGATACAGCGCTCTATAATACACTATTTTTACATCCTCCTGAGCAGAAATGGTTAGAGGAGCTTTTTCTGAGCAAAGGGAAAAAGAAAACACAGAAAAGAGAAAAATCAAACCACACTGTTTTTAAATATCTGAAAAATTTGGTGAAATTTGAGACAAAAGTTCACAAAGACTACATTATCTGTAAGGAGCATCTCATCCCCCTTTACACAAGGGGATATATGAAAAAGAATTATTTAAAATACAATTTTCTTACTATTTTCTTTTCTAAGCATCAGGTAAAATATAACTACATTTCAACTTTCATGATACAAACAACTATTTTGGTAAAAACAATCATGCACTTATGATGCACCTGTTAGGATTCTTAAATGTAGGTTAAATCTGATCAACCAGAGGTTTAATTCCAACAGTGATGTTCTTGCATATATCAATGGTATCCCAATTACCTCTAGAACCTGCTTGTGTAGCAGCTTCATATAAAGCCTGACTACATTTCCAAGGAAGCTGTTTCAAAATGCTGTAGTACACAGAGACTGGTTGAAAAGAGGTGATTTACAGGAGATGTTTTAAAAGAATTACACCCTAAAAATGAATCATTAGAAAAAGAATAATAGAGGGGGAAAAAGCAAATATATAAACCAAATTGCTCTTGTATATAAGTACTACCTATTTTGCCTATTACATCATGAAAGTGCTTTCTGTTACTCTGCACAAATAAAACCTAACAAAAGGATACAGTAAATCAAGTCAATTCTAGATCTGAGCTAAAAGATAGAAGATAATTTCCCCTTTATACAAGCAATCCTTTGATATAATATTTAAACAAGTATAATATTCCAAATCAGTTCTCTTATGTATCAAAGCCACTCAAGAGGGGAACAATGATTCCCAATACAAGCAAAAATCAGGTTATAATCCAGAAGAAAAAGCTCTCAGCTGAGAGAGATCATGTGCATAGCAGAAAAAAAGGGGAATTAAATCTTAGGTTTCAGGTCATGTTGTTCAGTAAGCAACATGCATGGGGAAGGGGTAAGAGGAAAATGTGTAACTAAATGGTATATTGATACTATTCTAAAAAAATCTCAAGGCATATATTCCATACCAAAGTAAGAAATGTAAACAAAAGCACAGAAGTATTTTTTGACATCTTGCATCAAGATCTTTCCACAACAGCTAAGATTCTCTCTTCAGTTGGCATTGTACTTTATACTCTGCTAAACATCATACCTTTGGGAAGAATAGTGAGACCTGTAAGAACAACTTTTTGAAGCCTAGAGCTCAATCCATACATGATTTACTTCAATAAGACTAGCAATCCAATCTTGAAACATCATATTCTTCTGTATGAAGTGGGAAGACAAAACAGAGAAGAATTGTTCAAGAGGCATGTGTAACAGCATTTCTTGATTTTTTTTTCACTCTACCTGCATTTGACCAAGGAGCCTGGACTGCTGGCTTGCTTGGCTCTTGAGGTGGTTGGAAAAGCTTACTCAGTTTCTCCTGCATTTCTTGCTTCCCCTTATCCTCACTTTCTTTCTTCTTGGGTATTTCTTCCCTTTTTTGCTTTTCATCTTCCTGAACTTTTTTTTGCCACTGAAGTTCTTCTTCTGGTTGCGCTCGATCTAGCCGCTGTTTGTCCCGCTCCTGGATTCGCCTGTGGGACAATTAAGGTGTTTTTCAAACCAGTCAAACAAAAGACCACAGAAGTCAACTGTCCTTGTGTTTGATACTGCACTCTTTATGGCTTTTGCCTACCCTGTAAGAGCTGTTAACATTATTTTGGTGAGTTATCAACCACTCCACAGCATCTTACACAATGACTCCTGGAGGGCAAACAAGATATACTCAGAAAGACTTGCTCTGACTCCATGGGTTCATAAAGTGTGAGCTGTGACTCTCAGACAAGTGACAGAACGCTATTTCATGTAACCTACTACTAGGTGCAGGCCTCCATGACCTTGAGTTGTTAATGTAATTTATTTTGATTCATCCATTTAACCCATCCATATTTACAACACCAGGTGTAGAGTAACCTGAGCATGCAGAAAATATAAACAACTTATGTTATGGGGCTCAGCGTACAATGGGAAAAAAAATGTTCAATGCTATTTTTTCCTGTCAGAGTTCTTCACAGGTTTGTAAATGATAAACTTTACCTTCTTCATAGAGGCTGTGTTCTCTTCTGCTCTATGATATGAAAACAAATATATTTTCTTGTATATTTCCAATTATTGTATGAAACTTTATAGTCATCTTAGAACAGCCTCTTATTCTGCTCACAATGCTGAAAGTTATGAGCTTGACAACATTCAGTATCTTACTCTTTCAATATAACAGTGAAACACCACCACAACATTTGAGTCCCAACTTGGTGATTCAGCAGTATTTGTGTATTCTCTTTTCATAGCTTTCCATGGGATACCTAAATACTATGCAGTTGTTTTGAGTGATGAACCATTTGGAAAAAGGAGGAATAAAAGGAGAAAACAAAAAGGCTTTGGATAAGGAGACAAAACTTATTGGCATCTGTAAGCATAGGCATAAACCCATTGGTTCCATGTAACTGTAAAGGCTGCTTTTGAAATTCTCTTCCCAGGCAGTCCAATTTAAACAATCAGACTATCCCATTACATCAGTATTGCCAATTACCATCTTCAGTCACCCCACAAGCCCTTTCAATTGATCTAAGCCTGTAGATAATCAGGTATGGCTATCACCAGACATTTTCATTAATGAATTTTTACCATAATGTTTTCCCTAAAACCCAATAAGCAGCAAATGACACACTTCAATCTGCTCAGCACTCACTTCAGTTCTAAAATGCAGATAGAAGTCAGGAATACTGATCAAACAAATTGATTCTGCTTATTTTTTTTCAAAGCCACAAGCATCCTTAGGTAAGACTCAAAATAGCCAAATCAAAGGAAAAAATTAAAATAGTAGTAATCAGAAAATATAGCAGTCCTGAGGCTCCTACTGAGGAGCAAGGAGTGAAAATATCTGAAGGTTTCATACAGCACCCCTACAGAACTATTTAGAAAACTTCATCTTCCCAACTGTGAAAGCTAACCAGTCCTTTCCCTCCAACAGAGGGCAAGGCAAGAGAAGAATATTCACTACCAGAAAACAATATGCACCAGTAAAGACAATTCTAAAGGGCTGTAACAGATGATCAGTGTGCTTTATTTTGTTCCATAACCTATTCAGGGACAAATGACCATAAGCTGGCCTACTATATATAAAATATTTTGTTCAAAGACAACATAAATACCTGGCCAAAAACTGTGGGGGGAAAAAAAAACGACCCCCAAAAAATCCTTAAGAAGAAAATCCATTTTCCAAACAATAGGTTGGTATAAAAGGACCAAAACCTCATCCCTATCAATATAAGTTTTGAGTTGACAAGAATATTTTCTGAGAGATGTCAAGGTACCCAGTATCTGTTTAAGATGGCAGCTAACTCACAAGCTCAAAATAATCTTTGGTTCTCAATAAAATTGCTGACATCAGTTCAATATCCCACATCATTAAACCATGAGCAGAGGTTAAGGCACCAGTGTGAAGGATATCAGTTCCTCCATGAAATACTGCCACACTTTTCTGCCTTCACTATAAAGTAATCTAAGCAAGTTAAGAAATTCACTATTCTGACAACCTATTTTAATTGCTGAACTTATTCTTTGCATGTTCATTTGCAAACCATTCAGAGCCAATTACTCAGCAGTTTTGTAGCAACACTAAAGCTGCACCACATAGGCACAGAGAGATCAATTTTCTCTTGAGCAGTGTCTCAGCCAGCAAGTTTAGTCAGATGGGCTTTAAACAGGAAATTGAGTTTTTAATTATGTTTCTAGTAGAGTAATTAAGTCTTCCCATTCTTAGAAACCAAGTTTGCTCTAACATTTAATGTTACTATGCTTCCAGTACCTCAGGAGCTTTCTAGTTTTCAAGTAATGTACCAACAGAGTTACAGAATCACAGAAAGGTAGGGGTTGGGAGGGCCTGCTGGAGATCATTTAGTCCAAACCCCTGCTAAAAGCAGGTTCACCTAGGGCAGGCTACACAGAAACACATCCAGGCAGCTTTCAAAAATACCTAGGGGAGCAGGCTCGACAACCTCTCTGGGCAGCCTGTTTCAGTGCTCCATCATCCTGACAATAAATAAGTTTTTCCTCATGTTGAGATGGGACTTTCTGCATTCCAATTTGTATCCACTGCCCCTTGTCCTATCACTGGGCATCGGTGACAAGAAACTGGCCCCATCTTCTTGAGACCCACCATTTAGGTATTTGTAAGCACTGATCAGATCCCCTGATCACCATGTTTAGGGTAATTATTTCTTAGTGATAGCAAGCTGTTTTCTTAGAAAGGTTGATATTTCTGAAGTTGACCTTTAAGATTTTTAAAGCCATGGGTTTTAATGTAAATGATTTAAGAAGCATCTAAACATAATTGCTATGCATAATATTTCTGTTTGAAGATGAGGTTTTCACTGAGACCTTGCTTTGGTTTTGCCTGCAATGTAAAAAATAACTTGAATTGCCAAGTAGTAACATAAGCTATCAACTCACTTCAGGTCACAGGCACCATGTCAAATAATTTAAGACCTCCTGTTTCTAGGCCTTTTTTAATCTGTTGACCAACACCTGTCCACATTAAAAAGTATAAAAACCCCACAATAGCTAAAAATTAAATCAAACAGCTACTGATAAATCATGTCAGAATAGAACTGGTTGCTAGCCTATACGCCATTCTTTCTACATTAATATATTATAAATTGTAGAAAATAAATGTCCAAGTGTGTAGCAGAAAATATTAGCTCAGAATTTTATGACAGTATAAAAGACAGAGCTAGTTACACTGCTCAAGAACCCCTCTCTAGGTGTAGAAGTACACTACACATTTAAGTAACACAGCTAAAATCTGTATGTATCACTGACAGAGTCCCAGACAGATGAAGCAGCTCATCTCCACATCATGCTGCGCACAGTACCAGAACAAGAGGACACAGTCTCAGGCTGTGCCAGGGGACGTTTAGGTTGGATGTTAGGAAGAAGTTCTATGCAGAGAGAGTGATTGCCCATTGGAATGGGCTGCCTGGGGAGGTGGTGGAGTCACCATCATTGGAGGTGTTCAGGAGGAGACTTGATGGGGTGCTTGGTGCCATGGTTTAGTTGTTTAGGTGGGTTGGATTGGTTGATGGGTTGGACATAATGATCTTGAAGGTCTCTCCCAACCTGGTTTATTCTATACTATTCTATACTATTCAAGGGTAAATAAAGATTTAAAAGAGATCACCTGCACTGAAATGAAACTTGGTCTAGGTCTTGAGTATTCTTGCCATTTAATGACATGTTATTTGAGATAAGATTATGCTCCTTGGAATGCAAAGTTTCTTTTACTTGTTTGCAAAATGCTTTGCACTCTAACACCCCTCCACAGACAGAGCTTAAATTAGAGCAGTTTGTTACCTTTGAGCTTCTTTTTGCTTTTCCAGTTCTACTGTCTTCCTTTCTTGTTCCTTCTGTTTCAGCTTCTCAGCTTCCAAGCTCTTTTGCTTTTGTAGTTGCTGTTTGTTATGAACTTCTCTAAGCTCCTAGAGACAAAAGCAAAATATGTGTAAACTTATACTATGTGAATCACAGCTAATGGTCCCACATATTTAATTGTGAAGAAACAAAACTTGCAAATGGTTGGGTATCTCTGCTCAAGCTTACAGGACTGCCAAATGAATTGAAGAAATTGAAGGTAGATTTTAAAGACCTATAAGCCACTTACTGTATTCTAGTTGTATTCCTATATCCTGATGTTAAAAGAGTTAAGAAATGAGAAAGCTTTTTTTAAAATGGGACTCTAAAAAGCTGTTGAAAGTTTAACAACATTTAATCTGAAAGTTTTGTTTGCTGGTTTGTTGAATTCACGTAATTTCCATGCAAAACTCTGACTTCTGTGCTGCTCATAATAGTCACTATTTCAGTTAATAATTTTTACTTATAATTTAATGGTGTTTCACTAGAGAATCTTCACAACAGCTTTGCACTCAGGGGACTGAATTCCTGAAGTGATGTCGTTGGAAAAAACATGGCACAGGGAGTATTCATCTGCATACAAGAGAGTTTTCCTCTAATTAACTGGAAGGACATTGCCTGAAACATTTAGAACACAGATAATAAAACCATCATCTTTCCCTCAAGATTCATTTTCTGTATTACACAAACACAAGTTTTATCTAGAGTCTCTTTGCATAACCTACAATTTTGCATTGAACAACTCAGCATTTCAAGGGGGGGAAAAAAAATAAAAAGACAACTTTACCTATGACAATAGGAAATTTTTATTGAAAATACTTCCAAAAAATTATGTTTTGATGAAAATACAGTACAGACAAAAATATGCAGAAAAAGTTGGTGGCAGGAAATTGTTTCTAAATCTGTATCTCAATGCCTACTTCTACTGAAATGCAGTTTTGTTTAGTTCTTGCATCCTGAATCTTAATTCAGCCAGGGAGTGAAACAGATACTCTTAAACACATTTGGATAGTTTTCCAGAAATTCACAAAGAAGGATTAGTCAGGTAAAGACTTCATGGAACTATCCTCATGCACTGAAAATTACAAAATCAGGAAAACAAAACCATAGCTAAATATAAAGTGATCCAGAAGACCAAATGAAGTGTTTCAGTAAGTTAACAAGCAACCTTCCTAGTAACTTCTTAGCTATATTTTCCTTAAAGCTGAAAGTTAATAGTTGAAAAGTTGAAAGTATATTTACAGCCTGAACTTGCACTATGTCTAAACATTTTAGATAGTGAAAATAATACATGCATTAGTGCTGAGTGACTGCACACTGTGCAGCAGCAAATTTTAAGATATCAAAATAACTACATTACAAAGGGGAGTAGCTCATGACCTTTGCAAGGTATTTAAAACATTTCTGATACATGGGTGAAAGTTACAGAAAGTTGAATTTCATGTCCTAGCTCTCAGTCTCATTTCATTTAACGATCCTCAATTTTCAATTCAACCTCATTAAAGTGATAATCCAGTTCTTACACAACTTTCAATTAGAACTCTGCTAAGGCCATGAAACTCACCAAAATACAGAGGTAATTTGGGCAATACCATATTTTACGACCATCATTACTTTCTGTAGTCACATTAAAGCTTACTTGTTAGGCTCTAGAATGGATATTACAGAATGTAAAAGAAACTACTGTAAAATCACAACTATTCAGGCAAGATGTTGCCTTTGGGAAACATTTTAAACCCTGAATGTCCATAGTTATAAGCATTCATGCACAGACGTATTTTGGACTAAGGAAAAGGCCAACTAAAAAGGAAATACATCAGCAATATTGAACATAAAGGGGTTTTAGCAGCTAGCCTACAAAGAACAATGAGAAAATAAAGAGATTAGGAGATTGCAGTGAACATACAGCTGGTCAACTGCACCTGGAGCTAGAGGTGGCCTCTGATCAGAGTATAAATTTCTGAAGTGCTAACTAGAGCAAAGAGTCATTTCCAGTAACTGTATGTTATTAACTCTTTAGTCAGAACATACTGAGGTACAAAGGATTTGACCCTGGTTTCAAATTCACTTATCTGGAGGAATTACAGACCTCATTCCTACATGATCACCTGCATCCTTATATGTATCAAAAAACATGCAGAAGTGCAAAGGAGAAATATACAACCGTAAGAACATCAGCAGCAGTGTGATTTAAAAGCATTTGTCTGAAAGGACATGGGTTAGAAGATGGCACAGTTGAAAGCAGTTTTCCACCTGGACACAGTATTATGAATGTTTATAGTCTGATACTTAGTCCAGAAGATAAAACCATTATTTCTATGAAGTATCAAATAATTTGACTAATATTCATGAGTCTGTAACAAGATGTTTCTCTTTTCTAGGTAAAGAGACTACTATCCAAACCACAGGTTTCTGACTCCTACATTTAGTTCAGCTTTAGCACAGACTTGTTTTGAGATATTTTTTGGTATTCCACTTGCTCTAGCTAGTATTCATGTGTTCTCCAGTCACTTAACTTTGTATGGCAAGAAGCACAAGACTCTGAGTCCTGGCCAACGAGACCTTCTCTTGCTACTGAATAGACAGATCTGTGACAACCAAACATTTCTAATAAGCCAACACTGAAGATAAGCTGTTGTTACTTGTAAAATATTAAGCTATTTGGAGAATAGTGCTTTGCCTCTTTATTCCCCTTTGCATCTTTATCCCAAAGTCTGATGTTTGAGCAGTACACAGGTTATCAAAGTTAAACCAAAAAACCCCAACAAATCTCAAAAGCCTGAAGTGCAACAACCCAGGTGGAAGTATCTAAGCTTAGCTTACTTGTTAACGAGAAGTTTGTAAAGTATCAAGAATGATTCAATTCATCTACAGACACAGAATCAGGAGGAATCCACAGCTAATTCAGAGTATTGGTATTTTCATCCCTTCAGAAAAACTTCCTGAATTTGCAAATACCTAAAAATGAATTGCAACTTGCAAGACATCTGTGTACCAAATATTACCTACTTCCACGAGATGTTCCACTACAAGGCCAGCCCAATCTTTGGTTTTTAATTACCATTTAGACATGTAAGTTTATCTCACAACTAAACATATGATACAGGCCACTTTTACTGCCAAACAGAAAACTGGGAAAATTGTAGCTGTGAGTCATGCTTCCATGTCTGTCTGAAGCAAGCAGATTCTCACACTGAGTACATGTAACAGAGTCATTAACTGCTGCATCACAGCAGTTAAGTGCTGCTGCCAACTGCAGTCCAAATAAATTATTTTGGTTGCTTTTTTTAGGCATTTTATCTACATGCTCAGCTCAGTTAAAATCTCAGGAACATTTTAATATATTTTTTGTTTTCCATAGCAATTTTAACACATTATTCCTTCCCTGCTAAGCCAATGTGTGTTCAGAGATTTTTCTTAGCTGTTATATATTTGTAACAGTTAGGAAAATGTAACCCAGCACTGGACAGAAAATTTTTGGAGATAGAAAAGAAACAAAAAAGGAAAATAAAATTAATATACATCCATCTTTGCATTAGCTAAGAGGAAATAAAGATTTGATTGGTATTTTATGCAACAAACAGATGCTCTGCTGCTTTGCCAAGTACCAGTGGGAGCATGGGGCAGAAAGAATCAGCATCTCCCACGTTGCTATAGGACACTAGCTGAACAAAATTGTAGCAACACTTCACCATTCAGTGTAATGAAACATTTGCCAACTGAATACCCAGCACAGTCCTACACTCATCTTTTACAGACATAAGCAACTTAAAAGCTGTATATTTACAAATCATATAGTGTAACTCCAAAGACACAACAATGCTTTGCTCGTTTGTGGTGTGCAGGACAAAGCATGTCTTACCTTAGCAGCAGAGAGAAACTGTTACCTTTCCACTTAATTCACAAACAGATTAACAACTATAATTTTGAGATGTTGCAATAGCCATATTTAGGTACCCACATAATATTGAATATGCACTAAAATAAGCATTTCATACAGCAGAGTAATAAGTTACTATATACAGACAAGTCATATTGCTATGAAAACCTTAACATTAGAAACACAGTTGTTTAAGCCCAAGTTTTGCCTTTTGACAGATAGACAACAGAATTTAGGATACTTCAGGGGTTACAATACAAGGTTTCCATCAAATCTCCCCTTGAGATGAACTAGAACATCTGATTGAAGAGGAAAGAACCCTACAGTTCTGTGCTCACTGATGCTTTGCCACAGTAATACTCTTCTAACCCATTTCTGCTTTGTGCTTGACAGAGAGCTTCTCCTTTCACCCTGTATTAGAGCTATGGGGGATTTGATAAAGGCATTGCATTGCCATCTCTCTCATACCCTGGGATCACAAATTACAGTGCTGTGCTGGAATACTTAAAAGTGTTTTCTTTTAAAAAAATCTGAACATCATGACAAAAATAAGCAATTAACTTAAAGTCTTGAAGTTTCAGATAAGCAAAAGACAAAAATACCTAACTAGTACCTTTCCCAAGTTGCAATTCAAAGCACAATCCTCACCTAGGCAGTACAAATTAGGTAAAGAATCAAACTATAAACTCTTCTCTTTGGTTCCATTTTAGTGCTACCACCTCTTATTAAATGCTAACTTAGTTAAACACTGCAAACTCATCTGTTTATGGTAAAGTGAAGCACATAACTGGAGGAGGTTCATCACTCAGATTGAGATTGTTGTGTACTGCCTGAGTATGGCATGGAGACCTTTAGAAAGGAGTCTAAGTAGTTGACGCAGCCCAGGAGAACTGCCAGGCACTGCAGCATTGCATCTTCTATTGCCACTGACTGGAAGAAAGAAATGCTCAAATGTAAACAGGCATTCATATGCAAGACTTGTCCAGTGCACACTGACTAGACAGGGACTGACAACAACTGGAACATGACACAAAATGTGAAACATTCTTAAAAACCCTATTCTGCTTGCTCACCACTTTGTCCCACACTCAGAACAGCTTCTCAGCAAGACTAAGATATTACAGAAACATTAATTTATTAGTTGTCTTCTCCTGTGCAGTAATATAGATAAGCTCTAAATACTTGATGCTTTTACGTTATACAAAATGGGTTTGGGTCTTTGGAGATAAGAACCATAAGAATTATTACTGCTTTATTTGACAGTATGTAATGACTGACTTTTGTAACACCTAAATGTAGTTTCACACTGAATGTAGAAAGAATTCATAAATTATACCATGACTATAAATATACCAATAGGAAACCTAATATAGAGCCTGCCATTCTGCAGATTCATTTTATAAAGTAGAGAAAATAAGTGCCTAGTGACATTTTACTAACAGTTGTATCAATTTTAATAAGTAAGCTTCCAGCTAAAGATTTTTTAAGTGCAATGGAAGACTCTTTGAACTATAATTCAGGACACAAAAAAAGGTGGCTCAACTTTCAACCTTCTTTCAAACTCAGTCACTCTATAGTTAAATACAGCACAATTCACAAGACTTCTCTTCTCTGATAAATATTGTCTTGGATTGGATGAACAGTACAAACAGCCAATGAAATTGTTTAGAAGGGGTGGACTGTGACCGTTTGAGGCTGCGCCTTTAAGAAAGGGACACTATGGTTGAATGTTTTATAAACAAAAGACAGGTCTAAACTAATTTCATTGGTGGATTGGTAGAGTACAGCTTCAAGCTTTGAGTAAAGCAAAGACTTCTCTCAGTTAACTTTCTCTCTGCCCTTTTCACAGCTTGTGGCTTCTAGGCTCTCTGCCAGACTGACCTTGGACTGATAAGCGTGAGGCCTGCAAAACCTACTAACATTTTGCTCTAATTTATAACTGCTTTTAATTAACAACTGCTCCTTTCCTCCCTTTCTAACCCTCTCTGGGGAAAAAGGGAAGAGAAGGGGGTACAGGGGGGGAACCCTCCTCCAGGGGAGGGGAATCTCATTCCTGTGTTACAATGCTGTATATTTCTGTGTATATATTGTAAATACTGTAAATTGTGTATATATATTCTGCAGCCCCTAAAACCGCTTGTAAATACAGCACCCCTTTTTGCTCATCCGGCTGTGGTTAGCTGTGGTTTCTTTCATTATTTTTTTTTCTCTTCACTTTGTGGGGGGGAGAAGGCTGAGGCCTTCCCCTCAACCCACGACATTTTCTCCTCAAACAGTCACAACCTCAGATCTGAGTTTAAATATCTGACGAGCTAGTAGGCTAAGGTACCCACTTCTCTGAAAACCAAGTACTAACAGTTCCCTGAAACCATATGGTTCTACCTATAGTCAATAAAGATACTTAGAACTTCCTGTACTGAAATATTAATAAGATTTTACACTCAAAATTTTTGGAAAAAAAAATAATCTGTCGGCATTTCCAACTCTTGAGATGTTAACCTGAAACAAAAGTAACTAAAGTACTTGAGTTCCTGTCGTAGTTTGGGCTGGGTTCCCTCTGCTACAGGGGTGTTTCCTCTGTCCAGAAGTCCAGCCCAGTGGGTGGACACAGGAAATTAGGTTATTTCCTACCATGATCCCTTGCACCACTATAAGTTTTACGGCAGGGTCTGGCACTTCCTCTTTCCTTCCTCTCCGCCACCTGGTAACTGGGGGAGAGATCTCCCGGCCATGGGCCTGGTTACGCCCAAGGCCACGGGGGGATGGGCAGTCTCAGATCTGGCCAGCTGAGACTCGCCTAGCAGTGGGGGGGGAAAAGGAGGAGCCCTGAGGGTTTTGGGTGCACCTTCAGGTGGGGATGGGATCTCTCTGGGTCTGTTTTGGGGTTTCTTCTTGTCACTTTGTTTCTAATTCTCTGCACGCACTCACTGTTCTCTATTTAAACTTTCCATCACTTTTGCAATCTGTCTGAGTCATTAGTTCTGTGCGTGGTGGGGAGAGGGTTTGCCCCAACCCAGTACAGTTCCAAAGGACGAATCAGAAGAAATTTAAATCAGTTGTTTTGGAGGATAACAAAAGATCTGTTGAGGGGGAAGGGGGGGAAGTTTAATTTATTTCCCTAGTCTGTCATATAGGATATTAACATGTTAATATGTTAAGACAGAGAGATGAGGTAATTTAAGAGCTGGTTGATGTATTCACTAATTGCAGGACAAAACTATAATATGCAGGCAAAGGCAGTGCAATACAGTGTATGCTACTATGATGTTGCCAAATTCACAGGTAGCCTAAAATAGATTGGAATATTGGGTAAACCTTATGCTTTCATCAATGAAAAGGCACGCTAGATACTAGTTATATTGTTTATCTTGTACTGTTGTGGCATACTTCTGTATTCACTATCAGTAGATCAAGTGTAACCTATTTCAAGAGAATTAATCAGAAATGGAGTTTTGCAAAGTCTCAAGACTTACTCACATAGCAGATAATGCAACCAATATTCATAGCCAATAAAGAATGCATCTCAACAACAATAACAAAAGGTGGTAATTGAATGTTGTCAAATTCACTCTCTCAAGCATTTGAAAATAAAATATTTGGCATACACCTTGTACTCTCAGAGCAGCAGATTACATATTTATGATTTTCATTCTCTTTTCAATTAAATTAAGCATTTTGACTAATAAAAGGTATTTATTAATATCTCTCCCTGTCGGGGAGTGCAAAATTCACCGAGGTGGTATATAAATAGTATTTAAATAGGCTTCTCTTTTTCCTGGGAGTTTGCAATGAAAACCCATCATTCTGCTTCTCATCCAGAAGTTAGCTGTATTATAGAAGACAAGGCAAATACCAGTGCCTCTTCATCACATGTCAGAGAACAAAAGCTGCACAAGACAGTGTCAGCTATGGTGCTGCCATCCTAAAGAGCCATCCCATCAAATCTTCAATTTTCAGTCACTATACTAAACCATAGTTTCATAGTTTCATAGTTTCATTCAGGGTTGGAAGGGACCACAAGGATCATCTAGTTCCAACCCCCCTGCCATGGGCAGGGACACCCCACACTAGATCAGGCTGGACAGAGCCTCATCCAGCCTGCTCTTAAACACCCCCAGGGACGGGGCCTCGACCACCTCCCTGGACAACCCATTCCAGGGTTTCACCACTCTCATGGTGAAGAACCTCCTCCTCACATCTAGCCTGAATCTCCCCACCTCCAGCTTCATTCCATTCCCCCTAGTCCTATCACTACCTGATATCCTGAGAAGTCCTTCCCCAGCCTTCCTGTAGGCCCCCTTCAGATACTGGAAGGCGACAATTAGGTCTCCTCGGAGCCTTCTCTTCTGCAGACTGAACAGCCCCAACTCCCTCAGTCTGTCCTCATAGGAGAGGTGCTCCAGCCCTCTGATCATCCTCGTGGCCCTTCTCTGGACACGCTCCAGCACCTCCACATCCCTCTTGTAATAGGGGCTCCAGAACTGGACACAGTACTCCAGGTGGGGTCTCACCAGGGCTGAGTAGAGGGGGAGGATCACCTCCCTCGACCTGCTAGCCACACTTCTCCTGATGCAGCCCAGGATCTGATTGGCTTTGCGGGCTGCAAGTGCACACTGAGAGCTCATGTTGAGCTTTTTGTCCACCAGCACCCCCAAGTCTCTCTCCTCAGGGCTACCCTCCAGCCAGTCACTGCCCAGCCTGTATTTGTGCCTGGGATTGCCTCGACCCAGATGCAGGACCCTGCACTTGCTCTTATTGAACTTCATGAGGTTGGCCTGTGCCCACCTCTCCAGCCTGTCAAGGTCCCTCTGGATGGCCTCCCTTCCCTCCAGCGTGTCTGCTGCACCACACAGCTTGGTGTCATCAGCAAACTTGCTGAGGGTGCACTCAATGCCACTGTCCATGTCCCCCACAAAGATGTTGAATAAGACAGGTCCCAGGACTGATCCCTGAGGGACTCCACTTGTCACTGGCCTCCACTGGGACATGGAGCCATTGACAGCCACTCTTTGGGTGCGGCCATCAAGCCAGTTCCTTATCCATCTAGTGGTCCACCAATCAAACCCATGTGTCACCAGTTTGGAGACCAGGATGTGGTGTGGGACAGTGTCGAAGGCTTTGCTCAGGTCCAGGTAAACGACATCAGTTGCTCGCCCCTCGTCTATTAATTTTGTCACCTGCTCATAGAAGGCCACCAGGTTGGTCAGGCAGGATTTGCCCTTGGCAAAGCCATGCTGACTGTTCCCAATCACCTCTTCACTATTCTTTTGAGCGAGTAGTGACTCCAGGAGGATCTGTTCCATGATCTTTCCAGGCACAGAGGTGAGACTGACTGGCCTGTAGTTCCCTGGTTCCTCCTTCTTGCCCTTTTTGAAGATGGGGGCAATGTTTCCCCTTTTCCAGTCCGTGGGGACTTCACCAGACTGCCAGGACTTTTGAAATATAATAGAGAGGGGTTTAGCAACTTCATCTGCCAGTTCTCTCAGTACCCGTGGGTGTATCCCGTCAGGTCCCATGGACTTGAACACTTTCAGGTTCTTCAGATGATCACGAACCTGATCTGCACTTACAATGGGCAGTTCTTCCTCCCCGTCCCTGGCTTTGACTTCCATAACATCAGGAGTGTGGCTAGAGGCCCTTGCAGTGAAGACTGAGGTAAAGAAGTTATTAAGTACCTCAGCCTTTTCCTCATCACATGTGACCATGTCACCATTTTCCTTTCTGAGGGGGCCCACACCTTCCCTAGTCTTCTTCTTCCCATTAATATACCTGTAAAAGTTCTTAGTATTCCCTTTAATCTCCCTGGCTAGATTCAACTCAAACTCTGCTTTGGCTTTCCTAACCAGGACTCTTGCTGCTCGGGCAGCTTCCTTGTATTCCCCCTGTTCTACCTGTCCTTCCCTCCACTTCCTGTAGAGTTTCCTTTTAAGTAATAGTGTGTCCAGAGAGATCATCATCATAAAGAGATCATCATCATAAAAGGTTTATCAGTTTTAAAAGATAGTTTAGAAGTAGTCCTGATTTCAAATGGGAGTTTTAACATTTATTTATTTAGTAAAAAGAAAATTTTAAAGTAAAGTTTTGGTTTTTTTAAAGGTTTGTTTTTTTTTTTCTCCCAGGCAGCCAGCACCAGAGCAAGAGGACACAGTCTCAGGCTGCGCTGGGGAGGTTTAGGTTGGATGGTAGGAAGAAGTTCTATACAGAGAGTTTGATTGCCCATTGGAATGGGCTGCCTGGGGAGGTGGTGGAGTCACCATCATTGGAGGTGCTCAGGAGGAGACTTGATGGGGTGCTTGGCGTGGTTTAGTTGTTTAGGTGGGTTGGATTGGTTGATGGGTTGGACGCGATGATCTTGAAGGTCTCTTCCAACCTGGTTATATTCTATTCTACTCTGTTTTACCTTTACATGTTTTCCCTCCGTTTACAACTTAAGAAGCCTTTATTATATTTAGAGCTCTGATGTGGTGGAATTTTTGATACATTATTTGAAAAGGTTTTAAATTGCAGCATTATGCAGACACCTGAGAATTATACAAATTGCAAGGTACTGTAGCACCAAATGAGCCAGCTGTACCCACTTTACTAATAGGGAAACAAAAAGTTCTTTTGTTGGGGAAGCCACTAATTTGGCAATTATTTACAAGACATTTTTAATCTATTTCAAATGTAATGGTCATACTTTCAGAAGCAGTTGCTCTAACAAATTTTTGGTTGTGTAGCAGAAACTACCTGAGACTTTAAGTTCCTAGACTACTTTGTTTTGAGCAGTATAATTACCCAACTGATAGGTGTGTTCTGCCTTGGTTTAAGAGCAGAAATCCCACACCATGCAGATCCTAATAAAACTATGTCTCAGGAAAGATTTCACTTGCCTTGTGCATAAAGTTTTGAGAGCTCTCTCCACAAGAACAACAGCCATGCCATTAAATCACTGTTGCACACACAGCAGCTCTCTGGCACTGGGAGTGCTACAACCATTTCATACCAAGTCCACCAAAGAGGCCTTTGAAGATATTTAAAACTAGTAATAAAATCCTCCAGGCCATTCAAAATACAACTCACATTTCTAGTGAAACTACAAAAGAGAGAAGATAAAAGTCTCTGAATTAAGTCCCCACCTCTCAGTTTCAATAGCACAACTGCCCCTCTTAAACGCATCCCTTCCAAAAAAAGCAGAGCTGTAACAAGCCAACAATATGCAGGATCAAAAAGTGATCTTCCTAATAAGCACTGCTTCTACACATGAAATGAAGGACAAAATAGCCTCAAACCTGAGGAAGCTTCCCAAATAACTGTCCATGTAACTAATTTTCAGAATCTGAACACAGAAACCAATTTTCCCATTAAACTGCAAAATAGTTTACAGCCAGTCAAGATATTTGTGGATAGAAGGCAGACATGCTGATAAACTGCTATCTCTGTTTAAAGTGTATCTTAAATTTTCAACTATCATTATCTTACTTGTTACATTGAGCTCTTCAATATTTAAAATGTTGAATTTTGTTTGTTTGATTTGGGGGGTTTTCCTGTCACAGTACTAAGACTGTAAATAGGCAGAGCATTGAACAAACTGTTTAGGTCATTTATGATCAAACTGATGGCTGACGCTACCTTTAAGATTAGTGTCTTTGGTAACATTTATTTGCAGAACACTGCAAAAGGCCTCAATTTTGAAATACCTTTTGTTTCGAAAATCACCCCAAAAAGAACAACATGCTTAACTGTGTCCAAAAAGCTTATATATAAAAAAAAAAATTTAATTAAATTAAGCCACTATGTGTTCTTTTACAATAAACTGCACATTTTGTTTGTCTTGTGTCTCTCATGACTTCAGTGATTCTCCCTATTCTAGTTCTCTGCCTCAGATCATGAAAGTCATCTTTGAATTGGCATTTAAACATAGTGGTATGGTCTGCACTTTTAAAGTTTTCCTATAATTAACTTTTCCTATAATAAATTCAGGCTGGATGTTAGGAAGAAGTTCTTCATAGAAAGAATGATTGGCCATTGGAATGGGCTGCCCAGGGAGGTGGTGGAGTCATCATCACTGGTGGTGTTTAAGAGGATACGGGATGGGGCGCTTGGGTGCCATGGTTTAGTTGATTAGAAGATAGTGTTGGGTGGTAGGTTGGACTCGATGATCTCAAAGGTCTTTTCCAACCTAGTTAATTCTATTCTATTCGAGTCTTGTCCAACCTGCTTAATTCTATTCTATTCTAATAACTTTAATATTAAAAGAAGGTATTTGATGCTTAACTTTAATCAAGCCCTCCATCCCAACACAAGTGCTGCAATCATCATCCACCTAATTTCAAAACAACTACAGAAACGTTAATGTATCAAACATAGTACTTTTCCTTCTAAAATACTTGTAGCACAATTTGTTATACCTTACAGGAAACTGAGTATTTTTCTAGTCAGCTTTCAGGAGACATTAGATGAAATATTTGAATTATCAGATAAGGTGCTTTAGAATAGGAATATTTTCTTCAAAAATGAAAAACTGAATGCTGCTAGGAGTTTGTAACTGAACACTGATGTATAATTTCTCTTTGAGGAACGATTTGTCTACTGATTTCTGCATTTTCTGTCATTTCCTTGTGAAGAAATACACAAAAATCACATAATTTAACCGAAGACTGATCAATAAAGCATGAAACCACATAGAACAGGTAACTACATTCAGGAACAAGTATGAGCTTACAAACGACAAATAAAAACTGTGTGTCAGTACAAAATCAAGTCTTTAATAAAGATTTCAATTTGAAGTACTGATTCCAGCAGATTTGCTGACCTGCTACAATCCTGCACTTCTCTGATGTCAAGCTCATATATATGCAACCAGGGATCCGGAATCAGAGCTCAAATTTATTCTTAAATAGATTCTGCAGGTTAAAGTGACTTAAACTCTGAGTTTGGATGCTAAATAGTATCTTCTTAAAAGTAACAACAACAACAAAACCCCCCAACTAATCCCAAAAACATAATATAAAAAAAATCCAACAAAAAAAAACCAAACCCAAATCCAAACCAAACCAAAAACTGCCATCCAACCCAAAACAACAACAAAAAAACAGAAATTGAAAAGAGTTGAGAATATACACAAAATTGGCATTCTAAACCAATCATTCTGTTTCAAGATTCTTTCAATAACCAAGTCAGAAAATAACTAACTGAACACCTAGAAGAAAAGGTTAAAAAGTCTAGGATTACCTTCAGCTGATTATTGAAAATATCAATTTCCTGAAGCTTAGACCTGGTTTCTTTTTCTACTTCATCTAGCTGGTCTCGAAGCTGTTGACGTGCTAGTTCCTTGGCTTCTAAGGCTCTTTTGATAGTAAGAAGAGAATCTCCTGGTTTAAAACATATTGTCAAATAAGTATTCTTACACAAAGGATTTTAGGTCATAAAAAGCAACATTTATCAACATTCATCTTGCAACACCATAAAAGAAATTAGAGCGCACCATGCAGTGTAGCCTCACGCCCTATACAAACTTAGACATCTACAAACATATACTTACTGTGCAAACTGTTCTGTTGAACTTGCTTTAGCTGATCATTAAGTAATTGCTTTTCTGGAATCAACCTTCCAAGCATCTGCTGTGATTCCTGAAGAGAGGACAACAAGGAGAAGGAAAGTAAGAAAAGAAACAGACCAAAAGGTGAGTGAGGGATGACCTTAGAAGTATGACTTCCCATTTTCATTTCTTCTGAAATGACTCTTTCTTTCACTAAAATATGTATTATTTGCATTAGCTAAGCACTACCTGTGTGGTACTATCACTTAGACATATTGCACTATCAGAGTACATTAGAGGTTGGAAGGGACCTCCGGAGATCATCGAGTCCATCCCTCCTGCCAAAGCAGGATCCCTAGGGTAGTCCACACAGGAATGCATCCAGATGGGTTTTGAATGCTTCCAGAGAAGGAGACTCCACAACCTCTCTGGGCAGCCTGTTTAAGCATATTAATTGAGAATTGATTCTCATTTAATACATAATTTGACTTGGAATTACTTGAAATTCAGGACAAAGACAAGGACACATGTCAGGAAATGTTAAAACTGATTACAATGAGAATTAAGTGGTCAATAAGTTAGTATAAACTTTGATCAGAAATAGAACGACAAAGATCTACAGTTTATTTAAAGAAGAGAAAATAAATGCTTTCACTTTAAAGGAGTAAATTATGCCCAAAAGCTACACAAACCAAGCTCTATCAGAGGAGAATACCCGAGTCCTAGATCTCTCAATTCAGTACTCTGGAAAGAGGATTATGATCTCTCTCAATTTCAACAGAGAGTCACAAGACTATATTACAGGAGACTCTGCAGATGAGAAATTCCTCCTTTGGTGGATCACACATCTATAGAGAGATTTTATATAATTCTTTCTGCTACAACCTTCGAGAAGCCTTGACCTTCAACTTCAAGTTGTTAAAAAACATATTCTAGAAGCATGAGGTGAAACAGCTTATTTTATAAGAGTTGCCTGAGGGTCAGCATCTGATCTTTCAGACAAGGCATGTAATCTATTTCAGCAGTTGTCTTGAACTGCAGGATTTTGAGGAATCAACCATCCGACAATTTCAATTTGTCATAAAGGATTGCAAATAACGATCCTAAAAATAAATGTCACCTAATCACTTAATACCAGAGGGGGTCCAAGAAAAGGGAAGGTTTTCTCTCACAAGAACACAAGGTTGACTATACTGACATGAATTCATAGTTATCCCACTTCACTCATGGCATTCAGCTCTGATCTTATAATTACACAATGACTGCACAGTACTGTAATCTCTTTATGTTCCAGAAAACAGAACATAGCAGAGTAAAGGACTTCATAAATTCACAAAGTATCAGAAAAACACTATGTATTTGACTACCAGCAGTTAAATGTCCCTCACTGTTCAGCTGCACTGCCTATAGCATCAGCAGATCTTTTTCAGCCCTTCAAGGATGTCAAGAAGGCCAGATACTCCTATCCTGGGATTACTATTCTCTACCTATAACCAAATGAGAAACAGCAATATGTAATGCAGCACTTTCCACATCATCTGCCTGAGGAGGCTTAATCCTTCTCAACAGCCACTGTTGCCACGTTCTTAAACTACATGCAAAATCCACACCTTCCCTTCTACCACAGTTTCCCACCTGAATATGTGCATGTCCCATGCCAGTTTGGGGTGAAAAATTTAAACATTATTATTAAATTAGCTTACTACACAGGCATCATGGGAATTAAGTCTCCAAATAGCATAATCCAAGAAAGTTGGCATCTAGTAGACTAAATTTATTGATGGATAAGCCTTGAGAGATAAAGAGGAAAGGAAATCATCTTTCAAGACACAAGGATATCAAAACTGTAATATACCAATTGAAGAGCCATTTAGATAAGCCAAATAGCAGAACTGATGTCAAAATGAAACAAGATTTACAGAAAAATAATCATTCTGTAAGCACAAAAACTAAAACAGGACAGTATTTCAGGGTGGAAACTAATCCTATCTTCAGCTGTTCAGTTTTAAAGGTCAGGCTACTGCTAAAGTCCAAACTACTCAATCCTAATACACATATTAGCTTGGAGGGCATTTATGAACAGAGAGTGCCATGGGATCAGGAATGTGAAGTTCTGTTTCCTGAAATCACAGACAATGATGTAATAAGCATCTACTCCAAAAGCATCCACAACATGCTTTTCCACATCTTTTAGTTGGACTGAAGAGATGAATTTCCATGCAACATGGTATTTCCAAGAACTGAATAATGTCCCATATAGCAGTAGATGTCAAATGAAGCAATAAAAACCTGACAGTTCCTGTCAATCTAATGAGGGAAATTTCTCTTCTGAGCCTACATCCTGAGCAAGAGGGCACATAAGAAACTGAGATATTGCTATACATCTACTGAGATATTGCTATACATCTTAAGTCTCTGCCATATACCCTGCTTCCAGTGCTTCAGGGGAGAGTCACATTGCTTTGGAGCTAAAGCATTCATCAAGGAGGCGAAAAATATCTGCAGGTAACTAGCAGAAGCCCTGCAGACAGTATAACCGTGGCTGAAACACATGCAGTTCAGGTGTTTGGAAGACAGGATCACTCCAAACATCCCTGGAAACACCACTCTACCAGATACCACAGATTTATGTAACTAACACAGATTTTCATTACCCAGGATGTACAATTTTGACAAGTTTGATTATACTCCATCCTGAAACTAATTAATAGGTTGAAGAATAACTACTCCTTAGAACTAGCTCATCTTTCCATAGTCAGTGTCAGATGCATTAAACTATTTCCATCATCCTGAAGTGAAAGCTGGGGGTACTGGTTGATGGTAGGCTGAACATGAGCCTGCAGTGTGCCCAGGCAGCCAGGAGGGCCAATGGCATGCTGGCCTGCATCAGGAACAGTGCGGCCAGCAGGAGCAGGGAGGTCATTCTGCCCCTGTACACTGCACTGCTTAGGCCACACCTCGAGTACTGTGTCCAGTTCTGGGCCCCTCAGTTTAGGAAGGATGTTAACTTGCTGGAACAAGTCCAGAGAAGGGCAAAGAAGTTGGTGAGGGGTTTGGAACACAAGCCCTATGAGGAAAGACTGAGGGAGCTGGGATTGCTTAGCCTGGAGAAGAGGAGACTCAGGGGTGACCTTATCACTCCCTACAACTACCTGAAGGGAGGTTGTAGACAGGCAGATGTTGGTCTCTTCTCCCAGGCAGCCAGCACCAGAACAAGAGGACACAGTCTCAGGCTGCACCAGGGGAGGTTCAGGTTGGATGTTAGGAAGAAGTTCTATACAGAGAGAGTGATTGCCCATTGGAATGGGCTGCCTGGGGAGGTGGTGGAGTCGCCGTCATTGGAGGTGTTCAAGAGGAGACTTGGTGGGGTGCTTGGTGCCATGGGTTAGTTGTTTAGGTGGGTTGGATTGGTTGATGGGTTGGACACGATGATCTTGAAGGTCTCTTCCAACCTGGTTTATTCTATTCTATTCTAAAGGCTAAGAATACAATTAGAGAATGTTTTCTCACCTGTAGTTGCTGCTGCAAATGGGTGATTTCTGCAATTCTCAGTTCTCTAGATTTATTTGTACTTTCAATTTCTTGTCTTTGGGTAGACAGTCGACATCTGATATCCTGAAGCTTTCCCTCCAACTGATTTTTTTTATCATTCTTTAGGGAAAAAAAAAAAAAAAAAGAAAGAAAAATATCTCTCCTTTTTACCAGAATGGTTTGTCAAGCAAGTCAGGACCTAAAAAGTACTTTTATTCTGTATGTAAAAGTTGAAATTATAGAAAATAGACATAGCTATATGACAGCCACTACTGTGCTTGTGTGTTTCATCTGCAATGAGATCACTTACTAGAGCTTCCAGCTCAAATTCTAAGGTCTTCTTCTTTGCCTTCAGAACAACTATGTCCTCTTGCTCTTTGTTTCTTTGATTTAGTAGTTCTTGCCGCCGATTACGCTCCCACTCAAGTTGCCGCTGTCTCTCAAGTTCCCGTTTTGCAGCCTGCAGCATTTAACAAATGCAAATAATGAAAACATGAAAGATCTATTTTGAGAAACAATTCTAACTGATGTTCATTTTCTAATGTGAAATTAAAACATTATTAATATAAACACAATTCTAAGCAGTCCACTAAATGTGTGCCTCTATTTAAGCACAGAAATTGCTCAATTGTTTCAATGCTCACTTGAAAGTGCTGAAGTGAGGCTTCACTGTACAGCAGACAGGTGACCAAACACTCTATTTAAATCAACTTTCCAAGATCCAAACTTTCTGATTTAACAAGCTGTTTCATATTAAGATTTCAAGAGCTCTCCAGGATAAAATCAAATCTCTTTCCAGCCTCCAACATTAGATATTTTGCAGCTTTGCAAAGAACAGCCAAATGATACTGCACTGAATGTATCAGGTGAGAAAAGAACAGTTTTTAAAGTTAGCTAGTACGTGTTTTATTTAAAAAGTTAACTCACCACAGGAAGATGATGAATATCAACAATGTCTGTAAGTTTTCCTTTGTTCATTCAAGCATCTCTTCATTTATAAAAATTATTTATTTATTTTTAAAATTTATTTTATTTTTTTCAAAACCCCAGAAATTTCATTAAGTTCACTCTTTGAATGGCAGCCAAATAGTTAGCGTACACATAACATTTTGTTTGAATATAGAATAAACCAGGTTGGAAGAGACCTTCAAGATCATCGTGTCCAGCCCATCAACCAATCCAACCCACCTAAACAACTAACCCATGGCACCAAGCACCCCATCAAGTCTCCTCCTGAAAACCTCCAATGATGGTGACTCCACCACCTCCCCAGGCAGCCCATTCCAATGATTTGATTACAACACAGCTGCCAGTGACATAACCACCTTCCTTTTATCCAGTTGGTTACCTCTCTTCTTTCTATTTCTTTCCTCCTTTCCTCTTCTCTCTGCCGCTCCAATTCCCGTTGCTTTTCCAACTGTTTCTCTAGCTCCAGTTGTCTTTTACGCTCCTGCTCCTGCCGCTCACGTTCTTTCCTTTCCTGCTCTGCCCGTTCCAGCTGTGCTAGACGCTCTTGTTCTTTGCGCTGCTGTTCCAGGAGAGCCTGTCTCCGTTTTTCAAGTTCTAGATTGCCACGTTCAAAGTTCTCCCGTTTTTTGTCTTCAAATGTAACTTTAATGTGTGGAAACAGGGGGGAAAGGAGAATTAACACTACTACTGATTTTTAAAAATAGTAAAAACAAAGTGAAATCATCTTCCAATAGTACTAGATGGAGCTCTCAACTAGTGGTAATATATCAGGTAATTCTAGGGTTTATCATTAGCAATTATACCGTAGATCCCCTAAACCCACATCCTAAGGAAACCAAGGTGTTGATTTCAGTTCCTGGTCCTCAGGCTTCTGGGTTTCTTCACGAAGCCCCAAAAGTGGGTATAATTAGACAAACCAGCTAATCCTCTGTGAGGACAGGGGATCTGGAGCTCCTCTATGCATTTTATAATAGTAACAGTACAAGAACTAACACTTCAGTGACTACAATGTAAAGAATTCAGATGATTAAGTTATCAAAAAGCCATTATGCAGATGACCAGAATGTGCTTAAAGCTGATGTTCTTTTAAGAATACTCACTACTGTCAGGGAAAGAAATGGCTTGTTTGAGTTCTTGAGCAGCTGAACTCAGGAAGACTGGAGTGCTGCAGATTTGAATCCTTACCACCACTTACTGTCCTAAAAGAATGATCTCCGTTCCAGCACAGTTTCCCTGACATTATTCTGCAATACCAGCAACTGAAGGCCCCTCCCTCGCAGTTGCTCCAAATTATTCTTTCCACTTCACATTCTGTGTCTTTTCATACCCTGTACGTCCCATTCCCATACCTCACACTCTGTATTTCTCTCATCATATGCCTAATACATAATTTTTTGTCATGAAAATGAAGACAAGAGACAGCACAGATTTACTTCAAAGTGTGCATGCACTACCTCTTTGATACATTGGCCTGATATCTGCTGAATAAGTTGAATTGTTGGGGTTTTTTTTCCTAAATTGGGCTCCCTTTCAATTGCAATCATCAATTTCCATAAAACTTGGAAAAATTTAAACACTTGGATGTTTGTCAAGTTTGTTTAAAATTAGCCATTAGGTTCAAAGAATATTAAGACACAGACTGATAGACTAAGAATGTGATTACAACTCCCACGGATTTAGAAAAACAAGCAAAAGGAAACAAACAAACAAAAAAACCCACAACTATGCCAAGAAAGTCAGTTAAAAGAAATAGGTAGAAGGGTAAAACACTTGAAAGCAACATGAACATTAAGATGCCATGTTAAAGGCTCAGAAAACACACACCACTAAGAAGAAACACCAGGTTCTAAGCTGGCTGCCTGAGATGCTAGTGTGGACACTCCAAATAAGTATCGATTCGATTGTGTTACTATCCTCAAGGGAAAGCTTCTAAAAGGTTATAAATACCAACAATAAGAACTCTTTCAAATGTTTCAACATAATGAAATCCCAGTGGCTAGCAAGATTTTTAGCAAATCCAATGAAGAAGCTAGATGACCTTCACTATTAGAAGTGATCTCTACAATGAAAACAAAAAATCTGTACCTCAAGAACATTAGTTCTCTTTTCACTGAGCCCAGAGATGCTTTTAAAATAAAAATAAAACAAATAACAAAAATAAAGAGTAACAGGCTGCCAAACCCAGACAATGCTAATCACAGTTCAAATACAAAATTCACTAACTACTAGCTGTGCTGTGCAATCCACACTTTAATCAACGTCAGTGCTGTAAGACTAGAAGATGACAAGTGCAATAGCAATCCTTAAGAAAAGACGGTATAATGATCCTGAAAGCTACAGACAAGCCAACCTACTCCCACTCTGGGCAAATTAGCAAATGCTGCAATAGACAGAGAGTTAGTATAGATGACTAAACAGAATACCATGTTAAGAACCAATGCAGTAAAGATCTGCCTCTCAAATCTAACAGGCCAAATTGAACCAATAAGCAAGCTGAAAAAGATTAGGTCTATAGAAGAACACTTGCATGATTTCAAAGCTTCAGAAATTAAGCCAGGGCAGTAGCTGATCTTCCTGACACTACAAACAGCATTCCCTGATTTCAGAGGCACAAGACTTGGGCCTCAAAGAGCCAGGTATAGAAGAGTCACATCACCTGTGACCAAACATTTCATTGTGAGACCTCAGCAAAGGCTGCTTCAACAGTTCCTGCCATATCCCTTCACAGTCCTACAAGGCAGCAATTACTCAGCAGACTGCCTTCAGCAGTTCATTATAAAATATAAACCAAAGACAGGGCTGTAACTGAAATGCCCACATGCAGATCCTCTGACCTCACCTGGTATGGAATGAGATAAAAGGAACTCAAAAACAACAGAAAGATTAGAACTGAGGGATGAAATAAATTACTGACTTTTACAATGAGAGAATTTTTTCAGTAGCCTCCTTCAAAGATCTCTACTAGCAATTGTGCTGTTCAATGTGTTACAGTGGACTGGAAGAGACTGGAAAGCAATGAGACAGCTTCTGGGGATGATGACAGAGAGTCACACTATTAAAATAAAAACCTGACTATGAAGACCTTTAGAAGAATCTCACCAAACTTTGCAGTCTGGCAGTGAAGAACCAGAGGAAATTCAAATGTCAATGTATAGGGAGTACTGTACATGTAGAATAAAATTAATCCTAACTAAACACACAGAGTCATGAGCTCTAAAATGGTTAACAGACTTGTGGAAAGACATTGGTGCAACTCTGGAAAGTCTTCTAAAGCATGAACTTAGATGCAAACTGTGATCAAAGAGGCACAGAACAGGTCCCTAGGCTCCACCTAAGCCAGAAGATGGAGGTAGTAAAAAGTTTTCATTGCAGTCCTATGACAGGACTGCAAAGCATTGCATCTGTTCAGCAGCCCAAACCTCTCCATGGTCAATAACAGAACAGATCATTCAACAGTCAGGAATCAGATGCACCAAGCAATGTCTTAGTTATGACTCTGCCATGTTACAAACTGATTTGGAAATAAAACTTTTCTTAATAAAACCTTTATAACTCCACATCACATAACCTGCCGATAACAGTAAATGACACATCTCTATTTCTGGTTGCTCACCTGGTAATTTCTTTTCCAGTTGCTGCTGTTCTTCTTCTAATGATGGTTCTTCTGGTAACCTTTGGTCTACAGATCCTGAACTTGTAGCAGATATGCCACTACCAGAGCGTACTCTTCTGTCAATAAAAGGATAATTCCAAGTTGCTTAAGAGAACCTATGCTTGCTAAATACATAATTTAATAATTAAATCATAAATTAAATGTAATGACGCAATGTTTAATGATATTTAATGTTCCTTTAGTGTTACCCAGAGGATTTCACTCAGTCTTTGCCATTAAGATAACTGCTTTGTCCAGAGTCCCACACACCTGTGACCTCAGAAACCTAGCACCATGCAACCTTCAGACATGTACAATGCTGTTCCCAAGGTCTCTTATTTGTGACCAGCCTGAAGGTCAGAACATGCCAACTTAAGCTATAGCAAAAGTTGGAAAGAGAAAGGAAGACCTCTCTTTTGTAAAGCTAAGAACAAGAATTCACATGGAATAAACAAAAAAATCCTAATCTTCAGGAGGATACTTAAAGAATATGAACTTATGATTCTATGCAAATATTTCTTTTCATTGTTGTTATTGCCTTCCCACCCAGCCCTCATGAAAAAGTGAAAAGAAGAAACAGAAGTAAAGCCAAAAGACATCTGAATTTGCTAGAGTGCAAATTCATGGCATATTTTGAATTCTAACGCATCCCATTTGCTCTACAGAAGTATAAGCTCAAACTGTTACACTTTAAATATACATGGCCAGACCAAGTAAGTTTTGGAAAGCATGCCAGCATAAAATGTTGGCCAAAACTGTATTTTTACAGGAAATTCTTGTTAATTCCAGCATCCAGTACTTGTACGAAAACCAAAAAGCTAGACAAGCATTTCCTAACAAGAAAGCGCTCTGGGTCACAGATGAAGTACTTTACACTCACAGGATGGCTTTCCCAAATAAAAGCAAACCTTAGGAGTGAGATTCCAGAATTCTAGCCAGTTACCTAAATGAAGGTGGAATATACTCAGGAGGCAGTACAGGTGGCAGCGGCTGACCAGACATGGCTACGTCAATTAAGTGCATAGCCAGAATAAACTCTTCAGCTGTAAGTTTTCCATCTTGATCGATATCAGAAAGATTCCTTTTTAAAGGGAAGGCAAAAAATAAGTGAAGTCTTAAATATGACAAATCACTGTTGAAAAGCAGAGTTTTAATGCATTCAGTTCTAAATTAATTTAAATTGTCACTTTTTTTCCACACTACTTTGTTTCCCCAAAACAAAAAAAAACCCAAACCCCAAATGTTTCACTATTCCCCACATTCTCACAGGTCTGCCTTGAAACCATCCTGATAGGCATGGCTTCAGCTTACTGTAACGTACTCTGAGTGCTGCCTCTACCATAGGGCTATATCAGCAACTTTAACTAGCAGAGTTTTCTTCAACACCTTGTGCACACCCACTACACAGAACCATTTAGAAAAGAATCAGCTCAGGTGTTTGGTCTGGTTTTTTTGGTTTGGTCTCCTTCTTCCTCCTTTCCTGAAGGCTCTTATCACACATACCAGAGCATGCATTTGCATTCAAACAAATTCCATTATTGTTCTGGTACTGACAGGCACAAAAACATTTTAGCATCATATTCCACAATTTTCAATATGTCTAACACATCTGAATAGCCTAAACCCAGTATTCCAACAGATGAACAAGATGTTTTTACTCGTGGTAAGGCAGTATTGGACAAAATTTCACAGCCTACACATCACCTTTTCTTCTCTAGCATGCTGCATCCTCATCATGCAGGAAAATCTCCCACACTACTATGAAAATCAAAGGTAAGCGACTGATGCATTCTTTTGATGTCTCAAGGCACAGAACTCTGCTTGTGTGATTTAAATTTGGAAGACAATTACAGCCTCATTTGAGGTATGCAAGTATTACTGAACTTCTCAGGCTGGGGCACAAGAACAAGCCAGTAAAATCAAAATCTAGCATGCAGACATGATCATGCAAACACGATCAGCTATCCTGTCGGTCTGGGTTGATAACCTCATGATGGAAATACCAAAATAACTGCTACAGAATAGCTTGACAGGCTGCATATTAATTCTTCACTTTGTGTGTCTATGAGTCAGTGAATCCAATCTCAATGGAGTGTAAAATCTTGTCCCAAAGAACAGCAACAAAGGTTCCACTGCCAAAGAGCAAGTATTTAGGAAGGGAGCAATCCTTAGGACAACAAAAGCTGTAAAATCAGTTCTTATTAGTAATAGACTCAGCAGTTTTGAATGTCAGAGATTAAAAGAGTTATGCTCAGAACTCCTGGAGTATGCTGATGTCATTTCCTTGCCCACACAACCTACTTAAAATACTAGCAACAAGCAGAATATTTTTTGGTTCGTCATCTGCTGGATGACTGGGATGATTTTTTCCCCCCATGTGGTAGCTTTCGTAGGAAATGGAGAAGGAATGAGCGCTTTTTAATGTGTAATGAAAAATCAGTGCTTTGCAATGAACTGAAGCACCACCTTAGAGCAACAAGACAGAAGTCAGAACTCACAATAGAACACTCACAACAACACAGAAGTGCATGCAGAAAGATGAGTTATTGAGTGGACAATGGTTTCCAAACAAAGACTTGTAAAGTATAAAAGTTAATTAGAAATAAATGTCCATGTGACAATAAGAGTATAATAAACTTTGGCTAACAAGAAGTTGAAGGAAAAAAGAAGCTGAGATGAATGCTTTTTAGATCAATTATTTTAAATACATGTAACTCTAGCCTCCTGGAAACAAACCCTTAGAAACTCACATAAAAGGCAGATAAGCCCCAAAGAATGTATGGGTTTGGATTGAACTTGCTTTTGTACTAACTGTGCAAACATATAACTTTCACTGGTGCTGTATCACGTACGGCTACAAACCTGGTCTGCCCAAGAACCCTGTAATTGAAACCCAACTTAAAAAACTTTTGTGTGCACTGTGTAAGAGATGTTCATTTCTACTTTTGTGAAGTTCATATTAATATAAGCACAGCACTGCAGGTTTTCTTTGATAAATTTATACATTAAAAAGAGCAACGTGGAAGGAGATTGGGAAAGCAGAACAAATGCACAGTATGCAGTATAGAGTTTTAAGTACAGTTTCCAGTTTGATGAAAATTGATAGATTTATTTTTACCATATTGAAGCCAGCTGAGCCTGGGGCAAACTTGACTGCATAAGAATAGTTCTTGCTTGTGGGCCTAACAAAGTAAAACAAAGATTAACAAACAAATAAGCAGCTTTCCTTTGCTTGCATTACCTGGTAGCTACTACACAAGCAGATCTTAACCCTTCCCTTTTGTACAACAATCACTCAGGGGGGAAAAAAAAAAGCTATGAAAGACAAGGAGATGCTCCCAGAAATAGTAAAACTAAGCCAGTGCACCATTCTAGTTTCTTTCTGAAACAATAGGCACCTTCATCAGTGGATGAACTACACACTGGAAATGGCTGCACAAGTTTTCACATAACCCATTGTACTCTTGCCAAGACTCATTTCCCAGTGCCAATCTGCTTTGCAGAAAATAAAGGGAAGGTGATAAAATGATCCCAGCTATCATGAATATTCATTTCTAAACAAAATCATTAAGCAGTTGGGAGATTCAAACAGAAAAATATTGTCAGTGACAACAGAGATGAGAGTATCTTACTAGCTCAATAGAATTCTAAATGAAATTATAATTGGTCTTTTACAGCTCTAAAAAGAAGACAAGAAAAACTGTTTCAATACCTGTTAAGTGTCCACTCATTGTTTTATCATGGCTATTGAACAGCTGTCTGTACTTTAGTCGTGATGACTGAGGTACAGCCCACTCTGCCACAGGAGGCACACTAGAATTAGAAAAAGGATAAGGAGAGAGGGAAATTAATTTTATTCACATGAAGCTAACAAATATGGTAGGGTGAAGTGCTGTACAGAGATCAGTTTTATATGCCTGAAATGGTTGTTTTCACAAATACGCCCTTCTATTACTGAAACCACAACAGGTTTGACTTCTTGTTTGAAAACATTTATCATGATTCAGTGTCTTACAAGATGTCTTTTTGGTAAAGCTGAATGACAGTCTTGAGTTTTGTTTTTTTTTCCCTTTACTAGCAGAGCATTAAGTAACCTAAACGGTTTAGAGAAGCTAAAAGCTTTTACCTAAATATAATAGGAAATGCCTTACCAGTCAGTGCAAGTAGTATCCCATATTACCCTGTCTTTAACTGGTCATCTTAGCCCAATAATCATAAGCTGATTAAGGAAAACAAATATAAAATATGCTGAAAAAAGGGTGAAGAAGCTACACTTGAAAGCAGTCAACATTTCTCATAATGGGACTCAACTGACAAATGTAATATTTGCAGTTCAAATTTATTCACAAAATAGGCTGAGTGCTGTTATTTGTAGCTATAATTTCCCATGCTGGAATGCTGGCAAGTCTTCCTACTGAAAAACCATGAGCACAGTTTCTCTGTCTTCAGGCACAAGGCACATTCAAGGTTTGTCCAGGTTGGGGGAGATGGAAATGAAGCCAGATTAAACAAGCCTTTGTAACACCATAAACTAAAACCTTAAAATCCCTTTTGCCAGGTCCACTGGACAGACAGCATGGTAAGATCTTTCAAAGCTGAGATGAGGAGGATTATATAAATACACTAATTGACCCCACATCCTAGCCTCACATTGAAAGATGCAAATCAGCTAATACTCCTATTTTATATCTGCTAACTATTGTGTTTCAATAATATCCTGTCATAGGAGGAAAGCAAAACCAAGCTGGTTCTTAATAAAATAATGAAAATAGGAATTAAACTTTCTTTTACCCATGTGATATTCTCCCTCACCAGCTTTGCTAGATCTGAATTTCCGCACACTAAACTTGCTTTTGTCTTAACATATATACGTGCCTTGATCTGTGAAGTAAGGTTACCACATAGTAAGCAATGAAGCTCTCCTTCATGGCCACTCCAATGGTAGTTTGGGAGCAAAAAATGCTGGCGTACAAATTAGTTAATGTGTATGCCAAACACCATGCACGCCAAGAGTTCACTACCGGTGACTTGGCAGACACTGATAAAAGCACTGCAAACAGAATTTTGAATTTCACCCTCCTCAAAGTAAAAAGAATTCTCAGGTAGAAAAAAAAAAAAACCCTAAAACAAAACTTCAGCTTTACATTTCAGTTTGATAGACTTGGCTCTTCTTCCTCTCTTTCCATGAACTCTGCAAGTCAATAACCTTGCTATCTGTTTTCTCCAAAATAAAATCTGAAAGACACAGGGAAGTTCATCACTCAGCAACAGAAGCAGTCTGTGAAGGAATACCTCTTTCATTGCTGGCAGATGTTTCAGAGTTACTGAAGTAACAGCAATTGAGCTAAGAAAGCTCTAATCCAAGCCCAAAAAGACTCACAGAACATGCAATGTCACCTCAGAAAAGAAATTGTCTTACCTGAGGTTCAGGCTTTTGTTGGTAATAAAAGTGACCAGCAAGATTCAGATATAGTTAACTCCAAACCTAGGACAGCCCTCTTGTGAAAAATCTAGAAGCCATTTCAGCTGAAGTTTCCTGAACTTCATTCATTGTAAATACTCTGTGTTGTTACAGACAAAGCAGACAACTTCCTGTACCTCTGGAAATTATACCTGAGCATCATTGCTATGTTCCTGGCAGCAGTAGATTTCAAAAAGAATTGTTTGTTTTGAAAGATTTTTAATCTTACTTGCAAAAAAATCAGTAGTGTTAGTTATCTAATACAAGGGCACAAGAAAACCTTGCAGAAAAAAAAAAATATATAACTGAAGTCCCAAATATTTTTTTTCCTTGCAAAAAAATACATAATACAGACCTGTGTGAAAGCTTGATTTATAAAGACTTTGGGAAATTACTATCTTACTGCCTCTAAGGAAGGTTTTGTGGGTTTTTTTCGTTCATTAGAAACATTTCTTCAGCCCACATTAAAATACAGTACTGTTGTAGGGTGCTCCAAACCCCCCCCTCCCCCCAACTCCATCTGCGGAGGTTTGAATGGGGGAAGACAAAGCCACGAAATTCCTTTCCCCTTTCCCCTCCCCCTGGGGCTTGAGCGGGAAAAAGTGAAAAAGGTGTCTGTCTTTCTGCCGGTGGCTGAAGTCCCTCACATGGAATTCACTCCTGGGGAAAGCCTGTGCTGGGATCTGGAACTGTGATTGGCTGGGTTCTTCGCGCCCAGTATATATTGGCACTGGACACATTGTTTAGTGAAATCTTAAATAGAGTGACCAGAAAGTGGTCAGGATTCTGGAACTCCTGTTGGACTCATTTCAGGGCTTGTTTTTGGACTTGTTTTGGCACTCGTTTTAGACTCATTTTGGGCTGGGACTCATCATATTCGTGATGAAATTGGAGAGATTAGCCTGCAGCACCCAGACCTGGCTTCTTCCCAGACCTGGCTTCTTCCCAGATCTGTCTACCGAGGGGGTCCTGCTCCCTGCCCTGTGCTTGAGCAACCCTGCCAGCCATAAAGTGTGGCTGTTGGCTGGAAGCACGCCAGCAGTGTGGCTTCTCTCACGCTGCTGGGTCAGCACTGCTCCATGAGATTTGCCTAGTAGGAGCTGTGTCTAAGGACACTTTAACTTTGGCGGGTCCCTTTTCCTTTGGATTTATGCCACATGATCCACAAATCGGATTATAAAGCTTGCAGTTCTGGAGGCAGCTGCCAAGGAGAAATCCAGGGGCCATCTCCAAATTCCTACTCCACCCTCACGAGTCAAAATTGGCACACTCAGCTTTTCCCTAGGGTCCTGGCTTGCCTCTGATTTTGTAAGTGGGATAAAGCTATTTTGTGGCTTAGCCTTTTCCATTTTCTGAATTGTCTAAATTCTACTAAAGTTGTCCATAAGCATCCTTGAAGAATTCACAACCAAATAGAAGCTGTAAATAAAATTTAATCAGTTTTGTCCATAATTTTGGGGTGAGGTTTTCAGGAAGATAAAGATAACTATATCTTTATAATTCCCACCTTGGTAGTTTATTCCACATCAAAATAAATACTGCAATAGACTCTTTCCAAAAACTTTTGAGGTGATTTTTCAGGCAAAGCTTGAAGAATATATAAGAAATAGCTATTGGAGTACATTTGAAATAGGAGAACTATTAACTAATTTGCTTTTTAAAATCATCCTAGAGTTTGAAAATAGTGCAAACATACTGTAACAATGAATTATTACATTTCAAGGATTTGCTACTCATGGAGCACTCCTTGTAAAACCATAGCAGCCTATGAAATTCTATCTCAGAAGGAATGGATTTCTGTCATTAAATATTAATTCAGAAAACAACTTTGAGAAAGAAGTAGTTTTTTTCCAATTTGGGGGTACCAGGTACACACACAAACTCTTCCATACCAACTTACCTTGCCACATCAAATGACTGTGCCTTTTGCAGCTTGGCATTCAGCTGTGATCCTGGACCAGACATAATAATGGAAGAACTCTTTGGCAATGTGGCTGTAATTAAGATTGTAACACTAATTATTAGTATTACCATTTTTAACTGTGGAATTTCAACGACATACATTTAGTTCCTAACAAGTACAAGCATTATGGTTCTCTAGAGGGTATCACTTTTAAAAACATTCAGATAACAGTATCTAACAAAATAGGTGAAAACACACAGGTACTTCTCTCATGTTTTTGTGCTTTTGCAGTGTTATACAAAACTGACCCTGCTGAGAGCAAATTATGCTGTGATTAATGTTAGAAACTGTATGTAGTCCAGTATTTTAAAGCGGTTCCAGCAAAGAGCAGTACTTCAATAGTAATAAAGAGATAGGAGAGGACTGATTTCTAGGCAACAGCTTAGCAGCAAGCTAGATTTATTGCACTGCTGCTAGGGTATAATATTTTGCTGAACATGACTGACTCTTACAGAATGTTATATCCATGTTTCTTCTTTTAACTTTTATACAAGTTTGCTAACATCGGGCTAAACCAAAGTACAGTCCTTACACAAGGTCATTCTTTAAGTTAGAATGGCTAATTCCCTGTCTGCTGTTCTTTGGATCCAAAGAAAATGGCAATATAATTTGTTAAGAGCAAGAGAGTAAACAGTCTCAGTAGGTAGCATACCAGAATGAGCAAAAGCAGGCAGAGGCTGTATAACAGCAGGAGCTCCATTAGCCAGCGGAGGTACTGCTGCTGCAGGAACAGAAGATACTAATGGTGGAGACATTCCTACTACTGGAATAGATGCCATTGGCACTGGGGCAACAGTTGTAAGAGATGGCATGCTGGCAATGCCCCCAATACCTATGGGCAAGAAAAGGAGATAATTTTTCTAATTTAGAGACTCCTATTATATACATCTATTTAACTGCAGCCTGCAACCCAGCAGTAAATGCAGAGCAAATCAAATCAGTAAATCAAAGAGCAAATTGAAATGGAAGCTTCCACATACCCCTTGAAAGAGCTCTTACAGTCCACTGCACCATTAGCATAGCAGGGGAACATAAAACAATGCAGAGGGAACAACATATCACTTTATAATGCATGTTTATAAGATCATACTGGATGCAACACTGACCAAAAAGTCCATTAGCATTTGCTGAAAAAAAGAATTGTTTGCCTTGAACTAAATGAAGAGCAGCACTGTCAACTTCCAGTGAGTAATGAACCCGAAGCCTACAGTTAGCCACAGCTGAAAAGAACAAGCTTCAGGATAACTGCTTGCAGCCTATTGTCAAGATGAAACAGTGCAAAGCTAATAGGGTAAAGCACAGTAATGAGGTATTTTAGGTGTAAGCACAGTTGCATGGATAACAGGGAGGTTAAGGAGGTCTAGTCATGCCAGTGGGAAAAAGGAGGGTGTGTGCAAATGACTGAGATCAAGTCTACAGTGAATGAGAAAAAAAGAAAGAAAGAAAGAAAAGACGACTTCAATGGTTTTCTTGGAGGTCTGATTTTATTATGCCTCTTCTCACTTAAACCAGTATTTGCTCTCTTCAGTTTTACTGATTTGTTAGTCAGAAATAAAACTGTTTGTAAACCTTGTGGAAGCAACAACTGATCAAACAACAAGGTTGCACACCATTTATCAAGTGCACTATTCACTTAAGGACAGCAGGAATTCTCAGGCACCAATCAACTTGACTCACAGCAATAACAAATAGAAAGGCGAAGAATGTCTCAGTACAGAATACAGCAGAATGTGTGTCAAGCATGAGGTTAGTTTAGTTATTTTCCTCTCATCATCTCATTCTCCCCACTCTTTTCTTTAAAACTGCAGCAACCTTGGCAGCACTTAACCACAGGAACTGAATCAGCAGCTGTTCTAGATAATTCCAGCACTGAACTGTTCATAAATTAAAATCAGAGGGGGTGCATTACTACCATGACCTGAAAAATGCCAAGAAAAATACAGCTAATCTTGACAAAGATGGAGATCTCTTTTTGGTAACAGTTTAAATAAAAAGTGTCATTTCAGAATGCACTAGCCCTGCTGCTACCTGATCCATGCTTTTTCCTGCAAACAGTTTTGTTTGGAATATATAGGGTGCAGCCTAAGATCTGAAGTTAACAGGATTGCAACTCGTGTTACTCAGGATGGTTGGATGCTAAAAGCTTATTGAGATTCTTTTTTAGGGCATGTGCACCCATATGCAAGTCTTGGTTTTAAATCTGTGTATACATGTACTTTTTCCTAGTAGTAGTTTCTTCAAGGAACTGCAAAACAACAATCACATCCAACTTAAGATTGCTACAATACAAACTAAGAAGGAGGAAAACAAAAAGCTTACCAAATCCTGGTGCACTAGGCAGAGCAATAGGTGGCTGCTTCATGACAGGAGGCAGTGCAGATGGGAGCTGATAACCTTGTAGTTTTAATTTGATAAGTTTCATAGCTATTGAAAACTCCAGCTGATCCATCCTCCCATCATTGTTCATGTCAGCTAGAGCCCTACAAAATACAGGATTTTCATAGTCAGGTTCTTAAATGATGAACTTCAAGAACTGACTAAGCAGCATGTACACACAGGCATGCATGCTCAAGACTAATTCATTTCCACTCTATTATACCAAGCTAAAAAATAATCATGAAACAAGACATGAGGGAGCTTTTAAACGGAGAGTTTCTTGATTTCATTCTTGGAGTGATTCATACATAATTTTTTTTTAATCTCTTTTCAGCTCTTAGAGAAGAGGGATTAGTGTAGTTCTACCAAAACTTTGCAACATCACACAAACAAAACTACAGTGCCTCAAACAGCACTGCGGGGCATCAAATTAATTAGTCTGCAAATCTGTAGGTTAGCTACACTTAAACCATTCTTTAAATCTGTGCACTTCACCAAAACCATTACATCTGCAGGTGTGCAAATGTGTTTTCAGTTAAACAATAGTACTCAAAACACTGAGCCTAGGCCTTGAAAAGGTTTTCACGTGAAGCAGCCTGACTCAAACAGTGTGCTTTTTGTTTCTGCGTTTGGTGGTTAAGGAAAACCACACTCAGTAGGGAATAGGGCTGGGAGGTTGAGGGGAGAGAATCGGGAAGGAGAATGTTAATTCCTGCAATTGCAAACTGGAAAAACACACTAAATGCACATTGTTAATGCCATTAGGTGCAAATTTTGTTTTAAACATGATGCTCATTTAATTGTATTTATTTGAAGTATTCAGCACACACTTCAGTATTGAAATAATATACACTTCTAATTCATATGTGCATTTACGTGTCATGGACACGACAACAAAAAGGCCCCGGGCGATCTAGTTAAACTAAAGCTTCATTTCTGATCAAATTCCTGTCAAGGAAAGCTTTCATGCAAGTATGCAAAAAGTTAGCAAAAAAAAAGTACTGCAATAAATGGGCAGTTGTTCATAACTGATACTTAAGTAAGTAGACAGCCAGGCAAATGCAGCGGCAAAGCAGTCACTAAATTAAAACTCTTGCAACTCCAACCACAAAAAAAAGTAGCAAAACTCAAGAAACAGGCATCAGGGGCTGGCACAGGTCAAGCATACATCTTAAGAGCCTCCCCTGGTTTAGATCACCAGAACCATTTCCTCAAAAATGAGACACTCCCACATTTCCCAGTATGTAAAAGACTTTCACAGCGGTACACTGTCACAGAATCATAAAATGCATTGGGCTGGAAGAGATCCTCAAAGGGTCATCTTGTCCAAACGCCTGCAGCAAGCATGAACATCTCCCACTAGATCAGGCTGCTCAAGGCTCTACCAATTTTGACCCTCCAGGGCTGAGGACTAAGTGTCCTACCATAGAAATAAATAGTCCTCCAAAGGCTAGACAGTCCAGGGGGAGGCACAGGATATTGCAATTTTTGTTATTCCATCCCAAAATCCTGCAATCCCTATATAACCAGACATCAGAGCTTTCTCCCTCCTCTCCCAGTATGCATGCTGTTACCTCTCTGGTTTGTGGGGGAGTTTGCAGCCTCTGGGCAAGCTAATCTCTTCCTGCTTAATTAGGCTGCGGGTGAGGTGGGGGTTGTGGGGGGTGCAGTTTGTCCTGCTCCTGAGCCTACTGAGGTCTAGCGTTGGGGGCAGGTTTTGGAAGGTTTTGGCCTAGCAGTGAGGCCTGGTTGTGCATAGCTGGGAAGCTATGGGAAGTGGGCAAATCTGGACAAAGAGAAGTGCAAATCTGGAAAGCATATCTCCTCTTCCTTGCAGAACTCCAGTGTTCTGTATTCTCAGCTTCTGATCACTCTTCCATGAAGAGCAAGTGACATATTGGTACCTCCTGCTGTCATGGAAGGCTAAGTTTAAGTGGAAGACACAATGTTTTTGTCTTCACACCAGTGAAGAGATAAGTGGGAGAACCCTAGCGCAGGAAAAGGAGGCTCTCTCTATGTGTTAAGCAATAGCAAGTATCAGTATCTGTTAATGAAAAATGTATATTACAAAATTAGAGGTTTACAAAATTACTTCTAGAAAATAGTTTAGAACACAAAGTAGACTTCTCATATTTTGGTATTGAAGTTATCCATGTTCTGTTAATGTTTAACAAATTAAACAGTGGCTTTGTCTAGACATAAAAATGCTAAAAGTTTATTAGCTTCCATCATATCTTTCTGTCCAGTGGGGTGTACATACCACAAACCACTATGTGGTGAGGAGGAAGTTCTTCACCATGAGAGTGGTGAAACACTGGAATGGGTTGTCCAGGGAGGTGGTTGAGGCCCTGTCCCTGGGGGTGTTTAAGACCAGACTGGATGAGGCTCTGGCCAGGCTGATCTAGTGTGGGGTGTCCCTGCCCATGGTAGGGGGGTTGGAACTAGATGATCCATGTGGTCCTTTCCAACCCTGACTGATACTATGATACTATGATGTGCAAACCCACAGACAGACTATATGTATGCACTGTACACATGTTTTACCTCCTGGGCAATAAATGGGTATAAACTTCCAAAAAACCATGTTTGCATCTCACTAAAACTTCCTTTAAATCACAAATGTTTATATCAAGTTGAAATTCCTGTTAAAAAGCCCAAATTCATTCAGAAGGAATTAACAGTTTAATTATGATAATTAAAAATATGCACTCTCTCTTTCAACAACAGCATGGAACAGTCTCACAACATGCTGCAGGAACAGCATCATTCAGTATGCTTTTATTTTCTTCTTTATAGCCCTTTTACATTTTACAATCAAAACAGTTCATATAACATCCACTAGCCACCACCTATAAAGAGTGAAACATTCAAGAAGCAAAAAGTATTTGGCATGTCAGAATTTCAGGAACTTAATGGCTACATGTATTTTCTGCAGTGCTTCCTTTTGTGGGTTTTACACAACAAAGTAAGTTGATGCACAGTGATTGAATACAGGGGGTGGGAAAGCCTCATTAGACAATTACAGAGTATTAAGAACAATGGAAAGCAGGAGCAGATAATTAGCTTCATTTAATTGATGCTTACAAGCAGGCACTACATCTTTTTAAAGGCAACTAAGGAAAATGTTAAAAAAATATTCAGCAAGGAAAATGTGTGGTGTTTTTAATGAAAATTTAATTCAGCACTTGCTTAACCATTCTTCTGTTGGATGCCCAGTGGAAATGAGTGGTAATAACAGGCTTAAGTAGCTAGCAAGCTGAGGATACCTACAGGAACGAAGCTAGAGAAACTGATCAGGATAAACCTATTCTAGCAGATTTTTGACTGCACTCCAAGAAGCCAGTAGTCCTCCTAAAGAAGACTCACTCCTCAACATAGCAAGAAGCCCATTCAGCTCCATAGTGACTAACTAGAACCAACAGCTCAAATACATATTCACAATGTTCCTTATATCTTTGCATTTAAGTAAGTAGATGAGTTGTCTTCATAACAGTCTTATTGGTTTAAGCTAAATGGCTTTTACACCTGCAAACACTTTGATCTATAAAATGTAAGCCTTTCCATTACCGGAGCACAGATGGGGTCCCTCAATCTGTTACATGCATGGCCATGAAAATGCAGTAAGAATAAAAATCACATTGTCAGTGACCTTGAATCTCCAGGAACTACTTACAGAGTATACTGCTAGAATGCAGTAAGTTTTTGCATTCTAAATGAGAAAATATTAATTACCCAGTAATAAGAAACTTTGATATGAACCAGTCTCCTTGCTTTAACTGAAACTCCAGTCACATAATCATTAGTAGATTTTAATTTAACATCTGACCTTCTGTTCAACCCATTTATTCTACAACAGCTTTATTTAAACTAACATCACCAATTTCAGTGAGGAAAAAAAATTATGTGCCCACTCCCAAATTTATAAACATTTTTACAGCAAGAATGGGGCAAATTTTCATCTCTCGTTATTGAATTTAGTGTCACGTTGTTAGCTCACGGTGACGCTTTTAAACAAACAGCAACTTAAATGCAAGGGGTAGCTGACAGTAAGTATTACCTAATACTACCTGATTCTAGTGTTCTGCTTCTAATGAAATTTGGAAGAATGTGGAGTCCTTAAATTTGTTACATTGAAGGTCTGGCCGGAACCAGCACAGAACAGCAAATGGATTCAACACTAAATATTTATCATATTCTATAGAGCAGGCCTGTGTTTATAACAGGGTTTTTCTAATGAGTACATCTGCAGTGGGCAGATTTTGTCAGGTGCTGACAAAATCCTTCCCCTATAGATCTTTTCATCCTCCTTTCTCTTCTCTTTTCTGCAGAATACAATGACAACTTGATTGTTTTTGCATTTATGAGGCTCAGAAACTGAGCATGTACTGTTTTTTTCAGTCAGATATGCTTATGATTAACCTACAAAACATCTACCTCCATGAAACCAGCACAGTGTTAAAATAAAGCAAGCTCCTCGCAGTTCCAAAAATCTGGATTTATTTAGCTTTACTTTCCTATGTCAAACAATCCCATATTGCATTATAAAACTTGGTCATAATTAGAGGAGAAATTAGGCCTTGAGTATCAGTCACTTAATAAATGTATGTATAGCAAGGCTTACAACTCAGAGGATTGCCACCTATAATCTTTCGCTCCTATACTTGGACATAAATTTAAGGAGGTTATGAGGAAAGCATATAACAGAAACAGGTAAATCAATCAATGGCTTTAATCTGTCCTGAAACAAAGTTACTCTAAATGCAAGAAAAACAGATGGTACTCATTAAGTTCTCATTTAATTCCAGAGAGACAGGCTACACAGAAGATGCTTTTTGAGGCCACCATTTATAAGGGCTTTAGAAGAAAGCCAGATTACTACCTACTTAAAACCAGCTACCTTCCAAGCCACTGCAGTCTCAATTCACAGCCTACTTAGAGGCTTCTGAATAGATTACCAGCTTGGCAGACTCCAAAACTTGTAAATGGTAGAACAGTAAAGAAGTAATGATAGACCATAATAATTCCACTAATTTGCTCACTGAGGTCCCAGAGACTTTTTTTACATGAATGATGAGTAGAAAGGCCACAGGAATTCTCAGTACTAAAAGCCATGAAACTACTATTTTTAAGGAAGATGAATTCTGGGGAAGCTTTGATTAATAGCAGAAATTAAGATATACTCCTTAGTGTCTCATCCTAGAAAACAATTACACCAACTGCAGAATACTCTCGAGCAGTTCCTGAGGCAGAAGACATTTAACAAGTACTTCAGCTAACTAGCTAGCATTTCTTGAAGCTCCAGCAACTCAATTCTAATTAAAATATTAGACAGTGAAAAATACTTATACTGCTCTCTTATACAATAAAAATTCTCTCACTCATGTGATAATGTGCTTAGAAACTCATAGAGGCCTTCCTTTTCCCACAGAGAGCTCTGAAAGCACTATGGCAAATCACCCATTAGGCCAATCCCCACTGCAGCTCCTTTCCCACTTGTATTTTTTTATACAAGAACTTCCATATCCAACAAAACTGATAAGCCTCTCTATTAGCACAAGTTTGTCTACATACATGATGTAAGTAATCCTTTATGAAACAAATGCACTCAGATTAATACCATCAACTGTATCCAAAATAACTAGGCTCATTAAGAGGAAAACACTTCCAAAACACAACATGCACAACCGTATTTCTAGGACCAGAAAACTTAGGGTTTTACAGGTTGCTCTAACTCAGAATAACAACTTTCCTTCCTTAAAGACCATTGTACCTCCTCTACTCCTCCTATATTAAACAGATGCTATCTAAAAAAAAATAATAATTAAAAAATCCATCTATTCAAGAAAAAAAAAAAAAGAACACTGATTGAAGCAGCTTGTAATCTCTCTCAGAGATTCTGAGCTTATTACTAAGAACTCTTTCAACATTAACAGAGATTTAGACAGACAACATTAGAATATTGCTATTAGTCCACAAAGCAAGTGTGCCACTTTGACATCTTACTCCTGGGACCTAAGGCAAACAACAATTCACATTTTTCAATGCAGTCTTGAACATATTGTGACTTCCTTTGCAGGCTGCAAAGAACTTCTTGCCACCAGTCTAACATCTATTGTTTCTGTGAGACAGCAGCAATTTCTGGTAGGTTACAAACAAATGTTCAATGATAAATCAAGAGAGTTCAATCATTCAGGTTGTGGGAAATTAAAGGAGAGTTACTTTTTTTTCTTTTTAAGGAGTCTTACTACACAACTACTTTTCTGTATCACAGTATAACTAAGGTTGGAAGAGACCTCGAGGATCATTGAGTCCAACCTATCAACACAGACCCCACGACTAGACCATGGCACCAAGTGCCACGTCCAATCCCCTCTTGAATACCTCCAGGGAGGGGGACCCAACCACCTCCCTGGGCAGCCCATTCCAATGACAAATGACTCGCTCGGTGAAGAACTTTCTCCTCACCTCGAGTCTAAACCTCCCCTGGCACAGCTTGAGACTGTGTCCCTTTGTTCTGATGCTGGTTGCCTGGGAGAAGAGACCAACCCCTTCCTGGCTACAACCACCTTTCAGGTAGTTGTAGAGGGCAATGAGGTCACCCCTGAGCCTCCTCTTCTCCAGGCTAAACAATCCCAGCTCCCTCAGCCTCTCCTCATAGGGCTTGTGTTCAAGGCCTCTCACCAGCCTTGTTGCCCTTCTCTGAACATGGTCAGGTGTTTCGATGTCCTTCTTAAACTGAGGGGCCCAGAACTGGACACTGCTTTGTCAGTCTAACTCCAACTGGGAATATAAACAAGTGATCTAGATTTTTACTTAAACAGTTACTTCACTGAATTCAGAGATGATCAAAGAAAGAAGAGAGACAGTGAGAAAGGGATGTCTGCATGATTCTGTTATGATTTATAAAGGCAGCATGAATAAGCTTTAGTTCAGCTTAATTTAAAAATAAAAGTGCAAGATTTGTCTCTGTGACAACTACAGAACTAGTGGTGATTCCCTCTCAAGAGGGTGCAAATTTGAATTCAGAGAAGTAATTTTTAGTCAAGACTATTTACAACTGCTCAGTTTCGTCAACATCTATTTAAAGCTGATGCTCACAGTACAGTTTTTGAGAAGGGATGCCTTGTTTAAGGCAAAAATGCATTTTTATTTAGTTCAGTGGCAAGAGACATTCCAATGGGACATGTGACTTTTCACTGAGACTTAACCAAAGGACTAAACCAGATTTGATACTTGTAAGATGAAGACAATTTGATAAGAAAATTAGTTATTTAAAAGTCATGTAAACCCAGCTCCCTTTTTAGGCATGCATATTTCCAAAGCAATTTTTTCCCCTGTAAGAAAACAACTCTCTTCTTTCTCCAGGCAGAGGAAGATCGTGCCTTTAAAAGTCCTTCCTGCAACAGAAAGTTTTTATAACTGCAATAAACTACACTGTCTTTCAAACAGAGGCAAAGTGAACAGATTTGTCAAATTATCCATCCCTCTGCTGCTGTTTTCCAATCTAGAATGAAAACTAGCACATACCAAACCCAAAGTTTTAGTAGTAATATAATTGATGTGAATTATGAATAACTTAGGCAAGGTAATACATCCAAGTCTGGCAGGGTCATATAATTTGGAGGAGAAACAATTGCAATTCTGCATGAATAAACTGGCAGATTGTAGAAATCTTTGTGATGTGTAACATGCAGTAAGGGAGGTTTTGATCTTGCTAAACTCACCAAGAAACAGTGAACATTTCAAGCTGTATCTCCAACTACAATGGAAATAGTCTACACCAGCCTTAATTTTTTGTGAATGTTTTGCAGGTCTCACATAGGCCACCTCCCATTAGAAGGTTTCTGAGACTAATTATTATGCTTAGTGGTGTATTAGCAGAGTTTAAATAAAGCTGAAAGCATTTAGTAATTTGAAATGGGGGCTGCAAATTGCCAACTTGAAAAATGCTATTTGCAGAAGGATGCCTGCTTGCAATAACCAAACTAGTAACTTAAAAACGGAGCTAAAACACACTACGAGCACACTGAACTAAATCAGTGACTTTAGGCCCCAAAACAGTAAATTTCACTATGTGACATAACTGCAGTTCTCACATCCTCTCCCATATACTCACCATATCTGTGCTAATACCGGTTGAGGTAACCCAGATTGAAAGAAAAAGTTTCTAGCTTGATCACCTATAAACAAATAGGACATCATTTCAGAAAATGCTAAAAATACCTGTAAGAATAAAGAGGAAACAAGTCAAAAATATCTAAAACTGACAAAACAGTAAAATCATAAATACTTAATGCCACACAGATAAGAGTATGAGAAGCTTATTTAGTCCCTTGCAAACCTACTAGATAGTCCCAACAGACACATACTGTTTAAGTTTACAACTGTCAGGACCACATGAAGTCAGCTAGGCATAAACATTTAGGGCAACAAGAAATCTATGGTTTGCAGTTTCTCATCTATGTTAATCACAGAATCATTTGGTTGTAAAAAACCTTTAAGATCATCAGGTCCCACCATTAACAGAACATCACCAGGTCCACCACCAAACCATGGTACTAAGCACCAGATCTACACATCTTTTAAATACCTCCATGGATGGCAATTCAATTACTTTCCTGGGCAGACTATTCCAAGGTTTGACAACCCTATTGGTGAAAAAAATTTTCCTAAAGTCCAATCTAAACCTCCCTTGGTGCAGTTTGAGGCCATTTCCTCTTGTGCTCTTGCTTGCTACTTGTGAGAAGAGAGAACAATAAGATCTCCCCGAGCCTCCTTTTCTCCATGATAAACCACCCCAGTTCCTTCAGCTGCTCCTTATAAAACTCGTGCTCTAGAGCCTTCCCCAGCTTCACTGCCCTTCTTTGGACACACAGGAATGTCTCTCTTTGCAAAATTTGTATGCCTTGTGAGAAGAATTTTTTTAATTCCAAGAAAGTCTGTATCAGTATAAACTCTAACTGCAGATTTTTTGGAAGCACAATGCCAGTCAGCTAGCATAAACTAAGTTGTCTTTACACTGATAAGCCACCATTAAAATCTATTTCAATGTAAAAGTAAGGACAGAAACACAATTACAACTTGGAAATGTTGTGACCTGTACAGAATAGTTGTAAACAGACTAAAAATAGCAATAAGTATCAAAAGAGATCAATGAAAACAGCAGTATTTTGTCCTGCATCTGTAATGTAACAGGAGCAAACACAATCATATTTCATACTTGGAGGCATGTATGGCTGTGATGAGACTGCTAAGAATCTGATTTTGATTTCACACACAAAATCCTTTTGATGGAACAGATAGCAAGAACAGTAAAACACTTCTATACCCTTCTTTTCAACTGAGAATCAGAATTTAGATAGCACTAAAGAAAAAGAAATGCAACAAAACAAACTAAACCCAAAAGCAGGCATCAAATTGCTTCTAAAATCAAAGCAAATCAGTATTGTTCAATGAAAACTTAGTAGAATCAGTGCAATTCCTTTACTTGCAGCTTTGCTTCCCACAATTTTTGCTATTTGGATTTCTTTAAAGAGGTCATTCATGCTGATTTCACTAGTTTAAACAATCAGTTTCTGAAACAAATTTCAATTTAGATACATCTTTATAGAAACAGACTTCCTAATGTACCAGTATGTAAACATGGTGTGTTGAACCCAGGCAGAAACTAAGAACCCAGTCAATTCACACTCAATTCCCTCCTCCCACTAGGACGGTGAAGAGAACAGGGACAGCAAAAGCAAGAAAGCCTCAGAAAACTTGCTATGTTGTGTTAAAGACATCTTAGTAAGTTAAAGATGGAATAAAGGGCCAGGCGATGCAAAGGTAATAATCACTCATTATCTCTTTCAAGTTCAGTCTCCAAGCAATGGCTACCTTGAAAGACAACGGTCTCCCCTCATTTTTGTTGAGCACAGTGGTATAGGATAACCTCTCAGTTAGTTTAGGTTAGTTGACCCTGCTGTGTTCCTTAACTTTTTGCCCACAGCAAGCTTACTCATTGCAGGGTTCAAAGCAAGAAACAGTGAAAGCCTTGAGGCTTTGCAAGCACTGCTCAGCCATGGCCAAAACATCCAAAACACAGCCCCATCCAGGATGCTGCAAAGAAAGTCAACTTCATCTCAGACAGACTCAGTACAGTGAATTACTCTCCTAAGCAAATTAAAAGTGCTATAAAAATTACCAGGCATCAGGGTGATTCCATGCCCTGAATTTTAACTCTACAGTTTGTTAGGATCATCTGGCTCCACACTACAAAATTGTTTCACAGAGCCACAGTTACAAATAATTTTAATCCTACCTACTGAAAACTCAAGTGGCATAAACCAGGTATAAAGCTGGTGAGTATCAGAAAAATATCAGAAAATACCAGAACACACGGAGCTGATGGACCAAAGCATATTAAAAAGGGGATATAAAGTAAGAAAGATCTGTTCAATTGTCTTCTTATGCCCAAAGGTCTCCAATGCAACTCTGTACACATTTAGGCTCATTTGTTAATATTTAATTAAATGAAATTAGAAATTCAAACTATTTAATTACCAGTAATAAATCCAGATGTTGGTTTCAGACTATGGAACTGCTGATCGTGTTTAGCTCTCTCCTCCACAGTAATAGCCCAGATATCCAGGTTGCCTAGCTCAAAAGAAATGGAGAAATAAAGTTAAGAACCATTATACAAAACCCACACTATTTTTATTTCTGGGTGCAATTATATTGTACTGGACTTCTAAAAACTACATACACCCAGAAGCTCTTCATCCAAAGTCTATAGCTGAAAGCTCCAAGAATCCTTAAATAGCTAATTAGTACTTAGGAACTTACCACAAGTAAATGTTACCAAATTACGATGACTGCTGAGCATTGATTCACTTACCTGGCTCATACAAAAATTTAGGTTACATCCAGGCTACTCTAAGTGTAATCAAACTTGTAAATAGGCTATGAAAAGACAACATCAGCATATCCAGAGGATATAATGCAGAAAGTTTGTAACACTAGATATTCAGAGAATGGAAGACTATTTGACTTCCAGGGTACATACAGTTGAAATGTAAGTTCTTTGAGCTGAAAAGGTTCCTCAAATAATCAGTGGTGTACTATGTGGGTTTGTACTATAGTAAGGGTAGAACTCTCCTAGTCTGTCTAGGAAAACTATGATTTAACCAGATAATAAAGATCTTTCCCAGGCAGCAATAGCACAGGAAAGCATGCTCCTTATTCCTCTGAGAAAAAGAAAGCTGAGTAAGAATGTTATACAGACCCAGATTCTTCACACCATATTCATAAATTGGAGATTAATAGTTAGTTTACACTGAGATTTAATATCCTTCTATATAGTGCCATACTTCCACTATGCTTTCTCCAGTTCTACCTCCATTTCTGCAGCAGTTCCTTTCCTCTCTCTCCTCATGCAGACATTTCACTTTCATCCTTGAGATTATTTGTTCTCAGAGCACACACAGCTCAGCTTCCACTTGAGATATCTGGTGAGCTTTCTAACACTGTTTTAGGTTTGTCTCAAATTTTCTAACAAACAAAAAGAATTATTTCAGTATCTGTAGAGGTTCATTGTGCTGATGCACCTTCCTGTAACTCCTGCTGTGTAAGAGTGTAATGATATGAAGACATCCAAGTTAATTGAATCACAGCCTTACTGAAGTCATATTAAGAGATAAAATACAGACTTGCAGAAAGAGAAAGAGGAGATCTAGCATTTGCTCTGTCTCGGCACTAAGTTCTCAGAGATCAAATTTCAGGTAATCAAGTCCACAAATATTTACAGCAAGTATTTCAGGCTGTTTGCAGGCTGAGGAAGAATCCAAGTCAGCAGTTACAAAGAACATGGGAATTTCCTGCCTCCTGAATTTTTGCTGTTTGTAATTTACTGTCATGTGGCAAAATACTTTGGAGAGAAAACAAAATAGACAAGGGGAAGAAAAACATTCCTTTAAGTGGTAGATTTCATTAATGGAAGACATGCTAGATTCTTGGTAAATAATCATCCTCTCAGTTTCAGGTAAGCAATGCATTTCTAGAAGTAGAAAGACTAATAATATATCATTCAAAAAAAGGACATTTTAAGATTAGTCCAAAAATCCCAGAATTTTGGAGATTTTGCTCACAGAAGCGCTACAAATAGAGTTCACAGCTGTGCTCCCTGGGGGGGGGTAAAACAGGACTCTATTTTGGATATTAATGTTCCAATAACACAATACTTCAGGTAAGCAAGTATCTCCCTTGTCAAGAACTCCTGTCAAGAGGAAATGAATGATGTTGATTAAGACTTGACTATCAATATGCTGACTAGGCCAAGTAGAAGCAGATGAACACCTCCCTATATTGGAAACAGGACTACTCCAGCCTATGATCCTAAGGCTGGATGTGATAGCTTACACAACATGGGAGAATTTCTTGACTACAGTGTCAAGGGAACTAAAAAATAAATAATAATTTAAAAAATACAACAAACAAATATGAATTTGTAATGATTCACTAGCTTGCTATCTTTCAATCCATTCCAGATAAATACCCAACAGAAAGCCCCAAATCTCTAAAGACAGAGCAGCAAAACCCCCTTGGCTCTTACTATCCTTCTGCAAAAGCAATGACAAAAACCAGAACTCATAAGCCATGAGGTAACTATTAACTGTTTTAAGCCAAAATTTGTTGATTTATTCTCTGGAGACCCTGTAAGTAGAATAAATGACTATCAAGGTTTACTCTTACAGAGATTTGGTTGCTTCTGAAACAGTAGATCACCTTTGTGGGATATGAACATCAAAAAAGCCACTGTCAAACCAAGCAAGCCTGGTAGCCTCTTTGGTCAGTCAAATATGAAAAGCATCTCTGGCATTGCCTCATTTCCATCTTTTCTTATTTGAGCATAGAATAAGACCTATGGGAGGGCATGAAGCATGATCTTACCCAACACCAAGTCACCTTTCATGGCTTCAGATTTGGATAGAAAAGGAGGCAGTCACCAAACCACAAAACTGACTCATAAGCAAACTATTCTTGAACACAGCTGCAAGCCCTCTAACCATTATTTCTTTAATATGGCTTAGCAATCACTTCATCTGCAAAAGTGAAGCAGTGGGCTTTCATATATGAAACAGGTATTTCTTTCTCCCTGACAAAACAGAAGGTTGAGAATACCACATTCTTCCAGTAACTACAGAAGTCCTACTATGTCTACTTATTTTTCTTTGATTAGCTATCCTCAAAATAAGTAGCGTTCTGGAACACCAACAAGTCACTCCCATTCAAATGTTATTTACCATGCTCTTTCCATACCCACTTCCCAAGCTGATTTGAAAGTCTTTGGAAAGAATTGAAGTGATAAAAATCCAAAAATATCATTATTGGTGTTCACAAGTAGAGAGATGCAGATACTGCACATTTGGACCTCCCAAAATGGAGGTTGCATAAACCTTCTCTTCTGCATCCTTTTTGGTGACTACAAGTAACAAAAATTGTTGCATTCTTGAAAGGATGATAAACATTGGCATTAAAAGATTAATTTTCCTTACATCATTTTTCTCTGACAATAGTCTTAGACTTTTGCTGTCATTCTTCTAGGAGGAAGTATGATGCTACTAGATAGACTTGGTTCAAGTATGAATATCATAACTCTCACACTGCATTACAAATTAAAGATACTCATTAGCCACATGGTCATTCCAACTTGTTCTTTGTAGAGGAGTCAGATAAGAAAAGTTGTTTGAGAAGAAATAGTGAATTCCTTCCTTCCTAAAGCTATGTACTAGTTAGCAGGATCCTGGAGAACAGATGCAAGATCAAATGGTTATATATAAACTGAAAAAAAGAAAGCTGCTACCCATGTGTATTGCAATGAGAACACTCTCAAGATGGCAGAGGAGAATGCTTTGAAGACAAGATTTCCATTAAGAATGTATGTACATGTTTAAATATGGGAGCGTGCAAAGCACAGCTCTAACTCCAAACAAAAAGCAATACTGAACAAGCAGATTTCACTCACATCATGACTTCTCTTAGACTGTGAAAATCACAGTGAAATGAAGCTATTCACAACTTTTTACACAACCCAAAAGGGTATCACAGTATCCTACATGAAATTGTAGTTCTGTAGCACAGCATGTCTAACAGACTGATGTAACCCATACAATATTCAGTATTCCGAAGGTTGGAAGGGACCTAAAAGATCATCGAGTCCAACCTGTCATTACAGACCTCATGACTAGAGTAGGGAGGACACTGCTGCCCACTGCAGGCTTGAACTCTAGTAAGTTTATTTGATCAAAGCTTTTGGTAGCTAGTTTCACTCCCAAACTCAGAACGCCTGGCATCAAACAAGAGTTATTTGCAGGTGGCTGGACTTAAAGATGACTGAGGCAATGAACAGCAGCTTCTAACTATACATACACTCTAGCCACCATGTGCAAAGAGATGCTTCTTCTATTGTGCTTCCCAGACTTTTTCAGACTCAGAGATTGCATCCAACCAAATGTGTTTAACAAGAAATGGGATTCTCTAATATGCATGTTCCCTTAAGTCTCCCTCTGAAACACTAACACTAGTTACAAATGTAGTTCCTAGCTATCCCTGTTCCTAAAAAACTAGACTTACATATATATTTGTATATACATATATATGTACACACACACTTTTTTGTGCATGTATATTTATGTGTATATATGTATACAGAAACTTACATATACAGACAAGAATCATATCTGTATTGACAGGGAAAAAAACACCTTAACTGTAGCAACATTTAAGTGGAACAAACCTAGTTATTATGTCTCAGCATTGAAATTTACCTTTGTAATTTTTCTTCAGATCAGTTGCACTGCTGGGGTCAAAAATGTATTTGATGTGTATAATGAAAAGTAATGTCTCTAACTGCACCACCAGGGCTCTTCCTGGATCTTTCAAAAAGATTGAAGCTCAGCATGCTACCTATACCTCCTCATTTTACAAATAGAGAGCTAAAAAATGCAGCACCCTTTTTCTAATCTAAGCATGGGTGATAAAATGTATTTTCCTTATTATCTTAAGTGATGCATCCCAAAGGCATCTGCTCTACTTTTTAGCAATTAAACAAAAATCCATGAGTCCTTTAAAAAAAAAAAAACAAACAAAAAAAGCCTTGCCACAAAGCCTAGCCTAGTGCAGAATAAGGCTATGCCCTATTGCCAGTGGCTGAGTGGCCTGGATCTGCCCTACTGTAATGAATCAATGCACACAAAAAAAGGGATACAGCACAGCTTCTCTGTTTGTCTACTCTGGGATGTCTTGGCAAAATTTCATCTGTGTTCTCTAACAGGTCTGCAAAAACATCACAAATCAGATAAACTATCATCTCAGAAAGATACCCAATCCTATACACATCCATACTGAAGAGTTTTTGAAAGCTTTTACATATAAGAATAGTTCAGAATCCACTATAAACAACTTACCCCCAAAAGCTGTTGGAAACTGAGCCATGGTTCTGTCACTTTGAGCTTGTTAATAGATGCCTGAAAAAGAATGAAAAACAACCCAGTTATGATATCTTCTGTTTTCAATATACTAGTACAGCAAAAATAATGGCAGTGAAGAAGTAGGCTCTTATAAATAGAAGAGCTGTTACTTACAGGAGGACTAAATGTTTCATTTTTTGCACCAGCCTGTGCATTTTCGTATTAACAAGCAGCTACATTTCGGTTTTGTTTCAAGAGTGTCCTCCAAAACAATCTTGGTTTAAAAATAATCAGCAATGCAGTAAAGCACAGAGTCAGCCACAACAGACAAGAGCTCAGTGTCACTGCTCAAGGCCGCACTACTTGTAGAGCTCAGCTCCTACTTCAGAAATTGGCTCTATTTCCAACTGTTGAAAGTACACAACATCATCAGCGACATGTTACTGCTGACAGCAAAAGTCATGAAATGCATACTGCTGCTTAAGAGTTCTTTTGTTTTAAACAAAGTATATTAAAAAATTCAACTAGATTTCAAGACTACTTTACCCTCCAACTAGCCCACAAATGAACAAAGTGCTAAAGGTGACATCACAAGCTAAAACATGTTATTTGGTGGGAGATACTCCTAAGCTCCACTTGCTATTCAAATAAAAGCCATCTACAGTCTAGAAATTTAATCTTTAAAGAAAAAAGGAAAAACATTTTTCTTACTCCACACAAAGACTGACATTAACTGACTGAGCCAAGAGGACAATAGCTAGCAACAGAGCCACAAAACAATGAGAAAGCAGCCTCTTGTCCTACTAGATTCCACTCATGTTTTCCAGGCAACAGGAGAAAAGCAAAAGGAAAGCGAATCAGAAGGAGAATAATTTAGACTGCTTGAACAGCAGCAGAAATTTATCAATATCAGTAAGAAAAGGCATTAACTTGCATCAACAATTTCCTTTTGTCTGAATTTCTTGCTTGCTCCCCTCCCCATCCCCCCCTTTTGCACTTCTCACATACTCTTTTGGCATCCATCTTGGGAACCCACTATATATACACTCCACAGATGTCACTGCAGAGAAACCCACTGCACTTTTGTAAGCCAGTCTCCCCATCAGTTGTAATTTAGAGAACCATGAAAAAAACACCCAGATTTTTTTTTGTCTCATAATTTGGCAGAGCAACCACGCGTGGTACATGACTCAGAAAGCTTTTTTCCAAATGCCAGGTATCACAGTTGATGCTAATTTCATGCAGAGCAAGCATTACATCAGAAGTTTAAAATCACATGCATACTGACACGGTGTTTACAGAATAAGCTATCTTAATAGCATGGTTCTTTCAAAAGCATTTCTGAAGTGCTAGAAGATCAGTACTAAAATCTTTGCTTCTGTTTTCTTATTGTCATCTGTTGCAGGCAATACTATTAAACTGCAAGCAAACCTAGAGGGTGGGGCAGGAAAAAAAGAATTGAGTCTTAGAGCACAGGCAGTTTATGTACTCGAGTGTAAAAAAAAGTAACAGGAGAGAAGCCAGCAGAGGCCAGTTTCTCTTTCTACCTCAGTTTCCCAGAGTATGTGGAATGGGAAAAGTGCTCGGGGAAGCAATGAGAGGACAACAGAGATTTAATAAGGAGTACTAGAAGATGGGTTGGAGAGAGCTGGTTGTGGTGTTTGCTTTGAGGCTAATTTTGCAAGCTGAGAAAAATTAGACATTGTAAATACTGGGACAAAAGAGTGCATAAAAGGACTGAAGTGTTTAGCCACTTAAGGGAAAATACTCCACCACAGATTACTAGTATTCCAAAGGAACTGGTAGTTTATTTCTCCTTTACCTTGAACACATCAAAAAGAGGGGTGAGAGTGGAAAGTTTCAAGACTAGTCCTGTGCTGAGTGCCAAAGAAAACATAAAACCAATAGCAAGAGCTTCTGGAGAGGAAGAATTGGTGGGTGGGTGTGGGGGTGTGTGTGTGTAAACGGATTAAATAGTGATGAATAAAATGGAGAAAAGGAGCAGAAAGCTATGTTTAAGCTCGATACACTAAAAACCAAAATAAAACATAATGCAGACAAAATATACAATAGGAAGCAAATAGAGGGAGAGAAAGATCAACATACTTCAGTAAGGGCATAATTTATGGTTGCCATTTATTGCCAATGCAACACAACTTCATAACCAGAGGTTTCATTTTCCAGGCCTGAGTTGACATCAACAGCCCTAACTCTTCAAGAATTAAGCTTTGCAACTTTGGACAGTATTCTAGCAGCTTAGAGTTTGCTAGATATGAAAATGAGGGTTAAGAGAGATTGGGAATTTCACAGCATTCCTATACTGACTTTGTAGTTTTTTTGCTTAAATATTAAAGAGCTGGAGAACCTACCCTGTGAGGAAAAACTGAAGGAGTTAGGTGTTTTTTCCTTAGAGAAGGGAAGGTTCAGAGGAGACCTCATCACATTAATCCAGTGCTCAAAGGGTGGCTACAAAGAGGACAGAGTTTTTCTCTTTATAAGGAGCCAAATGGAGAAGACAATGGGGACAGGTATAAGAAAAAAAATTTCACAGAGAACAACCCATCACAAGAACAGTCTCCCCAGGGATATGGCAGAGTCCTCATCACCGAAGGTTTGAGGATGTGTGGCCAATGTGATTGGTCAGGGTGCTAGATAATCTCATCTAGTCTCCCTCTCCCACCTCTTGGACCAGAATGTCTTTTGAAGTCCAGTCTGACCTGTGTACTGTTCTATGATTCTATTTTTGGGGTGAGAGATCTCCTTGATGGCATCTGGGTATTATTTATCTAAAAAACTATATGGTACAGGCATCTATTATAAATTTATCTTACATTTGTAAATTATTCTAAATATAAATACAAACACATTTCCATTTAAAATAGTGACAAGTTACAGATCTGCATGCTGTACTCTACTCTCTTGGTTCCACAACAGCACTAACTCTCTTGCCTTCCTTGTTCCTCCCAACGACCCCAACAGGAAAGAATGCATGGTGGGACAAAAGAAAAATTATGCAGGAACCAACTGACCAGAAAGCTGACAGAAAAAAAAAAAAAGATTGGGTAACTCAATTTCTGTGCTATTCCTTCAGGAAAGCAGGTATTTCTAACTACTGATATTCATATTTGTAGAAACTTAAGTATGTCAGCAGTTTTTTGAACTCCAACAAATTCAACTGACCTTGACCAATGAATTTGGAAATTGTTCAAGCAGGAAAAAGAAGAGACAATAAGGGTAACCACAACAGCACTGTCAGTCAATCATTTGCACTGTTTGCCTAGAAAGCCAGCCCAAAACTCTTATCATAAGCAAAATTATTCTAGTAATGAACAGTAATGAACTGTTAAATAACAGTCCATTTTGCATGGTTATTTGAAACTGCTTTTAAAAAGAAAAATAAAGAACATTGAGCTAGTCATTTTTGCTTGTCTACAAAAAAATTTAAGCCACCACCACACTAAGATTTAACAAACAGATCCAACATTAAATACTTCCTTCTAGCAGACATCAATCTATAAACAACAGAGAGATATATGTCTCGTGTACATGCATTATAAACCACTAAACACTATGATGATTCACGACTTCTGTACTTCCCACCTCACCAGAAAAGACTCACACACCAGCTTTCAAATTCATTGTGTGGTACTCACATCCAGTATGTTGCACACCCTCTCCCCATAGAGTTCTGTGCAGCACCAGAACGTGTTTTTGTTCTCAGGTCAGAGAAAGCAGAGTATCAAACAATGATGTTCCAGTAGATCAATAACTTGCAAATGCACACAAGATCCATTATACACATCTGCTCTCATTCTTTTCTGCTCAGGATTATTACACTATGTTATTATGAGCAGGCAGAAAGGATACTGGTTGTGAGCGTTGTTACAGTTCCGCTCAACATCTACCACGTTGAGGGGTTTTACCTCTCTGCCTCATAGGAAATAGAAAGTGCAATAAAGTCTGGGAGTAAACATTTCCAGCAAGGAAGACAGGGAAAGGGGAGAGTGCTATTTCTCAAAAATCACAAAGTTGATAAGACTAGATCAGCATACATTTTTCAGCCTGAGAAGCAATGGCATTTCCCCGAGGTAAGGAGATGAAAAATAACTAGAGGTAGGTTCACAGTACTGATTATCTTCCACTGCGGCAATCCTACTGGAGTAATCCTACCTGAAGTACTGTGGCCAGGGCTAGGGCACCCAACAGAAGAAAGCAGGAGCAGGTCCAGAAGAGGGCCACTAAGATGATCAGTGGGCTGAAGCACCTCTTCTATGAAGACAGGCTGAGAGACCTTATAGCTACATTTCAATGTCTGAAAGGGACCTACAGGAAGGCTGGCGAAGGACTGTTTATTTAGAAGGGCTTGTAGCAATAGGATGAGGGGCAATGGTTTTAAACTGAAGCAGGGTAGATTTAGGTTGGACATAAGGAGGCAGTTCTTTACAATGAAGTGGTAAAATACTGGAACAGCTTGCCCAGGGATGTGGTTGAGGCCCATCTCTGGAGACATTCAAGATCAGACTTGATGTGGCCTGAGCAGCATGATCTAGTTGGAGGTGTCCCTACTCACTATAGGGGGGGGGGAGGTGTCCTTTGAAGGTCTTTTTCAACCCAATGCAATATGTGAATCTCTAAATATAGTCCTCCTATCAGTGATTTGTCATGGACTTCAGAGCACAAAGAGGCTTTCCCCGTGCCCGAATACGGTGAATGATGAGATCTCATACTGACTCACAGATGTAAAATGTAAAACAAACATCAGGACCAAGGCATTCAGAGAGGCATAGTTTCTATATACTGTACAATTAGAACTTCCACAATCTACACAATTTTTATATACCTAGTGTCAAAACCCATACTTAAGACACATAAGATAGTTTTAGAGAAACATTTGCTTACACTCAGCTCTGAGCAAGGGAGACAAGGAAACGTCCAGCCATCTCAGCTGTTCATGCTCCCTCCTCATACTACTGGAGATAAATCCAGAAACATTTTATTTGCTGTCCCTCACATCAAATAATTTCTTCTCATAAACAAATGTTCTATACAGCAGTAGTATTCTTTTATAAGTACAGAAAGTACTCTTAACATTCTGCTCCTTCTTAAAGGAGGGTTTTCTAGACAAAGGGTGTTCATATGAATATAAAATTGAAACAAAAAAGGTGTATTTTTGTTTCCCTTAAAATGCAGACCAGCATTTCTATTTCTATTACTAAACAAACATCCACAAAGTAATTTGTGCATACAATTCAAGGAGTAATTCCCGAGGCAACTTATCAGTCACCTTCCTCCTCCTACTGGAAAAAAAAGAAGCAAATGCAACCAGATAATACCCTCATCCTTCTCAAGAATTCCAAATTATGATAAAATATCCCCAAGCAGGATGTCATGTGAGAGTATCACAGATGAACAGCAATTTGGGTTTTATCCTGTGTTACATGGGAAAGCCTTTAAACATATCAATAAGAGAGTTTAATCAAAACTTGGTAATTTTAGACAGATGCTTGAAAACAAAACTAGTTTGGGACATTCATGTAGGTTTGATTCTTGCTCTTTGGAAATCAGACCATTAATGCAGTTTACTAGTTTTAGTCATAATTTTCAGAGTTTCTGCTCTTTACAGGAATGACCTCTAACTGTAAAAACCTTCACAAATGTTCTACTGTGTCTTGTACTTTTTGCCAGGCACCCAAATGACATTAACAAAAAGTTAGTCACCATTGCGAATACTGTGGCAACGACCAAACTGCTAAAAGGTCACATTGGTATTCATGGTAACAATCTTCTGCTATGGGGAAAGGAAGAAAAATCACTATAAATGCATCAAGAAAACAACAGGCATAGTAGCAAGGCACTCTTTTATCCACTACAAGTCAGAAAATGCCTCAAGAGTCTCAAAAAAAAACCCCAAACAAACCAAGAACTCTTTACATTCTGAAAATAGGAAAAATGAAGGCATTTATCAACCACTGTGGTGGAAGGCCCAGACTAACAACAAAAATGGTGTTTCTCTGTACAACAAATTTGCAAGCAGTTAAGGACACTGTTGTTTATTTTTTTTTCCATGGCACAGTCACTTTACCTTGTTCAGTCCTGTAAGCTCTACAGGAAAGCTTTAAAGCTGTAGGAAAACCCTCCAGAACTCTTTCCACAGAAACTTATCAGGTTTTTGTCCATTCTTGATGAAATACTGTGTAAGGAACAGTTCCAAAGCACATTCTATTACTTCAAGACCTTAGGGTGAAAGTTCCAGAGGACAGTTGTGAAGAACATTCAGGTTGATAACAGACTATACTGCTCAAAATTCTCGGACTAGCTTAAAATCCAAACAGACTTTTCTGCCATCTAGATTAACAGCTGGTTTGCAGTTTCCCACAATTTGCCTTTCATTAAAACAGTGCTGTGTTTTCCTGGCTACATTAACTCATACACTTCTGGGTAAAGGTATTGCTGCTTTCTTTAGCTGACATCTAAATAGTAATGCTAACAATCAATTTAACCTGATCAAGGTGCTCAAAATTTATCTTTAACAAACAGACAAGATTATTAATTCAGTGAGTTTTGAGATTAATTCCTTGAAAACATATTCCTCTTCTTCTTCTAATACATGAGAAGCGACTAGATTAACTAGTTATTGGCATTAATATCCTCCCTTCTGAAGCAAAAGAGAATTACAATCTCCATTTCAACGCTGGGGAAATTATGGCAAGAAAGCATTCTAATTCATAGTAGAAGTTAATAGCATAACTTGGAACAGAAACCTAATTCAGCCTGATCATGAACCATGAGCACATGTTCTGCACATGGGTTACCAAAAGCAGAAACTAAATGCTGAGGCTGGAAAATATAAGCAGAAGAACTAGAGATCTTCCAGTGTGATTACATTCTGCATCTTCATCCACGTTCAGAAAGGTGGCTGATGACTGGGAATTACCAGCAGTACTCAAAGAGCTCCCAAGCACTACAGTTAAAATATTTCAGGACGGTACAGCCTACATCACCAAAATAAAATGCTTTCCCTTAAGGAGTTACCAATTTAATCAAATGGAATCGACATTAGGAGAAAAGCAAGCAAAGGGTGCAGTGAGAAGATCTTTCTGTTGTATAGTCTAGCTAGCAGAATTTGAATATCTGTTTTTAATCTTGTACATACTTGGGCTGGTTTTAATCGTGACAGCATTTCACCAAGGAATTCCAGCACTGAGAGAACTGTGACTGAGTTACAGTCTATTTTGAAAATGATGGCTGGCTTTCATTTAAAAAGATTTAATGTGATGATGTGGTGGTTTTAGGCTAGGCCTTTAAAGTTTAGTTACAGAAAAGTAGAAAAATATAAACAAATCACTACTGGGTGTAAAAAGGAAAACAAAAGATTCTTCCAAGCAAATTCATTGAATAAGTATCTGGAATAAGATGAGCTCTACCATAACAACTGTTTTCCTTTTTTTCTTCTGATGTCTGGCTGTTTTGCTTCGCTCAGGGGAGATAACCTGCTTTATCGGCTGGCTTTGGCTAAGTCTAACTTCTCCACTCCTTTCTCTTGTCCCTTTCATACAGGGGGGGTGAGGGGAAGGCAGGCAAGGAGAAGCTTGTGGCTTTCCCTGGTCCTTGGCCAGGGGGGTCCTTCTGCTGTTTATTAATTGTAAATAACTGTATAATATTGTAAATACTGTGTATTTTGTACAGATTCATTGCATTCCATCATATAGATTTTGCTTGTAAATACAGCTTCATTTGCTTCTAACTGAGTTGGTCTGACAAAGTTAATGTTGGGGGGAGGGGGGGAACTTCAACCCACCACAGATGAAAAATCCACTGCATCACTTAACTGTTTCTAAAACCCATACTAAAATAAGCATCTTATTTTCACTTAAATATTTATTGCCTTCTGAACCACCAGACCTTTTGAAATATGAATTCTTATGTTTCAGAATGAACTTCTAGTACTTTCATAGAACTCTCAAGGGGGAATGGTTTTAAGCTGAAGGAGAGTAGGTTTAGACTGGATCTTAGAAAGAAGTTCTTCAGAATGACAGTGGTGAGACTCTGGAACAGGTTGCCTGGAGTAGCTCTGGAAGCTCCCTCCCTAAAGGTGTTAAAAGCCAGGGTGGATGAGGCCTTGGGCAATGCAGACTGGTTCAGAGGTGTCCCTGCACATGGCAGGGAGGTTGGAGTGGATCATCTCTGATGTCTCCTCCAGCCTGGGCCATTCTATGATTCTAGGATTTTTCTTCTTTTGTACTTAGAGGTGTAATAAGCTGCTTTTTTGTTTGTTTTTGTTTTGGGGGCTTGTTATTGGTTTGGTTTGTTTGTTAAAAAGTTTCATCAGCCACCTGCAGTTGGCTGAGTTCCCTTTTAAAACAAGTTCTCAAAAAAAACCCAAAAAACAAACATAAAAATTACAGCATTAGGAAAACATGCTACACCTACAAGACAGATTTAAAAGTAGCTTCACATTAACTTCAAGAATCATTCAGCAAGGAGGACAGGGAAAACCATATTACTGTTAAATATGAAAGTACTGTGTTCTCTTAGACCTTCAAAATCTATTTTGTTTTGCAAACATGAACTTAAGCAGTGATCTCAACTGCCAGTAAGTAATGTTTTAGAGTTATAATGAAAGCTAATAGAATCAAAGTAGATAGCAGAACCAGTTTACATTACATAAAATACAGTTGTACTTTACTTCAGAACTGTTAATTTGCCTGTTTCCATGGCTCAAGGATTACTAAACAATGGCACTTAGAAGGTACACTTGGAGAAATGCGGCCAAAGCCTGGAGCTCAGCCTTAGCCAAAGAAAAGCCAAGCCTGAGTGCTCTGTAGTAGCTAAGGGCTAGAATTAATGTACTAATATACAAATAACAGAAAACTAACAGCTTGATAGTCATGCCACACTTTTAATTTGGCCACCCATCACTTTTTTAACTCTAGCTTTTCAGAGAGTAGAGCACAGTTGTTGCAAAGGCCCAGTGCAGCACCAAATCATTACTATTTCACCAAGTATTTGTACCTTACCAAACTTGTAACTTCTCCAGTCCATGTAACAAATAGCCTTGTTTCTTCCTTTACTGCCTCAGCAACAAAAAGTGCAACTAGAGAATCCCATTACTTTTTTTTTTTTTTTAAATAAGATGAACTCTTTCCTTACTCGTACAGTAACTAAAACAGCACAAATACTTCCACTCCCACTTGGACCACCTCCTGCAGTGAGGTGGGCCTTCTGTGTCACTCTTAAGTCAAGAATGTCACATAAATGTACCAAAGGGTAGCTGACAAATTTCTTCTTCCACTTTCCCAGAGTCCCACTACACAACTCTGCCATGGACTCTCCCACATTTCACTACACTGGTGTAGCACTACACCAAGGTTCCCACCTTCTCAATGTAGCATTTTAGTCTATCATTGCTACTTAAACAGTTTGTTAAACAGTTACATGGAGTGCAGGTGCAGGCAGTGTGGAGCTGGAAGAGCAGACTCTGGGAGGCCATAATCAACCCACCACAGGGCACAACTGAGCACCTCAGCCAAGATGGTAGCCCCTCAGGGAAAGCATGGGTAGGAAAGAGCAAAACACTGCCTGGCAGTGAGGAAAAAAATGTTGATAAACAGCCCTGCAAGCACACACAGGAGAAGAGATCCTTCAGACACCCCATCAGGGATCCCCTGCAGCTCATGGAGACACAACAACAGAAAAGATACCTACACTGAGGCCTGTGGAGGACCCCAGGTCAAAGCAGGTTTATCCTGAAGGACTGTATTCTGGGGAGGGGCCCAGCACCAAAGCAGTGGAGGGGGAAAGCACACAGGGAAGAAGCAACAGAGAGGACCTGTTATGGACTGATCACATCCCCACTTCCCACTCCCCTGTGCTGCTTGGAGTATCAAGGAGATAGAGGAGTCAGAAAGGAACAGTGTTGAGTCTGGGATAAAGGACAGTTAAAGATGTTTTAATTTGGTTTTGTTTCTCACTATCCACACGTATTTTAACTGGTGATAAATCAATTTTCCTCAAGTCTGTTTTGTCCATGACATTAATTGTTCTGAATTCTCCCTTATCTCAATCCATAAGCCTCCCCCTCCCCAATTCCCCACCCCATCTTCTCCTCTATCTTGTTGAGGAGGAAAATCAGTAAGCAGCTGTGTGGGCATCTGGCAGCCAACCAAGGTCAACCCATGACAACATACTAACTTATTTGAAGAAACCAGTATTCCGTATGTAGATGATTCTGACCCTTCAGGAAATACTAGAGACTAGGAATACTAGGAAATGCCATAGAATTAGAACTAGAGACTAGGAATACTAGGAAATGTCATAGAATTAGAAAACCCATGAACAGACAAAACTGTTCTGACTTACAAATTATTTTTTTATTATATAAATAATTAAATTATGAGTGGACTGACTCATAGACAAATTACCAGACTTTGGCTTCTGCTCTTCTGGCACACAAGAAGAACATGACACACTTAAGAGGACTTGGCCAAAGTTCTCTAAAACCCAATATAGTGAATAAATAACTAATGTCACATTACAGTCAAGGAGACTTTGACAAACTGTTAAAAAAACAAACAAACAACAACAAAACTCCCACATAAATCCACAGTGCCTGTTCTACTTCAAGTAGGAAGCGCATAAATAAGCAGCACCTGCTCTAAATGATACAACTCAGTAATCCTCTTCAGCCTCTCTGAAACTGAAGATCACCTAAAGGCAGGCGCCTTCAGCAGAGTAGTTCAAGAAGTTTATTACTAAAACAATACATAAAATAGTTCCCAGGTGAATATTAAAGAACAATCTTAAGTGTAAAGCAGCTGGCGTACTGCAAGGAGTTAGTTACTAAAGCTTCTTTTCTTCTATAAAGCTTCTATAGAGCTTTATGTGGATGGACACAGAACTCTTCACCATGAGTAGGATCACTGGTTCTCAGCCTCACAGAAAATTAAATACTTCCTTTAAAACCAACCCAGTTAAAGCAATGGTATTTAGTTAGACAAACAGAAAGACATTATTTGGGGGGAAAAAAAAAATAATTTCCAAAGACATATCTGATCTTACCTAAGCACAGTAGCATACTGTTTAACACAAATATGCTTCCACTGTTTAACACAAATATGCTTCCAACAGACAACAGGAAGGCAAAATAGCACTTTAAAAAGCAGATTTATTAGGAAAAAATGATGCAAATGTTGTATGAGCAGACAGTGAAACTTCCTTTACTATTTTTCACATAGTGATAAGGTCAGCCCCTTAAGGCATTTGTAAAAGTAAGGTATTTCCTTAGTACACAGAAGGTTGCTTATCTGACAGCTACCTATGGAGGACAAAGGATTCTCTTAAATGTTCATGAACACAAAAGTTACATGAAGCTTTAAGAAGGAATTAAGTACCTCAAAGCTCAATTACTAGAGGCAATGTCTTCTATTTAAAATATGCTTAAGAATACACTAATGAACTGAAGTAAAAAGGGCTTAACTGCATAAGGCTGGGTATATTGCAAATGAAGGTTATTTTCCCATTTCCTTTTTCCATCAGGCTGCTGCTTCCCCTCCAAAATACCTAGAAGAAATTTTCACAGAGGAGCAAAACCATTGCAGGTGTGTCCACAACACTAGGCAACTGAGATATGCAAGAATGTCTTGCAAGATGAGATGGTAGACATATATAAAAATGGAAGTGTATTTCACATTATAAATTTTATTTCTATATTAAACCAAATTATCAAATTACTGCAAGTGCTAGTGAATGGCACAAAAAATTGTGCAAGGGCACGTCACAAGTTTCCTTTCCAGATAACATCTGTGCTTTCTGTTAGCTCCAAATAAGCACCTGAAGTTTCAATCCTTGATTAAAGACTCTTCAAATGTTAAGATAGAGGGACAGAAATAATCCTGCCGAATATATCACCAGTGGTAATAAGTTCAGAGAAAGCAAAGCAATTATAAAAACAGACACATAAAAAAGTGAGGCTTTCAATGTATTTCACTGGAGCTGAGGTGCATGTATTTACACAACAGACTCCTTCGAAGAACACATGCGCTGAGGTCAAAGTTCTCACTACAAAAAGAGCCAGGTAGAAGTATGAGTTTATTGGAAGGACAGATATCAGCTTTTAGACATAACAAGATGGATGTTGCAAACACTATCCTGCAGCAGCACTTTCTAACTGCTGAGCAGTTGAGGGAGCAACAGGATCACTCAAACACAGTGTCATCAAGTTCCAGGCTAGAAATGGACTGCATATCTGACAAGAGCTGGGAATCATTTCAAACCTATGCAAGACAGAACCAGAAAATGCACACAAAGTAACTATGAGGGAAAAAAATTAGATACAGAAGACAGGATCTTTTTTTAAATAAGATACATATATCAAGCAGTTATAAGAGATGTTCATTCTCACTATATAAATAATTATAGCTGGTAAGACAGCTTCTCTGAAGAATGCGAGATACAGGGAGAGGGTACCACATGCACAGGTATTTTACTTGCTGCATTTGCAAAGCAAGCTACTTTGTTATGGGCCTTCTGTAAATGGTATTATTAACCATATAGATGTCAAAGACAAGTCATTCTCTGTACTGAAATGCTTTAATACCTCACTCCAGGATAAAAATTCCTTTCCATAAAGAGGATAAGAACATTAACATTACTGTTAGTGCTAATGGTTTATTTACTGTAAGTCACAAAACTGCAGCATGGGAAGGTTTATTTACCATAGCTTACAAGTTTCTCCCCTGTGGGTACTTCAGAAGTCATCTGTTTTTCAGTACCTAATAATCAGGAAAATTTGTTACAAGTCACATTACAGTTTTGGTGTTGTCTTTGACTAGGGAAAAAAAAAAATCAAGTTGCAAAACTGTAATACAATGCTCTGATTTCCCAAAATAATAAGTCTAAAACCCAAGTTTGATTTGTGCAGAAAATGAAGACAGCTATGAAAACAAGCTTTCTGAACTCTGTAACACCTCACACATTTTCAAGTTTTTCACATGTCAAATACTAATCAGTGCCCAACTACAGTTCTGCAGGTATCTTACAGTAGGATTCTTATTCACTGAAGTTGTGTGGTGGCAGCAGGTTGATTACTATGAATAAACACTGAACTTTGCTTCCTCAAAAGACTTGTTTCCTCAGCAAAGACAGTCACAGAAAAAAAGTGAAGAGATGAAAATTACATGGGGAGCAGTAAAGAAAGGTCACAGAGAAGATGGCCAACAAAGAATGAAGTATGAGAAGTCTAATAAAGGCACAGGAAGGGGATGATGCTACAGCAGACTTTATAGCCCATCCACCTCATAGGTCAAACACAACTCAGTGTTTTCTTCCATCAAACTCCCACAGCTCTTACAGCACTCATGCAAAACCACGAAGATTAGCTTCCCATGTTTCACACTTCTGTGAAGAGAACAAATACACTCAGATGTTACATCCATAACCCATAATGACACAACTGAAGTTCTGAAGAGAGAACTTTGTTTTAGGATCTTACTTGCCTAGAGATTAATATATTTCTTTTTAAAAGCAGTCAACAGGATTCTAAGACCCCTCCTTTTTCATCTTCCCTCACAACACAAGCCTGGAATGAGGTTCTTGTAGGACACAGATGTTGAAGAAGAGAAAGACATCAGACATCTTATTAAATGCATAAACTTTTAATTCCTACAGAAATCATCAGTGCTACAGCTCACCCAGACAGTTTTCTCTTGATATGTTTGTTGTCATGGGCTTACTTTGATTCACTGAAAGTCAGTGTCTGTCAAGACAAAGCCATGACATGCAGAGATGCCACCTCCAGTATCAGTTTCAAGAGTTACCAAGTGAAATTCTGGGACCACATCAAGAAATTTACATATCTTCACTTAAATAAGAATTTGTGCTTCAAAATAGAATAGAATAGAATAAACCAGGTTGGAAGAGACCTTCAAGATCATCGCGTCCAACCTATCACCCAACACCACCTAATCAACTAACCCATGTAACCAAGCACCCTGTCAAGTCTCCTCCTGAACACCTCCAGTGACGGCGACTCCACCACCTCCCCAGGCAGCCCATTCCAATGGGCAATCACTCTCTCTGTGTAAAACTTCCTCCTGACCTCCAGCCTGAACTTCCCCTGGCGCAGCCTGAGACTGTGTCCTCTTGTTCTGGTGCTGGCTGCCTGGGAGAAGAGACCAACCTCTGCCTGTTTACAACCCCCCTTCAGGTAGTTGTAGAGAGCAATAAGGTCACCCCTGAGTCTCCTCCTCTCCAGGCTAAGCAGCCCAAGCTCCCTCAGTCTCTCCTCATAGGGCTTGTGTTCCAAGCCCCTCACTAACTTCATTGCCCTTCTCTGGACTCGTTCCAGCAAGTCAAAATCTAATTCTATAAAAAGAGAGGGGGGGAAATCACATTAAAACAAAACACACAAAAAATGGAATCTATAGTGTTTAAGTTACATCATTTTAAAGCCTATGGAGCTGTTTACCTCCTCTCCATTTCTAATCTTGCTACTAATAACATAAAAGCAATTGCAGGATATTATTTCCCATGCTTTGTTAAGAATTACAGCTCAAGGTCCTGAAAAGCTGGTTATGTTTGTGTATCTTCAACATATTTTTCTTTCTTATGGTTTTAAGATTGACAGGATGAAAGACGTAACACTGATAGCAAATGATACACTGATTATATCTAGTCCTTAAACTTAACCTCAATACAGCCCTTTCCTTTATATGCTGAATTCAAGTCCAGGATCAAGCATGCAGCTAAAGCTCAGGAAGAGTCTGAAATAAACAGCTCACATAAATATGTGGTAAAACTGGGGAAAACCAAAACATTTTATTGCATACAACAGAAGAAACATTACATTGTTACATGTATGCTACCATAATATTTCAGTTAATTTAGTTCTCCTGATGCAAAGGATGTTTCTTTGTTTCTTACTTGTAGCAGTGTTAATCTTTCTCAGTTTTAAAACAAGTGGCAGGTTTATGTTTGGGTTTTGTTTGGTTTGGGTATTTTTTTACCAGTTTTGATCTTATCTTAAAATGGGACTTGACATTGTTTTTCCCCCCTATTTTAAGTGACTGTAATCTACTAATCTAATTCATTCTCCTAAACCACTCAGGTTTTCAGCATGGAGAATACAGTATCCATGGGAGATAACTGGTGACAGAACAAGAGGACACAGTCTCAAGCTGTGCCAGGAGAAGTTTAGGCTTGAGGTGAGAAGAAAGTTCTTCACAGAGAGAGTCATTTGTCATTGGATTGGGTTGCCCAGGGAGGTGGTGGAGTCACCATCCCTTGAGGTGTTCAAGGGGGGATTGGACATGTCACTTGGTGCCATGGTTTAGTAGTCATGAGGTGTTGGGTGACAGGTTGGACTTGATGATTCTTGAGGTCTTTTTCAACCTTACTGATTCTATAACGAACTCAGCTGTAACTTCCTACAAATTCAAAACACTAACTTAATAAAACTTAGAATACTAAGCATACTAATACAGCCATAAAATACTATTTCTAGGTACCAAACACCTTTTCATTGGAAGGAAACCACTCCACTTCAATAACAGGATGATATCTGCAGGTCATGAATCAGGTTTACGTGCGTGTGTACACACAGATATATAGGCACGCACACACTTTCCCCCACCCCCACCCCAAGCAAAGAAATAGCAGAGATCTGCAGTTTAAGATTATAAATTACATTTCTTCATGCAAGAATGATAGATAAGAAAATTTTGTGCAACTTACATCATAGGAGGAATAAAAGTTTGCACAACTTGTAGCTCACATGTGCCATAGTGGATTAAAACAGACTCACAGAATATTAGGAGTTGGAAGGTATCTTGAAAGATCATCTAGCCCAACACCCCTGCCAGGGCAGGATCCCCTAGACCAGGTCACACAGCAATGTGTCCAGACCAGTTTTTAATATCTCCACAGGAGACTCCACAACCTCTCTGGGCAGCCCATTCCTGCGTTTTGTCACCCTCACAGTGAAAAAGTTTTTCCTTATGTTCACATGAAACCTCTTATGCCCTATCTTGCACCCATTGCCCCTTGTCCTATCATTGTCCTATCAAAAACCAACAGTCAAAATAATTACTGCAACTATTAATGTACTTTCACTCTTGAATCAGGCTTACCTTATTTCTCACCCAGGCTTGTTAAAAATAGGGGCAAGTTTACCTCAAAAATTGAGTCTTGTGACTCCAAATGAAGATTTTCTGCAGGAGAGATCACCAGAAGAGGGCTGGGGACAGCTGTGAAGGAAGCTTGAAATAGCAGAGGCTAGCATAATTGGCAGTACATTCAGCAATAATTTTTCAGCTCACACTAGCTGGCTTCAGCACAACACAGCATACTGTAAGAGATGGCAACTCACAAGATTTTAAAAATAAACTGTGCATTCTAAAAATACACTTCTGATTATTTACCTTTGGAATTAAGACCTGAAAAAAGAAAATGGGCATTACAATGTAGCATTCACTCCTTCACCAATCATTACAGCTAATGATACCTTCTAAAATGGCAAGCAAGATTTTGTTGTATCACCTGTCTGTAGGAGAAATGTAAGCTAAAGATACTTTACACTAAAAATAAAGCTGTCAATATTTCAACTATTCACAAACCCAGTGCTTACAGTGCTTACAATACTCCAGTGCTTACAATCAAACCTACATCACACAAAAAAAGTCTCAAAAGCTCAGTCTAATTCCAAACTCTCCTGAAAAATAGACATGGCATTTACTGACAGTTGAAATGAAAAAAAACAACCAAAAAAAAACCCCACAAACCCCAACACCCCACTAAAACTTGCTGGAGAGTAGAGCAGGCTAATTGTAGGGGCAAAAGCCCTAAACTTTTGCATCAAAATTAACTTGTCTCCCTTTGGGGAACTAAAAAGGACATCAAAACAATGAATATGTATCTAAGAACCAGCAGAGGCTCTAAGTACGACAAGTATGATACGTAACATTCTCTACCAGGTATGTTTGGTTCCAAAACTGCGAACAAGCTCTGTGGCACAGTAAATTATAAGAAGTGTGGAACACAGCAAGAGTAAGATTGTTATTTTTGCCTGAAACCCAAGTGACAATAACTAATTTTCATAAAGCACTAGTTTCTATTGCTTTTAAAGCTTCCAGAGCAGCACTAACATAAGTCTCATACATAAGCCAAATCAACTTTCCTTCCTCATATAAATGAGCAATAAAGTACTCATAGACATGCAATTATATGAGCATGCCTCACTTCTCAGCTGCTTAAACACTGCTGCTCACAGTTCCAGAACGCAAGTACTCTTTCAAATGTACAGGTGTTTCAGTGTGACTTTTAATCAGGAAACTTCAAATTATGTAAGAAAAAATGCTGTTAGAAATGCCAGTTCACATGCTTAGAGTAAAAAAGCAGCAGAAAGTAATCCTCAGCACAGCCTGCCAGCAAGCATTGCCAAAAGATGCACTGACATTCTCGACTGAATAGGCCATTTACACACACACTTCTTTTATTTTTTCCTTCTTATTTTTAATTCTCCAATAAACAGTGTCCATGACAACCGACTCAAGCTACAGTTCTACTACATGGCAACATTTCATGTTCTTCCTTTCAGACATGCTGAAAGATTTCACTAATTATTTTGACTAACGGTTCTCATAACGCTAAATACATTATGACAATCGAGAGAATAACATAAGTATCTGGAATATACATTTGTCTATGGCTCATTTAATCACTGCATGTACAGATGAGAATTGGAATGCTTGAGGAGTAGGGAGAAAGAAAACAATCCTGCACCTCCAGTTCCTTGGAGAAAGAATTTTGAATTAGGCCCAGCAGGAAAATCAGCATCTTCCAACTCTGTAAGCATTACTTCAGCCTTTTAAAAAGTTCCTGTTGGTTTAACAGCCTAAAAATGAAGTCTTACGGAGACCTCCAGAAATCTAATTGCCAGCAGCCGCTACACTGTCAAAGCATGCAGCATTAACATTCTCAGAGAACTGAAGGGACCATTTGGAAGAATCAAGTTGAAATAGAGGCAAAGAAACTGGGTTACAGCGCAAACACTGAAGACCAGCAAGAGAATTTAATACCTCAGGACAACGTGTACTATTTACTTGTCAGGAAATACTAGGAAGAAATCTACTGTCTAACAACAATGGAAGAGAGTGGTGAACTTTCCTGGAACACAGATTGGGATGTCAGAGCTAAAGCTAGAAATGACAGCTGGTGGCCCACATCACTCTACACAGGGTAGTAAGTTTTCTGTTTTATTCACCTGTCCCTTTATATTAACCTGCTTCAGAATCTGAGTAGTCTTCCAGGGACATGAATTTCATTGCTAACAATTAAGAAAGCTTCTAAACTAAAACATTGGTAATATTAAGAGAGACCAAAACATACCTGCCTGAACATGCAAACAACATACAGGTTTTAGAACAATCCACATAGCTTGCACCAAAACTTTGAGGAAGGCCATCTCAAACAAAATTCTGAAGTTTGTGAACCACCCTGAACATAGCCTACCTTTTGGACAGATTTCTTTTTTAATCATAAAAATATTCATTTCTGAATAAAAAAATAAATAAATGTCATGATTACATAGACAAATCCCTAGGATTTTATCATCTAGGACTGCATATGACAATTCAGTTGAACCCTGGAAAAGATTCTCTCTGTGACAGGACAATTGATCTGCTTTGGAAAACAGCAATTTCGGAGTATCAAGCCCCAGCAACATGCCTAAATCATCTGTGAATTAAACACTATAAAGAAAAAAAATGAAGCACACACAAAACAAAACCCAAATAAAACACACACAGACACCCCCCACACACCTTTCCCCCCCCCCAAAAAAAACCAACCACCACCAAAACCAACCAACCAAAACAAGAAACAACCAACCACCTACCCAACAACAAAACCCAAAAAGCTTGTGGGCATCATAGTTATTCCAAGTAGTATCTAATTGTTGCAAGAGAGATCTAATTTTGTTATAGGGCTCCATGCAACGTTAAGTGTGGCAGACCCATATGAGAAATTCAGTTAAACCTCATTTTTTAAATGCTTATCTCTAGATAGGCATACCAACTGAGCAGAAACCACAAAGATACAAGAAAAATGAGCCACAGTATTAAAATGCTGCAGCCTGGCCAAAAATATGAGTAACCACTCACAGTGCCAGAGGTCAAAGTACCCACCACCAACAGCACTGCTCATGCAAGCCATTGAAAACAGTAATAAAGAAGTCCTACAAAGAGGGATTAAACCAGCATCATCCCAAGAGAGAAAGAGCTTAACATCTTTTCAGTTACCTTGCCAATAACCTCCCCACTGTATCCAGCCCACTAACCATTAAAATCTGAAAGAGATAATGGTTCTGTAGCAACCAGCTGTTGAGAGTTTTCAAACAGAATTAACTGAATACAACTGCCAAATATTTCCCAACAAATTCAGTCTATGCCTAGTGGGAAGAGAAAAGCATGTTCACAGCTATGATTCAAGACACAGTTCAAATATGTGTTTGTTGAAGAACTAGCATTGTGGTTTTTTTTAATCAGATAATGAGGAACAGGTAAATAGAAAGACACATAAGATGTAGGCATGCAAGTTGGAATTATTCTGCAAGGACAAACACATCACTCAAGAAGCCTCTTCTCTGGAGTGACACTTCCACAAGACTATTTTCCCCACACTGTTTACTCTCAACACATCAGCAACAGGCCAACTGTACTAATACTTGTCTGTTGCCTGTAAGAGTCTATCAGGGAATCTTCTGGAGATTTAATAGTTACATGAATGTCTGAGCTCCACAGTAGCAGCTGCACACATATGTAATTGGGTTTTGTAAGCTCTCAAAATAAAGCAGTAATTTTATTGTCTCTGTGTTTAGATGAAACAACTGCTTTAAGTCTGCTGATGTACGTATCTATAGAACAGTTCTGCAAGACTATTAGCAAAAACATTTCTCTCAGCAAAACAAGAGTGAGACACCATGAGGATTCAAGAGCATGGTTTCCTTTGGCTCATATCCAACACAAGGGAAACCTCTAGGTAATTTACAAAATTAAGAAAAATCAAGCTTCATACTAGGTTTATACACATTGTCCTAAGCTGAATCCTCAGAAGATGTATTTTAGAAATCTATAAATCAAAAGAAAGGTGGAAGCCACCTAAATGGTATCACAACAAAGCTTTGTTTCTATTTAAGTCTTCACTGAATAAAGTCTTTAATGAGACAAAGCTGGCTAATACAAGAGGGAATTATTGGTAGACTATATTCACCTGGTTTCACAATATAGTACAGGGATAACTACTGAAGTCAACAGGTAGACATTTAAAATAACTTAGCTGAGACAGGCTTTCAGTTTTCCTCTCTTTGGCTAATTTTGTTAACCTAGTGTTTTTCCACCTCTTTGCCCTAGCTGTAGTGCATGGCACATCATACGTACCCAAACTGCTTCAGAAAAGTACTCAGGATTGACAGAAAAGCTAAGGGCTTCCTCTTGTACATGGCCTGTTATGGAACTTGAAACTGCTGCTGCCTTCTTAAAAAGGATAATCAGAGCAAACTAAGTTTGTAAATCTGCATAGTGGTCTACTCACATTATTTGTAGCCTTCTGTCCTTTTCTTGCACTTTATATTTACTGTCTTTTGAAATCTCTCTAGCTACAAAGTATCTCAAGTGGAGAATAATTGCATACATTGTTCTCCCTGGAGGATTCAATTAACTTTTGGGTTTTTTTCTTAACAATAATTTCTCCCTTTTTCTTTGCTTTTTGAAGTTAAGAAAGGTTAGGGAAGCAATATAAACCTCCACACACAAGGAAACGACATTTAACAAGAATTGCAGCATGCGGGCTTCCTAGGTTTCATTTCAGTGCACAAAGTTTAGCTGAGTCAGTATTCTTGATTCACAATGCTTGCAGGTTTTTGAGGGTTTGTATTGTTTTAAGTACAAGGACTAAGTTTCTGTCACTGTTTTGAACTTCCCAAGCAGAATGCCTAATTTAGATTACGAAGACAAACATTTAAGTAGTTCAGCACAATTACACTCCCTATATACACTCAGGAAAGCTATTTTAATGTAGTTGGTACCCTGCCCCAGATAGTTTGTACTTTGCTTTTCCTAACAAACCCCAGGTGGTTTAATTCAGGATTGCATCAAAGTAATCCAGGAAAAGCAGGAACTTGGCATTGCCTTAAATTCCAGAAACTCTAGGAATTAAGCAAGTCCATCAGGGAATCCCATTTTCCTTGCGGCTACAGTGTAAATTTCATGCTTAAAGCATGTAGAGCAGGACAAAAATGCAAATTATTTCTGAAGATTCATGCTGTTTCTGATTACAGAAGCTTTAGCATCAGAAGTGCCAAAGGAAGAACACTCCCTCTTACTTCAAAAGACCCCACAAAAAATATCCCACTAAATACAATAGGTAGAAGGTTTATTATTCTGCTCTCAATGGAGCCTACCAAGTACACAGAAATAACTACTAGCTGAAAAGACTACAGTCTTTTAGCCTGCTGAAATTTCAGCTAACATGTCATCCCTGGAAAATGTTCAATTTCTCAAGCCAACAACTAGTAAGAGCCAAGACGCCAAAAGGTCAAAGCTTCAGTTCTCTTATCCCAGCCTACAAAAGCAAATGGAGAGACCAGGAAGAAAAAAAAGAGAAAAACAATTCTACCTACTCCTACCCTTTTTATTCCTACTTCTCTTCCTTTCATGGTATGAACTCCAAAGCCTGTATCAAGACAGAAGCAAAAGCACAGTGAACCAGATCAGATCCTACCAGTTTGTCACCTCCCCATGAAATTCTGAATCCTGAAGTTTTCTGCTGTAGTGTGATATAAAATCAAGCAACAGCATTAAAAAAGAATAAAAATACTATGAGTCTCTGCTGTACAAAAACAGTATTCAAACTAAGAGATCCTGCAGGATCAGATGATGCTCACATCAAAACACTATGCTTTCACCTTTTTTGTTCTAGTCGTGTTTCTTTTAAAGAAAGGATTTATCAAATGTTTTCAAACTCTCCCATTTTTCACCCACAACACCAGCAGCTCTAATCTGAGGGCATTACGATGATCTGATGTTAAAATGGCTAGTCTCAGACAAACACACACACACAAAAATTAATCTGCTTTTGTTAATACAATATTCCTTTATTTCTTCATTTCACATGGTGCGTCAAAGACTATGACTTGGTTTTAGACAGTAGGCTTCCAATCCAAATTTAGCTTTGAAATTCCATTTAACCACCCTGTATGAATGCTATCAATAACTCGTCCACAATCTTCACTGGGATCTTTCCCATAACGCCACCTGAAAACTATTAGGCAACATAAAGAGATTAAAATAAAACTTTGACAAGACTTCCTAAGCTAGAGGAAGAACAGGAACACACACAGAAGTACCAAGGTCTTACATAAGTTTATAGAACATAACAAGTAAGTTCATGCAAGGTTTGGTTGTGGAATTTATTTTATTTAGAAGACAGCTTCACTTAGAGATGCTTCAGGGTTACATAAATACTTATGGGTTTGTTTGCAAGTTCTAAAACAATCTCAGATTAAACTTTTTGGGTTAAATTCACCCAACTAGTTAATACAAATAAGCTACTTTAAGTCATACAATAGCATTTGTCAGCAGTTCAGAAAAACTTTAGAAGTAGTTCACTCAAAAGTATGCAATTTTCCCCCTCCCCCAAAAAAGCCACAAAGCAAAATTGTTTTGCTTGCATTATCTACAGACAGTGTAAGTTTTAAGCAGTCCTTGCAGACGTGGGCACTGATTTTCAATGGTAGTACATTTGCAACATAATGATGCATCTGACACATTAAAGTCAGCACTGCACTTGGAATATTTCACGGCTCTGGTTCACACAAGCAGATTTCAGTTACTGTGCACTTATGTGACTTGTGGTTCATCCATAACTTCTGATTGTGCACAAAGAGTGACTAGTTAAAAAAGCAAGAAACTGTTACAGCAAAAATGCTGCACAAGCCTCAATTCCATTCAGATTATTCTGATAAGAAACATGGTAATGAAGCACGTTCTGAGCATGGATAACACCCTCAGCAGCTTCCTATCAGGAAAGCTGGTTGAGAGACCGTAAGAGAATTATAGCGGAAGGAATCTACTACTAGCATGGGAAGATCCAACTATTTTAGTTCAACTACAGATTTCTTCTTCAGAGGTTCAGGATCACCCTTTGTACCACTAACACCACCTGAAGAGCCCTTAGCACACAGGAATTTTTAAACATTAAGACAGAGTTAATGATACCAACTAAGGCACTGACTCCTTACCACAGCTAGTTAGTTTATCAGTAACGCCAACATTACATCTAGACAAGTGCTTGAAGCAGCACCATTTTCTACCAGACAAAATTAATTTATATTGCATTTCTTAAAATTAGCATATTCTGTTCAGCAGTAGGTTACTATTTGCTCTTTTATGAACATACTATATTGCTTACTGTGGTTTTAAATAGAGTAAGCGGAGAACAGCAGAACATGCAGAAACTTTTAAGCTGGATAATGGATGTTTTCAAGGTTTGTCACTAAACATCTCCGAAATCCATTACGGCCTGCCATGAACTTAAGTATAGATGACCTTACATGAAAACATATTCTGACACTGAATTCATGTTTTGAACTTTTACTCTGAATCTAAGTTTTACAAACTGCAATTAAAGAGAGACAATGACAAAGAACAGTTGGAAAAGAATAGTGGAAAATCTTGCTACATCTTGCTGATTGAACACCTACAGCAACTTAACTCCACACTACATTATTCTAATAAAAAAAAAAAAAATCTTCCTTCTCTTTGTCATTTATCCTGCTGTTTTGCAACTTGACTACATACTGAAGAACGGAGGTAGTGAAACTGAATGCTTCTTTGTGAGAAAATTTTCAGAAGTACTTGGGGTGTAGCTCTATCAACTATTTCCAGTCTATCCTTGTTGGGATTGTCTCTTACAAACATCAACAGAACAAGACCAACAAACAGAACAAAATCAACAAACATCAAAATATAAAGCTTAAAGGGGAAAGAAACACCTGCCAGCCCTCAGGTAATACTGAAATATACAGGGCCATTCAAGAGAAGAAATACAGATCCAAGAGAGGAAAGAAAAAACAACCACCACAAATAACAAAAAATAGATGAGAAGAATGCCGAGTGGAGATGGCAAAGATCTAGGAACGTAAACATTGCAGTAGCACAGACAGTAGATACATCAAAGGACCAGGTCAGAGAATTGCTATGTAAAAAAAGGCATTGGAAGCCCATGGAAATTAAAAAAAAAAAATAAAATCTGCCCATGGTGTAAGTCTCCCTAGCCACCCAAGAAAAGCAATGAACTAAGTTTATCTAATTGGGACTCACGTGTGATTCAAAGAAAAAAGGTCAGAATTTTTGTTCAAGAAATTAAACTATTACCCCATCACTTTTGGCACATGATCAGATCACAAGCAAACAGAAAACAGAACTCTGAAGTTGTCAGCTTTTCTTTATGATTCTCTGTAAGTAAGAGACTCTTACTTCCCCAAAATACCCTGAAGATTTTATGGAAGCTACAGCATGTTACACTGGATAACTGAGCTTCCATATAAATGTCCTCAAACAACACAGGAATCCATACAGAATCTTTTCACAGCTGAAGGCCAGGTACCTGCAGGGAACTCTTCACATTCCATCTACGTATTGCAAAATATTCTCTTTAATAGCCAGCATTTCATGGGTACAAGCACATGTTCATACAGAACTGTTTGCAGGATGAGGGCGTAACAATGCAAAGCTAATATCTAAACACAGGGTAACATAGCTGGAACTAGGATCTGTTCAGCCTTTATCTTACTTGGTTGCAAGACTGACAGAACAGACCAATCCTGCCATGACCTGTTAAAAAAGCTTACTTTAAAAAACATCAACTATTACACCTCACAGTTTACAGGGCAGTCCGTATTCTTGTGCTGATGAATGTGAAATTACAATTATAAGCTATACTACATGAAAAATGTATTTTCACATTTACTTACAAAAGGCTGTTTTTAATAACACCACAACATCTCAGTTGCATCTTCAGTTTTCAGATCAGTCATATGACTAAGCACTAAGTTTCCAAAAGACAACTACAGGTTTTAAATGGTAACATAATATGAAGACAGGCATCACTGATAAGCATCTGAGTGTGCCTGCATAAATTCATCTTGACCTCTGAAAGTTAGATAGGCAACTAACTTAAAACAGCTTCTTCAGCTAAATGGACACCCAAGACTTATAACCTGAATTAGCTTTCTAGTAGTCAGTACTGGATTTCTCCTTTACAGTTCAACTATAAGGACTGCTAACAAATAGTTAATGTGTATTTTGCAAGACAAGCATTATTTAGAAAACAACAGATAACTCTTTTTTTTGCTTTCCCCCATGATAGGTGCTTGCTCTTTCTTTCCAATACAGGCAACTAGACATAATTTAAATATTTTTCTCTTACACTGCTTCTAGGTACTCATAGTGAGAGTTTAAAATACCAGAAATGAACAAAAGTTCTCATCTCTTCAGTGCAACTCTGGCACAGGTACTTTTGGATCTTAACAGGCCTGCAGAATCACAGAAGGAATGCAACAATTTGATTTGCATATGTTACATTTATTGACAAACTAATTGCTTTGCTACATGTTGCAAAACTCTAATGACTACTCAAAACAATTACTGTCTCATTTGAGTGTTCATATATAGTCTTTACCTCAAAATCTTAATACAGTTCCACAGATGTCTCCAATCACAAAGCATGGACAAAGCCAAAAAAATGTTGCCTGCTGGCAAGCTATTATAGGGGTGGTCTTCAAACCCTAATAAAGTTATCAGTACAGAAACTGTCTGTCAGATCTCAGAAACCAGCTCAAGCATGCAGCTTTAATTTTAATGATGAATTATTTTTTTTAGTCCTTTAAGTCTTGAAAATTCTGTTGAAGGTATCTGTGGACAGTTAATACCACAAACATGATTCAGTTATGCCTAACATACCATTCAGTAAAAACAAAAATCATAACACCAAACAGTGACAGAAAGTGACTGCTTTCTTTAAAAAAGCAGGGAGCCAGAACAAGATAAAGTCTGCAGTTAACTGTCAGGGACATTGGGAAACGCAGACTACCTACAGCATGTGTGGTTCTAAATGAAAGTTTCTACTATGAAGGATATATTCCATTAAAAACTTCACTTTCCATTGTTTTATTCTAAGTTGTAAAGGCTGGGAGTTTTGGAAAATACCTTTAGAAAGTATGGCTAAAAGATATGTAAAGTAGCTAACTACTAAATAGGTCCAGAGATACTGCTTTAGATTTCTTAAATGTAGTTTGAGTTAGAAATTTTCTAAATCCTGTAAGTCCTCAAATAGGGCTTGTTAGTTAACTCATGGGTAACTTTAATTATTGTAAATGTTAATTACAATTATGTATGAAAGTATAGAAAGTAACGTGGTACAAAGGAGTATCATCATGAGTCCTCCAGAGAACTTCCAACCATTTCAGGTGGCTCTCTATGAATCTCCTTTCAGAAACCAAAGATCTGAACCTTTTCTATGGATTTGGGAAGCATACTAACAACTGTTATCTTCAAATTGTGCATTAATATGGAGCAAGTAAAACTAACTTTAAATGACACAAAGATAAACCACTCTCCAGTCATTTACAGTAGATTTATTATCCCCAGGTCTAGACTCTTACAAAATATTTAGACAGAGAATCCCAATGGAAATTGGAAGAAGCTACCCATCAAAATACAAAGGAAAACATCTTTAGACAAGAGGTCTTCAACGAAATTATTCTAATAGTATTACCAGGGCTTGCTAAGTCAGAATATTAGTACTACTATATTTATCTGTAATACTAGACCATACCATCAAAGCCATGATTTTCAAGGATTGCCATCACACAACAGCTTACTCTCATAAATCCATAGTACTTAGACTTCAACTGTCAAAACTGTGTTCACCACAAATATCCTGTGGGAACACACAACCACAAAAGACAGAGGAAGGGAACGGAGATTGAGAACTACTGTGAAAGAGAAATATACAGCAGAAATTTAGGTTTCAGGCAAGTAATAATATGATTGTTTCAACATTCCAGACATACATTTTACACAATGCTTGAAAAGTTGACGAAGCAGAGAAAAGGAAAGATGACCACTGAAATGACAACAGAATTAATTTCATTACTTTAGAAACAACACATGAAAAAGGAAAATATAATAACCAACATATCTAAGTTCAACACATTTAGCAGAAGACAACCATTTTGTTTGATTGCAATGAAGAGAATGTTGTAAAAATCAAAAATAAAAGTCCTTCCTTCCTGGGGAAGACAGAGGATACGTCTCTCTACTCCACCCCACATAAAACTACTTAATGTCCCTTCTCTATTCTGGTCATGAAATTAACCCTCAGTATGGGGATCTTCTCCCCATTCCTCAGACTACTGTTTACATTTTCTGTAGCTTTTTTGTTTGCCTTTTTGTTCTACAAATGGAATTCCCACCTTCCTATTTTCCCTGACGTTATCCTACAGAAAACAAAAATTACAATCCATGATTACAGTACAAAGATATACCAGAAAATATCATCACTTGAAATTATCTAATCACTAAACTCACATTCTTGCCTGAACCCAAATCTATCTTAATTGAATGATTAGAGGTATTGAGGGAAGGACATTAAAATTTCCTACCAAATATCTAACAGCAGCAAGAGACAAAACAGGCACTGCAAGTCACTAGTTCATTTTGACATTCCAATCCTCAGATTACTGTATCCAAGTAGGTATTTCACTGAATCGGGCTATAAAGGGAAAATATCAAGAAAACACAGCTACTCTGAAAAGGATCTTATCTGGAAGGAAAGACAGTGGGATATTATAGAGGGAACACTAGAACTGAAAGAATTGTGTTTTGTCAAGCAGCAAGTGCAGAGAGCACCCCGCTCAGCTCAAATGAAGTTGGAGCCTAATACACTGGAGAAACTGTTCAGAAACAGTTCATCTGTACGAAACATGACCCCTGTAAAGCTGCCAAAATCAGTGAGAGCATACAAGTGCTAATCACGCAGCTAAAATGGCTCAAGCTGCTTTAACTCACATGCATGCCCAAGCATAGATGGCCACGTACTTGAAAATATAGTGTGACTGTTTTATTTACCTGTACTTCCATATGCAATCAGTACACCTCCTTATTGTTCACAAGCAAGTACACTCCTCGCTCCAGAAATCTGAATACAACTGACATGCAAGACTCCTCCTTGCCTACTTCATCCCCTCAAGTGGGGAGATGCAGTGTGAGCATTTTAAAGCAGAAAAAAAGAGCTCAGTAATCGACACGTCACAAAAAGAATACTATATAAAAACACCTCCAGGTCATATTCATTGAGAGGATTTACTAGTGACTAGAACAAAAAGCCAAAAGAACAAACAAAAAAAGGTTGTGTCAGGCCGCATGGAATAACAGTGCACAGGCTAATACTGTCCAGGATCACCAGTACCTCAAATACACAGTTTGGGTTTCTGCTTTAGGAAAAAAAAGTACGTATTTGGAGGTTGACTTCAAACACTGTTAAAATACATGGTTATTACCTTAAATATATATTGCATACAAGCTAAACAAAAATCATACTTCAGAATTGAAGAGTGGGAAGAGGTAGCACAAAACTGAGTGTCTCTTGCTTTAACACATACCACACTATGCTAGCTTTTTTACCAACACGAATTATTCACTAAACAATATTATCTAATTATTTATGGAATTATTTCCCCTGTCACGACATCCACGCCACTCAGAAAGTGCTGTTTTCGAAAAGCAAACCCCACATTTCTTTCACAACGAAGAAGCAGATGAAGCAGAACAAAAGACGTACACAGGAAATATTATCCACAAAGTTGTCTAATAATCCGATGCAAGCTGAAGGGACAAAACACCGACCACGGACCGGTTTCCTTTTCCTGACGCCCTGACGACACTCCCTCGTTCCATTGGTCGTGTGCCCTTTTCAAGCCGTAAGGGATGGCATTCCTCTTTCCCTTCGACCGTACGCGTCGAAGGAGCAGGGAGCAAAGAGGACGGAGGCACCAAGAATAATCATGATTTAACGCGGTAAAGGGAAACCCGCTACCTCGCAATCCACGTCCGAGATCCCCCGGAGGACCCGGGTGGCCCACACACGGCTCCCACCGGGTGCGATGGCTGTCTTGTGACGGCGAGGGCTGTGCTATTACCGAGCCAGAACACGCGAACCGGGACGCTCCCCGCGCCGCATTGCCCCGCTTTCCTCTACCCACAAAACCGTAGCTACGAAATCCACCACAGTGAAGCACCCGTCAAAATTAAAAGAATAACCAAAAAAAAAAAAAAAAAAGAAAAGGCCAGCCTGAGGACGAGAAGCAACGGTGCCCGCCACAGCGCGCAGCGGCCGGCGCGCACACACCACCGGCCGGACCCGGACCCGCATGGGGGGCGCATCCCGCGGGCGCCCGCCTCACGGCTCCGGGCCCATCCCTGGGCCGCCCACGCTGGCGACGACCACGGCTAGTGAGGATGAGGAGCGGGGCGACCTGCTCCGTGCCCAGCACTCAGCGCCTGTCAGCGGGCCCAGGCACCAGGACACGCCCGGGCGCCGATAGACGCGGAGACGTGGGGCGACAGCAGCAGCACGGGGCAAAGACATCGATGACCGCCCCCGCGGGTGCCCGCCGGGTGTCGTTGGCCTGGGGTGAACCGTCGCCCCTCCCAGTGAGGATCCCGTCCCCATCCTTTACCCCGTCCCCTCCCGCCGCCGCCGGGCAGTACCTCATATCTGCGCGGGCCGGGGGGCCCTACTCACACCCATGGCGACGGCGGGGGGGATGGAGGAGCCGGACCGGCGTCCGCCACCGCCTCCGCCAAACGCACCATCCCCTCCCGCTGCCTCCTCAGCCACCGTCTGGCGAGCGGCGAGGGGAGGAGCCCTGGCTCGCGCTCGCCCTCACAGCCGCCGTACTGACGCGCGGCTCAGGCCTCTCTCCCGCCCCTCGCGCGACGGGCAAGTGTGTGCCACCAATGAGGAACCGGGAGCACCACGGGGACCCAGCCTTCTCCAGCCAATCCGGGCTCTGTCAGGCCCGTTCTTACGCCGATGGGGTCAGCGGGCAAGCAGTAGAGCCGGGGGCAGGAGGCTTCTGAGCTCCCTTCTCACCTTCAGCGGGATGTGCCTGTGGGGGCTAGGCGGCCCCTTTATTTTGCATAAGGGTAATTCAAAGCGAAAGGACGCTCTCCTCCCCCACTCTGGTAGCGCCCCAGTTGCCGGTCCCGCTCGTGGGAGGTCACACAGGGCAGCTTCTGGGCGCTGCGCCCCGGACGATGTAGCCCACTGGGCGGCACCGCACAGCCTCCTGGGCCGCGTAGTCTCTCTCCTGTTGGGGGCTTTGGAGGGGGGGAGGGGGGAAGGTGTGGTGTTAGGGGTTGCTTGCTCCCGCCTCTCTTGTGGTGAGCGACAGCTTCTCTAGCCACTCCTGCCTTTTCTTTTTTTCCGACTGGCGGCCTCTGTGACCAACCATGAGCTCAAGTGGGGCCTCTCAGGACGTCGGGGTTGGGGACGGGGCGTGAGGGTGGTGTCCGTACTTGCCGGAGGGCAGAGGTGGAAGCGCGGCGGAAGTAGTGGTTTGTCATAGCAACCACCGGTGGCGGCGGTGCTTCCTGTGGGCCGCCCGTGTGTCTTCCCGGCTGCTGGGGCCTTTTCTCTCTGGTGACCTTGGGTGGGATTGGAGTCCCTCGCTTTGGTGTCGTCTCAGGTTTCCTCCGCGCGTGGTCCTCGGCAGGCGCTGAGGGGCTGCTGCGGCGCCGCGGCTGTCGCGGTGCGGAGCCAGAGGCGGGCACTGGTGAGGCATTGGCCACTGTCTCCTCGCTGCCTCCTCCGGTGTGTTAAAGCGCCGGTGGCGCTAACGAAAGCTACCGCAGCATGGCAGCTGCTGTCAAGGGAACGTGTGGGTACTGGGGCCGGAGCGCTCTGAGAAGCCGGCCAAGTGGCCCGGCACCGCCGAGCTTGGGGCCGATAGGGCTTGTGCCAAGCCCCGGCTGAGGGCGGTCTCTTCAACCTCCTGCGTCCCCTAAGGTGTTCGGGCTGGCTGTCAGGAGCAATATAATGGCAGAACGGTTTTCTTCTTTTTCTTGTAATTTGAGGGGCCTTTGTTTTGTTTTGTTTTTCAAAGGCTCCTGATTGTTGCGGACAGCTGAGAAAGTCAAGCTGAGATTTTTAGCGAAGTCCTATGTAAGGTTCCTTTTATTCCTGCGCTAGTTATATTGCCCTTTGCCCTGACGTTGTCTGAACAGGTATTATAGTTTGGTTGTTGTGTCTTTTTTTCAGATCGCTATGAAGGCCTTGTATTGTCAGCAAAATTCGCATGGAGAGGAAATGACATTTGTCTTCCAGGAAAGAGTGAGTTCCGATCATAGTAGCACTATTAATCATTCAATGGAAGAAGAGAGTGTGGCTGAATGCCACAAGAGAATTGAACAGCTAACTCTTTTGTAGATTAAAAAATAAAGAACTGGTTTAATCGTTGCACATACAGACAAGTAAATAAAAGTAGGGGAGGTATATATATATTTTACCATGATCATACAGCACCTGACAAAGACCAGTGCCAGATTTCTCTGCAGTTTTGGTGCCTATACTTTTCAGGGCGGGGAATAATTGCAGGCATAACAAGTGTGACCTGGCTTCACATCTCCTTGTTGGATGTTCTGGTAACCAAAAAAAAAAATCTTAGAAATACAGCTTTAGTAATTTGTCATGTTTAGAGCATTCCTACAGTTATTTTCTTTCATCTTGTGAGTTCTTTGTTGTTAGTGAGGACTGAGATCACAGTTCAGCCTTTTTCTCCAAGGTAAGTTTCTTTGTCTAGCCACCTGTTTTCTTACCACTTAAAGGAACAACAAGAAGACATCTATTTTTCTGTCAAATTTAGATGAAACTATTGTGCTAAAGAGTCTTTGTCAGGTTAATGTAATCATACATTGGGTAAGAGTACACGTGAGCTTGTGGCATATGGATAATAATGGATGTCAGTGAGTATGTTGATGCCTCAAGGGTGTCTGAGCAGTAGAAAAATGCTTGCATCATTTTGATGCTGTGAACCAGTGTTCTTAAATCTCTTCTAGGTACAAAATAAATTACTATAGATACCCATGCATATGCATGTAACTAATAGATACCTAAATATACCTATGAGCCACATAATATCAAAGGGGAACAATATACTACTGGTGAGAATCTTGCTTGAGCTGCTGCAAAGTCCCAGAAATGAAGACCATCTAACAAACTGCCTGAAGAGAAGGATGCAATGAGATAGATGAATTTGATACAACCAAGGTTGTAATCCTGGAGGAGTCTTAGATCTGTTTAAACTAATAGTGAAGTTGTACTTATGCTGAAAAGGGTTTGTTCACCTTCCAGTGGCACATTTTTGTTCACTTTATGAATCATACAGCTATAAGGTGAGATGAGATCAGCTTATTTATCCAGGTGGAAGCTAGTCAGCTTATTTATCCAGGTGGAAACTAGTCATCTGCTACAAACTTGTTCATATGATTGTGATGGGTCTATGCTTGCTAGCTCCAGCACAAAAGAGGAGAATGGGAATATGTAGATACTGGCAACAGGTGAGCCAGACAGCTCTGGTACAGTCTCAGGTAAGCTAAAGCAGATCTTGAAACTGTACTCCAGTGCACAGACTGTCTGCCTACTTACCTATTTAAATCTATTCAGACAGGAACTGCTTGTGCATGTGTAATGACCAGCAGCATGGAACCCTCCTCTTAAATAAAAATAAATGTTGAAAAAAGTGAGGAAAAGGAAAGCTAGTTGGCTGAGGAGACCCTAATAAAACAGAAGGTAGATCGCAAAAAGTCAATAGATTGAATGAAGAATTTCCGTAGCAAAACTTCCTTATGTTGTGCCTGGTCAGTTCCTAATAATGACACACATAAATGATGAGGGAAGGAAGCACTTAACAGCACAAACATTTCATTGTTTCTTTTTGTTCTTAAAACTTGTATTCTTTTATAAAGAAAAGCAATTTTACTGTGTGCATTGCAACGATGCTTAGGCTTATTGAAGTATGCATACCAAAACAATAGTTCCAAAAGACAACGTAGTCTTATATGCACATATATCACATAAATCCCATAGATTCTGACTCTTCTATTGTTGTTGGTTTGAGTTTGGGGGTTTGGTGTTGTTTGTTTTTTTGTTTGGGGTTTTTTGGGGGGCTTTTTGGCTTTGTGTTTTTGTCTGTTTTTTTTTTAACCAGAGATGCAGTGTTCATGTAGTTCAGCAGTTAACAACTTTTCTGTTGTGTGAAACAAAGGGCGAGAGCCCACTCTGGTTTGTTTGAGGAGCTGGGGTCAGTCTGACTGGCAAAACACCTTGCAATTTTGAAGGAACAGCATGTGTTTAATTGAGCTGGGGTAAGGAAAAGATCAGCTCAGTATTCCTTTTACAGAAGTTACTCTTCATGTTGCTAACCCTAGCAGAAAAGTAACAGCTATGTCTTGGAAAAAGGTTTCTTTTTTAAATCACTTAAACACTTAATGTATCTTAACTTCAGCAGTAGAAACAAAGCTCTCCAATAACTTCCTGGTAAGTGTTTCAATCCAACAAACAGCTACACTGCAGACTACAATGTAACAAGGAAATGTATGATTTTGCTGCCGGTACCTGGGCTGACACTACAGCTATGGGGAGTCAGAATTCAACTTGGCATATTAAATACTTTAAAGCAGCAGTACCAAACTACTTAAAATCACTTCAGCTATCAATTTAAAAAATAAATGTTGAAAAAGTAAGGGAAGGCTTCATTAGTAGATCACTTTTGAGTGTAAGGTTTCCATCATTTCTGGGGTTTAACACCAATTCTTATCAGGTCTGTTTCTTTGATGTCATGTAGACTATTTGAATACTTAGTAAGTTTGTCAGACATTCATGTGAAAACTCTCTTAAAATTCTTCATCGCTCTTGCAATATAGAGTTAATATTAAATATTTGCTTCCTTCTATTTGTTAGACACTAGTACATACTAAAATTTTCAGGTAAGGGTGTGATAATGTGCAGAAAATAAACCAACAAACAAACAAAAAAAACCCTCACTAAAATTCCAGAAAAATAATGCCAGTATCTCCTAAGGTTTAGTAAGGTCTAATAGTAATATACATATATAGTCTAAATGACATTGTAAGTATGTTGTGGTATCAGTTTTCTTTTCATTGGAGAAACAAAAGTATGAAACTATGTAAAACAAAAGCAGTGTAGAAAAGTGGTTTCAAGAGCTTCAGAGGATCTGCTAGCACATTCATGTTGCATTGTATAATGTAACATCTGTACATTTGTCCTAGGAAAACCTTCCTCCTCCAGGAGACTATGATGTGAAGGTACAAGTTAGAGCCTGTGCACTGAGCTGGATAGATACAAAGGTATTTGCTTATATTTTTTAATCAAAGCTAGAGGTGTTTATGGTTTCCGTTGAAGATCTAAGCTAGGGCCTTAGCTGGTAATAGGCACAATTCCATTTATGCCATCTGAGGATACAGCTTTACTGCTGAGAAAGAGGCCACAGGATTGATGTGGTATTCTCACATATCTCTTTAAAGGCACCTGTAATTTGGTTCCTGATTTATGGAGAAAGCTCAGCTGTCCTTTGTTAATTCTGTTATAGAAAATCCCTTTTATCATCCTCTGCATACTGACTGGAAATCACAGTTTGGCTTGCCTGATAACAACTCTGGCTTTGTCTTTCTTTTATTTGTTGTTGGGGCTTTTGGTTTTTTATGCGTCTAAATTTAAATACAGAAAATCAGTGCAAAGGTTTTAATATGAAATGAGTAGTGTGTGTACTTTTTTTTTTCTTCTTCCCTAGATAACATTTTTGTAATGGCCCACTTTTCTTACTGTGAATGCCAAACACTGTGTGATGATAATATATATGCATATCTTGAGCCTTAGTAAGAATGTTGTAATCATTATTTTCATTTAGCTTCTCTCAGAAATTAAACTGGAGAAGGAGTTTCTGCCTGTTGGTCGAGAAATTTCTGGAGTTGTATTAGAAGGTGAGTATAATTGCCTTGGGAGAGCCTGGAGTAAGACTTAAGGTCTCATTATCCAGAACAAATAAATACTATTTGTGTGGTACACCTTTAATAGTAGGAACTATTTGCTTGCTTAATGAGGTTTTCCCTGAGTCAATAATTAATACTGAAATGAAAGTAAGAAAAGGAACTGAACTGTAATTCCTGCATATCTGTTCAGAGTTCAAAAGAAAAACTTGCATGGAAACATTCTAAATAAAATCTGATGAGATCTTAAGGTATTCTCTGCACATGCTGTAACAATCTTTAATTTGTCTAAAATCATTTGTTCATAGTGAAGACAGAGTAACACTCAGCAATTTGGGCAGTGTTTCGGTGACACCTCCACCTTTGATACATGGTTTAAAGCCTGGGTCTTTCGAAAACAGATACGTGTGTGTACTTGCGTGTAACGTTTGTGGAGGGGGTGCCAAAGTGAAGTGAATTAAACAGCTGGGTTTGGTATGTGCACATTAATTGGGGGGGGGGGGGGGGGAGGGAATCACTGTCAGGGTATATTTTTATTTTGTGAGCTAGTGCTTTCAAATGCATGTTCAGTTTCTGTTGTAAACATTTGTCTTCATGTCTTCTTTCCTCTTTTTCATATTTCCTTTTTGAGTTGGAAGCAAGGTGACCTTTTTTCAGCCAGATGATGAAGTGGTAGGTAAGTTAACGCTTGTTTGCCTTATCAACTAACATAAGTAGTAATCTTTTCATAACAAATGGCTGAAGTTATAATCATTGCTAAAGATACAATTAGAGATATGTTTTTCAAAGAACAAACTGTTGTCACATGAATAAATTCTTACCAATTAGAATTCTGTACTGAAAGTTCACTCTTATGGAAGTGTTTTGGTTACAAGGATGGAAATTGAGGTCCCCAGCTAGTGTAATTTGTCATAGTCCTGCTGCATCCACCAAATCTTTAACAGTATATGCCTGGATTCAATTAGCTGTGTAAAATATGTGCTCTAAAGGCAATCATCTGAATACATAGACAATTACTTGTAACACTTTCTTTATGTAGTTAATACTTATCTCTTGATTTCTGTGAGTTACAATATCTATATGTTTGTTTCCTCCCTTCTTGAGGGTGATATGAAAATACACTTTTAACTGCTAGTTATTGAAATCTTCTTCAAGCATACTGAAGACTGTTCAGTTTTTTCTCAATGACATCATCTTCTGCTTGAGTAAAGAAATGAAGTGTGGTCCTTATTTAAACATCCAAGTGGGTTCACCAGTTCTTTCCACTGTTTTCTGAGTTGCTAAAAGCAATGCATATTATGAGGTGCTTTGCAGAATGCAAGTCCACATTCAAAAAGAAACACTGATCAAGCTGCTAGTTTTCCAGAATCTTCATTTTTACTACACATGAGAGTTCTTCAAAGCAGACTTGTTTCCCCTCCAACTTAACCACAGGGAGTCCATGTTTTATGACCCTGCTGTGACATTATTGTCAGATAAGCCAATCAGAAAGACAAGCAGTAATCACTACACTACTTTTGTTTGTTGCTTAAAACTGACTTGGGGTCAAAAATCACACAGAAGGTGCTGGGGGCTTTTCTTTCCCTAGTAAAACTTTGGCAGACCTTTTATATCATTAGCGTAAATCTAATGGAGTAAGATGCATGATTATTACTGTTTATTGGCCACAGAAGGTGTGATCCTTACACTAAATGACATTAATGTATCATTTTATGGGGTACAGAAGTGGCTTTGATTAAGTAAGTTGAACAGTTATGACCTGGCATTTTCTGATCTTGCATATGGATTAACATTGAACTATGAGTAGTGTCATTATTGTGAACACTATTACTCACTTGGTTAAATATCTTACTGACCTATGCTGCATCTGTTGAATGTCTGAATATACTCTTTGTGTTTTGATCACCTTATGTTGTAGCTGAAGGAATACAGTTTCAGTATGTAGTTGAAAACAAAACACACACAAAAACCCAACCAAAAAACCCACAAACAACCAAAACTCCTCTGAATATACATCAGTGGATCTGAGAGGTCTAACTAACATTCTAAGTGGCTGCAGGAATTAGGATTCATTCAAATACAGAATAAGTAGTTTGAAGCAGCTGAGCTGCTTCAGAGTAAGTTTGATGTTCAGGCAATGCAATCCTACTTGGGTCATGAAAGAGGCAGATTCATTTTCTCTCAGACTTCCATTTTCTGTGGTTTTTATTCTTGACTACTGCATGTTTGTGAATGCAGGTACAGGAAAGCCAGAATTACACATACAGAAATAGAGAAGTGAAGAAGACAGTGTTAAATATTTTTAGCTTCTTTTGAAAGAAAACCCAGCTCTGTACTGAAAGCTCATAGCATTCATTTTCAAGCAGCTGTTCAACATTGTGCATACAACACAGAGGCCATAAAGACAAAATATAGGAGTGAAATACCTCTGCAGTGGTAAATCTTTCCTAATAAACACACTTCAAAGTTACTATTCCTATGAGTTTATACATAGTTAATGAACAAGATTTAAAAGAAAATGAGCTCTTGACTAATTGTTGGGTTACCTCTGTGTTTATTAACATCAAACTGTCCCAAAATATACAATTGCCAGAAAAAACATTCCTGCTTTAATTTTACAAAATGCCAGTCCTTCTATCAATGAGTATAGCCCTGGTATATACTCTTGCTGAGTTTAACAGTAATAACATGGTCCTTATTTATGAATGTATTCTTTTTAATGTAAGAGTAGTACTGGTGGTCAAGAAGCTCAACATGAGCTCTCAGTGTGCACTTGGAGCCCGCAAAGCCAATCAGATCCTGGGCTGCATCAGGAGAAGTGTGGCCAGCAGGGCAAGGGAGGTGATCCTCCCCCTCTACTCAGCTCTGGTGAGACCCCACCTGGAGTACTGCCTCCAGTTCTGGAGCCCCTATTACAAGAGGGATATGGACATGCTGGAACATGTCCAGAGAAGGGTCACGAGGATGATCAGAGGGCTGGAGCACCTCTTCTATGAGGACAGACTGAAGGAGTTGGGGCTGTTCAGTCTGGAGAAGAGAAGGCTCTGAGGTGGCCTAATTGTGGCCTTCCAGTATCTGAAGGGGGCCTACAAGAAGGCTGGGGAGGGACTTTTCAGGATCTCAGGTAGTGATAGGACTGGGGGGAATGGAATGAAGCTGGAGGTGGGGAGATTCAGGCTGAATGTGAGGAAGAAGTTCTTCACCATGAGAGTGGTGAAGCCCTGGAATGGGTTGTCCAGGGAGGTGGTTGAGGCCCCATCCCTGGAGGTGTTTAAGAGCAGGCTGGATGAGGCTCTGGCCAGGCTGCTCTAGTGTGGGGTGTCCCTGCCCATGGCAGGGGGGTTGGAACTAGATGATCCTTGTGGTCCCTTCCAACCCTGACTGATACTATGATACAGTGCCCTCTGGAAGTATTTGTTGTGTTAAATCATTTGTCTATACCTAAAATTATGCCAAGAACTAGTTCTCACTTTTAAAGTTTTTCTGATGCTTCTTTAATCTTCCAAAGGAGATTTTTTTTTTCCCTTTACACAGTGTATTCTCTTATAGATAATAATTTGTTTGGTTAAGAGAAATACAGTAGGAAAACCTCAGACCAGCCCAAAATCTTCTGAGACATATTCTTGAGTTCCTTTCAAAATTAATCTGTTTTATTTGTTGCTCTCAGAATCTTTTAGCAATCAAATATGCTATGTTCCTCATTAAAATAAGGACAGGAAAAAAATAGTCTGAGAGTTAAATTGGCCACAAACACTTGGAAACATAAACCTAAATACAAATGTACCTGCTTAGATGTACTAATGATTAACTAGATTGCTTGCTGATTCTTCCACGTGCTTTGTCACTCACTACCTAAGTAATTAATGCATGAAAGCCCTATGCTACGTGGAGTATTTCTGACAAGTAAGGTGAAAAACCTCATTTTTCACTTGTATCAAATGCTTGATGTGTATAGCACCCATAAAATAAAGGTATATACCTCCATGTTGGAACTTTGTAAGTATTACAAGGTATACTACAGGGTGGGGTTCTTTAAGATGCTTTCTGTCTTCTCCTCAGTGTAAGGGCCATGCTTTTGTGAGTGGTTTTAGAGACCCTGAAATCAATATGAATTGATAGCAATGTTAAGTGATTCCTTAGAGGCTGTCTTGAGTGTTAGAAGAGAATGTGATTGTTCCTGAACTTTTGCATTTGTCAAGAAAAAGTATGTCTTCATTCTGTGTGTTGCTTTTTCTATAGCAAGATGTTAGGATGCAAATTGGTTAGGGTGCCAAGGCTTATTTTAGTTTACTGTAAGGGAATTTTTCTTAACATTTGAAATGTAATATTGTATTATCAAAATCTGAATGATGTTTTAGGATGGGGACATTCTTTCATACTTCTTTATATTTTGTATGCTAAATAAAGGATTAGAGGATGACTTGAGCTAGGAAAGTAAGACAGAATTGATAGTGATGTTGTAAGACACTGTTCTGTTGTGAGATTCTTGCCCTTCTTGCGTTATTTCCTTATTTCATCATATTGCTGTAGAGAGCTGCTTTTAGGCTTTGTATTGTTATTCTGTAGATAAACCCTTGAGACATCTGCAGATGAGAATTGTGAAAGACTGGAAATAGCAGCCAAGTTTGCTGTGGATTTTAAGCCAAAGCCCTTGCTTTTGGTCAAAGTGGAATGTAAGATTTGGCTGGGAGGGAGAAGATAGTACTGTTCTACCAAAGACAGAGAGTACCTGTGTTCAGAAGACTAATCAGATGCCAGATTGGTGTCCTTTGACCAGCAGAGTTTAAATGCTCTGTTGCAACCAGGATGCTTTTTTTGGTTTGGTGGTGGTTGTTGTTTGCTTTATTTCTGCCTGTTCTGTCTTGCTTTCTCAGTCTTGCCTGGGGGGGTCCATTTTTTTTTTTTCCCCTTCAGTTCCTCATTTCCACTCCAGCTTTTTAAAATGTATGCATTCTTGCCTTATCTTCCTGTGCTTTTCTCTGTCCCTTTTTGCTGCCCTTGCTAACAACACATGTACAGGCATCAGAATGGAAGAATTTATGCTGGATGTTAGGAAGAAGTTCTTCACAGAAAGAGTGACTGGCCATTGGAATGGGTTGCCCAGAGAGGTGGTGGAGTCACCATCACTGGAGGTGTTTAGGAGGGGACTGGATGAGGCACTTGGTGCCATGGTTTATTTGATTAGATAGTGTTGGATGATAGGTTGGACTTGATTATCTCAAAGATCTTTTCCAACCTGGTTAATTCTATTCTGTTTTCAAATCTTCAATTAATTGGTTCAACCTTGAGCCAAATTACTGCATTTCATCCAGAATGTGTATTTTCTATTTCAGCACTGCTTTTAAAGAAGCATCTAGATATAGATATTTAGAAGGAATGGTCTGGTTTGGTCTATTCTATTCTATTCTATTCTATTCTATTCTATTCTATTCTATTCATTTGAGGTACCTGTAGTGGTTTTCAGGCTGTGCCCATCTGCAATGAGAGAGCTCCATTTTCTTCTGTATTAGCTCTGGGCCAGAGTAGAAACAGGACCACTCATCACAGTGAGGGCAGCGTACAATGAGTTCAGAAAAAACCTGATAAAAATGAACCATGCCAGTAGCAAAAATCACTTAGTAGTGTTCCCAAAATGCTGTTTGGAGCACCTCTACCATCTTGTGCACTGTGCCCATATTGATTACAGGCTGTTACATTGCCAGATTTTCTGATCCTGTCATAAAACTGACAAGGCTGACCTTAGTAGTAATACTGAATTAATACTGAATTAAACCACAGACAAAGTGGGAGTTGCAATTTCAGTAGGAGCATGTTTTGGTTATTAGGTCTACTTGTTTCAAATTAAAGGTCTGTGTTCAATTGTATTTTCAGGAATTTTACCCTTGGATTCCGAAGAATCTGGTGTTTGTGAAGTTATTCTAGTCCATGAGCATTACTTGGGTATGTAGTTCATATATTTTGGTAACATTTACTGTATCTTTAGACTTCAGTTTAGCTTCTCTAATAGGAAGCTAATCAGCTTGGACTGCTGGGCAAACTAGTTCTGTATATCAGCATCCACTCAACTCTACCTGTTCATACAAGCTTTGTATACTATGTACTTTTAGGGGTTTTTTCTTGGATGTGACTGTTTAAAGGGTTAATATTTTGCTCAAGCCACAGAATATTACTTTTTTTTTTCCACCCTTTTAAAATTTTTTTCCCCTCCTTCTAACTTCCCTTTCTGTGGGTTCATTGTCTTTTTACTTTATCTTCACAAAATCAAATAAGGAGGAACAAAAAGGATTTTCAGGCATGAGGATCAGAGAAAGCCTAGTACTGAAACATCATTTTCAATTATTGTGAATTTCCAGTTTCCCCTTTCTGGGCATAGAGTGCTTTAATGTTTAGAATACTAAATTCAGGGATAGCTATGCTTCTTCTGACCTTGTTTCATCACGTTGAGCAAGCTATATTTACGCCCAAAATAGTTTGTATTGTTTCTTTGACTGTCCATGAATTCAACTTGCGTAGTTATGAAGTCCTTTAAAGTTGCCTATACCAAAACCAAATCCCTATTTTTATTGCACAGATTATTCTCTCCATGTTTTTGGAGGGGTTGTGTTTGGTTTGGTTTGGTTGCTTGGGGTTATTTGTTTTTCACGTGAGAGGTAAGCAAATAATTATGTTGAGTCATTTGAAGATGATATCTTCCTGACTTGCTATGCCAGTCTTTTCCAAAATAAGCCACGGGCTTCTGGAGATGAAAAAATAAGGTTTCTTCTTTCTAACACTTAAAAGTACAAATCAGGCAAGATGAAATCTAGAAGCCTGTGCTGACTTATCACTGTTTACAGTAACTATAGGCAGAAAATATTTCCAACTTTGTATTACTTTGAGTGGCTTACTCTGTGCTAAGTGGTATGAACTCGGAACTGCACAGAGTGGTGATCCTGGTGATGATCCCTAGAAGGATTTTCCAGCACAATCGTAGATGATCCCAGGTGGTCTCATTGCTTAGGTTGTTTTATAGCTTCTCTGATTCAGGTTACATTGCCAATTCTTAGGCTTAAAGGGAGGGACCAAAGTTTTCCAGTTTTTCTGCTTTCCAGCCTGCCTCAAAAGGACTGCACTTACTGTGTTCAGTTCTATGCTAGACGCTCAGCTGGGCTATGATGATTTTCAAGGTCTGCTAAATCATGTAAAATGGTGTTTGAATTTGTGATTTCCAGTTAATAGAGTACTTAATTAATGTTAACTCCTCCAGCTTTAAAGCACATGGGTAGAATGGGAAAATTCTAAAGTATCTGGTAGGCAGAGAAAACAGAAAACAGAGGTGACAAATGATATTGTGACCTTTATCTCTCTTAAAATGTTTTATAACCTCCAGAAGCTGCTTGTACCCAATGGAGTATGAAATCACACAGCATTGTAGAATGATAGGGTTTAGAAGGCACCTAAGGAGACCATCTAGTCCAACCCTGCTGCCAGAGCAGGTTCACATAGAGCAGATTGCACAGGTCTGCATCCAGGCAGGTTTTGAATGAATCTGGAGATGGAAACACTACCACCTCTCTGGTCACCCTGGTCCAGTGCTCTACTATCCCCAAAGTAAACAAATTCATCCACGTGTTTGGATGGAACTTTGCCATTGCTTTTGGCAGGGGGGTTGGACTTTATGATCTCTGGAGGTTCCTTCCAACCTCTAACATTTTGTGATTACCTCTAGTCCTGTCACTGGGCACCACTGAAACACTGTTCCCATCTTTCTGACACCTACCATTTAACTACTTATAAGCATTGATAAGATCCCCCTCTCAGTCTTCTCCAGGCTAAAAAGCCCCATGTGTCACCCTTTCTTCATAAGATGATCTAGTTCTCTAACTATCTTCATAGTCCTTTGCTGTACCCTCTCAAGCAGTTCCCTGTCCTTGAACAAGGGAGACCAGAACTGCACACAGTAATTCAGGTGAGGCCTTACCAGGGCAGAGATTCTAACCTATAGAGAGGCAAAATTAGGAACTCATGGGTTGTAACTTGGATTGTATGTTCTCTGCATCCAAAATATCTTTGTGAAAAGAGACCTTCTCAGATCATTTCTGTCAGGAGCTATGGTAGGAAGTGCATTTCTTTCTTTTTCCCTGTTCAAATACTGTATTTGAACTTGCTCACCAGAGTGCTACAGAAGCAAACTGATTATTCTTGAAATAACGATTGAGTTTTTCACTCTGAGTCCGTGCAGTTGACCTAACGCTGCCACAAGCCTCAAGGTCAGAATATTGCCTTTGTGAAGTAAATCATAATTAGATATGTAGGTGATTTGACCTGTGTGATGTTCTTTGATGTTTTAGAAATTGATGAAGTCTAAAAACAAAATTCTGAGTGAAATGTCAGGGACTTGCTAGGTGTTTTTCCTGATTGTTGGTTTTTTTTTCCCCCCAAACTTAGTTCGTAAACCAGAAAAGGTTTGCTGGGTCGAAGCAGCGGGGACTGTTCGCGATGGTGTCCGAGCCTACACAGCTTTACACTACCTTTCCCAAGTCTCTCCTGGAAAAACTGTCCTTGTAATGGATGGAGCAAGTGTAGGTAACAACTGTGCAATAACTACAATTTCAGAACACAAAGATTGCCTCTGCCATAAATAGTTGTTTTATCACCAGAATAATTGGATTCCTTACAACATATTCAACTTATTGAGCCTCATCTTTCACTCTTGGTAGCACCCTTAACTTAATGTATTAATAGGTAAGGCTCTCCCACATAAGGGACTGAGCCAAGAATACAGTCCTTACATGTTGTGTGGGAAGTGAAGAGAGGTAGTTCTGTTCTGGTGTTTCATATTGACATAGTTTTACCTTAAGCCCTCAGGTGTAACTGGAGGAGAGTGTCTTAATTTTTTTTTAAATACCTTCCCCACCACTGCTCTTTAACTTCTAGATACAAATAATATAATTTGCATTACTGCCATCTTTAGTGCTAGTGATGTGGAGCTTGCCTCAGCAAAGATTCATTAAAGTAAACGTGGCTGGGATTTTTCCTTGGTAGCCCGCCCTTCCTCCAACAAGCAAGCAAGCCCAAAGCTACAAGTTACAGTTGCAGTTACAGTACTTGCATTCCTTAAAGTAGAATCTGAGCTATTTCACTGAAGATAAGAACTATTTAATTACTAGAAGTTTGTTCAGGGCTTCCCAGTCAATGAAAAGACTTTTTTTTTGGCATCAGTTGGAACTAAAGCAGATCTGTGAAAATGCAAATTCCTGGTTCAGACATGTTTTATTGGAGGGGGAAGTTCATTTTTGGATGCTCTCCTCACTTCACCTGAATGTCCTCTGCAATATCATTTTTCTTAAGCAGCATCAAGTTGTTGCTGTAAGTAAATTCATCTGCCTTTTTCCTTCTGCAGCCATTTGGTACAATAGCTATTCAGTTAGCACAGCACAGAGGAGCTAAAGTAATCTCTACTGCATACAGTCTTGAAGATAAGCAGTACCTGGAGAGGCTCAGACCTCCTGTGGGTAAGTTATATTATTTGGTGCTAAAGTTTATACTAAAGAAGGTCTCAAAATAATTTTTTTTTTCTGTTTAGGCTGGAGACTTGTTTCAGTAGCTGAAAACTGAAATGCAAGTTAATAAACTGTCTAATTGAACAGTTTTAAATTTTAATCTGTACTCCATAGGTATTTAATTTCTGGTTTAGGCGTATGCAATGGCATCTTAATTCTTCATTTATATTGTAATGATTGTCAGTATTTTCCATCTCACACAACAGTGCTTGAGTGCTGCCTTTTATCCTAAGTACTCCAGAAGTCTTTTCATTTTACAAACCTGTTGCTTGTGAACATGAAGAAAGCATTACTGAATCGCCAGTATCACAATGTGTAATCTAGGTACCTGAGACAGAGTTCACATGTAACCATATACTTGAGATAAAGTATTCAGCAGACTCAAATTACTACTAATAGTATTTTATCAAGCTGTGTGGCAGCTGAGGACACAGTCTCAGGCTGCACTGGGGAGGTTTAGGTTGGATGTTAGGAAGAAGTTCTATACAGAGAGAGTGATTGCCCATTGGAATGGGCTGCCTGGGGAGGTGGTGGAGTCGCCCTCATTGGAGGTTTTCAGGAGGAGACTTGATGGGGTGCTTGGTGCCATGGGTTAGTTGTTTAGGTGGGTTGGATTGGTTGATGGGTTGGACGGGATGATCTTGAAGGTCTCTTCCAACCTGGTTTATTCTATGTAATTCTATGTTTCAAGTACCATTGGACTCGCTCTTAAGAGGTCTTTTCCAATGCAAACAATTCTATGATTCTATAACTGTAGTTGGACATTCAAAAGCTCTGCATTTTCCTATTTTATAAAGAAGTTTTGTATTAGAAGTAATATATGCATTCATCTATGACTTTTCCATTTCTTCTCCTTGCACTTAAGTTTGGGGGGTGCTGTTCCCTCAAAGTAACAGGGCTGTTTGGACCATAGTCCATGTAGAAGCTACTAGCATGTTCCCTGAGCAAGCTTTTTCTTACTTCCATGCCACACAGTGGAGGAAAGTAGAATATTTATATATTGAGGCAGCTTTAAAATAGAATAGAATAGAATAAACCAGGTTGGAAGAGACCTTCAAGATCATCGTGTCCAACCTATCAAATGAAGGATGGCACTGCGAAGTCCGTGCTTATTGTAGTCCATGACCTTTGCTGTGCAGTGAATAAAAGGTAAAACCAGTTTGTGATAATGATTCCTTCCTCAAAATGCAGACTGACACAGAATAATCACCAAGTTTGCTTTTTTTAGTGTGATTTTTGTTGTCATTTAAGGAAGTATATGTAAGAGTAGCTGTGTCTCTTGCAAGAATGCCTTTGTAGGAAAAGCGTTGTGTAATCAGTTGCCACATCTAAAATAATTCCAAATATATATATATGAGTTAGGGTGAAATGTGATTAGAAAGATAACATCAAGGTTAACTGTCCATGACTAACTCCTTTGTTGTTTACCATGGTAATATTGTTAGCAGCCTTGGCTTTCCAAATGGAGAGCTAGAGCAGTTTCCAAATGTTTCTTGTTCTTAGTGATGCACTAAAACCAGGCGTTGCTGATATGCAGGTGCATATGTTGTTATCCTTCGGTTCTTCTTGCTGGCTCAAGGATAGTAAGCTAGCAGAGGGATGAAATAAGCCAGAGCTGCTCCTTAGGCATGGAAAGAGCAGAGTTCTTGTCAATTCCTTTCTGGCTCTGGAGAACAGAACTGGCAGTGGAAGCATAGAGACAACACAGTGTGCATGTGCATTCTTGGACTGCATGTTCACACACATCTGCAGCATGGGAGGATGATTCACTTCCAGCCTACTGAGTATTTAGAAGTATTTGGAGAGCTGATAATGCAGCAGGAAGTGGAGTACTGTGCAGAGGTTGTTACATAAGAGCAGGGAGAGAGACACCTTTGCTGTCTGGCCTTAATGATCTTCAATAGGGAACTGCAAAATTTTGTGTTGGGAATGTAATAGCTTCTTCTAAGGTCTTCTTTCCCCAGATTTTTATATTACCTCTTTTCTTCTTTCTTCTTTTTTTCCTCTCTTTTTTTCTACTTTGCAAAAAAAACCCAAAAACTATTTTTTTTGCCTTTTTGTATTTCTGAAGTCTTTTTTACTCTAAGAGTAGAGATTACAGAGATCAGAACTCAAAGCATTTTTGTCTATGCTGTTGATATGTAGAGGTTTGTTATGCCAGGGTGAAAGAGTAAATACAAACAACCTAAAACTTTGCTTTGTAGTGTTTTATGGGTACATTTCACTAATGATATGACAACTTTATTAGCTAAGAAATGACTTTGCAATTGATTTTTATTGTCATAGTCCTGTCCATACATCTAAACAGGACTTTGTGTTGCTTGGCATATTTACTTCTTGCTGTCATTTTTAAGTTACAGGAATGTTAATAGAAAATAAATGCTCTAAGTAACCACAGGCTAGCTAGCTCTATCTAAGCTAGCTTCTAATGACTCTGGGTGGAGGCTTTTTCAGTTTTGTGTTTGCTTAGTGGGTTTTTTTTTCCATTTGTTCTGTATCAAGGCCTATCAGTTGTCAATGAGCAGCAGTTTGTGTTATCAATGTACAGCATAAGTAGCTGCTTCAGTAAAATGGCTGAAGGAATCATCTCTGCAGTGAAAAGGGCATCACTGCTGTTGCATCTCTCTGTGCTTGTTTGCAACAGCAGGAGTCACCAGTTGTGCAAATGTTTGTGGAACATAAACATTGAAGAAAAAGGTTTTAATTGCAGCTTTACTTCAAATAAAGTTATACAATGCAGCATTAAAAAGAGAAACTTTAGAATGTGAAAGCAAAAGCCTCTGGTTTTGCATTTTGGGTTTTTTGGGGGAGCTTGTGTTTTGGATTTATTCTTTTCATAAATAAATATGATTCCAATGCTGGAAATAGAAATTCCTGTTAATGTTTAAGGAGTCACATTTAGACCAACAGGATGGGGTCTTTGCATGTCTCCAGTGAAACAGCCTGTGAAAGTAAACTCTGGTAGCAAGTTAGAATACTGAGATTTCTACTTCTCACCAACAGAGAGAGAAACTGAAGCCTTTTTGGCAGTCAGAATAATGTTGTTTTAGAAGCTGTGCACGTCACAGAAGGAGAAACTGAACTCATTCACAAATGTTTGGGATTTATTTACATAATTTTGCTAAACAGAAATCAGAAAATAATCACACTGATTTAAACCAAACTATTGCATTTCTCCTTGGTAGTCAGGATTTGAGTCTAGTAAATCAGAGTTATTCTCCAAGTGAAACTTTTTGCAGAAGCTTCATACTGTGTGAAATTGCTATGTTAAGGAAAAAAAACCTTTTAACTTCTTGACTGAAGAAACTAATAAGAAAAGCATATTATGGGGTTTTACTTGCATGCAAGGAATGTAACTATCATTATTAAATTAATGTAGCATCTTTCTTGAAATATGACCATGTGTGTTCTCTTTAGCCAGATAATTTGTCTTCAGTCAAAGATTTGAATGGTTGACCTAAGAAATTGAATGCATCTTATGATGTGATTGGAAGGAAGAGCAAATAAACATATACAGTATTCAGTATCACTAAGGTTGGAAGAGACCTCAAAGATCGAGTCCAACCTGTCAAAACCCTAACCCAAACAAAGCTAAGCAAAGCAAAAACATAAAAACCTAACTAACTAAAACTGCAAAGCATTACCTGAATACTTGTTAATGCTGCTCTTAATGACCAGTTTCTTGCAATATTTCTTCTTCCTTTCCATCCCCTGTGATTAAATTCAAGAAGGTATACGTCAGCCTTTAGTGGGTAAGTACACGTTGCAAACTTGAGTTTAATCTGTTGCACGTTGCAATTGTGCCTCCAAATATATCTGAGGTTATTTCCATTATAGATTTCTGAGAAGTCTTTGGCCTGTTTAGTTTCTAAATGTTTGTTCTACCTCACAAATATGAAACAAAACTGAAATCCTTAGCTGCTGCTTTTCTGCCCTAGTTATCCCTGATTTTGTGGTTTATCTTTATAACCATTCATAAACAGGGTGTCACATACGTATGAGAAGAATACATAGTAGGGACTTTCAGAAATATTTCAAGAGGAGATACAAATATTTCCAGTTTATTATGTTTTTACATGTTTACTTCTGAGTTGCACTGGGAGACAGGGTTCCATGCCAGAGAGAATAGATTTTTTTTATTCTCCTCTCTGATGTGAAAGGAAGAGGAAGTGGTGGGTGTTATGTAGAATGAGGAGAGACTTGGAAAGTTCTCCTAAAGCATTACTGCTATGGCTATTTGATAAACAATTTGAAAGTTGGGAGGCATGAAATAAGATACCTCCTTATCTTTTGCCCACATTCTTTTGCTTCAATAACATTGCTGCAATAACTCTAGAACTTGTTATTTTCAAAGGCGCTTCTGGAGAAGAATAGCAAAGAATGAACTTTCAGAAGGATTTATGATAATTACAGTGGCTTACTTCATACTTTCTGGCCTAAAAAGGCTTGGGAGTTTTACTTCTGCATTAAGCTAGCATGTATTTTTTTTTGGTGTTGATCTTGCACTCTATTGTAAAAGGTTTAAAAAAACAATAATTAAGAATTGGCTAGTATTTTGACTTTGCAAACCTGCTTGTAGTACTTTCAAATGTTAGAAACTTTCTCTTCTGCTCTGAACCCAAACCTGACATTTTTATTGCAGTTAACCAAATGCACTGCTCTTTCTAGCTCGAGTGATAGATGTGTCAAATGGAAAGACAGATGTAGCAGAAAGCTGCTTGGAAGAAACAGGTGGCCTGGGAGTTGATATTGTTCTAGATGCTGGAGGTATGTAACTGATGGAAATCTGGTCTTCAGAGAGGGTTTTATTAGCATGATTTACAAGTAATATAGATGGAAGCTGCATGGCCTCAAGTGATTACAATTAGTTGCTTGTTCCCATGCAATCTGATACTGTTAGTCATCTGCTAAATTTGTCTGGAATTGTCCTCTCTTTGAATAGTAAAGAAAATGTGTTTAAGGGGTAGAGCTGGGATGTCACTGTTTATGCTGCCGCCTTCTTTTAACACAAAAATTATGCTGTAATCTCCATGGCTGTCAACCTGTATCCTAAACCACTTGTAACAGGTGGAAACTCTGAAGTCACTAATTTTAGCTGAAATAATGGAAGAGCTTCTTTCCATTAAAATGTGCTAAATATATATTGCATTTCCTAACTCTTCTACTTCAGATAGTCTGGTGTGATTAACAGCATAATTGAGTTCCAGACAGCTGTCTTCCATTGTGTGTGTCCATATACATACATTGCAACTCACTTGTACCTGAAAACATAGAACTGTAAAGAATTCCAAGATATGTGGTTTTGAGTACAGCAAGAGATGAACATTTCCTTCTGAACAGAACTTGCTTTTGAATTTGGACGAATTTGTTCTCCCTCCTGCTTACTCTCCAGTGAAATTGTACAGTGCTGAGGATGAATCAACTTCAAAACCACAGTTGCTGCCTCATAAGCATGATATAATTACTCTTCTTGGTGTTGGGGGACACTGGATAACAACAGAAAAAAATCTTCAGGTAAAGAGTCTGTGGTACAAACAAATTTACTGACACAGTGTGTGTTTGTGTGTATATATGTGTGTGTGTGTGTGAGCTTCTGTCATGGTCTGATGGTTCCCCACTGTTAAGTAATATCAGGTTTTGCTTAAAATTTCACATCCAGAAAGTGGGAAGTACGTAATGGGAAGAGTAATTAATGGTTTGTGGCAGGGGGGGTGGGGAGGGGAGGGGTGTTGAGACAGTTTGCAGGCAGTTTCCTCTGAGATGGTAGTCAGCTATATTAATGGCTTGGCTGTAGGGACAAATTTTGAAGGACCTGTTTTGTTTGTCTCTGGATATTTAACAAGGCAGAAAAGCGTCCTTTAAAACTATAAATATTACAAGTTTGCTAAGCTTTAAGAAGGGGTTTTATGTTTGGTGTTTTATAACCATCTACATAAAATAACTATTTAGCCTTTATTTCTGTATAGGAAAGTGTAACTGAATAACATTTTTTTTTCTTCAATTTGTCCAAGCTGGATCCTCCAGACAGTCATTCCTTGTTTCTTAAAGGAGCCACAGTCTCCTTTCTTAATGATGAGATATGGAACTTGTCCAATATACAGCAAGGGAAGTATCTCTATATCCTTTTGATGGTGATTTTGAATACTGACTGCTAATGTGAATGGATGAAAATATAACCAAGAAACCAAGTAAGAGAGTCTCTTCAGTCATGTAACCACAGGCTTAAAGGTCAAGCACAGTGTAGCTAAAATATAACACACACTCATGTTTTAAGCTATTCTCTGCATTCCTTCTACATACCTATCTTTACATGCTTCTTTAAAAGCAGTGCTGAAATAGAAAATACACATTCTGGATGCCATGCAGTAATTTGGCTCAAGGTTGAACCAAGTAATTGAAGATTAGAAAATGTTCAACAAGGATTTTGTGTTATGCACATGACATTTTGGAATTCTTGTTTTGTTTGTTCTTTTGGCCAGTAGATGAATTATCTGTCAATCTTAATGCAATCAGTTTAACTCTAAAAGTTAACATATTTTGGTTTCATAGCTTTTTTTTTTTCCTTATTTGCAACATTATGTACATAAAATTTCTTGAGCAAAGATGTGGGTGTAGGAAGAGGAATGCCTCCCTTTATTTGCATTACCTACATTTGGTCTTAGGCAGCTGGACTCCCATCTTTCTACTAGCATAGCAGTTTTCAGTGGATCACCTCATGTAATCAAAGGTTTGCCTGTTTATGTCTTTAAGGACCCTCCCTGTCCTGTTCTGTGCTGCACTGCAGATTACGAGATCTGCTGAATCACTTTTGCAGCTTAGCGGCAGAGCAGAGGCAGGTGAGGATTAAGTCATTATATTTGTGAAACAGCTAACTGCACTACAAGGAAGTTCTGCCCTCCTCCCCCTGAACTGTAAAGTAGATTAAGCAAAGTCAGGCACACTAAGGAAATATTTATGGGATGCAGGTTATCATGAATGGGATTTATGGGTTGGTATTTTTGTTGAACACTTACTGAGCAGTTACCCACATGAAAAGCAATCTGACTAAACAGTAAGAGTTCTTCTGTGGTCCCCTGGGGCATCTTTAATAACAACAGTATGTTTTTATCACAACGGGCTTTAGAGTTGAAAGGGAAAAATCTGCTTTGTTTTGCACTGGCTTGGCTTTTGGATCTGTGTATTTTGTGACATTCTTGAGCATATGGAATTAATATCATGTGAAGATACAGCCTGAGCTTCAAACATGAACCAGATTGCTCTTAAAGTGAAGGAAGGCATGTTATTTTTTGAATTTCCTGTGAAGACTAAATGCAGCCTCCTCTGTTGCATTGTCATGAATGATAGTCATTAACTCAAAGACCCCTCACAGATGTGCAGTGCTGCTCCAAGCATTCACAGACTCTGCTGTGTTCCCAACTTCATTTTGATTTTTACCTCGGATGCCTATTTGAATAACAGGGCTGGTAACTGGTGACAGAGTCTGTCACCTTCATTCTGCACAGAAGGGGAAGTTGCCAGTCTGGTTGAGTAATGTATTAGTGTGGGCTACATTTGTCCATCTTAACCCTTTCTTTTTCCTCCTTATTTTATTTCTGCATGCTGTTTCAGGAAAGGAGGCTTCTGATATATAAAGAAGTGCATAAATCTGACCTAAAGATTGGAATTCAGGTTAATTTTCATTTTGCTTTCATTTTGGCTGGTGTTGTATGAATACAGGCCTCTTGCCAGCAAACATGACAATCAAAATATGTAACTGTAGATGCATTCTTACCTTGACAGTCCTCTTAGATACCCATCTTAGAAGATATCATGGAGAAATTATCAAGTAGCATTTTCAGGTGAGAGATTTTTCTATATTTTTTTCTAGTCTTTTTTCCCCCCTTTTTTAAATTCAGAATTAGAAGTAGAAAACTCTTGCCAACACTGTGCTGCAAATTTATAGTAGGATTCTCAGGAAAAGATGCCTCACATAATTTTTATGGAGCAGTTTATGGTCTATTTCTGTTTGTAATGTAGCAGGCTAAGCACAAGGAAATTTGGTCAACCCCACAACTGAGCTGTTCTTTCAAAATTGAACAGAAGCAGCACATTCTTTTCTTCATGGAGAAAGAGCATACATATATCTGACTGCTCAGCAGTGTCTGATTGAGAAATGGTGTTAGCTGGAAAAAATGATAAGTCTGTTTAATGCTCCTCTGAGAAGAATGCTCTACTAGAGAAAAAGACTCCCATAAGAGGTTGGGAATGGAAGATTCGGTGCAGGATACTGTATTGCTATTGAGCAAAAGCCTCACCGCCAACCATTCAATTAATCTGCAATTATTTTTTTCCCCTTCCCTATAAGAAGGATGTCTTTTAATTAACTTCTGTTTCCTGTTTGCTTTAGGGCTCTTCTCTTTCTCTGTGAACCCAGAAAAGCTATAAAACTTCTATTTAAGGAGTAAAGTTTACATAGCGAAAGTAAAGTCTATAGCAGTTGTCCCACAATATTTCTGTTTATCTGAGCACGCTCACCAGACACCTCTAACATATTGTTCCATTTTAGGCCTCAGCTGGATGAACCAATCCCTTTGTATGAAGCCAAAGTTTCTATGGAAATGGTTCAGAAGAACCAAGCACGAAAAAGACAAGTCATCCAGTTCTGACACACAATGGACTGATTTCTAAGCCTGTGGAAGATAAAGAAATGTAATCTATTTGAGAAGTAAATTAGTGTACACTTTCAAATAATCCTGTAACTAGAACTTGAAGATCTTTTGTACCTCAGCACCAATGGTCTGAGAAGCTTCTGTGACTTCAGAGTGTTTTTGTGGATCCACTTGAGCAGGTTATTCCCAGCAGCAGCTTTTAAAGAGACAGTTTTGACATACAAATCTTGTCTGCCCTGCCTCAATTACAAATGTCAGGCATGTTTACAGGCAAACCCATTTGCTGTGTATTTTTTAACCATAAGAAATTAAAGGGGGGGGGGGGGGGAGGGGGGGGCAGAAATCTGGTGTTCTTTATTAGTCCTCTCTTCTACAGCCCTTACCAATAGTCACCTTTATATTTACTTTCTGGTTTTGACTGCATTGAGACTGAGCACTATCTGTGGTACACTTAAAAGTCTTAAATCCCCATTTAACGTTGTTTAATTGCAAGACAGGTAAAATCATCAGAATTGGCAAGGTTGCTAGAGGGGAAGGATATGGTACTGACAGTAAATCTAGAGCCCATATGCTCATACTATTGTGCCATTCAAATGATTGAGGCACTTTATGTATCTTGCTACTGTAATATTGTCTTTAATATCTTTCCAGTAAGACCTTCCTGTGCTGTGTACTTTCACTTCCCCTCTCAACCTCAGTCCCATCCTAGCACAGCTCAAATCTGTTTAGCCAATGTTCTCCATTACCATGAGTCTACTGCAAGTCAGCAGTACGGAAGGAACGGCTGGTTTTCTTCCTTCAAAGCATGCAGCTTCCTACTGCCCTTATCTGAAAGCAGAAATGTATTTTTCTGTTCAGCTGTGCTATTCATTTCCACTCTGTGGATGGCTCAAACAGTGGACACTAGCACTTTAAACCAATATAAGATACTGAAACATTGAGTGAAAATAGATGATCTAGAACCATGATTAATTTGTCTTCTATCAGTCATTTGACTTGTACTAGGTTCTTGTTAAATGATGTAAGGGAAGTGTATAAAAGCATAACTAAACTTACTTTACTACTCATGTGATGTAATGCAGTCTTGAATGTAAGTGATGCTCTTCTGCATGTGTACACACACACCTGAACTGTGTGAATCCTTTGAAATACTCTGAAACTTTGTACCTAACTGCTTATTTTTTTTCCTGATATTAATTTTAGCCTAAATGTTTGCCAAGTAGATCAGAGGAAACAAAATAAGAGTTAATAAGGTCTAATAAAACACAACCAACCAGTGACAGAACTGCAGAAGAAAGATATTTGTAGTGTATTTGAGATCTTTAGTCAGTAGATATCTTGCTCCTAGCTACATATATAAATACCTTTTGAACCCCATGTACAGCTAGCACTGAAGTGGTCTTAGCCTTTCAGCTGGGTCAGATTTTGACTGTTTCTAGGTGGGTGTTAAGTTGCTTATTGGTACATTGTGCTGGCTGAGGTGACTCAGCATTTTCTAATGCTCTTAAATGCTAGCTTTAGCTTGATCAAGAGGCTTCATGAGGCTCCCTAAGCTATTGCTTCCTCTATTGCACACCTGTTGACAGAAGCAAGCAGAAAGTAGGTGTGAGTGTGAGAGCAAGGTTCCCCAGCCCTGGGGGGTAAAGATGCTTACCTGTTCCTTCACAGCTTTGACAAGAAAGTCGTGTGTGCTTCACTGTTACCTGTATGCTGGTCTGACAGCCCCGTGAAGGCTGGCAGTGGTCTGCTGGCAGTGGCCTCCTGGAGCACTGATAATGGTGAGAGGCATGCCAGGAGCTGTGCCAGCTCAGGCTTGTGCCCAGGTTTTGCTGAGGGAGCCTCTGCTCTGGTGCCATGTGAAAGAGGTGTAGAGGGACAGTAAGGACTGTCACATGTCTTCAAAACCAGTTTGCATCTGGATTAGTTTTGTAATCCCTGATGTCGTTGAAAGGTCAGAGCTGCCTGGCCGGGGCTGAATACTGCTCTGGTGGTGAAGGGGGTGGGTGCTTTCCTGCAACACAGTCTGAAAGAAGATACTCAAGCCTGGGCCCTAGCCAGGGCCGTGAATCGCCGTTACAGCTAGATTTCCACCCTAAATACAGAGTGTCGTTAGTCTCATGTTTTGCACAGCTGGAACCATGTCCTGGTGCAGTTAAGTAGCGATTTCCTTGATACCTGGCCGGAGAAATCCAGGCTGCTGTCAGAAACCCATTTGTGTTTTTCAGTAGTACTACTGTTCACATTTACTCTCCGCATCGGGGGGCGGGCGGTGGCGGCGCTGCTCGGGACTGGCAGGAGGAGCTCGCTCAGTCGCCCGGAGGAGTCGCCGCAGTCACGGCGCCTCCGAGCCCCTGGCGGCCAGACGAAATGGCGGCCGCGGCCGCGTTACCTCAGCACCGCCCAGGGGCGGAGCTCAGCCCTTTGCGCGCCAAGCCGGGACAGCGGCTCCCGCCTGGCAGCTGCGCTCCGCACGGCCCTGCCATGGCTGCCCCAGCGGTACCCTGCTACTCGCCCGGCTTCAAGAAGCCGCCGGCGGTACTTCGCCTGAAGCGCAAGCGGTTGCGGAGGAGCGAGCCTGCCGCCTCCGCTTCCCCGCCCTGCGGCGCTCCTCCGCGGGCACCCTCCGCACCGGCCCGCCGAAACCCCTTCTCTAGCCTGGAAAACGCGCCGCGGGCGGCCAGCATCCCCCGGCCGCCGGAGCGGGCCCGGCCGCCGCCGCTGGCAGGAGAGCCCTCTTCGGCAGTGCCTTTCTGGCAGGTAGGGCCGGGCTGTTTCTCTTCGCCCGAGACGGAGTGGGTCGGGAAAGGCGAGGGGAGAAAGGGGAAGGGCCCCGTGGCCAAAGAAGGAGGTGCCCGTGCCAGCAGCCATCGCCCTTAGCCGGCACTCGGCATCGGCGGCCCGGAGCCCCTTCCCCTGAAAAAGCCCGTCCCCGAGCCAGGGGCTTGCCCCGGCTTTGTACGCGGATAGAAGCCGAGCTCTGGCACTTCCGCCGTGTGGGTGCCTTTTGGTCGCACCGAAGGGTGGGCGTTCGCTGCGTGGCTGTGTTTAATATCACTCTTGAAGTTTCACTGCAGGGCATTCTAAAAAACTATCAACGTGATCATTATTTTGCCCTATGTCTTACACTCCTTTTATTTATTCAGCTTTTAGAGCCTGTTTGTGACGATAAACCTGCCCTGAGGCCAGAGCCCGCTGACAGAACTGATGTCCTCGCCCTGACCAACGTATGAAACCCTGCATACTGTTTCTTTACTGTTTTTAGCTGTGCTTAGGTCACAAAAGGCGCTGAAACTGGTTGGCTTGGTATTTAATAGTCCATCTCGCTATAAAATCATGTACTAAAATTTTCCTCAATTGCCTCGATGTTTACTGTTCTGGTGACAATCTCTCTAAAGCCAGCTTGCTGCCTGACATCACTGCTGTTGTAGTTCTCATTGATCGATGTTGTCTTCTTCCAGCTTTATGACTGTGTTTACTATAATTCTCCTGTTTCTTGGTTTTGTGGTTTGTTGAGATAAGGATGTCCTTCCAAGTGAATTATCTCCTGCAGTCTTTTATTCAGCTACAGAAGGGGAACAAACAACTTCACCAGACACATTAGAAGGAGAGAATGCCTGAAAACCAGTGCTCGGAAGGGAATTTTAAGCAGGCAGTGTCTTAACACTGTTACAGGTTCAGAAACTGAAGTTCAAACTAACTTGGCAGAATAGAAAAATGACCTCAGAGAGAACAAACTGTCCTAGATCTCCCTAGTATGGTTTGGGTTTGGTTTGTTGTGGTTTTTTTTGCATCCTGGAGGGAGCAATTTCCCAGAGAGGATGAAATGAAAGAAGTGTTTTGACATGGAAATTCTTGTCTTAGTAAACTTCAGGCTAAGTTTTTTTCTTTTTTGAATCATTCATCCTTTTATCTACTTTGTGACTCCTGTGAATGAAAACTCTCTTCTGCATTTTTATAAGCAGTATAAGGCTGTGTTTCTATTAGAATCTGTTACTGACTGAAATAATCAGTTGAGTACAAACTGTGACTGTGGTTAGCTTATGAAAAGGCAGCCTCTCTGTAACTTGGGATCCAGAAAATCTGCCTGCAAAAGTTGTTGCTTTTTTTCCTTAAGTATGTCTCCTAACTTAATGAGGGTGCTTCCTTGGGATCAAAGTGAGGTAGGCACTGGTTTTGCTGTTACACTGAACTGGACAAAAACATACAGGAGGCATCCTTAACTTGTCTTTTTATAGGCAACTAAACTCCAGATGTTAGCTGAATAGCCATGGTCCAGATTCTGGTCTGCCTGCCAGGAAAGGTATATTAAAACAACATAGTTTCATAGTTTCATTCAGGGTTGGAAGGGACCACAAGGATCATCTAGTTCCAACCCCCCTGCCATGAGAGGAGGCCTAACCATGCTAAAATATGAATAGGTAGCTACACAGGTTTTATAAAGTTTCTATTAGGTTAACTGATGCTGTTTCTGTTTTGTATAAGGACCTTCATTTACCTGTTGCTGCACTTCAAGTTCCCTCCTCCCCAAGACATGAATTTCCTGCAGACTGGAGTATTAAAACACGAGTTCTATTTATGTCTTCTCAACCTTTCACCTGGACAGAACATTTAAAAGCACAAGAGGAAGCTCAAGGATTTGCTCAGCATTGTAGAGCTACAGAAACAAACTTGCCACAGAGCATACAGGTAATACTTCAGAGGGTAGCTCAAAGCTCTAGCTTCGGAAAGGAGAATGTACCTTTGTACCTTTCCTTAAACATGCTGATAGTGAAAACTGGATTCTGCTTTGTTTTGGGCTTCCATTAAGAACAAGGTTTATTCAGACTACTAACCTAATTCCATCCATGGTTTTTATCTGTAAGTGGGTGGTCATTTAACTTCAGCTGTGGAACAGCTGCCAGTTCCTGACCATCTTTCTTTGGTCTGGCTTATGCACAAGACAGGGATTTTTCTTTTAGTATCTTAGTGTCATAGTATCAGTCAGGGTTGGAAGGGACCACAAGGATCATCTAGTTCCAACCTCCCTGCCATGGGCAGGGACACCCCACACTAGATCAGGCTGGCCAGAGCCTCATCCAGCCTGGGCTTAAACACCTCCAGGGACGGGGCCTCAACCACCTCCCTGGACAACCCATTCCAGGGCTTCACCACTCTCATGGGGAAGAACCTCCTCCTCACATCCAGCCTGAATCTCCCCACCTCCAGCTTCATTCCATTCCCCCTAGTCCTATCAGTACCTGAACTACTGAACAACTATCTAACATAGTTACTTTTTTTTAATCCATCATCTGTAATCATTTTCAATCCATGATTTGTAATCCATAATTTGTAATCATTTTTAAATCCATAATAAGTTTTTTTAATCGATCCCTCGCAATGCTGCCTGAAGTAAAGCAACATTGTCCTCAAAAACCATCTTTTAATGTCTAGGAACCAAAGCTGTCGACAGAGCTGCGTTGTGCCTTCCAGCAAAGCCTCGTGTACTGGCTTCACCCTTCGCTGCCGTGGCTGCAGATGTTCCCCCGGATTGGAGCAGATAGAAAGCTAGTTGGAAAGGCCAGTCCTTGGTCACAGGATGAAGGCCTGCAGCAGGTCCTAATGAGTGAGTGGTAAGTGGAACTAAACAATTAATGTATTTAGTAAGAATAAGACTTTTTCTTTCAATTTTTATGAGAAAGCTTTTAATTTTCTATTTTCCAGATAGAATGTTCATTGTTTGGAGGATTAGGTTAGGGAATTACAAGACTAAAGCTACCTTCCACTATTAAACATCCCTCTCCAATCCTAGCTGTTCATTTGGGTAGGATTCCATAAACCCTGTTAGCAGGTTGCCTTTGGTTCATGTAAACCCACGTGCTAGAAAGCAAATATGCTGCAAAAGCACAGCACTCAGCAGCAGGCTGTGCTTCAGAGGAGCACAGCTTCCTAGATCTCGAGTATGCCTGAAAATTGGGCTGCTCGCTCACTATGGTCTCAGAGTTGTGCAGAGTACACACCACAAACACCCAGCCAAATCCAGTCTGTTACATCGATAGCAAAGAATTAACTTCGGTTACAGAATCCTTTTGCTGTAATTCGCAGGTCTGTCAGCTTCACTTCTCTGTACAATCTGCTCAGAGCCAAGCTGTGTCCATATTTCTACGTGTGCAGCTACCAGTTCACTGTTCTGTTCCGTGCGGCTGGTCTTGCGGGAAGTGACGTTATCACAGCTGTCATTTCTCCCACAACTAGGGGTTTAAGGGAAGCCATGAGAAGTGAAGGTAAGGTGAACCAGGCAAACAAGGACCTGAACAGCTGATAAAGTGCATTAGCTGTGGTAGCAAACCATTCATTGCTTGCTTTCCTTCTCTGCTCAAGGCATAGAGTTTTCATTACCTTTGGTAGAGGAAAGTCGAACCAGGAAACAGAAAAGCTCTGATGTCAGCTTGGAAACAGAAGATGTTAACAGCCTCAACACAGACAACAGCACAGAAGATGGAGAGTATGTAGAAAGTCTTCCATGCTGCTAGAATTCAAGGGCACCTGCAGTCTTCTGCACATTGTGTTTGGAAAATAGTTGTAGGAAGTATTGTCCTCCTAAGACTGACTCTGTTTTGCAGGGAGCCAGCTCCAAGTGATGATGATGATGAGGCAAGCTTCTCTTGGCTTGAGGAGATGGGAGTCCAAGACAAGGTTAAGAAACCAGATGCTATTTCTATTAAACTGTATCCTTTGCATGTCAAGGTGCATGACACTGGAAAACCATACAGGTGCTGCCTTTTAGTGCTATAGGTTTATAAAAGCTTTTGAGAAGTTATTTCCAGATACTAATCTTCCCATTGGTGCATATTAAGAGACTCTGTATGTCTTGAGTTTATGGCAAGCATTTCTAGATGCTTTTCTTCTTGGAAGGAAAAGCCACTGGGGGCACAGGGCACAAACTGATCATGTCACCTCCCATGCAGCTTCCCTAGACTCTCATTAGATTTTTGTCTGTTTTGTAAAGAGAAGGATGTGTGTTCCTGGAGGCTAGGTTTACACTTGGAAGCAGTGGGGCATAGTAGGGACACAGGTGTTGCTGCCAGTCTGTATCAGAGGGACTGATTAACTGTCTTCCTCTATCTCCATTTGCACTTGGAGCACTTGGAGATTTTAGTAGTGAAATCAGAAGTTGGGTTCAAGATGCTGCTTAATATTTGCAAAACAAATCTGAGTCAGTGTAGCTTGGTGGGTTATTTGGTTTTGTTTAAATGACTGGATTGGTTAGAAGGGGCATGAGTGGCTTTCTTCTAGAGTAGCACAGCCCTGGCTCTTGGTGTACTGAGGCTTTTCACTTCCTCGTGGTTTTCCTTTGACTCTAGCCAATGTAGTCGTAAGGAGAAGCATGAGGTTAATGTGGATCACAAACCTGAGTCCCTTGCATTAGTGAAAGGAACAAACACATTCACCTTGCTGAACTTCTTGATAAACTGCAAGAGCCTCGTGGCTGTTGCAGGTCCACAAGCAGGGCTGCCACCAACTTTGTTGTCCCCCGTTGCTTTCCGAGGTGGAACAATGCAAACGCTCAAAGTAAGTGACACAACCATCTCTGTTTTCTTCTAAAGGAAAGACAGCCCTTTGGCCAACCAGTAGATCAGTTGCCCTCAGGTACCAGGGAGTAACTATTATTATTACCAGCCCACGTTAGCATGTTTACTGCCTTCTAAATCACCTCTCTCACCTAGATTTCGGCAGCTAAACTGAACTCCCACTATTTCCACTCTTCCCATCCTGAGAAATAAGAAACTATGTGGACTTCCCAGACACTAAAATGGTTCTTAAAAGAACTCTCCTGAAATCTTGTGGGGTCTCAAATTGTTACATCTGCTTGCAACAAGGGAGCCTCTGAATCATAGCTCACCATCTGTTACTGTAAGGAGCTGCTATTAATACAGGTAGTGCAGTCATCTTCCACCAAAAAAGTAGTTTCCACCATTCTGCAGTTAACTTTCTCAATACTGCATACAATTTCTGCACAGCTCAGCTGGTACATTTAGGAGCTGTTACAGAGACACTAAAACCATCACAGTGCTCATGTATTGAGCAGCAAGTTGACAGCAGTATTTTGGACTTGTAATGGGACTGTGGCACTGCAGTATTAAAGTAAGTGGTGTGTCAAAAACTAATCCTATGTGCTTTTGTCTTCAGGCTCGAAGTATAAGTGCCAAAGCCAGGGTCCAGTTAGCATACAAGGATATATCCAGTTTGGAGATTGTAGGCCCTGTCATGCCTCACACTCTGCATTCACTGACCATGCTGCTGAAGTCTGCACAGAGGGGAGCATTCTCTGCCGTTTTGTATACGCATGAGCCAACTGCTGTGTTCAACACTAGCCCTGACAATGCAAGCCCTGCCTTAAATAAGGTAAGGAAACTAGGAGAGTTGTTCCTGTTAGGGGTATCTTCAGTAGGACACTGAGTGACACAAAACTTTCCCTTAATACATGGGGTAACACCCAGTTACTTGTGATCAAGCAGTCTGCCACTGTCTTGGCAGCCCCTGTGGCTTGTCATTCCTTCAGAAATGGAATCATGGGAAATGTAGGGGAGCCCCAGGGGTGCCTAAGTAAGCATTTAAGAACTACAGGTATTTCAAACAGAAACGTCTACTCCATGTCTCTCTTCATGGGAATTTTCCACAGGAAAGCATACACAAAGATCTTCCTGCATGTGGACTGCATCCTAAGACCTTGGATCAACTGAGTCAGTGTCCAACACTGGGAAAATACTCCATCCGCTTTCTGGACATGAAGGATTATGCCTATACCTGGAAGTCCTAGGCATGCTAGTTCCATTTACTGGAAGAGGATCCTCTCCAGGGTGCAGCTGCTGTACTTCATTCTGGTCTACATGGGCAGCACCTATGCAATCCTGGGAGGGATACAAGTGAACTGAATGTTGTGGACAATTGTACATCATCCATCATGAAACACTTTGAAAGCCTTTTGAAGGGAATGCCAGAAGAGGCTCTCAACATCTCCTTTTGTGTTTCAGGAAGCCTTTTTTAAATAAAACTTGATAAAACACGATGATTTGTTTTGTTGGTCTGACTCATGTCCAGGTGGTTTGTATGCCTCATGCACAGCTGTTCTGTGCAGTAACTCCCCATGTCAAACACTCCATGCCTGGGGGAGTTCAGGGTAGTACAAGCTGACTTTTATTTAATTGAAACTACATCTAAAATGCAAATTCCTGAACTTTTCACAGAAGTGAAACTCCAGTGCTAGTGGGAGTGTGGGGAATAGCAGAAGAGGGGGGGTTGCTGAAGCCATAGTTCATTTCCAATCACTTTTTAAGAGGAAGTTAACTCAATGCCTTTCATAGCTGGCTTCTCTGCCTCCACCCATCATAGTCTCTGCTATTGGACTTTGCAGTCTGCTGTGAACCAACTGTTAGCCCAGTGCTATAAGATCAACAACAGCTGCCATGTTCTGGCACACTGTCCCCCCCCAAGCTGTCACACCTGTCAGCTGCTCCTGACCCCAGAGCCAACTACTTTCACTCTGAAAGAGGCAGCACCTTGCCAGGGTGCACTTGAGGAAGTGGCCAGGCCTACTTACAGGGCCAGCACATCTCAATGAGTTGCTGAAAGCAATAGGGAAAAGCAATTCTGTAGCTGCTCCTTGGGGTAAGCAGTTTTAATGAAGCCAATAACCATTCAGGTGTGTGGAGTTGAGCCTGTTTCTAGGAAATGCAGTAATTACTATTAATTCCAGTTCATTTCTGTTTTCAAATTTAGGATGAGTTACCAAGAGGCACTAATGCCAATTAATAGCTTACAGTCATTTAAAGGATCTGAACTGCATTACCTTCTTGTAGTCTGGAAATGTGTAATTACAAAAACTTACAACCAAATCCTTTGCCATGTGCTTTGCACCATTCCCTGAGCTGTGGCTCCATCCTGGTACTGTAAGCTAGATTGGTTTTAAGTCATAGCTTTGCCTGTAACTTCAGAAGCAATTCCAGCTGCTTACAGCTCTGGGATTCAGTGCTGTATGTTCTTCAAGCATATTTGGCTCCAATGAACTGTCCCAAATGTCCTACAGCATTACACTCATAGACTGCTGCTCTTCCACCTGAAGGTCTTTCCAGTAAATGCTGCCCTCATTCCAGATGCTTTTAGAGCAGTAGGGTCAATTTACTTTAACTGTCCAAATGGGTGAATTTTCATCACAACTGTCATTTGTTTGGGAGGACCAGAGACTTCAGCAGTACACTTCATATACTTTTTGCACTTCAAGAAGCAATTTCAAATTTTCCAAAGCACAGGAACTTTACCTTCCTGCTCCTCTGGTCCTTCACTATTTTAAACCTGCCAATCAAAGGAGACTGCCAAGAAATTATTCTGGTGGAAGTTGGCTACAAGTTCTCAGGCACCTGTTTCAAAGTGCTCATCCCTCAAGGGAGGAATGAGAAGCACTTTGAGCAAGGTTTCTCCTAGGGAAACAATTCTGCAAAAAGAGGAAATCCAACAGCCAAATGGGATCACGTTTTCCATCAGCAGGACTCACAGACTGTTCACCTCTCAGACAGCTGAAGTGCTGCGTAAATAACCAGGTTCCAAGAAAGTGTTTCCTAGTTGTTCTTTTTAATAAATCACTACTTATCTATTCCTGCATGCAAAGGACACTCAAACCAATTCAAATGTACAAGTTGTAACAGAAGCACATCGCTGTACTAGCTTGAGATTCAAATACCATTCTAAAGAACAAGGAATGAAACTAAAACAGGAAACCCCCCCCAATCAAGAACTGTTGTAATTAGGGCATCACAGACCTTAACTGTTTGCTTTTTCAGGTCTCCCTTAAGACCAGAAGTTTAAATCCACACACAGTACCACATCTTTAAGGCATGAAAGCCACAATTTGCCTAAACAGTTATTTTTCAAATGGAATCTTAGCCGAACTGCATTCATCTGCCCTTTGCTGCAAAGAAAAGGTAACATGGATCTTTACATTATACATGGGGAATATAAACCAAGAAGAGAACAAAGTAACAAGTACAAGAGAATGAATGTTCCCAGATCTAATACTGTACAGCTGTGAAACCAGTGGACACCATTGATTAAACAGAACGATCAACATCTCTGCTGCTTTAGCTCTACCAAACCAGACATTTAAACAGAAGTCTGATTAAGGGTTGCTCCCACATCCCAAGTTAATTACTTGTAAGTCATACATCCAAAACACAGATTCAGCTAAGACAGATACAATACCCATTTCTCCCAGACATCTTTCCATTGCTGTACCATCATATTTACTTTTGGTTTTCATACACGTTCCAAATGTTCAGCAAATGAAGCAAAGAGAACTTCAAATATTTAGTCAGAGACTGAAGGCAAGAAGCCAAAGGGGAAAAAGTTTAATCAAAGAAAACTACGTCATGAAAATTAACTTAAGCATTTCTAGAGCACTTTGACAGGCTAATAAGGGGAGTTACTTCTTGGAAGTGTGTGGTGGAGAATCAAATACCATTTCTCTGCTGTACACAACACGAGACATTGATCCCTGTCCCTTTAGGGCAAAGAAAGACACCTTGTTCCATTAACAGTTGGCAGAACACACACAAGTCGCCTTAGCTTTGTGGAAGAAGAGGCACTCACCCTTCTTCATCTGTGTTCCTACTGCAGTTGCAAAGGTCATTTGCTGTAGGCCTGGGCACAGCTTTACTGCATACAAACTGTATTTTGTTCCTTCACAGATAAGAATGCAGACAGACCTCAAAAGACTCTTCTGAAGTAAGCACCTCAATTACTTCAGTCCATACAACCCTGGCAATCTGCTTGTAAGTCAATACAACACTGGCAAGAGGTGTGCAATGCTTTTTCCAAGTGAAAGTGCACATAGCTAGAACTAATACTTCTTAAATTAAAAAGAAAGGGGGAGGGAAAAAGAAGTAAGAAAATCTTCCTACATCCTCTTCCTTGTCAAACTGCCAAAACTCTGGATCAGGCTGTCTCCTTGAGGGAAGAGTACCATTAGAGAAAATTCAAGCCCAAGGAGTTCATTTGGTAATAGTCCAAAGCAACCAAAAAGAGCAGGAACTGATTCTGCAACTGGAACAGCTGTTGATAACCTTCATAAAGCGTACTTTGATACTGTGCATGTCTTCACAGAGCTGTCCTGGCGTATGTTGTAATTACTGCTTACTGACCAGTGATTAAGATTATGAACTTGTGCTGCTTTATTGACCAAGTAGGGTACAAGAATTTAAGCATCATTCTATCCCTTCCCTCCCCCCCGAAATCCAGTTGTAGATTTGTTAGAGTTCAAAGTTCACATTAACCACAAATTCATACAATCAACATCAGGCAGTGTGTTAATTGGTTTGGAATAGACAACTCCACCATCTCCCTTCTCAGAACATGCAGGGAGAGTCACCTTTACATCGCAAGTCGCATCGGTTCCATTGCTGGACTTTCTGCCATCCCTTTGAAAGCAAGTCTTTTGCCTAATCAGGTGTGTCCTAGAGCATGGGCTGTGTGGCCAGTCACAGTGCACCACCGAGTTAACCCCCCAGACAAAACTCAAAGAGAAGCCGCAGAGTTAACACTGTACAACAGGGCCACCACCGCGCACCTTCTCACGGGGGTCACAGCACTGGCCCAGTATCTGTCCAGCAGTACACACCAGCCTCAACTAGACTACAGTAAGCCCTGTGACCTTTTACCAGCTGCTGGCAAAAGCCCACAAGCAGCTTTACCGAGACCAGGGAAAACTGCAGCATAGTACAAAACGGTATGAAAGAGTTAACATTCCGTACTGAAGAGGAATCGCATGGGCTTTTAAACGAGGGTTGGTTTGGATTACTGATGCCTCCAGAGTCTGTTGTCTGATTTAGTCATTTTAAGAAATAATTACATCACTAATGTAAACAATATAAACATACCAAAAACTAAGTATGATTTAAATACATTTTGATGGTACAAAAGAAAAACCTGAAGGTGTCTGTACAGTTTTTACAAGGTGGGAATTGCCAATGTATTTACAAACACGAAAGGGCAAAGACCATTTTTTGTGCAGAGTATAATTTTCTGAAATAATGTCAATATAAAAAACAATATCTAGCGGTGTGAGGCACTCCTAAACATGGTGGTATTAACCATGCTTTCCTTTGGTACAAGTCCCATCGCTTGGAGAGCCGCAGTTGCTGCTGTGGCTTTAGCATGCTTCTTATTAAGGCTGGCAAAAGTAGGCCTATATTCATTTCCATTGACTCTCACCTGTTTAGGGAAAGAAAAGGAGGGGAAAAAGGTAGTGTTAGAAAGTGCCTCCTTTACTTCTGGTTCCAGGCGTCCCACAGCTGCTTTAAACATGTTCTCTATCTAATTCCTCCTTAGGGGTAGATAAAATCCACACCTGGTCTGTAAGCACAGTCATTTCCAAACAGTAACTGCTAATGGAAGGTACTCTGTGAAAATACCCACAGCCTAAGTAACTGACAAAACTCACAGGATCATAGAATGATTTGGGTTGGAAGGGACCTTGCTTACTACCTTTGTAACAGTAAGATTTAATATCACAGCAAGAATAGGATACCACAGAGGTTAGTTAGTGAGAGGTGGAATGTGTTTCCTCAATGGATTTACAGATTAATGTGCTTGACAGATTCCATTTGGCCTTATAAACAATAGGATTTTGACACTGCTTAGCAGACCTCAGCCACCCTTGAGGTGGGCTTTTATGTTTTTACGCCCTTCATCGAGGAACCAACAGCAAAGAAGGAGACTCAAACACACCTTAAAGATAAAATGTTTGCGATGATCAGGCCCACTATCATCCACTAACACAAATTCAGGTGGTGACCATCTTCTTTTGTTACAGATCTCCATCAACGCAGAAACCGGGTGTTTACCTTCAAAGACAAAACATGTTTGAGATTCCAATGCCACTACCAAAGCAATCATTTTAAATGGGATGGTTTTTTAGACAAGTCAGAAGCTCACCTGAAAGATCCTTCATCACAACGTAATGTCCAGATCTCTTTTGTGCCTTCTCTCCCACAGCAACAAGCCCTAAACGAAACACAGTGAAGTTTACATTTATGATTCCTGTATTCTCCTCAGTAAAGCAACAATATGTATCAGTGGAGATGAAACTTGCAGACACCACACAACTGCCTTTTCAGAAGTCTCTCAAACCTCCCTTTCATCCAGCTTTATTTTTTCCCCTCCACACTACAAGTAGCAGTCCTCTCAACCACTCTTGACAAACCAGGTAGTAGAAAACTTTGGGTAGTCCTAACTCAAGTCAGGAAATACCCGTGTTTCCATGCCTGCTTTGCAGAAACACTGAACAAGAGACAACTTAAAGCATTATTTGTTTTGTGCAACCCCAAAATCATCCACTACCTTAACAGCTTGCCTCCTCACATACTCAGCATTTGAGGTACTTCCATTAAACACTAAATAAGGAGTGTACTGAGTATGTTCTTTTATGATACAAATAACACAGTGTGGTGCTCTTACAGTATGAGCTCTCTTTATTAACAGAATTCAAGTTATTTGCCCTTCATGTGCAAGTTCACAGCCCAATGACAGTGATTTCCATCACATCTGAATATAAAGCAGCAAAAAGCATGCAGCTGGGTCACAGGTCAATGCAGAGAGCCCAAGTTCCAATGGAAGTCACTGTGAAACACTGAAGCCTAACGTTATTCTTACAAGAGACAAAACATAACACTCACCAAAAATGTATCAAATGCCAGTAACCCACCACACCATGCCTATGAAGTGGCTCAAGTTTCTTTCCATTCATTTTGCCATTATCTTAAATAGATGTAAACTAAATACCTGACCCCTTCAGGATTTCTCAGACTTCAATCTTACAACAGTGTTGTTTCTTACCTCGACTTGTTTCTATTCCTGGCTGTGGTGAATAAAGACAGTGAGATACTGCAATTGTTTCCATTTTCCTCCTGTTCCTTTAGCTTTTTGTAGTTGACATTTTATTTTGTTCTCCTTTAACAGAAAATTCTTCCCTCCTTACCAGATTTTCATCCTAATATTCACGTAACTCCTAAGTAGAGACTTGTCAAGTGGCATGAAACCCTCAGAAAGTACAATCAGTGAAATAAAGTTGTGGGCTTTTTTCTAGAATCTTACAGAATTTAGTATCAAAAATAACCAAAGATTTCCATCCAAAAAGACCCAAACAAAACCAAACCAAAAAATACCCAACACCAAAATTGTTTTCCTCTCCACAATAATACTGCCTCACTCTAAGTTGCCAACACTCGACTTCTACATCTTGTCCTCAGTACCTCAAGAGTGATTCTCAAAATATAAGCAATGGTCTCTGACAAGCTCTGCTGATGAAACAATCCTCTTAGAGCAACCAGCAAAAAGCTCAAGAAGGGTTTGGTTTCAATGCTGTGAGATGACTACAGATCTCACTCAAGTGTCTGAACAGAACAGAGTCTGAGCAAAAGCTCTGGCAAAGTCAGACAACCCTTTGGTTCCTGTCTTAGTGCAGCCTCCTGAGCAATCCCTCAGCAAACTGCTTGTTCCTTTATATGGAGATGTTATTTTTATTTGGGGGATTAAGTTCTCAAAATGTGTTTAAAAGCCCTTGAGAAACAAAAACACAGTGGTTATTTAGTAACAGACAGATTCCTTTTAAACACTTGTAACTCTTCCTTAAACTCCTACATAGAAGCTTAAAAGAAATGTTTTAACACATTCAAGCATCAAAGAATGCCAATGTTTGCGAATGCTGATGTTTGAGAATGCTGATGTTTGAAGTAGCTTTTCAGGTGCTCATCATAAACATACAATCACTGTTCAGTTGCTTCTCTGAAATGCATTAGACCTGCTGCTACTTCCCGATGCAAGTTGTCTCCCTGTACTACAGACTTGGATGGTTTGACGTTAAAACATATTCTCAGTCAACACAGAACACCTTTAGATCTTCTGTGGAAATGTTTAGATTGTATATACAATAATCAAACATTTAGAATAACTTTTAGAATAGAATAAACCAAACCAGGTTGGAAGAGACCTTCAAGATCATCGCGTCCAACCCTTCAACCAATCCAACCCACCTAAACAACTAACCCATGGCACCGAGCACCCCATCAAGTCTCCTCCTGAACACCTCCAATGACAGCGACTCCACCATCTCCCCAGGCAGCCCATTCCAATGGGCAATCACTCTCTCTGTATGGAACTTCTTCCTAACATCCAACCTGAACCTCCCCTGGCACAGCTTGAGACTGTGCCCTCTTGTTCTGGTACTGGCTGCCTGGGAGAAGAGACCATCATCCGCCTGTCTACAACCTCCCTTCAGGTAGTTGTAGAGAGTGATAAGGTCACCCCTGAATCTCCTCCAGGCTTAGCAATCCCAGCTCACTCAGTCTTTCCTCATAGGGCTTGTGTAACACTGAAGCAAAACCTGGCCACCATATTTTCAGATTAGTCTATCAAATGCCACAAAGAGGCATCCTTTAACTCCATCTAACGCTTTCAATTCTTACTGAAGACCAAGCATTCTGAAGCACAAAGAGCAAACGATCTGTTGCAGAATGCCCAGCACAATGAGGACCTGATCCTGTCTCAGGCCTTAGGGCTTGATACTTGAAACTTCAGTATTAAATTCTGTAGTTTTTAAGGAAACTTCTATTAGAAACCACACAAGGATCCTGGGGCACACTTCTAGAAGTGAAAACTTGAGCTGTAACACAGCTGTGTACCACTCAAAATGTTTTTCCTGTTCAAAATATTCACAGGCTGTGCAGCAATACTGCATCTTTCCTGTGACGTGACAAGAAGCAACATAATAAACAGAACTAACTCTTCCCAGCCTCACCACAAAATCCATTACTATGTTACACAGCCTGCTTGAGGAAATAATACTGAAACTGTTCTCTTCCCTCTGAGTTGTAACAATAAAGCTAAACTGAAGGAACTCTTACCAAGAACCCGCAAGTTATTTTGCCTGTGTTAAAAACAGATATGAAAAGTGTATACTGTCATGAATAGTCTCAGGAAACACTTGAGGAAGGGCTTACCTTTTCGATCTGTCTTAAAATCAACCATAATAGGCTCAACGCTGCCTTCCTTGTTTTTCCCAAGTCCTTCTCCTTCTCTCCAGCCCATTTTTCTCATCAGTTGAGCTCCCATTCCTCCAGTTACAGGGGCTGCTCTTAAGAACTGATCCTATCCAGAAAAAGAAAAGTAAAACAAGCGCTGAAGTTAGCACTGTGATTTTTTAAAGGAAGGGGGAGCTTCCAATAAATGTTTCTAACAACCTTTCACAGACTCAATTAAAAAAAAAACACACCTCAGCTTCCTGTACATCAACACTCTGTGTAAACCAGAATTCACGCAGACACACGAGACACAAATCAATAGCTTCCAAAAAGGAACAACTTAAAATTCTAATGCAATCCCCAAAAGTGGCAAGTGACCCATTGCAGACAGAGGTATTTAGCAAAATGGTAACCGTCCAGTTTTTAACCCAGCTACTTTGGCTCCAATGCATCTCTTCTCATCGTGTGAAAGGAGGCAGTGCTAACTGTTTAACTGGCAACATGCGTGCCAAGTGTACCTAGTTGTCGAACAAAATACAAGCACATTTAGTAATGACATTCACATGGTGTTTAGGTGTACTTTAAAGAGTAAAAACAAAAAGGAAGAATTAAAAAAAAAATATATATATATAAAATGAAAGAAAAAAGGGTTTCCCATTTTATTATACAGCAGTTGCACATTCAAGTTCTAAGCCTGAAAATCCACATGAAACACACAAGGTTTTGGTGTTCTTTAAAGGGGAAAAAAAAAACAACAAAGGCGCTTAGCCACACAGGTTTTTGGTTTTTTTTAGCAGCAGTAGTCTTCACATTCTTTCAAATCATCATTAACACAATAGTTGTTAAATGGTGAAAGCTTATCAACAGAAAGTTTAAAAATCTGGTTTGATGTAAAGAACTTTAAAAACTCCTTAAATGTTTACGTACCTAGGCCTCGATGGCCGCAGTGTTGTGAATAGTAGGGCTGGCATTGACCGTGGCAAGAAGGCAGCTACAAGGATTTGACCCTGAAACAAGTTTCCATATAGAGGGGTGAAAGTTCACAGGTTATTCTGTGAACTATCATCTCTCTTCTGCACCCCCCGCTGACCCAAGTAAGTAAGTCAATCATTTCCATCACAGCAAAGAACTGCTTGCCTTAAAATATACAAGGTTACACACTGGCACTGGTAAGTCCGTCCGGTATTTCGCACAGTCGGTTAGATGATACAATGCCTGGTCTTCTTGTGAAGATTTTGCTTACTAGCAAAGCAAATTAATAGAACAACTGAGGGGGGGTTGTTGGTTTGTTTGTTTTGGTGTTTATTTTTTTTCTCCTTTAAGTTGTGCTTGCACAAGTAAGCATTTCCCAGCTTTGGGCAAAGGACTGATCTGACCGGTCCTTGGTTTGGATTTATACATGAACAACACTGAAAGCCTTACTTTTGCAGGTACTAAGGGTAATACATTTTTAAGGGGACTTCAAACTGGCAACTGACATACCCTAGCTGTGTATATGTGTGATCCCCACTAAACATGGTGTTAAAAAGTAAAAAAAAAAAAAATCAAATAAAAAAATGGCTGAAGACTGTGGCAAGACTTCTCCAAACAGTTACCTACTGATCATGCAATTGGATGCTGCATTTACTACGAAAGAGGACTGATGGAAGAGTAGAGAGGCTAAGTGCACCTCTTCAGATCAACTTTTTTCTGACTGGTGCAGACCATGCAGTGTGTGTGTACACAGAGACAATCAGTTTCTTTGATACAAACTGCCTCAATCTATACACCTAGAGTGACTTTTACTTACTTCCATTTTCATCCTCCCCTCTCTTTTCCACGAACCACTCATAAGAAAAGGGCAACCATGCCGAGAATGATACAAACCCCAGTCAATGTCACCCTGGGTTCCGATTCCTCTTTTGCACCTGCTTTGCAATGATAGAATTTTCAATATCAACATCTGTTTCATTATCACCAGTGTGTATTCAGTTCACAAGTGACAGAGTGCAACTTCTTGATGAGGTCGTTTCAGTATTACACAGCTTTCTCATCACACGTGGTTTGGTACTAACTCAGGGGTTAGGAGGGATGTGAAAAAATCAAAGTAGTCCTATTGGTAGTTAAAAAAAAAAAATCAATGCCCTGAGTTCCTACAGAGGAATTATGTAGGAGCCTGAACAAATTCCAAATACTGGAAACAAATAAACAAACAAAAAAGAGTTGTAAATTTCAAAGTGTGGCCCATTAAAAACATGTGCTTTCTAATGTGCGAATTCAGAATCCTATCTGATAACTTCAGGAGGAATTTCTTACATTGTGTTGGCCCTTAAACACATACAGGAGAACCAGGACAGCAGGAAATTAGAAATGAAAGTTGTGTTTCATTATAGAACAGCTGTACTTGTGCCTCAGACTAAAAGGCTCAATGAAGCAATTCTGCTAACTATGAAAGCGAACAGAAGCAGCCTATACTGATTCAGTTTCCTGAAGAAGCAAAGGCAGCCTGCGGCAAAGGGGAAAAGGTAGTTTTGGTGGGTTTGTGAGAATAAATTGGATCCAAGTCTCTAATGTCATCTGAACAATTATCTTTAACTATCTTTGATAAAATAATGTTCTGACAGATGACTTCACTAAGCCCATAAGCATGGGTAAAAATGAGCGCTATGAATTACACTGGCAAATACAAAAACATTCGAAGCCTTAACAAGAGCAGGGAAGCAAGATACACGCTCAGTTCCGGTTTCAAAAGCCATACAAGGCTGAGTCTCATAAAACTATTCACCAGCTATGTCCCTTTGCAGATCTGGCCCCATCTGGCTATCAGACTGAACAGGACAACACTAATTTATTGCCATTTTTCTCATCTTTTGCTCCCCACATTCCATGGTAGGTCAGCAAAATAAAGCACACTTCTGTTCTCCCAGCAGATGGAGACAAATATTCAGTTACATTCTTGTGTCAACACTTTTGCTTTGAACAGAAGGCTGCCTAGTAAAATCTGATCACTTAAGAGGGTTGTTTAGTGATTCTGATTGAAGTTATTCCTCTTTTAGTGCTACATCAGGGCAACAATTCTGGGGAGACATGAATGCCCAAATTAGCATTTAAGGACTTAAGCAAACGCACACACAAGAAAAACTAGACCTGAAAGATACTTTGATAGGCTCTTTTTCTGAAACAGCACAAGTTGGGACAGTGACTGTCTTAACTGCAACAGCTGTCTTTGGGAAAAAGGACAGCACATGGCACTGAACTGGGCAATCTACAAACCACACCACCACAATGTATCAGCAATTTCTGCTCTCTGAAAATATCCTCACAATGCTGACGTGGCACTAAAACAATTTCTGTCATAAGGAAGGTTTATCTCTTTGGAGCAGTAATTTCTTAATCACAAGATAAAAAGGCCTTAAAGGCACTAGGGGGACAGTTTCAGCTATAGCATAATGGGCTGCCTTTCAGATTAAGACTAACTCTGAACAATTTGTCTGAGTCAAGTAACAGAAACAAGCATATATGATTGGTAACATTTTTGCAGAGTAACTGCATCTTCATTAAATAATCTGGCACTTGTAGCAGCAGCTGCACTCCTGCCCCTTCAATACAGGAGGAAGAATACCTTTCTGAAGAACCTCATCAAATGTCTTACAAATCTAAGCTCACAATAAGCCTCAGCATTTCTGTTCTGCTCACAGCTTTTGCATACAACCAGTAGAAAGCAAGCTGAGGAGAGCTGGAAAACAGAGGTCTCAACAGGGAGTATGTCCAATATAATTAACATACAGATCATCTGCCTTGCCACTTCATTTCCAAGTAAAGCTCCTTGTGTCATGAGGCAGTAAGAATACAGGTATTTTGAAGAGCAGCCTTGTTAGAAGGTCAGCGGTCCCTGTGCAAGTCACAATCACGAGACTTAAGTTTTACCTTTGTTGCTAATGTTATCTGCTCATTATCTCATCTGCTATGATTGTTGAAGAATGGAAGGAACACTTTATCTCTTCAGAACTTGTTACACAAAGCAGAGCATTCTAGCAGCCACAGTGAAGCTGCTTGCCATGCTTTATATAGCACAACTGAATGAAAGGGGTCCCAAGCCCTGTGTGCATAAAACATCGCAGAAACCTTGTTTGGGAGTGCAGGTTTAGTCTACAAAATTAAGCTGATAAATCCAAGAACAAGTGGTGACTCTGGGAAAGTCTGAGTAAGTAGACCTCAATAGAATTTGCTGGGAAAAAAGTATTTGACCACTTCCTCTGATTTTACCTTTAGTCAGTAGTACAGTGTGTGCACAAGAAAAAATGGGAAGGGAAAAAAACCCAGCAACCTCCAGAAGAAGTCATGTTTGTGAACTGATTACACCAACAATGATAAACCGAAACAGAAATCGCTTTTGAGAAGAACAAGATGGTACCGTTCAGAAATCTGTTTTAATGACACATGGAACCTAACAATGTGTTATATTCCTTTATGAATACTGCCCAGCACCTTATGCATGAACACCATGAATCAGCATATTCCTGGGGAAAGGAAGCCATACGCCTAACTGGTTCGTCACTCATTCAAGTATGCCACGTTAACCACTTCAGTAACTAATTCCCTCAAAACTTTATTGAGGTAAAATGGAAGCTGCAGGCCTGTTTTGGTTTGAGTACATATTACCTCTCCAGAGTAATTTTTAAAGTCAAAAATCCAATCTGAAATCCAAGAAATGCAAAGTGAAGACAGCACTTATCAAGCAAGTTTCCCAAGTAATGCTTCCCTCCTGACACCGCTCTTCCCGTTCGCTACATCTATTTAGCTTTGTGATCATCTCTGTCAAGCACAATGTCTGCACATGTTCCAATTCTTTTTGCTGCTGATACACAAATAACTAGCTGACACAGGCTCTGTTTCTTATGGCAACTGCTTATGGCAATCTCCTGAGCAAAATGCTTTCAGTAAACAACATCCTCAGGCAGAAATGTGCATTAATTTACACATGCAACATGTCATGTTAAAATGCATTTTCTCAGGACAAAAAAGAAGTAGAAGTCTGACTTCTCAGTGCTACACTGCATAATTAACTGCAACTAAGTTACACAACTCCAAGTACCTAAGTAAAATACAACCTGTACTTTGCATTTCATGGTTGGTTTGTGTTGTCACTGAGAAAGATAACATGCATTCAGAACCCATCATCCCTACACATTTTTATGTGTGGAATCACTCACTAAACACAGGATGTGACTTCACATTAAGTTCAACAAACCTAAGTGTTTTGAAGGCTTTAACAAGCCCCACCATTCCTAAAACCAAAAAAACCCCAACAAACCAGAGCAAGCCTTGCACGGCCCCTAATGCATTCTGTAGGGGGTGCATAACTGTAACTACTTGTCATCTCATGAGTTTGATGGCAATGTGTGTGCGAATATGGAACCTGGAAAGAGCAAAAGAAGTCAAGCTGAGGAATACCAGAGCGGGAAAGAGGACTGTGTCCTCACCTTCTTCACCCAACAACTCTTGTTTCCAGTAGCAGCCTCCTTTCTGACAAACCGCATGATGCTTGCTAAGGAGGCCTACTGCAAACCACTACATGTTTACATGTAAGAAGTACTTCAGTGCTTCTTGCCAGCTCACTCTTATCTCTAGATTCAACAAAAAGTTCCAGTATGGTTCCGCTCCTCACAGCAGTCGTGCTCATAAGGCAGAGATCAGACTCTTCTCTCATTTTTGCCCTATAAAGCCTTTTGTTGAGTTTTCTTAAAGTGGGTAACAGAGTGAAGTTAAAAGGCTGGGGGAAAACACATTTGCTTTCTCCACTTATTTTTTGTTAGCAGATACTCCTGTCACTGTAAGGTACAGAAAAACTCAGACCATAAAACCTAAAGGAATGAAAATGGGATGAAACGAGGAGGCTTGTGAAAGGGATGATCAGAGATACTTCCTTTCCATTGCCTTGAGAATCCATTCAAAGTCCTGCAGAATGGGAGAACCCTTTTAGGCTTGCTGATCTCTTTCACAAGCCTCTGGTAGAAAAGCTCTCCTTTTCTAACCAATACATCTCTGCTGAGTGCTTTTTAAGTTCCTCTGTCAGGGACAATTAATGTAATCATAACAGTCAACATTGTGTTACAACCTCACAAGTTATTAATTGTTAGAGCTTACTTCTATGATCTACACCCTGTATCAACACTGAGAAGAGCCCAAAAGCCCATCCAGCAAGTAATTTGGACCTCTGTGCTGCCTGGCTCTCTGTATTGCCTGGCTATAAAAAGTGGAAAAACAAGTTAGTGAATCTTGACAAAAAAATATTTCTATTTTGAGGAGGTTAGGATTCCAGGCTTTTAGTGCTCAGTTGACACCCAGTTTTATGGAAAATTCTACCTAAGCCTCAAATCTAACCTACCGCCCTGGTTTGAGCGTTGTCTTAACAGCACATTCTGTAAGGCTAAGCAGATACACTGTATTACTTGCAAGACTGACCACCATAACTCTTTCTTTTTTTTGCCTGAGAGGTGGAGATTGCTTGAATTCCTCAGTTCTACTTCTTGAAAGAGAATCAGTTTGGTATTCGTTTTCACAGATGAAGCATGAATTATTAAACTTATAAAACGCATGTATGTATGACGCACCACGCCCCAAAAGTAAGTCAGTGTTACTCTGCCATAAGAGGTAGCTATTTCACTGTAGGATGACATTAAATCTATTAACCCAACTGCAACTCCTTATTTAGCATTCCAGACCTCATGGTTCCCAGAAGATCCTGGTGATACAAATAGAAGCAAAGTAGCAATCAGAGAGAACCAAGTCAAACAAAACAGCCGTTTGGGGCTTGGTTCGCTGAATCTGATCACAGAACATCCACTGACTTCAATAGCATCAGGATCACACCTTGCCTGATCTGTTCCAATTCCATAAACGTGGTGATGGACCTACCACTGCAACCATACCAGCATCACAAATGTCATTTCAGTGTACGGTCACAGCATATAGGAACCAATCTGACTCAAGTACCAGACGCACACGTTATTGGAGTACTCTAATGTCATGAGCAACACCTCAATGCACAACAAAATGGACACAGCAGCAGCAAGTGTCTGAATTGATCAGAGACAATGATTTAACTCAACCTGTTGTATTTGACACATGCATTACCATAGGTTTTTAAGGCACATTTTTTGCATTTTCCAATACTTCCACTGCTATTTAAAACATGATGGTTAGAACAGTATGTCTGCAGAACTTCTACCTTTCTAATCCATGCTTGGGGACCACTGTTGGTCAGCTCGTCTGAGGACAGTATCTGTGCTCCAGTACTTCCTGTGAACTGGCCGGGTATGGAGTTTGATTGAGCCCAGGCATCAATCTACAAAATAAAAGCAAAATGTGAGGCCAAACCAAAAAATGGCACATTTTACCTTTGTAATGATCTGTTGATTCTCAGAAGTTTAGTGCTGTGTTTATTAGCAATCATTTGTAAACATCCAGTCAAAAAAACTGAGCATCTTTCTACATTAAGCCTGAAGCATGAGCTTAAAGTCTGACAAGTCCGTTACTCATGGTTTGCTTATCCTCAAAGTGAGTGTTCTGAAGAGCAAAATAGAGGCAACAATTTTAATCGGTTTCCAAAAGCCCCCACTTAATATATTTAAGAAAAAGAATCAGCTGGCATGAAAGGTAAACATTTACTTTAAGTTGGTCACACTGCTGATGAAAAAGTGCAACATACCTGTTCCTGTGCACGGTTTAACATGCACATGGCCTCTAAATCAAATGTGTTCTCATTGAGCCTTTTCTGAGCCAGTGCTCGGTCATTCATAGCTGTAGTTATGTCCACGCCCTAGGAAGAAAAAGACTTCTTTTAAAAATGCTTTGGGTCATAACAGTATCTATTTGATCTGGAAAAAGCTGTTGTAGGATAAATGCTACAAAGTTGTTTTATGCATTGAATAGTTGGTCTGACAGCATGAAAAAAAATCCTGGGACTGCCTGTTAAGTATATGCAATATGGCTTTCCTAAACAGACACAAAATCCAAAGTACAACACCCTGAGATAATTAAGTAACATCTGCACAGACAAAGCATCAAAAAGAATTCTTTTCAGGTAACTATTTTGGTCAGAAAAAGTTGTGGTGTGTAATACTTAAATAGTTCACTGTTCAATGAGATTATATGAACCTATCATCGTTCAGTGAGATTATATTAACCAACAGAATTAAATGCAATTTAGCTAAGAATTTAAAAAACCAAAAGCCCTCATACAGAGCTGTTCACATGACCACCCTACTGTTAAGGTTCACTAAAACTCCAAGTTATATGTACAAAAAATATACAGCAAGATTCACATTTATTTCATTAACTTGGCTTTAGTGTTTCAATCTTCAGCCTAAACCAGACTTGAGTGAAAGTGAAATCAGACTGGTAGCTCATAAAATTGACTTGGAATGGATTATTTAGGTTTGTGCTGCTGAACTAGAACAAAATTTAAGGGGGGGGGGGGGAAACCAAAAATCAACCTATCTGGTGCATACCAACCAGAATCCTTTGGGTAAAATTATGGACTAAGGAAAGAAGCTCAATTAAAACCTTTTCTCTGGGCGAAGCAATCAAGAAGAAAACAACATTTGGGGATAAGAAGATGTAACAATTATGGTTAATATACAGCTCTTGTATAAAACTACTTGTGCCTTGTTCTTCACTTGATGTGCCTTTTGTGGATCATTCTCTTTCCAAAGGAGAAAAAGAACAGTACTCAGAGAAATTTCTTTGGAAATGAGCACCTGAAGGAGACTGAAGGGCTGGAAGCGTTTGAAGCACAAAAGAAAGCCAGTAATCAAAACAGCAGGTGGCATATAGACAAAGTAAACTGACAGATGAATTTGTTTTCTTTCACTAAAGGCTTCTATCTTTTGTCAGTTGCTGTCTCATAACCTTAGCCTCAGACACATTACACTAGACTAAAAGGCCAATAGAAAAAAATGAAACTAATTTAAAATTGACTCTGCTGAACAGAAAATGAGTTAATCCACAGAATTCCTCTCACAGGAACCAGGTCAACAATTTAGTAGATACTGATGAACAGTAAAAGGTAAACATGAATGTCCACAATTGCAGAAGAAAAAAGTTAAGATTGAATAGTCAAAAGTAATTACTTTATGATGGAGGATTGTTTTTACTATTTAGGACAAAAGTATTTAGTTGGGAAGACTACTGGTGAAACATCTGTCACTGACCAAGACTGATTTAAAATTCCAGAAGTCTTAAGTGTCTATGAAACTGACTTCAGTGCTTATTTTTTGTCCCAGTTAAGAGAAAAGACAGATCACAAACAAGGCACAAGGAGAATTAGAAGATTTTCTAGCTATCACCTAACATGACAGTCATGTGTGTGAAAGAACGCCTGTTTAAAATACACACTTGGAGTTAATAAGCTTCCCTTAGGTAGTTAAAATAATTCTTTTAATCTATTGGGTTGTGAAACTGGTTCAGGAGATATATAAAAGTTATTCTACTCACCAAAAGCTTCAATCCAGCAATACACATAGGCATGCAAGTAGTCCACTGAAATCACATTAGGACCACTCACATACTTAAACATACATGTGTACTTTAGTGCTTTACCGGACTGGGGCCTATTAGTAGATACCCTGGTTAGTTAGAATTCCCATACACTTTCCCACATGGTCAGTCACCATTTTGGAGACCATCATGGCTTTGTATTATGTCAAGACACTCGGTGGCAGCTTTGGATCTTGAAAAAAAAAATCTCTGCTTGAAGTATGAAAAGTTGTTATTATTTAGTCAAGTAAAACAGTTTCAAGTTCAGCATGTTATTCTCCACAAAAGTTCTGCCTTTTCCATCCTGACTCTTGGTAACATTTTACCCACAGACACAAATAAGCAAGAAGGAAAAGGCTGACAATTAAAAGCAACCATTTCTGACATACTTCACAGGTCCACTGATACACTAAAATGCATTTTCTACATTCTCAGATCAGGACAGCTTCTCTGCATAAGTCACCAGTGTAGACTCCAAACTTAAATACAACACTTCAGGCCTGTACTTTCAGACTTTTGAATACAGCATCTTTCTCACACCTTTCTCTAGCTTCTAGAGACACGCAGATGCTTCAGATTACTCAAGACTTTTTCCATCATCTCCAATGACCCCAATCACATTAAATAATTCATCCTGTATTAGTGGGGCTATTTCAGATTGCATATTCCCATAACTAATTCTATGACTTGAGTAAAAATGTAACAGTAAAATCAATTAATGGGTTTTTTTAGCATGTCAACATAGACCTGCATCAAAATTGGGATGATGAGATTTCAAAATTAGCAAAAATGAATAGGGGCAAATTGTATACCAAAGTTCCTTTGAATCTGAACACACACCCCACTACTCTACTCCCAGCAGCAAGGGAGCTCATCTGGCTTATTTAGTTCAAATAAAGCCATTTCACAGAAGGAGTCCTCAGAGGCATTTAAAAAAAAATAAGCAGAGAAGCACTCTGTTACCTTTCAGACACCCTGGAGAAACATACAGAGATTCTGCTACTACAAGAATATTCCTGTATATCAAAAAGTAAGGATTGCCAAGCCCAAGAGAAGAGTACACTCTGCTGTCAGCTAATGACCCTTGAAATCACCCTTAACACAAACCAAGTTAAGGTAAATGCAAATTAAAATATTTATTTACAATATATAAAAACAGACAACATTGTTACAAGCATTTATAAAGATACACGTGACAGGAAAGAAAGTTATGCCAAATGCATTTACGCCAACGTCAGTTTTTAAGGCTTCCTCTACACAATCAATACACAAACCACTGGTGCTTTGCTAGCTTCATTTGGGAAAGACACAAACCTAGCCCCACTGGCAACCTGGATGCAGACATCTACAGAGCTTGCCCAAACCTGTATCACTAACCATTTGAAGGACAAGACATTTTACCACCTGGTATCAACAAGGCCAAATATTTGCATACAATGTTTCTGTGCTCTGGACTTTTTACATATGCACTAGTAAACTGGGAATAACACTCTGCACAAACATTTCAGAATGCTTATTAGTCATTCATGACAAATACCAAACAGCAGTTATCATCTACACTGAGGGAACAATGAATTGGGTGCCTGATCATCAAACTGAGGCATACTGTGAAAATGTCTGTTGACTAGGTTATGCTCACGGTGCTTTTGGTGCTGTGAAAGACACAGAAGAGTAATAACACCTTCTGTGCTTCAGGAGATGAATGGTACAATCTTATAAAGTTCTTGAAAACAGAACATAACAAGTGGAAAGATTGTTCCATCAGAAATTTATACCAAGGCTTTTTTCTGGGGATCTGTTTTGAAAGGCATGAGAATGAGTCTTCAGACTGAGTGTAGGAAACATCAACTTGCAAAAATGTACATCTGCCTTAAATATTTACTTAATTACAACCCCCCCCCCAAAAATATCCTTTTGAAGGCATTTCAAGGGGAAAAACATTGGGTTTTTTAAGTTTATCATACATACAATTAATATTTTCTTTTGGACAGCCATATGGAAGACAACACATGAGAAAAACATGACTGTAAAGCTAAAAAAATAGAGTAGATACATCCAGATGAAATGGAAGGTTCAGAAAGGATTTTCCAGTCTATTTTTAAGGGGTTACATGTCAATGCAACGTTATTGCTTTAAGTGGTAGGACAACTGAAAATAAATTTGTAAGTATTAAGGTCTCAAAGAGTATTAACCTCTGCAGGAACCTGGACAAGAAACTTGCTTTTCACCTTCTAGCAAACGTTTAAATTCTATTGAGACAAAGAATTCATTAGCTGACAAAAGCACACAGTATGGGTACAGGCTGCTTTCATCACTGCCCACATGAACATGGTGACCAAAGCTGCAGAGTGCAGCAGTTCAGGCAATTAGCTCATTGAATTGTTAGATGCTACCTATGTAAGCTTTTTTTTTTTCCCAGACTGCAATTTGATGCCAGACTGATTGGGTAACGGTTTGGGTTTTCTTATATGATACGCTTTCCTTTCCTTCCTTACCTCAATGGATGGTTTGGGGAAAACATCATCCTTGCTATCTTCTTTGCCTTTTTCAACTGGAACCCATTCTCCATACACACTATCCGCTTCTTTTTTCCTATGTTGAGAACCAGATGAAACAGGAAATTCCTTTGACAGGCTGACCTGGTTTTTTGGTTGTGGTGGTGGTGCTGGTTTTATGCTAGGAGTCTTAAAGAAACAAAATTAGAAGAAGTTAAAAACTTGAAAACACACAACACTCGCATTTACCTCTGAGAAACTACTTAACTGCACACACCTGGAATTAAACTTTCGTAGCACAGCCATCCTCACTAACATCAAACCAAAAGCCTTTACAACAAATCATTTTACCAAACAAATAAGGAACAAAAGGCAGTATAAGAAAAGATGAAACAACTAGAAGCTAAAATTGCTTAAATTAGCTTCAGCAGACAAAAAAATGCAAAAATCTCACTCCCAATTAGTGTCCCTCCACCCCATCCTAGAGAAAGTAAGCTTAATCTGCCACACATACATTTCATAATGGAAAGATCTAAAATAAAACTTCTGGGCAGTAAAAACTGGCTGTGATATCCACATGATGATAAAAAGCTCTCAATTATACAGAGAAAGCCATTTTCAACGTTTTGCTTTCTGGTTTTTGATTATTTCTTAAATAGCAGCATGAACCTCAGAGTACATTAAGTCCATGAGCTTGTTTTCCTTAGAAAGTCTTGCTAATACATCAAGAGTCTGCAGAAATACCCAACCAGTTCCTTATCTAAGAAGCAAACAGAGCCCAGACAGCTCACAGTATTGGGTAAACTCCAACTATCAGAGGAACATGGATGGGAATGGTTGTAAGACTAGAATCTCAAAAGGCTGATACTTAGAAGGTCAAAACTGTGGTAAACAGGCAGCACAGGCTATAAAGAACATTCCTCTTTGGAACCTGTACAGATCTCAAGGTTTCTTGAGTTTTGTCATACCACATTTCTAACAGCACAATGTAAAGGATAAATCTACTTTCCATCTTACATTGCTTATCTTGTGCACACCACAAGCTATATATATATTTGGACACCAACATGTAAATGCTATTCAGATTTCCAATTAGCATATTAATACTTCTGTAGCACTTTATACCCTGCAAAGTCAGAGCAGACTTTCACACAAAGCTGATGGCATCATTCTATTTAAAACACTTCAAAATAAGTTTAGGATTCTGCTAGGGGGTTTTTGGTTTGTCTGTTAAAGAAAAGCAATGCTGTTCCAAAAGCACTTCTGAACTCCAATACTGTCTGTAAATTCACACTGATTTTTTTGGTAATGAAAACATGAAGTAAAACCAAGCCTCTTCATGTTATCTGAGCTGCAAAGACTTTGATAAAAATCAAAAATGTTTCACTCCAATTATGGAAACTCCACAATTCCACAGCCAGTGGGCAAGTTTCTTATCATAGGCAAGAGCACTTTTAAGACCACCACAAGATTATCAAGCCCTGTTTAATTTCTGCAGAATTGCTTTCATTACTTAAAAACAACCACAATGTATGATACTGAAAATAAAAGAAATACTCACAGTTAAATTAAAGAAGATAGGTTTGGGTTCACTGAGCTTGAAAGGGTGGTTATAGAAAGGACGTTCTTCCTCCTCTTCATCAGAAACGTGAGGTTTGTTCACTATCACATCATCTGTGCTTTGAGCAATCTTCTTGCATTTCTAAAAGATATGGAAGTATTTTAAAAAATATTAAAAAACTCTGAATAAACCTTGACTGTCAACCAAAACATCCAAAAAGAACATTTGCTCTAAAAAGTGGTTTTCTTTTCCAAAGCAGGAAATATAAACTGAGAAAATCTTTTAGCAACGTCACCATTGTATGTAACTTTTGACATTTTACACACGTTACCAGTTACGTACCTACGGTCTGATAAGCACTCATGCAGTGAGTCATTTTACAGACCTATGATTTCAAGTAGCATACAGCCAAACATGCTATGCTGTGCACGCTGTGAGATGTGCATCTAAGAGCACAAACATTCCAGGAACACATTGGCTGTCTGGCACCCCACATAACTAGCATACCGCAACCTGATAGAAACTTCAGTACAACTCACAAAACTGCTACATAGGAAAACCTAAGAATGGAATGGAATGGAATGGAATAGAAAAGGAATAGGAATAGGAATAGGACAGACCAGACCAGGTTGGAAGAGACCTTCAAGATCATCGAGTCCAACCTATCATCCAACACCACCCAACCAACTAAACCATGCAACCAAGCACCCTATCAAGTCTCCTCCTGAACACCTCCAGAGATGGCAACTCCACCAGCTCCCCGGGCAGCCCATTCCAATGGGCAATCACTCTCTCTGCGTAAAATTCCTCCTGACCTCCAGCCTGAACCTCCCCTAATAGTTCTAATTCTAAGTTCCACCGGTAATGCAGGGACCCAGTCAAGAATAACAGCTACAAAAAGACCTCAGATTTTTTCTGAAATTGACTTTGGCCAGGTACAAAACAGAGAAATTGACTATAAAACGTAAGTGCTACAGGGATGCTGGAGTCAAATAAGAACTTAAAAAAGAGATGTTCCAGAGTGTCCAGAATTTTATGATGAAAAACTCTTCACTGATCATAGTTATCTGCACTGAGTGCTTACCAAGAACAGCTATAACTTAGTTCAAAATGTATTTGAGAATATTATAGTCTAGTATCATGCGTCTATGATGTTCCCATTGATGAGAAGCAGACTTAAAAGGCACTTGAGGACATAATAATTGGGAAAGTAATACTTGAAAAGTGAAGTCATCATCTGATTTGATTCTAGTTCAAGTTTATAAATCACATGTTTGATCACTTCATTGTTGGCATATAAGGAGCAAACAAGCAGCTTTATCACTAAAAGTCAAGACACACCGATGGCACCGGTCTTAAACACCATTATAAGTAAATACTTTTGTACTCCTGCACACTTACAGTGACTAAAGCACATTCTTTAGGCAACAGGAAAAGCCTGCACTATTTGGAGAGCTAATAAACAAAATGTATTATATATAGTTATTAGTGGGCTGCCAACTAAATCTAAATAGCATATCCAATTTGCAGGTTATGCTGCAGTGGAAAGACAATGCATCCAGATTTGCAAGAAGCTGAAGAGACTCTGGCAGGGTTCCCCAGTTAAGAGCTCCACCATAAGCCAATGGCCTGCACTGCTTCTGTGGCCAGCTGTGTTTCAACAGAATAGTAATAGCATCCAGCAGATTCCCACAGTTTGAATGGGCAAGGAAGGGGCAGGTTTGGGGCTATCAGAGTGCCACTAGCTACACTGCATATTGGTTAGGCTACATTAAGAGCCACTTAAGATATCTGCATAATCTCAGTTGTTTCACTGACAAGTACTTCTGCATCCACTAGCCCACACATAACTAAGAAAGTACTTCCCAGCAATTTGATATTGCTTAACTTCAGGTATTACTTCCATAAACAGGTATGCCAGAACTGTCATGCTGGTTATGCAACTGAAAAATAAAACAATTAAAGAAAAAAAAAATAAAAGGGCACTTTTGTTTTTCATTTACAAATTTTCTTGAATTTCTAAGAGAAAAAAAAAATAGGGGGAAATTAGGAAATTGAACAAACTGACATTACTACAGTAAAAGGACAAGTATCCATTTCTTCCTCACAATCAGAACAAAACCATCCCATCTGTAGACTTCAACTGAGAAGTACACATTAAAAAATACAGCATTATGTGAAGTGGACACTTGATTTTTAATGCATAAATAACACTTACTGACCTCAAATTTGCCAACAAAAGAACATAACTAACAACACCAGAGCCAAAAACCTGAGGTGAAAGATTTGGGTTTTGTTAACAAGACTGCGAGAACTACCAATCTGTAGGAAAGCAGAACGGAATCAAAGCTGAAACCAGTAAAAGAACTGGATTTCCATGGAACTGAAATGTCTGTTTTCATTACTTCAAAAAGAGCTGCATATGGAGTAAGGGCTCAAACCCCAAGCCAACTTAAACGCAAACCATGCCCTTACCTGCACACATAATGACAGCTTGCCTAGGAGTCACAAAAAAACCCAAACATCTACTTATTTTCAGACTTGACACTGCTCTTGCTTACCTCAGTGAGCTCCTTCAATGTATCTCTTGATGACTTCTGATTGGCTTTGTCGTCCTTCTTTTGAGATAACAAAGGCATCAGGCTTGGCGGTAAGGGAACACCAGACTTAGCACACATAGCGGCTGCATTAGCTTTGGCTATTTCAAGTAGCTGGGCCTTGTCTAAAAAGACCAAAACAGTATGGGTTTTTTTAAAGGAAAGTTACTATTTTTACAGAAGACTAAATCAAGTACCCCAAAAAAACAAGACACAAGATTTTACCCACATAGTGCATTTTTATTGTACTTAGTTGCTCCAGATTTGGGTTTTTTTTTAATTTGGTCTGCTCAATAGCTAAATAAAATTGCAAATTTAACACAAAGGAGTCCAAATTACAGCACTCACAATCCTCCAAACCCCAGAATTTTTGATGCATATTTTACTTCAGAGCTTTATTCTAGTTTTGAAAACGCCAAGTCTTTTCTTCACAGCAGAAATTACAAAGTCTACTTCCTAACTATCTCTGAAATGCATTCAAAGATCCTCAGGAAGTCCTCTCAAGTCCCCTAGTATGTAGCCTGAAAGCTACTTACAAGCAATCAACAGAAAAACATCGGCACTGAATAAAATATGCACTTGCGTAAAAAACAGCTATATGCAAAGCTGTTAATAAAACAATATTTTGCTTTATTAATGAAAAAAATCGTGTGGCCCTATGACAGGAACAGGGGATGAAATAAAGTCTTATCTGATCCGCCTGTTTGCAAATAAATGCAACACCACTATCTCAGCTTTACAAAAATCCTAAAACTACACCACTTCCTCTCTGGAGATACTCAAAACCCACCTGGATGCATTCCTGTGTGATTTGGTATAGGTGATCCTGCTCTGCCAAGGGGGGTTGGACTAGATGATCTTTCAAGGTCCCTTCTAGCCCTTAACATTCTGTGACTCCATGACTCAAGGATGCTCATTAACTCTCATGTTCTGCACAAAAATAATTCTCTTGCAGAGGGACTTCCACAGTAACTTTTTAAGACAAGATAAGAGCCTGAGGTCCAAAAAAGAAGGCTTCCTCACAGACTCATCTCACCAAATTAAAACCTTCTCTCTCCTTACATAACTTAATACCTCAGAAAACTACAAGGCCTTTCTTTTTCCAGTCACAGAGAAAAGATGCAGTTCCTTAGGATGTTTTATTTTTCAGTCAGCTAGGTCTAAAAATATTTTTGGAAATGGGTCTGCCTTCCCCCTAAGTTCTTACCAAGGTAAAGACACAAGACGGAGCAATGGAAAAAAATAAACAAGGATTACAGCTGACAAGAGAGCAAAGAACTATCCAGCTGGTGCTTACTTTCAGATGGTCTTCCATGCCCTATCTTTTTCCTTTAGGAAAGCAAGGAACTCTATAGAGTTCTTGCAGTGCACTTGACCTTTAAAGGTATTACAAAGAGTGTTCTTCAACACTCTGACAAAACACTTTTGTACAGAAGTGCTATAAGCAAGACATAGCCTGCTCTAGATACGCTTTCATCCAAATGGTAAGCACTGATTCAGCTCAACGTAAGTTTCTACTGGAAGTCACCATCTAAAAGTAATGCAGAAAAATACTTCCAAGGTCAGGCTTGTTGAGACTTTGAGCAACCTGATCTAGTTGGGAATGTCCCTGGTTACTGCAGGGGTTTGGACTAGATGACTTCAAGAGGTCCCTTCCAACCCAATGCATTCTAGGATTCTATTAAAACCCTTATGAATGCTATGCAGAAATAATAAAATTAAGACCATGTATATGAGACAGTTGTCACATAATGATGGAACTGTTGAAAATAAAATGATCACTTACCCAAGTCTGTAAGACGTTTAGGTGACCTGCTTGAAAATCGTTCTGATGACCTTGACCTGCGACGATCAGGTGATCTGCTGTATCTTCTTCTCCCTGAAGATCTTGATCGCCGTAATCGAATTGGTGACCTACTAGAGCTCCGTCTTCTTCCTCTTGACCTTGATCGTCTTTGACGAATAGGTGTTCGACTCCTGCTCCGTAATCTGAGTGATATTCTACGATCTCTGGAATCTGATCTTCTTCTCCTTCTGTCAGTAGATCTTGATCTATTTCTCTGGGATCTCTTGCGCCTGTCTCTTGATAAAGAACGTCGCCTTCTTGATGCTGACCTTGACCTACTCCTCCTTCTGTGCCTTGAACGTGATAGTGAGCTAGACCGAGAGCGACGATTAGATCTTGATCTTGACGCTCTTCTCCGTGTTACTGATCTAGAACGATTCCGTCTAGAGTGAGATTCTGTATCGTATCTCTGGGATCTGCGCTGAGAAGACCTGGAGCGTCTGCTTCTAGACCTACGTGAAGATTCTTTGTCCGCTGTTTTTTCAGCAGACTTGGATTGGCTCCTTTGGCGAGCAGTGGACCTAGAGCGTCTACGTCTAGATCTCCGCGAAGACTCTTTGTCAGTTGCTTTTTCAACAGATGTTGATCGACTCCTTTGGTGAGCAATGGACCGGGAGCGTCTGTGCCTCGACCTCCGGGAGGATTCATCTGCTTTTTCAACAGATGTGGATCTACTCTTCTGGCGAGCAGCAGACCTGGAACGTCTACGTCTAGATCTCCGTGAAGACTCTCTGTCTGCTGCTTTTTCTACAGATGTGGATCGACTTTTTTGGCCAGTAGGAGATTTTGAGTGTCTGCTTACAGATCTTTGTGAAGACTCTTTGTCAGATGTTTGATCAACAGATTTGGATCTAGACTTTTCGCGTTCAGATGACTCAGAATGCCTGCTTTCAGGTATAAAGGAAGAGTCCTGTTCCTCCAGCCTCTCAAGAGGGGTGGAATCCTGTTTATCTTCATCTGCCAAAGAGGGCTCCCCATCCTCACCCTCTTCACCAGTGGTAGACCTTGACTCATGGTCATCTGATGACGTGGAGTCTCTTCGTTCAGCTGCTAAGGAGGGCTCCACATCATCTTCAATGGTAGACCTTGATTCACGACCATCAGGGGATGTGGAACGTCTATGTTCAGTTGCAAGAGTGGGTTCCATATCTTCTGCTTCTTCACCGGTGGTAGATTGTGACTCATGCTCATCTGATGATGTGGAATCTCTTTGTTCAGCTGTCAAGGAGGGTTCCATATCCTCCACATCTTCGCCAATGGTAGACCTTGACTCATGTTCATCTGATGATGTGGAGTGTCTACGTTCAGCTGTCAAAGAGAGCTCCTGGTCCTCTGCTTCTTCACCAGTGGTTGACCTTGACTCGTGTCCATCAGGAGACACAGAGCGTCTATGATCAGCTGTCACAGGTTCCAAATCCTCTATTTCTTCACCAGTTGATCTTGACTCATGGTCATCAGAGGATGTGGAGTGCCTACGTTTGGATATCAAAGAGGGTTCAGCATCTTCTACATCTTCACCAGCGGTAGACCTCGATTCATGCTCATCAGACGATACGGAGTCTCTTCGTTCAGCTGTCAAGGAGGGCTCTGCATCCTCTAACTCTTCCCCAGTGGTAGACCTTGACTCATGCTCATCAGAAGACACGGAGCTTCTACGTTCTGTTGTCAAAGGCTGCTCCAGATAGTCAGCTTCTTCAATGCTAGATCTTGACTCATGCTCATCAGGAGATGTGGAGCGCCTACATTCAGACATCAAAGCAGGCTCCAGATCATCTATTTCTTCATCTACAGCAGATTTCTGGTCATGGCCTTCAGGGGACACAGATCGTCTATGATCAGAATTCAAGGACTCCAGCCCCTCTTCCTCCAGAGGAGATTTCAGCTCATGACCTTCCTGATACGAGGATGTGGAATGCCTACGTTCAGATATCAAAGAGGGCTCTAGATCCCCTGTTTCTTCACCAGGGCCAGATTTCACACTGTAACCATCAGGGGACATGGAGCATCCACTTTCAGGCATTACAGAAGGCATTGCATCATCTGTTTTTTCGACAGGGATGGATTTCAAGTCATCATGGTACATGGAAGCTCCTTCATTTACAGTCAAAGATTCTAGACCATCTACTTTTTCAGCAGCAGGGAATCTCAACTCCTGGCCATCAGGTGATGCTGTATGCTCATTTTCAGGTACTGAGGAAAGCTCCTGTACATCTACATTTTGAACAGCAGTGAATCTTACTTCCTGGCTCTTAAAAGACAAGAGATCATTTTCAGATGCCAAAGAATTCATATCCTCAGTTTTCTCAGCATGACTCAATTTTGATTCATATTCTTCATGGGACAGAGCATGTTCATTTTCAGATGCCAGACAAGGTTCCTTAGCCTCTACCTTTTCAGCAAGGCTAGACTGCAGCTCCTGACTTTCAGGTGACATGGCACACTCACCTTCAGACATTAAAGACAACTCCTGCACCTCTGTTCTTCCAACAACAGTAGACTGCAACTCCTGACTATCAGTGGACATTGAACTTTCACTTTCAGATGTTTCTGAAGGTTCTTCCATCTCTCCTTTTTCAACAGGACTGGATCTCAAATCATGGCCTTCAGGAGACACATCATACTCATTTTCAGACAATAAAGAACACTCCTGCTCCTCTGTTTTTTCCATAACAGCAGAGTGCAACTCCCGCTCCTCAGGGGATGCAGCATATTGACTTTCTGATACTAGTGAAGGCTCCTGCACCACTGTGTTTTCAACAGACTGTAATCTTTGGTCTTCAGGGAAGATGGGATATGCACTGTCAGGTATCAGAGAAGGCTGCTGCACCTCTTTTTCAGCAGGTCCAGCTGTCATTTCCTGGCATTCAGAAGATACAGTATATTCATTTTCAGACTGCAGAGAACACTCTTGTACCTCTGCTTTTTCAGCAATGGAAGACAGCAATTCACGATCTTCAGAAGTCACAGCATACTCATTGTCGGATACTCCAGAAGCCTCCTGCATCACTGGCTTTTCAGGAGAGCTGCATCTCAACTCATGGGCTTCCCAAGATACAGCATACTCATTTTCAGATGTCAGAGCAGGCTCTTGCATTTCTATCTTTTCAACAGCAGGTGACTGCAACTCATGGCTTTCAACAGGCATTGAACATCTTTCTTCAGACATCTGATAAAGTTCCTGCATCTCTGTTTTTTCAGCAGGGATTGGTGTCAACTCTGGGCCATCAAGCACTATTCTGTATTCATTTTCAGATGTTTGAGAAGGCTCCCCTACATCAACTTTTTCAAAAGCAGTGGATGTCAACTCACAACCATCAACAGAAACAGAACATGTGCTTTCCACTACTACAGGTGGCTCCTGCACCTGTGTTTCTTCATCATAGGCAGACCTCAACTTGTGGCTATCGTGGGATGCAATACATTGCAGTTCAGATGTCTCTTGAACTTCTACTTCTGCATCAGGGATATGCCTACCTTCTTCACTGTGAGGCAACAGGAAAAGCCCACCATCAGATGTCAGAGAAGTCACTGGGGCCTGAAGTTTTTCAGTAGGTGTACTTACTGAATCACAAATATCAGCAGAGTTAGGGAACTCACTTTCCACTGTGAGAGAAGGCTTCTGCATCTCTAGTTTTTCAGCTGTGGTATATGCCAGTTTATAGCCTTCAGGAAAGGCAGAACATCCATGAGCAGATGCCAGCGACAGTTCTGCACGTTCTGTTTTCTCAAAGTAATTATGTGAATTACGGCCATCATGGCACACAGGAATTCCACTCACAGACATCAAGACAGATCCTGTACCTTCCATTTTTCCAGCAGGCAGGTATCTCAATTCATGCATTTCAGATGATTCAGAGCAGTCAATTTCACGTACTTGTGAAAGTTTTGGGCTATCTGTATCTTTGTCAACACATGAGCTGGATTCATGAACTTCATGAGACTTGCAGCTTTGTTCTGCAGTTGTCAGTACAACTTCTGGCATTTTTCCAGATGACAATGGTGAAATGAAGTCATCTGAAGTCTCAACAGGACCACACCCATGCGTCACAGAAGCATCTGAGGCCTGAACTTTTTCAACAGATAAAGACCTTTGTTCATTTCCATCAGGTGATTTGAATGACCCATCTTCAGAGAGCAATGGAAGCTTCTCTGTCTGTGCAGCAAAGCTGGATCCTAATACATGTCCATCAGGAGACCTGAAGCATACCCTGTCAGAAGACAAAGAAGGCTCCTGCACCTGGCCTGTTTCAATAGGCAAGGAAGCTGACTGACAGACATCAGGGAACACAGAGCATGAATCTTCAGGTGCCAGAAAACGTTTTTGAACCTCTGCTGTTCCAAAAGACTCAGGGCTGCCAGCCAACTTGGATTCACTTTCAGGTACTTGCAAAAAATTCTGAAGCTCTGCTGTTTCAGTAGGGGTATGTCTCAATTCATGGCCATCAGACAAGTCAGATGGTACACTTTCAGATATGAGAGAAGACCCCATTTTTCCAGAGGAGATTGTCTTGTAATCATCAGAAGATACAGAGCATCCACTTTCAAGCGTGGGAAGAGGCTCTGGACCCTCTACTTCTTTGACAGAGGTAGATCTTGAGTCATCTTCATTGGATGTGGTGAACTGAAGTTCTGTTATCTCTGGATCTTCTTTTTCAACAGATGAGGACCTTGATTTGGATGTGGAGTATGTAAGTTCAGGTAGTGATAGAGACTCTGGAGCCCCTGTTTTTTCAGCTGATCCATTTTCAGATGTCATAGAAAGCTCTGAAACCTGTGTTTTTTCTGCAGGTGTGGATTCCTGGTCATCTGGAGGTTTGGAGCTATCCAATTCAGGTATCACAGAAGGCTGCAGACCTGGTGTTTCTTCCAGGTTATCACAAGTTTTAGAAAACTCACTTTCAGATGCTGGTGGCAGCTCTGGGCCATTTACTCTGTCATCAGATAGAGACACTGACATGGGACCATTAGACGATTTAGAAGAGCTGCCTTCACTTATAATAGTTCCAGAAGCTTCTACTTTTTCAAGACATTTGCTTGACTCCTGAAGTTCAGAAGACTTCACATGCTTGCCACTGCCCTTTTCTGAAGTTAACTTACTCTCTTTTTTTTCTGTAGATTTGGACCTTGACTTAACACTATCGGAGGACTTGGAACGTTTCCGTTTGGATTTTTTTGAAGATTCTTTACGCTTTTTTTCAACAGACCGGGACCTTGACTTGTAACGTTCAGAAGATTTTGAGCGGCGACGCTTAGATTTTCGTGAGGACTCCTTCTTCTTTTCCACTGATTTGGATCTAGACTTGTAACCATCAGAGGACTTTGAGCGCTGACGTTTAGACTTCCGCGATGACTGCTTTCGATCTCTTTTTTCTACTGATCGGGACCTGGACTTGTAACGGTCAGAGGACTTCGAGCGCTGACGTTTAGACCTCCGTACAGATGCCTTCCGACCTCTCTTCTCAACAGATCTTGACCTAGATTTTGAACGATCAGAAGAACCAGATCCTCTGTGTCTGAACCTCCAAGACCTAGATCTAGATTTAGAACGGTCAGAGGACCTGGAGCGTCTGCGGCGGGATCTCCAAGATGACAATCTGCTTCCCCTCTTTTCTGCTGACCGAGATTTAGACCTGTAGCGATCAGAAGACCTGGAACGTCTGCGTCCAGACCTTCGCGAGGACAGTCGCTTTTCCGCTGATCGAGATTTAGACCTGTAGCGGTCAGAAGACCTGGAACGTCTGCGTCCAGACCTTCGCGAGGACAGTCGTTTTTCTGCTGACCGTGATTTAGATCTGTAGCGGTCAGAAGATCTGGAACGTCTGCGCCCAGACCTTCGTGAGGACAGTCGCTTTTCTGCTGACCGTGATTTAGACCTGTAACGGTCAGAAGACCTGGAACGTCTGCGCCCAGACCTTCGAGAGGACAGTCGCTTTTCCACTGACCTGGATTTAGATCTGTAGCGGTCAGAAGACCTGGAACGTCTGCGCCCGGACCTTCGGGAGGACAGTCTCTTTTCCACTGACCTGGATTTAGATCTGTAGCGGTCAGATGACCTGGAACGTCTGTGTCTGGACCTCCCAGAGGACAATCTGCTTCCTCCTTTTTCTGCCGATCTGGATTTAGACCTGTAACGGTCAGATGACACAGAACGTCTGCGCCTGGACCTCCGGGAAGACACTCTTCTCTCACTCTTCTCAACAGATGGGGATCTAGATTTGGAACGCTTTTTCCTGGAAACAGAGTAGTTTCTACTCCTAGAACGTGCTCTTTTAGAGGCCAAACGCCTGGAAGTAGAACGTGACCTTGATTTTTTCTTCCGCTTCCTAGACCTGGACTGAGACTTGGAGCGACTTCTTTTTTGTTTCTTTGCATCATGTTTTTTATCACTGCTTCTATGGCTACTTTTTTCAATAACTTTCTCAAGTCTCATGAGCGTTTCTTTCATTCGTGCTGCCACATCAGGTTGCACATCAGATGTTTCTGAGTCTCTTTTCTCCGACTCCTGTTCCGGAGTTGCCTCTTTGACAGCCTCAGCCTGGGGTTCCAACTGGCTTGCTTCTGTCTCAGGTACAGTAATTGCTTCTGTAACAATCTCAGGTACTGGAGCTGCTTCCAAATCTGATTTCTCTGTCCCCAATCCCACAGCTGCTTCTGCATCTTTGAGCTCTACAGCAGTCTCAGGAAGAGGAGCTTTTTCTAAATCTTTTGTTTCTACCATGTGAGCTGGAGTTGCTTCCAGATGGTTTGTGTCTCTGATTATTTCAGATTCAGAAGTCCCTGTTGAATCTTTTCCATCTACTGCATGTGAACAACTAAAGTCTGTTTCTGCTATTAAAGGTTCAGATGCCTGAGTTTGCTCTGCATCTTCCTTCTCAACCAGTACCTTGCATTCCTGAGACTGACTTCGAACTCTCACATCTTCCATTTGTTGATCCAGCATCTCTTCTGCATATTGTGCTTCTGCTGCCACTTCATGCTCTAGTGTTGCTTCCAAATCTGGTTTTGAAACTGTTTCAGAAGATGTCACCTCAGCAGCAATCAAAATTTCTGGTGCCTCCTCTGTACTCTTCCACTCTGCAGCAGGTTTTGTTTCCAGAAAAGCTTGCAGATATTCTTGCCTTTCAGTGTGCAGAGATTCTGGAACAGCTTCTGAATCATCGCCTACAACATTTATCACCTCTGTATTTCCAGATTGTTGCAAAGTTTTCAAACTTTGGATATCCATGTGTACCTCAGGGTCTTGAGCAGTTTCCAAATCTTTCACCTCTACTGTTGCAGTTTCTTTCATACTTTCCATCAACATAATTTCTCTAGCTTTTGATACTGGGTCCAAATATTCTGCTCTTGTTTTTGTAGGTTCTGAAGCTTCTTCCAAATCTTTTGCATTGATAAGAAAAGGCTCATTTTTCTGTGAATTTGTCCTCTTTGATGCAATTATATATTCTACAGTAGGTCCCTGAGTTCCCTCATCAGCTTTCAAGTTTGTCACGTCCGCCACTCTTTCTGATGCTGTAGTCATTCCTTCCACTCTGGGGAAAGACTCTGTTTCTGAACAGCCTCCTATTTGTACCTGTACAGATCCTGAACTTGCTTCTGAAGTTTGCACAGGTTCTAGTATTGCTTCAGATGCCAATCTCCTTCCCGAGCCTTGTGTTAGAGTCCTTGTTTCAGACTCCACAACTACCTGTGTTAAGTGTGAAGTTTTTGATCTTGCTTCCACATCTTTTACCTCTGCAATGGCCTGTACTTCTGACAAGTTGTCTGAATTTCTCACTTCTGCAGTAGAATAACTGGCAGCTAGTTGAGAGTCTCTTATCTCCCGTAACAACTCAGTTTGCAAGGTTATTGTCTGTGGCATAACCTGAGACTGAGAAATGGTGACACTTTGTGTTTTACTTGCACCAAGAGATTCTGCACCTGCTTCTGAATGGATTGGTTCTCTCTCTGCTGTGGTTTTAAAATGCATCATTCCTTCTACTGGTTCCATGCTTACACCTAGAACCACAGATTCAGGTGTCCTTTCTGACTTTTCTTCTAAGGCAGAAAGTCCTGGACTTGCTTCCAAGACTTTGCTACCAATTTTGGCTTCAGAACACACATTTTCTAAGCCACTTGCCATGGCCAGGGTTCCAGGCTGCAACACTGCTTCCAGAGTTTTTATCTTTGCCATACCTACAGATACTGTATCATCTGAATCTCTCACATTTTGCATGTGTAGGTATGATGAAGATGCCTTTGTCTCTATCCCAGCTCTGTCCCAGCCTGCTTCTGAATCTTTCTTTTCTGTTTCAGCTACAGGTCCCATAGTTGTTTCCAAACCTTTCACTGCTCTCACAGGCCCTACTTTCATAGCTAGGAGACTGGCATCTGAGTCTGTTTCTACTCCTGCTGTATCTTCTCTCACATCTTCTTTCTGCAGAGACAGGGCAGTTGCTTTCAAACTTCTCAGATTTGAAATTTGTGAAGTGTTGGTATTTTCCAGTTGCAGAGCAGTTTGACATATTTCTTGACCTCTTACTCCTGCTAGTGGTGCAACTTCCATGGTTGCTTGTGGACCTTTAAAACTTTCTGCCATCTGGATTTCTGGAGTTGTTTGGGGAATGAAAGTCTGCACAACTGCTACAGGCTCTGAAGTTGCTCTTAAATATTCTGCCCCTGTAACCACATTCATATCTGTCACTCCTGTTGGAAGTGCAGATTCCTGAGTTCTATCCACACTTCCTGTATCTGTCAAGACTTTAGGTTGTAGCAACACTCCTGATGCATTCAGCACTGCTGCAGCATCAGTGGTATGTTCCACATCTTTGACTGCTTCAACTTGCAGACATTCTTGAGCTTCTCTGACATCTTCTGCTGCAACAGCCAGAGGTTCAATGATTTTTTCCAAAGTTTGGGGTTTTACTACAGCAATTGGCTGCAGAGCTTCTTCCAAAACTCTAACACTCCCCACAGAGAGAGATTTTTCAGTTGCTTCTGGAATTTTCACTTCTTCCACGGCCATAGCCACGTGAGCTACCATCACAGTATTCAGATCTGCCCGATTTGCAGATTTAGTAATTGTTGCCACATCACTTGCCAAAGATGCAGAGTCTGAAATTGCTTCTAACTCTTTTGCTCCCCATTGTGCCACAGATTGTAGAGATGGTTCAGAGTGAAATACCTCCATGGTCTCAGACTCAAGAGTTGTATGCAAAGCTTTTATTTCCCCAGTGTCTTCACATTTCAGAGTAACTTCTGAACCTTTTAGTGCTTCTGTTACCTCTGAAGGTAGAATTCCTGCTGAATCTTTCTGCATTTCAGATTTATTGGCAACACCAGACAGGATGTTAGATGAAGTATCATTTCCAGTAACAAGAACACCCTTTTCACTTGCATTAATAGCTACAGGATAAACATTTTCATGAGTCTGTTTAATTTGTTCCTCTCTAGTGCAAAGAGTTATACTAGCATTTTCTTGCATATCAGATTGACTGCTTTCTAATCTAAATGGAGGATTTGTTGCACACAAAGGCCCCTTCTCATTTCCAAGGTTTTCCATAGATTGCTGAGAATCAGTTCTTGAATGAGAAACAAGTCCTAAAGCTTGTCTATCAAGCTCTTCACTTGCTTTTAAGCACAATTCTGCTGGATGCAAGTGGACAGACAGATTTGCATCTCCCAATCCTCCATGCTGTACAGTCAGCTGGGAGCTTGATTTCTCTGGCATCAATTGAGAAGCAGGCTGCAAGTCTGCCTGGTCTCCATGAAGTGTACTCAACTTTGACTCCTTTGGCTGCTTTTTATGCTTTTTCTCTTTCTTCCTTTTCTTCTTCTTTTTCTTCTTCTTCTTGCTTTTATGTTTCTTGTTCTTCTTTGCTTTTTTCTTAGGAATTTCATCTTCAGCAGTAGAGCTTCTCTTTGTAGACTGAGCACTATTTTTCACAGTATTTTTGTCTACATCTGAGAAAAGAATAAATATGTTTTGCTTGTAAATATTATTAAAGCTACATTTAAAAAAATATTTTAGACCAGTGACCAAGTACAGAGACAGAAGTATAAAAAAATATAAACCCATTTCTTCTTCACTAAACTACCATATACAAATAGACCACATTCCCTTTTCAGCCGTCTTAACCTTCCTCTCAGAAGTCACTTCAAGTAAAAATAACTACCTCTTCTTTCAAAGACTTAACAAAATATTCTTGGTCAGTAACAGTTCCAGTGGGAACATGTCTCTTTCCAAGAAGCAGCTGGGATATACTTCCATCCATATTCAGCTGGACAGTGCATTCTTCCAGGAGAATGAAGATGTACTTTTTAACTACACCTAGATGTATACAGAAGTCAAACATGACCTCACCATTTTCCAGACAAATTATCTAAGTGGTGGAATGTTTATTGTATAAATTGTGACTAGCCCATCATTGCCTATTATGCTTTAACTTGTGAGCAAGTCCAGTATTACTACTGTGTTAAAAATTCTCTTAAGTGTATTTACTGATTAGGTTCCTCATTAAGTAAGTCCTTCCAAGAAACTTTGGCAAACAGCATCTGCTTCCCACATTCTAAACAAGCATTAAGGCACTCTGGGCAACCAACTGCTCAGATCAGACTGCAGTTTTGACAGGTAACTGCTAGCCTATGAGTACCTAATAGAACTTGTGCTTCAAACAGGGAATTAACTAGTACATTCAGGTGACTTGCAAGGACAACCAATCATTGAGGGGAAAAGACAAAAGGAACACCCTTCTTTAAATTCTATACCTCATTTCACATGAACTTAACATGTGTTAGGTTCTCGCCCTTTGGATCTAGTGCTATATTTTCATAAGAAAGGCACTTCCATTAAAAGCAATTTATTGTCATTTCTGTTAAATGAGCTACATATTCAAGTCCAGTTGCATGTTATCTTCAATCACTGTATTTATATTGCCAGCGCAGCAATCTGGATTTTCCAATTAAAACCTGTCTCTGACTACAAAGCACAGCCTTTTAAGTTAACAATGCAAAATCATTCAAAAAATCCTCTCTTGGTAATAGCAATGAAAATTACTTAAGATTTCATAAAGAACTATTTTAAGCACACGCATTTTTGCAGCATAAACAGCTAAACAAAAAAGTGTTTTCACCAACAGTGTTGTGAATGCAATGAAAGGGGACAATGAAACAGAGCCAAATTGACCTTTCTCTACACATTTTTAAATAACCTAACTGCTGTCTAACAGCAACATAAACTACTTTCAGATATGAACAGTGGGAAAGTTTACCATCAGTTAATTTTCAGATTAATAGGTCTCCTTTATTACCATGTTAGCTTGCCCCATTCTTCCACAACAGAAGAAAAGCAAATACATTCAAAACAAAAGAACTCAGATGTTAGCCTGAAGTGCTACTTATGCAGCATAAATGGAAGACTGTTGAAAATGCTCAAGGTAAACAAGCCACTGTACACAGAAGAAAGTAATTTCAAAATCTTGCAAACCGAATTTTCAAAATAATTTTCTACGTTGCATCTTAAAAATAGTAGCAACACAAAAAAATCCAGAACTATATTTACCAAGCCATCTAAATTCCAACTCCAAAAAAATTAGAAATCAAATAATTAGAGCCTTCATCTACCTAACTCTTTCAATTCAGACATTTTACAGGAAGGACTAGTCCCATGAAAAGGGACATTCATTTTTGGCAGTAATTCACAACACTTATGAGATGGCAACATAAAAATCTCTTAACCTTTGCAAGACTGCAATCTGAGTATCTATACTTTAAAGACAAGCACATTATTTGTTATAAAACAACAAAGCACCTTACTCAGACAAAACAGTTAATCATATGGTCCTGAATTCTAACAAATTATTTTTCAAAGTAATCTTACAGACTAATCCAAAACAACAAACAGCTTCTACCCATCCGTACCAGCTTTGTTAGTGAGAACTGCTCTTTGAGACTTTGAAGTAGGTATATACTCAAAATAAAGCACAGTTCCATATATAGTGAATATTACTTTAATTTTTTTAGCATTATTGAATTGGAAAGAAAATAAAACCAACTTTTTTGGACACTAACTACTACTTCCACATAGTAATCAGCTTCAGTTTTTCAATTCTTCGTTTCTCTGTCCATCTATGGTTGTAAATCACAGAAAACAAAAAAAAAGGAAACTTAAAACATTAAACATACAATTTGTTAGACAAAGCTTGGTGAGAGGAGCACTGAAAAGTGCTTTTCCAGCTCTGTAAAACTGATTCAATTTTAAACACTGTGACAACTTTCTTAAGCAAGAATGTATTTGCCAGATGTGTTTTCATTTACCTGATTTGCACTGCAGCTCTGTATCAAGGGCTCCAGAGAGCACTTCCTCTATTTTCTGCACTATCTGATCATTCTGACGACTCCCAGCACCAGTGTCATCTGAAGGGTTGGCTTGCTCACCTGGGATTGTGTCACCATTGGGTTGGCCTTCTACCTTTCCACTAACCAAAAAAAATATCAACATAATACAAGCAATTTTAGGCCTTTGTGTTTTTAATTCATAAGCATTTATTACACTCAACCCTTCAAAGCAGTACTTTTGCCTCCTGAAGAAGCTACACTTTTATTGAAACAGCTACCTTTTGACTGAATGTTGCTTGTTCACACCAGAACACATTCTGCCAACTGGGTATTATGCACAAGGGAAGAAAACATGTTCTCAGAAATACTACAGTCCGCTTTCTGTGAAATCTGTGCAGATTCCCCTCACAAAATAAGCACCCGTCGCTCTTCCCCAGCAGATTTTGCTTAATTTACACGATAAGGCTAAGAAAAACTAGGCCATCTTAAATGCCGTAAGATCCGTAAGGCAAATCTCACGGACGCTATCCCCTTCCCCTCTTGCTCCCAAACAAAAGACCAACACCGAATACTCGTTAAAACGCGGATGCGTTCACCATGAGACAACGTGCGCGTCCGCCCGCTCGTCCCGCTCCCCTCTACCCGAGCGCACTCCACCCCCCCACCAGCCCCTCCCGCGCGCGTGTTTTTGCTCAAGACGCTCGCAAGGGCGTGAGCCCCCGGGACCCGCCATGTTGACGCCGAAACAACTCCTAAGAAGCGTAAGCCCCGGCTCGCTTCCTTCCGTCCCGAAGTGCGGCCCGCGCACTTCCCCTCTTCCAGCACAGCCCTCCTTTCCCCGCGCGCAAGGCCCCGGCGCCAGCGCCGACGCAGCTGCGCCGCCTCCCCCGCCGACCCAGACAATCTCGTTACCCGCCGTGCTGCTGCTGCTGCTCTTCCTGGATCTCCCGGAATTTGCTAACCACAAAGGACCGAAAGATCTGCTCGATATTAGTCGCCATGACAGCCCTACCACACCGGTATCGCTCCCGGCGCTCCGCTTTCCTTCCTGCCGAGATGCAAGGCCTTCAACATCCCACAAGGCACCGCCGTAACTAGGGGCCGAAAGCCCTTCTGACGTCCTCACTACAAGCGCTCTCGTGAATGGCTGCTCTAACGGATGATGTAAAGGAAGTGGGGGGGGACGACTACCCGGGCCTCCGGAAGGCCGCTCTAGCGCAGAGCAAACGCCATAGAGCGCCAGCTCAGTTTGGCGTCCGCGGGGAGGAGGGGGAGGGGTAATGTGTCTCGTGTCTCCGAGAAGTTCGCCGCTCCCCCCACCCCCCACAGGCGCGCGCCGCGGCGCCATGTTGTTGCACTCACCCCCACCTCCCCGGCCCCCTCCGCCACCGTCCGCGCCACCACGAGCAGGCAGCAGCGCGCATTCCGGCGCCCCGCCACAAGCGCCGCACACCCTCCCCCTCCTTCAGCCTGGCTATGCTCCGGCGGGCCGCCCTGCCCCCAGCCCCCCAAAATGAAACCGTTAACTGCCATTCTGCCCCCACACCGACGAGCTTCCCCCCCCCCTCCGCCGTTCTCGGCCCCTCTCGCGTCCCGTACACCGAAAAACTGCGCCTGAGCCCCTAGGTGACCGGGGAGGGGAGGAAAAGAAGGGGGAGTCGGTGGAGGGCACCATGGTGTCCGGTGACCGACAGTCCCTGCGGCTCTGTCCCCGTCCCGTCTTTCCCGTACGCACAACCACCTTTCTCCACCCGCTTCCCCGTCACGATCGCGGCCGTCTCCAGCAGCTTCCAGGGCCCGAAGCCGTCTGGGCCTCCGCGAAGAAGCTGGGCGGCTGGTACTCACCTCGCCGAGGGCTGGAGCGGCGGCGGCGGTGACGGGGCCATGGTGGGCTGAAGTGTGTGGCTGTGTGTTCCGGCGGGCTCGGGTCCGGTGGGGGTGGGTGGGAGTGATGCCATTGGTCTCCATGGAGTGGGGCCAAGCCCCGCGCCTCCGCCGCCCCGTAAGCCGAGTGCAGGCAGCGCCTAGCAGGGGGGCCTGTCCGCACACGAGTGCTGCATCACAGGGCCCGGCGATACGCTGCCCTCACCGAGCGGCTCCATGCGAAAGGCGCCCTCCCCCTCCGCCGTGAGAGCAGGCGGCCCGGCTGTGACACGCACATGTGCTCCGGGGGCTGGCTGCGGGGCCAGGCAGCGCGGGCGGGCGCCCCGAGAGATGGGAGAAAAATTAAAGGAACAAAGAAAGAAAGAAAATGCCGCCGCCGCCGCTGTGAATAAATAAATGGCAACTGAGTGAAAGCCAGCCCCGGCCTCAGCCCACTTGCAAAGCCATGTCTTCTCTGAGGTGTTTTGCTGGAACGCACGAAAATAAATTGGTTCCGAGTACAGCCACTCTGGGGATCCCCTTCATGCTGCCCTAAAAATCAGTGTTCAAGTATATATATACGTACAAATTCGACTTTGGCATCCTCAGTGATGTAAAACCCCAGAACCCTACGCTTGGAAGACATCCCCCATACAATTTTCTGCTGGTGTCATGAAGCAGTAATTCAGGGGGATTAGATGACTTGAAATAAATGTAAAATACGTCAAAACTGAAGTACAAACATTTAATTGCTCCTGGGGCCTTTGCAGATTCAGCCAGCAATGGGGTTTAATACTAACTTGCAAGACCCTTTAAAGGTGGCATTGTTCTGTGCTGTGTATTCCTGGGAGGCAGCCTGCTTTACTATCAACTCTGGAAAAATAATGGACCTGATACTTGGATGACTTTGCCTACTTTTATGTCACAGTCGATTGATCACATTTAAAATAGAAAGCACTTGTATTTAAGAACCCCCTTCACAAACAACTAGTACCTTTCATGCTATGCCAACATTTCTGTATTTTAGATCTTACTAGTCGAATACTCTGTGATTTTCTTTTTAATTCAATGAGCTAAAGTTTGAAAGTGTTTCACCTGAAGAGTTTCAAACATATTTAGGTTCCTCTGATGCCAATGGCCTTGCCTAGATGTGGCATATTTTTACCCAGAAACAAGTAGTGATATTTCATATAAGGTTGCTAGCAGGGACCTGGCCCCAAAAACAGCTTTCAAGACAGTGTGATGGTAACTCAGTCCTTTAAAAAAGCCCCACAGCTGGACTCAAGAGAACACCATGTTTGACTGGTGTAACTTAGCCTGTGTTAGGGGCTTCAGACAGAAAAGCAGTTCCAGTTATGGAACTCACATGTCATGTGCACCAAGAGGGACTTAGACCACAAACAGGCCTGTCTGTAGAAATGGACCCTTTTAAATTTGATTCAAAGTAGCTTAACTACACTGCCACCCCTAACAGTGCAGGCCTCCATCTGTATAAGGAAAATCATGAACAAACAGACAAAGTAAGACAGAGAAGAATTCTAGCACGTGCTGTGTATTTCCCTTTGTCTCCTTAAAAATGAACACAAACTGATAACTGCCAAAGTCACTACTCATGTAAGTGGGGATCCAAGGCTTCACGTGCTTTCCCTTCCCATCTCTGCTCTATAAACCCCCCTTTAGTTAAGCAGTTTTTAAAAATTCTGTAAGGTGTTGGGTAGTTTTCAGCTGAACTAAATATTCTGTTCTCATGTCAAAAACTGTGATTGTTGCCAATAGATTTAGCGTTCAATTTATGAACATAGTGTTATGGGGTTTTACTGATAGCAGTGCTGCTGCAATTATCAATACCACAAGTGGAGCATCTACTCGTGTAACTGGTCCTTTTTATAGCAGGAGTCAAGAATGTGCTTAAATATGCAAACAATATTTACTAAACCTCTATTTCATGAGCTAATTTACAGAAAAATCAGGTTTTAACATTACAGCACATAGCGAGGGGGAAGCAAAACTGTGGCTCAAATCTTGGCTTAACAGTATTATTGCACATTTTGAATGGCAAATTTGACTTAAAAGTTACCCAATACTCTTTGGTTTCATAAAGAAATTTCCAGTGTAGTACAAACGTTAAGAGTTGCTCCTATCCAGTAGTTAAGGACACACGGGAGCATTCTCCCTGAATGGACGTAGAAACAAAATTAATCTTTGCACAGCCCTATCCAGCTGACTTCACGAACCATCACGTTAAGCCTCCTGAGCGGTACTCCACTTCCTAAAGTAAAAACAATAACCTACATAATGTTTTTCGGCCAGCTCTGGCACCTTCCCTGCCCGGCGCAGCAGGCTTGCAAAGTAGCAGCCATCCCCAGCGGTAGATATTTCTAGACTTGAAAAAAAGTTACGTGGAAACGCTTATTCGTGTATCTCCAAGCGGACACACCGACGACCCTTTCTTCCTTCCCTCCAGCCCTGCTTCCCAGTTCCCGCCCCCGGGGCGACCCGCCGCCATGTCGCGGGGCTCCCTGGGTACTGTAGTTTTTGGCTGCGGCGCGGCGGAGGATGCCTTTCCTCTCCTTAAAATCTCCCTGAAGCAAAGTAAGTTTTGATTTCGCTCTGGAGACGGGCTTGCCCTACGGGCCGCTCGGTGTCGGTGTGGCTGCCCGTTGCCAGCCTCCCGCAACCGGGTTGTGAGGCAGCGGCGCGGGAGGGGCGCAGCGGTGGCGGGACCGAGTGCTCCGCGCTGGCCGCATGGTAAAATGGCGGGGCGGCCCAGCGGGGCACCGCGCGGCACCTTCCTGCCGGCCTCTCTGCACCCAGGGCGCCGCGGAGCGCGGGCCTCGCCTGAAAAGTTGAGCGGTTTGGGGTTAGCCTGGGCCCTTCCTCCGACCCGCGTCTAGGGTGGTAAAGGGGCACGTGGAGAGCTGGTTGCTAGCGGCTTATTCGTGTATAATATGTATGTATATATATATTTAAACTGCCCGCCTCCTGCTCAGATTTATATCTGCGATGTGAAATACACTGCGCTTTTAAATGCACACAGGTTCTTTTTTCGTGTCCCCCCCCCCCCCCCCCACCTTGTCTCTTGGTTTTTTTCCTTCCCTGCTCTGTTTGGTTTTGAGAAAGTGGTGAAATATTTGCTTTAAAGTAAATATTAAACTTCTAACCTCTCTTGTTGTGGACTTTGACTCACTTTGATTCTTTCCCTGCAGTTTGCGAAACTGGGGGCTTACCAACTTCAGCACTGTCCCTATTGATTTTATAGATACTTACTTCACGGTGTTGTGTGTATGACTGAAAGAGTGACACAGAAAGGGCATTTCTCCCCTCCTTCGTTATGGTTCTCACCAAGTAGCTTCTGCTGAGGCTCTGATGGTGAAACACACAGAGCACTTCCAGATTTTGACATGTGTCAAAATTTAGTACTTTGGGGAAGGGTGATAAGATTTTTGAGCTCCATTTATTTTTAGCAGTGAAATTTGCGGTAACGTTTTGCCTAGGAAGCACACACACAGCCATTCAGAGGATCACACCAGGAGGTAAGAAGACTGTCTTGCAGATCCTCAGTTCAGCCTATGAAAGGCATATGTTTTATTCTCACCTCTGATTTAGGCCTTCAGTGCGATGCTCTGGTTTCTGCAGGAGTGAAACATAGATAATAGTTATTTTTCTTGGTTTGCTTGTTTTACACAGCTGTCTTACACACCACATTATATAGCCAGGTGAGAGCCAGGAAGCAGTCCTAAAGAAAACTCACAAGCAAAAGAATCTTATTTAAACCCAAAGCTGTAATGAAAATCCGTAATTGCCACCTGATTCTGGCATCTTCCAAACTCCATAAGCAATGTCTTGGTATTGAAACCTGAGGAAATTAAAAGTTCTCCAAAGCTGTGTAGTTTTCCTTGTAGATGAGCCTAATGCTGCCCTATCCTAAACTCGAAGCTCTGTCACCATATTTTGGCCATTTTGCCAATTGAAGTGCTCAGCTGGATGGTTGGCTTTTTCTTTTGCACCAGCAGAGCTGCGTGCACAGTTGGCAGGTGAGTTCCCTCTGGACACTGATTCATGTAGGAAAAAATGTGGAGACTGATGGATTTCTTCTCCACAGCCCTCATTTCATTCTCTAATCCAACTCACCCTGAGACCATAAACAGGCTGGCTGAGAGGTAAGAAGGAGGAGTTGGGTGAGAAGTTAAGTTGTGAAGCAACTTTGCCACTAATTGAGTTACAATGTTCGATCAATCCAGGTGATCTGAGGATGCAGTGCACAGGACAGCTGGACTGATGAACAGTTTGCAGTAGCAAAACCAAGCTCTTTTCACTCTCTCTGCTCCTTCCTTTGTACTCTGTGGTGATCACTTGCAGCTCTCTAGTGACTTAGTTTAGGTCACTGAACTGGCAGAAAATTATTTCCCTTATATGTGTATATCTATCTATGGGGTTTGTTTGTTTGTTTACCGTGTTGGGTACTGTTGTAGTGTTAGCTTCCCAGCATTACTGGCTGCCTGATCCAAGTGACTGCATATCTTTGGCACACATAGGAGGCAGAGGGAAGGAGGGGAAGGAGGGACTGGAGGTGGAGAAGTTGGTGGGACCAATGGGAAGCTGCCCTGGCTAAGGGCAGTGTAAGCCAATTGTGAAACACCAGTCGGTGAACCTACATCTGCACATTTCAGCCTCCAGTTTGTTTCTGTGCTTGAACAGGGTCCAGCAGTTGGCAGATGTTCACTGAGAGGGACAGCTCGAAACTCACCTGCTGTAGTGAGACCTGTGTGCTCTCATAATGTGTGGTGAACTCTAAGATAAATTGCTTGGCCTACTGTCACTGCTGGGCCACTTTGTAGCTTAAGCCTTAGGCAGTGTAGGAGTTAAGATGCTCTGGGCAAAGACCATATCTTTTGTATAAAGAAACTGGAATGTCTGCATCAGGTTTCCTGAATACCGAGGGTTGGGAAGCTAAGGTATTGCAGCTTTTAAATAGTCTGTAGCTAGGGTTAGATGTTACATGTACAGTGATACAGTAGACTTTTGCTGCCTGCAAGCCAGGTCTTGCCCTCAGATTCTTCTGCTCAGCTCTGTTGTCTCATCTGTTTACTGTTAGTGTCTCTTGCCCTTGGCTGATGGCACTTCAAGCCAGTTCAGTTTACAGAAAGCTGTTTTGGATTGTTTGAAGGGTTTTTGCTCAGGTTAGTTTTATGAAATCTTAGTAAATTGATTATGTTCAAGTCAGCACCAGAGGCAGTAAGAGGAAAGATAAAGTGTGTCTGGGTTCATGAAATCCCCTTTCAGTAATGAGGTATATGAATGGGTCCATCGTTGGTGCACATGTAAATTTTCACAGCAGAGTGTAAATGTGCTTAAGCACCTTTTACTGAAGGGATGAAGCACGTTGGATGCTTCACAGTGCCACATTTTAAATACACCTATGTGCTGTCATTGTCCCTCCACTCTCAGCTCAGACACTGAAAAGTATCTAAACAACTTTGTTTTGTGGCACCTTTTTCACACAGGTTTTCAAGATGTGATGTGTTAGGCTTACTAAAGTGAAATGCACTCCACCCAGGAGCTTAGAGGAAACTAGCCAGGAGCCTAATTAAAAAAACCCAAAGTTCTACCTGAAGCAGTGAGCTGCAACCAGTCATACCCTTTATTATTTGTGCTATATTGCGTAGGTCATATTTTAATTGCACCTTTTTACTGTTTAGTTAGGGGTGAAGTAATAAGGCAATGGCTTCTTATTCCAGACTATCTAGTTGAGATAAAATATTTAGGTAACTGGCACCACTCACTTATGATACAAAACTGAAATTTGGGAAGAAATTGCTTAAGTTTGCAATTTCTCATGGAGTTGTCTTCATAAATGCAGCCAGTGAGCTGAGTTTAACCTCTGATCCTGGGCGTAAGATCAGTTTGAGAAAGAGTCAGTGGCTCCCGTCCCTTCTCTAAATTAGTAAGCTCAACTTCTACCTGTGTTTGAAATCTCACTGTGCCTTTTTGGGGAGTCAGGATGGGGAAAGTTCTCAGATGCTGTTGGTTTTGTCTTTCCTCACTTTATTTTCTCTGTTTCACAGGCCCTGACCTAGTGGAAGAGTTGACCAGCTTCTTGGTGAGCCTTACCTTTTGTGGAGGATAAAGGTCCCTAGGCTGATCTTTGTCTCTGCTGACTTACTGCTGGCATCCTCAGGGACAGGTTCTGGAAATCGGCTTGTCTTCACTCGATCTTCGTGTCCCTTCCTCCTGGATGTATGGAGTGATTAGATTATTTCTGCTTTCCTGTTCCTACTTCATAAAAGGATCTAGTAATAGACCCTTGCCTGAAATGCCATTTCTGCTTATTTTAAAACATCTTTTAAACAAACATGTCTTCCTTCTTTACAATAACAGACAATGGTTACTGAAGGTAATTATGTACTGTCTTTTGGAATCTTTAAGGATTTCACATACTGCTTAAAAAACACCTGTGTGATAATCCTGACATAAGAAGTACCTACCTTGTGAATGGCTTTTAGTCTTTTGAAAACACATTTTTGGCTCCTGGATTACTGACAAAAAGAAATGTCACTTGGAACTTTCATTTGTCATGCAAGGTCTTGCTGGGCAGCAGAGGGCCTGCACAACATCCTTCTTTGTCAGCGTGAAAAAGAAAGGCTGCCTTTGCTAAATTGGAGCCTCCTAAATAGGGATTGCCAACAGAAGTTCTGTGCAAGCTTCATCCCTAAATAAAGAATACTATTTGTGGGATGCACAAATAACACTGAGTTTCTAAAGAAATGGCTGAAACTCATATTGAGGTTTTTTTTACTCACATTTTGTTGTACCATGGTTGCATTTTGTTTGAAGATATGACACATGGCTTGTTCTGTTTGCTTGTTCCCATATAAAACTTCATGCTTCACATCTTTTACTTCTGTTTTTTTTTTCCCAGATGACAGTAGTATTAGAATACATTACTTCAGGGGGAAAAAAGAAAGTGATTCTTTGACTGAGTTGCCAGCATGGCAGCAGTGTCACTGGATCTTCAAGCCTGTATGACTATTTTTAAGCAGTGTGCTTAATGGAACGTTAAACAGGCATCATCCACCTTATTCTTTCATACTCTTGATATACATAGGGCTAGGCACAGCCTCGTTTTTCTGCATAGCAAAAATGCATAGCCTCATTTTTAGACACAAAGACAATGTTTCCAGTCTGATTACTAAATAGTTTTTAATGGCCAAAAAAAGCCCCCCACGACCCTGGGATGAAACAGAATTTGTTTTGCATGTGCTGAAACAATGGGATGTGCTGAAACAATGGGATGTGCTGCTTCTGCTCCGCAAAGTTTTTACTCCTCAGTCCTAGGCGGTTTGTGTGCAAGGTTTTGTCTCCTCTTCCCAGCTGGGATATCTGTAGTGTCCGACTCATTGGCTAGCTGGGCAGTGTCGTCAATGGGGCATTAGCACAGGGCAGTGATACTGGGACAGGGGTGCTACATTTTAACCCGAGGCTGCTTATCTCCTTTCTCTTTGCGCATCCGAACTCTCGAGTACTGCTTTCCTCATACTGGCAGCACGAAGGATAGAGTAAGTACGTTGTGTCATTGGGTTTAAACCTCTGCACTCAGTTCTGAAGTACTTGGAAGAAAATTATCTAATGTGTGTAGTTCAACTTACTGATAAAATTGACCTTAAAAATTAGTGTTTAATGACAACTGTCTATGGACAGCACTAGAAACATACTTGTTTGGTTTAAGTGTAGGAAATAGCTGCCTTGTTACATGATAAATGGTTATTCTTTTATATCTCCTTCTGTTGTCCTAGTTACTATTAGTATCTAATTCATCCCATTGTTGTAGTCAGGCCCTTACCTTTTATCTGTTTGCTTAATTGTAATATAAAAGAGGTGCAGCATAAATTGCTGCCCCAAATATGTATGCCATGACTGATAATTTTTACCCCAGCATGTTTATTTTTTGTATTGTGAGTAATCCTTACATTATCTCTGCAACTCTGCAACGTGTGTATTTTGTTAAACACTGTTGATTAGAAAGCTGCTGTTCTCCCCCAGCCTGAAACTACAATTAATGCCAGTGTGGTTAGTTCACAGTGAATGTCTCAGTGTTCATTTTCTGTGTGTTACTCTGTTCATGTTTGTTTTCTCTTTATTCTGAATGGATGTTTTGCCTAAAAATACTGCTCTTCAAACAATTAATTCCTTTGCTAATTGATTAAAATACATTAGCAAATGGCATAGGAATAGATTCTGAAACACAGGTGGGCACTTCCTATCTGAAGTTTATTACAGAGGACTGGATTTAAAAGTCAGGCTCACCATTAGGCATCACATAATGCCCTCAGAGCAGACACAGTTTCCAGGCCCTCAGGAAGGACAGGTTTCTCCAGGGTCAGAGCTATTGGAGCAGCTTTATTCAAAGGAAGCTGTAGCAGTGGATGTGAGGGGGGAAGCTTTTCCCTTAGAAATCTGTTGTGGGGTTTGTTCTCCTTTCCTTTTGTTTAAGATGTGCTTTCTGCTACTCATCCTCTCTTGGATTGTCTGACTTTTTGCTGCTCTTGGAAATGGAAGTGTCACCTGCATGTATTCAAGCTGCATCTTCTGTGTGTCAGGGGTTTTTCTCAGAGCTCACCTTGGGAGGCACTGTACACATTGGCAAGCAGAGGTCAATGACCAGCTGCTTGATGAAAGAGGCACAGGAAGTGACCAAGGGTTGTGTGTTATGTGTGCTGGGATTACAACAGGGAGTCTGGTTGTTCCTTTTGACTAAAACTCTTTTATCTGGGCTGTGTTCCTCCTCCCAGGAATGGGAGGTGATTTGTACAGCATGACACATCATGCTTCTTTGTTGGCCATGCAAAACCCTCTGCATAAGTTGTGCCATTTTCAGCAGAAACCTGGTTTTGCTCATTCTCATTACTTAAAATGCCTAAGCTGGGTTCTTTAGGTTTAGATTGTTATTTTGATATGTTAATATTTAAAGATTTTAGATTAGTTTTTGCAAGTAGTGCATGTTGCAGTTGGGTTTAAGAGCAGTTTTTGCAAGTAGTGCATGTTGCAGTTGGGTTTAAGAGCAGTTTTTGCAAGTAGTGCATGTTGCAGTTGGGTTTAAGAGCACCTGCCAATTTGTAGCTGCTCACTTTCAGCTCACTGAACAGCTTCTTCAGAGACTGTTTGACTTCTGTGAACAAACCTCTCGCTTTAACCAGTGCAGTGGCATCATTTGTGTATATGGTTGGGATAATGTGACTTTAAATAAGCTTATTCTTTGAGTAGCACAGCAGGCTAGCCTTTGTTTTTTCAGTGAGCTCCAAATAAAGACATAATTACTTATTTTGTAAATTATGTACTTTGTGTCTTCATTTACTATTTTCTGAATTCCAATGTCTTTTTTCCCAGTGTAAATGAACTCCTCAATTTCCTTACTAGCTGTGTGGCATCATTTTTGGGATAGCAATTCTGAGGCGACATACATCAGTAAATATGCAGGGAGTATGCAAGAAGTAAATGTCTTAAAAAGCAAAGGCTAGCTGTCAAAGATGCTTGAATTAAGAATTGTAATACTGATATCAGTCCAATCTGTGTAGGTTATGTGTACACACACAGAGATATTCACATAGAGAAGGCAAAGCTGAGAAGGGCTGTGCCCTTTGCAGACTTGGATGTTACAGATCACAGCTTGGTTGGTTGTAATTGTTCTGCCTATATCACAGACTTCTGTGTAACTTGGAGCAGTTGCCAATCTGACTAAAGAAGAGGCAGTATGGATTGGCCTGCAGCTTACATCTGTGTTCTGAAGCAGTTTGGTCTGACATTTAAGTGTATATCACATCTGATTAAGTCAATTACCTATTTTTGTGTGCATCTCCCTCTCTTTTTTCTTTTTTTTTAAACTAGCAGAAAACCCTCACAGAAATAGTGTTGCCTCTAACATTCTGAGTTGTGTTGCACCTAGCCCTTGAAACTCTGCTCTGTGGAGCTCTCGCTTTCTTAACCTCATGTGGCTAACTCTGAGTGTTTTGCTTGTGTTTTGGTTTTATGCAGACTAATGGCTGACCAAGTGCTTGTGATTGGCAGTGGAGCGAGGGAGCATGCACTGGCCTGGAAGTTGGCCCAGTCCCCACGTGTAAAGCATGTCTATGTTGCTCCAGGAAATGCAGGAACTGCTGACAATGGAAAAATTTCCAATTCAGGTAAAACAAACAAAAAAATGTTCAAAATTTGACAACTGAACCAGTAAGCTGTTCTAGTCATCAATCTGAAATCACAGCTGTTAACATGAAAGGGTTATTATTATTACTATTTCTTTAAGGTTTGGACATGTGAAATGGATTATATACATGCAGTTAAGGAGAAAAATACATCTGAGTGAAGCCCTGTGCCATTTCCACTAGTTTTATATGACCTCAGTTTTCATAGCTCATTCTATAGTTTAAGGGTGGAGAATGCACCCAAAAATCCATGTCAGATATACATTCCCCTGGAAGTGTAGTTCAGAATAGCTGCTCTGGTTACAGCCTCTTAGCATGCCAGCAGTGAAGGTGATGGTAGCTACTAGTACCACTTCAACAGTTGGTTGTTGAACAGTTTTGTAGAGTGGAGTGGAGTAGAGTAGAGTAGAATAGAATAGAATAGAATAGAAGTAGAATAGAATAAACCAGGTTGGAAGAGACCTTCAAGATCATTGTGTCCACAGTTGAAAAGGGCCTTAAGCAAATGCCAACACCTAAAATACTAAATTCACTACAGCATCCTCAGAAGTGCATCAAAGGCCTGTGCTCTATACAAACTGATGAGAATACTTTCACCTGAACTGCTCAGCTATAGAAAGAAACCTTCATTCCTTTGGTTTAGTGACTTATAGAAATTATTTTCATATGTTTCTCTCTTCATACTGACTGCCTGTTTTGAGCATCTGACTTAATATGTTCATCTCTGGCTGGCTCTAATTGAAAATATTCATAGTTACTAGTTCTGAGAAATTAAGCATAAAATATTTCAAATTGAGCATCCAAAATTACATGGTGCATGTAAAAAAATAAAATGTCTAAGATGCTTGCCTGGAGGCACAAAGTGAATCAGTACAAAACCAGGGATAATGACTTAAGAGATTTCTGCCTTGTGTCCTTCATATAACAGATCTTGAGTTAGGTACTTTCAAGAAGTGACCTAAGGTTCCACTTCAAAATGTGATAACATGTGGAATTAAAGCTAACATAGTATGCATGTGAGCATGAATCTAGTGTGAGTTGTCCCTGCCCATGGCAGGGGGGTTGGAACTAGATGATCCTTGTGGTCCCTTCCAACCCTGACTGATTCTATGGTACTATGAATCATATACAACCATTTGCTGCATCCATATTTCTATGTGAGTAAAATCTTTTTTGGTTAGTATCTCATGTGGAAGCATAAATCCTGTCAGATTCTTGTACAGCAGGTAGTTATCATATTTAATTCCACTGGAATGCTTAATCACAGGCTGCTTAAGTAGCTTTGTCCTTCATTTCTTTGACTAGTCACAGTATCAGTAGTCATTTGTTCTGCTTGGCCTTTGAGGAGAGGGCCCAAGGAGAGCCTGACAGGAAAGTTGTATATTTCCTTTTCATCCCAGAAATTCAGTTTGCATTTCAGGGTTTTTTTTTGCAAATGGTGTCTTAAAAACTGCTGCACTTGCCTCTCACCTTGCTCTTCCATAGAAAATACTTCACCAGAGGAAGGTATTTGAGTGTGTGCATAGTAATGCCCAAGCCAAGTCCATGGGATCGACCATGTACACTGAATTATCTTTTCTGGGCTGTTGGCTCACATGTACTTGGAGGGAGAAATCCTTAGCCAGGAGACAGGAAGAATCTGGAATTTGTGAAGAATTTATACTTTTCTGTTTTTTTAAGGAAACAACTTGTCTTATCTGCTCAGGCATTTTACTCCTACCAGAGGTCTGGATTTTAACTCAGGGGAGACAATGGAAAACACCTTTATAGGAATCATGTGAGCCCTAGTGTATTTTATGAGCCTGGGCAACAAATGTCTGTGAAACTGCTACCAATGTTTCTGTTCATTCTGAATAATTGAGATTTGGCTCTGAAAGTTCATTCTCCCTTTGTGGTTCATGAGATTACCTTTAATTAGCATTGTGACTTGAAGTCTCAAATGTTTTCTGAAATACAAAGGTGACCTTAACATTATAAATTACTTTAAGCCTTCAAACCTTGCCTTTATCAAAGTGAAAAAAACCCAAACCACATTTTCATTGTTGATTTGAGTCAGTAGTGATTTCTGATCATATGAGACAATAGGTTGAGTGACTAAATATCATTTTATATTTGATTTATATTTAATTAGCCAGGCCATTTTGGTGTCCAGAAGAGTATAGAATGGCTTCCTGATTCCAGAGAAAGACACATACATGGCTGTGAATGGACTTTGGTATCCTGACACCTCCTTTCACCACGTTTTAGCTCTCAGTGTAACTTCAAGTTAAGCTCTGGTTTTGAAAAACTTAGTCCAAGGTCCTTCTTTCTGGTTTGAAAAGAATGTTTCAGCTGTTGTTTTGAGAAATGAAACACAGCTACAAAAATGTCCCTTTTCAGCCTACACCCTGAGGAGAATTATGTTTGGGGGAGAAAGTTGAAATTACTTAACTAACAATGTGATTTATTCCTTTCTGTTTGTTACTAGGATATTTCTACATCATGTAAACCTTGTGTCATATTCACTGTTCATGTCAGTAGTAGATCAGACAATGGGGTTTAAAAAGCACAATCACCTTACAAGCTCTTTACTTTCCCTGCCCCACTTTACATGGATTAATTTTGTGGGGAGTAGAGATTGCCTCTCTTCAGTTGCTAACCAGAGCTCCCTCTCTCTTTGGTTCAGGATCTGCTGTTCTCTGGCTGCTTCTACAACAGGCCTATGGGACTGAGAGACAATATTGACCTTTATGTTAATCAGCACTTTAAAGCCAAGTGTATTATGCTTTTTTTTTCCTCCCTCTCTTGTGAGCCAGAAGGCAATTGGCATAAACTGCATGTTGAAGTCAAAGGCCTTTGCTCCTCCTTACTTAGAAATGCAGGAAAAGAATGATCAAACTGGTTTTTTCCCCCTATTCCACCTAAATAAGACAAATCTCTAACCAGTGTAGGTTTCAGGTAGTTGCTTGTATGCCATCTCTAAGGTAGAAATAGCTGCTTCTCTTGTGGAAGGAGGCAATTTATTCATAACAGGATAGCAAGGAGCCCAGCAGACACCAACACAAATCACGCCTGTTTGTCCAGTAGAAGCTGCTGGATCATTGCCTCTCCTTTCTCTCGTGTTGCCTCCTCAGAAACTATCTGGAAGAGGCCACCAGCTCCTGACATGCCTGCCAGTACAGTCACTAACAGGAGATCATAGACAAAACTTAAAGCAAAGTAGTCCAGCTGCAAGGAGAGGCTGTGCTGGACCATGCCCCTCTTGCCAGCTTCATATCCGGATGTGCTAGTCTCCTCCCCTCAGGGACAGCCAATCCGCACTAAGCCATACTTACCACTTTTTTTGTCTTTCCCTGGGTTTGTGTTCCCATCCTCTGAGACCTTGGTTTTATTTATTCTTGATAAAAGCAGTGGAATTGCGTTGGCTTGCGTAAACTTTTTATCGTGAGACTTGACATTATTGTCTTTCATGCAGGCTTTTTCTTTTGTTTACACAGTTTGGGGCATTCCAAGTATCAGCATATTAAATGCTTATGGAAAGATAACTGATGTGAAAACTGAAGATCAAATGTCCTTAATCATAATGGTGATATTTGGTGATACTGTGATAATTACAGCACCTGCCCTTATGTTCAGCATAATGTAAGAAAAAGACATTCAGGTTCCCCTTTGTTTCAGCAGTGTCAGTTTATACAGCAATTTTTAGCTAGCTCTACAAAGAGAAACTACAAAGAAAGCAGTTACAGTCCTATCACCAGCCACTTTTTCCTGTTGCCTACACCATGCTGACACAAACATGTGCAAAGCTTCTGTGGTGGGTTGAAATTACTCCCCAACTAATGTGGAGAGCTAGCCCCAGCATAAATCATCAGACTAGCTCAGTTTGGGATGGAAGCAAATGAAGCTGTATTTACAAGCAAACTAAAATGTAGAAATATGAAATGCAATGGGTATATACAAAATATACAATGTATGTACAATGTATATATATTTACAATTTATAAACACAGAAACTCCTCAGACCAGGGTGGATTCAAGGGCACCATTCACTTCCTGCTCCACTGCCTCCCTCCTTCCCGTTACCTCACACAGTAGTCAAAACAAAGATAGCCTGGCAAGGCTACTGGGGAGGGAGAGAGATAGAGAAAGAGACAGAAATTGCAAGCAGAAGTGACAGAAGAAAAGAGAGAAAGAACTGTTTATGCTGCTACTCTATATCCCCATTAGCAAGCCAGTGAATCATACAGACCTTATCATTATTTTCCTTTTGTATGCAATGGACTTTCAGTCTTTGCAGTCAGGGACTAGGCTGAATTTCCTCCTTCAAACTGTAACAGCTTCATATTCAGGGAGCAGACTGGCTGAGGGGAGAAAAAAATAAATGTATGCTTATGAGTTATTTTTCACATGCTTCAAGATGCTTCTTGTGCTAGCAAACAGGATGCTTCTAGAGATGAGACCAGCTTGCTGTGTGGCAGTGCAGGAGAGCTCAGAACTCTTTTCTCATCTTCAAGAGCAAGGTGGTTTTGCAATGCATGTCAAATCACAGACTTTGCTTGGAGGTTTGATGTTGTATTTTGGTGTAGGCCTTGCATGTAAGCCTTTATATTGGTGTATGCTTCACTTCCAGATTCACAGTGGCTTGCCCTTCAGGAATGTGAAACAGGTGAAAATGCTGCTTCAGTGTTATGTGATAAATAAGTGCTAAGCAACAGCAATGAATGCAGTCTTATCACTCTTTTGTGTCTTTGACAGCTGTTTCAGTCAGCAATCATGCTGCAATTGCCCAGTTCTGCAGGGATCAGGAGATCAGGCTGGTTGTGGTGGGTCCAGAGGTCCCTCTTGCTGCTGGTAAGAAAAAGCAATCTAATAATTATGGCATTCATAATTTAGGGACAAAAGTAAATGTTATTCTCCATTTTCTGTGCATCACTCAACAGTATCTGAGTGTCTTCAGTAGAAATGGAAACAGATCCTCTGTGGCAGTGTCCATGAAATTCAGTGTTGTGCTGCAATGAAAATGGATTTCCAAAGGGTGTTGTGTGAGCAATCTGATGTAGTGTGGGGTGTCCCTGCCCATGGCAGGGGGGTTGGAACTGGATGATCCTTGTGGTCCCTTCCAACCCTGACTAATACTATGATACTATGATACTATCTTCAGAAAAAAAAACTAATGTCTGCTTTTCAACTAAAATCTGTAATAAAATAAGGGGAGGGAGATTGTCATCCCTTACTAAATGCCGCTGATCTTACTCCCTGATATTGCAGGGTTAGCTGCTACTGATTACAGTGAAAAATGCATCTGAGGCCCATCTGGTGAAATAGGCACTGATAGATATATGTTGGCTTGTCATTCCTGACATACTTGTTCCAATGAATCAGTGCATCTTGGACTGCTTGACTCCTATAAATTGTCTGGTGATTTATAAGATTCTTTCATGTTGTCATGTTTAGGAATTGTTGATGACTTGACAGCAGCTGGAGTAAGGTGTTTTGGTCCAACAGCAAAGGCAGCTCAGCTGGAGTCCAGTAAGAGCTTTTCCAAAGCGTTTTTGGATCGTCATGACATCCCAACTGCAAGATGGAAATCTTTCACTGATCCTAAAGCAGCATGTAGCTTTATTAACAGGTAAAATTCTTGTCATTTGAGAAATATTTTTGGTACAGTGTGCTATGTATCCAAAACAAGCAGTCAAATGTTTCCTAATGCATCCATACTTTGGCTGTAACAGAACATCTGTAAAGGTTTTAAAGGGTACTCAAACATGACATTAACACACTACAATGAGTATGATAATTAAATGGGTCTTATTTACTGCTCTAAAATAAAACTGAAGTTCAGTGTTCCTTTTACAGGAACATATAGGACAAGGTTTTTGGTTTGGTTTGTGGATTTTTTTCAAGTCACCTACTGGGAAAGTCCATCTTGCAGTTCTGTGTTGTACCTTTGCTCCACAAACATAAATTCTGCATTGGAGACTTACTCAGCAAGTTACAATCTGCTCATCAGACTACAGTCCAGATGATTGAATACCCCATTGGCTGGTCAGTTGGCTGTCCTGGGCATGGCCCTTCCAGCTTCTTGTGAAAAAACATTAACTCTGTCCTACCAGAATGCAGGACAAATAGTACTGAAATACAGTGGTGGGGAAAAAAAACAGTGTAAAACCTTCATAGACATAACAAGGGAAACCTGGTTTTTATTTGTGTATTGTTCAATAAGGTAAAACAGTTGCAATGAAAACTGATTAAGTATTTTGATCTTTCAACTACTGAAATGTTAATATGCCTAGAAAGTATATTTCAGTACACAGTGTTAACTGCTGAATCTCTTTTCTACCTTTGAAGTGCAAACTTCCCTGCTTTAGTTGTAAAAGCTAGTGGCCTGGCAGCTGGCAAAGGAGTAATTGTGGCTTCAAACAAGGAAGAAGCCTGCAAAGCTGTTACAGAAATCATGCAAGTGAGTAGAAAAGTCATGCACTAAGTGGAGGTGTTCTTACACCAAACAAGTTGTTAACCATCTCAGAATCTCAAAGATGCTCTTTATTTCTGTGTAATAGGAACTTGACTAAAAGATGTGAAATCTTTTACCCATTATTTGGGTAGCTATGAAGCTCTGTATTATTATTGCTCAAGGCAGGGTACTCTTTCTAGGCATAGTTCCTGTAGGCTAAAATAAAGGGGTTCTTAATGAAAACCCAGAACACAGAGCACTTAATGTGTAGTAAAATTTCAGTGAGATTATTTGGGTAGGATATTAAATATATTAGGACCATCAAAAGCTGAAGAGAAGCAAAACAAAGCAATTTTATCTCAACAGGAATATCAAGTCAGGTCCTCAGCTGGTGGCAGCAGTACAGCATCTTATAACTTGGTGCTATGCTGGTTCATAGGAGATGTTGTTTGACACAATTGTGTTTCAAGAGTCAGCATGTAGGATGTGCACTGACATTTGGGGTTGAACTCGATGACCTTCAGAGGCTCCTTCCAGCCCCTAACATCCTGTGATCCTCTGATTTTGTTGTGCATGTGTGGCTATTGGAGAAATACATGCCTTAACATGTGGCACAGTATCTTGAACAATGACAAAAAAGATGTTATAGTCCTACAGACCCACAAAATTATCTCCTAAGTGAATTGGTTGTTCTTAACTGCCTAATATGCAGTTAGTGTTCAAACATGGCATTGGAATTTGAAAATACTAGCCCCTTCCAATGTATTCTCTAGAACTGCATTTTCTTAGGAGCTAAAAGTTCAGATTATAGACTTGACAGTCCATGCTATTAGTCCCAGTGTCACAGGTGTGAACTTCAGAAGACAGAGCATGAGGAATTACTCAGTGAGTCATAAATATCAATTTTAAAGCACTCAGCCTCAAAAATCTGCATTTATTTAAGCATAAAAAGAAAAGCTAAGCAAAGCTTTCACCATTGCTGATGTACCCAGGATGGAGAATAGATTAGCACTCTCAAAAGTGTGCTGCATTTTTCTTTCTGTTCAAAAAACCATTATCTTCTTGTTGCATTTTGAATAGTTTAACTGAAACCAAGCTAAAGAGATTTTACTTTTACTGTAGGACAAGACTTTCGGCACAGCTGGGGAAACTGTTGTTGTTGAAGAACTTCTTGAAGGAGAAGAAGTTTCTGTAAGTGCACATCTCACTGCAACACTTTGATTATACCTGCTGTAAATGATTTAGGAAACACAGTCTAAGTCCCTACAGCAGTGGTGTGTAGGATTTTGCTACACAAATTAAAGGCAGCTTTGTGTTTATGAGTGAAGTTGTATCGATTCAAGATAGCTGTGTTAAGAACCAAATTCCCTGCAGTCTGTTAAAGTAATTCAAATAAATAAAAATAAGCAGTAAACAGCTGTTGACACATGGGGAAAAAATACCAAACCCTAATATTTTTGGCTGTCATTAAGTGCACAGTTCTGTGCTACAGTTTCTCTGATGCCAAAGACAATATTAGATCCATTCCTTTCTGCAGTGCTTCCTCTCCACTGCTGTTTGCCTTTGGTACTAGTTACCTCTTTGTGAAGCTATGACCTAAAGACTTTTTCCAGGGAAATCAACAATGCTGCCTTGCACATTTGCTGTGTTCTGGTTTAGAGCCCAGTGCCATTTGAATCTGTACAGGTAACAAGCTGGTGAAGTGGTTGAGAGTAAGGGAGAATGGAGACTTTATTTAATTAGCTTTACTGATGAAGGGAATATATTGAATTGCATCATGGAGGATCATTAAACTCCTTTGGAGCAAGGGAAGAATCAACTCAAGCATCCTCTTCAACCAGTTTCATTGTCAGAGATAATTGCAGTGTGGAAGTGCACCAGGGGACAAGGGACCTAGAACCAAAGGCTGTTGAATGTTTTGACAGTGTTGACTTACTCTGCAGATGCAGAAAGAGCAGTTCTTTCGTCTTAAGCTGATTCAGCTCCTTCATTTAAAAAAGAAAATCAGATTTAATGAGCAGAGTTTGAAGGTGAAAAGCAGAATTGGAGCCCAGATTTTGAGGTGGCAGGGCAACTTGACACCTGCATCATACAAAAAAGTGCAGCCAAGTACCAGCTCAGGTTCCTGAGTCTTGGAGCTGGAATTGAATGTTCACAGCATGCAGCATAATCCAACTAGGAGGTGGTGGCATTTATAAAGTAAGCTGTCGTTTCCAACTGTTGCAAATCTTTGCATAGTCTGGTTTCCTTCCTGATGTGAAGAAATTAGGTGTGGCAGATATTGGTCACCCTTAATTCCCTGGGTGGCATGACCTTTTTAGGTGCTTAGAGGTTATCCAGATCATCATTAGAATTAGAGTAGAGTAGAGTAGACCAGACCAGACCAGACCAGATTGGAAGAGACCTGAGACCTTCAAAATCATCGTGTCCAGCCTATCATCCAACACCACCTAATCAACTAAACCATGCAACCAAGCACCCTATCAAGTCTCCTCCTGAACACCTCCAGTGATGGTGACTCCACCACCTCCCCGGGCAGCCTATTCCAATGGGCAATCACTCTCTCTGTGTAAAACTTCCTCCTAACCTCCAGCCTAAACCTCCCCTGGCGCTGCCTGAGACTGTGTCCTCTTGTTCTGGTACTGGTTGTCTGGGAGGAGAGACCAACCTCTGCCTGTCTACAGCCCCCCTTAAGGTAGTTTTAGAGAGCAATAAGGTCACCCCTGAGTTATTCTCTGATTATTCTCTGGTGGAAAATATGCAATACTCTTAATTAGTCCTTTGAATGCTAGCAGGCCTATTGTGATCTAACACACTAAGATGATCACACAGTTTAAAGGGGGTTGTATTATGGTGTCTGACAGCAGTGAAGAAAACATACTGCTTGCCTTGCCTGTCAAAATAGTTCACCTTCCACAGATGACTGTAGCTTTTAATATTTTGGCATTTTCAGGTTTTGCAGAAGAATCCTTGCTTGCTTTTTTAATTAGCATCATGAAACATGCTTTAGGTAGTGCTGCTAGTAGTAGTCCAAATGGTGAACATCATCATCCAGTTGCAGAAGATGCCAGGAGGCTTGTTGTTATGAAGATACTAAGGATAAAAGCATCTGCTATACAAATAATTTGTGAATCATTTTAAAATAAATAGTTTTATTTAAAAGGAAAAGGAAATGGAAGAGGAAATGTGGTGCCTTCCTTCCAGGCAGGGGAGGAGGAAGAAAGAGGGAAGAAGTATCTTCCATTGGGGACTATTTGAATTATTTTTAAGTATTTCTCTTTTTTTTGAGTATTTATTTTCACTGCAACTACTGAGCTGAGCTTCTAACATTTTATGTGTTCTATTCAAAGTAATTTCTGTAGGATGGTCATACAAAATGAGGCACTGAAGGAAAATGGCGACATTTAGAATACTGTAGGGCTCTTTTATCAGAGAGACAGAGCTTACACTCTTAAACATCCATTTGCAACACTGAAAATCAAGTTTATTTGCACTTCAATTTTAACTATACACTGGAGTTTCAATTATTGTCCTTGTTTTCTAGTGCTTGTGTTTCACTGATGGCATCACAATTGCTCCCATGCCTCCAGCCCAGGACCACAAGAGATTAATGGATGGAGATGAAGGCCCTAACACTGGTGGGATGGGAGCTTATTCCCCAGCACCTCAGGTAAACTTGTACTGATGTTTCACTACAGCTGTCTTACAGCTCTGCTATTGAAAGCATAGGTGAATTTTTAGTTCCACCATGAAAAACAGGAGAGAGTGGGCTCCTGTGGATGGAAAGAGTTGCCTCAAATAGGCATGGTCAAGTAAGATTCATAACTGAAGAAATTTGCTTCTCTAAAGAGAATTTCTTCTGAGTGACTTTTAATTTTAGGGTGGAAGTGTTTTGATTTCTACAATCTTGTATTTTGATTTGGCTTTTTAAGTATTGCGAAATGCTGATCGTTCAAGCCAAGCGCCTGAAACCACATGTTTATCTTGTGCTGAGCTAAGCTAATGATAGAGTTTTACTGTGGCTTAAGGTAGTTTAGTTTCTGTTTGGCAAGGAACTTCTCTGATTGTGTTTATTAAATAAAATTGGATCATTTATCTTCAGGAGGCCTTCTCTAAATTCCAGTATGTCTGTACAAATGTTTTTTTGCATTGAAGTCAATGGGAGTGATAGCACATGTAGAGCTGAGCATGGACAAGTGTCTGAAGAAATCACAGTATAACTAAGGTTGGAAAAGACCTCGAGGATCATCGAGTCCAACCTATAAACACAGACCCCATGACTAGACCATGGCACCAAGTGCCAAGTCCAATCTCCTCTTGAATGCCTCCAGGTATAGTGACTCCACCACCTCCCTGGGCAGCACATTCCAATGACAAACAACTTGCTCAGTGAAGAACTTTCTCCTCACCTCGAGTCTAAACCTCCCCTGGCGCAGCTTGAGACTGTGTCCCCTTGTTCTGGTGCTGGTTGCCTGGGAGAAGAGACCAACCCCTTCCCGGCTACAACCACCTTTCAGGTAGTTGTAGAGGGCAATGAGGTCTCCCCTGAGCCTTCTCTTCTCCAGGCTAAACAATCCCAGCTCCCTCAGCCTCTCCTCATAGGGCTTGTGTTCAAGGCCTCTCACCAGCCTTGTTGCCCTTCCCTGGAAATGTTCAAGTGTTTCGATGTCCTTCTTATGCAAGTGCATAATGCAAATGCAAGTGGTTGTTTTAATGCTGTGATACATTGTCTGAGGAGAGAGGAAAAAAATCACTAGCTTTCCATTGTATAAAATGTTTTGGAGTGAGCAAGAGACCACTCAGATGTCCTGCTTGGTTCTTAAAAATGCTGGCCACCACAGGAGGAAAAATCCCTTCTTGCTAACACTATTTTCTCATCCTGTCTTATTAGATTTCTAAAGATTTACTGCAGAAAATAAGAGATACTGTTCTTCAGAAAACTGTTGATGGCATGAGGAAAGAAGGTGTCCCCTATTTCGGTATGTTCAAAAGCTCCTAATTTAATTTTAATTTAATTAAACTTATGTACAAAAAGTTTTAACCGTAAGGAGAAAGACTTTTTTACACTGCCTTCTTTTAGGGCTAACACACACTGCAAGTTAAGGGAGATACCTGATTTATTAGATAACTGGGTTTAGTGTCAGTGGCTTGATTCAGAGTCCACTGAAATCACTGGGTATAATTTCATTAATGGTGGATGTCGAGTAAGGAAGAGCAGAAAGGCAAGCATTTGAGAATCAGCTGCAAAATTATAATCACAACTATTTCTGCCTGATTTATTTTTAACACTTCTGGAGTAGTAACATCCTACCTTTAAATGAGCACAGGGGGCATCCTTTGTAAACACTATTTGGATAGATGGGATAAAAAAAAACAACCAAAGGAGGGCTTGTGGAGTTCCTTAGCTTTTTATATAATTTTTAATTCTAGGTGTACTTTATGCTGGATTAATGCTTACAAAAGATGGACCTAAAGTTCTTGAGTTTAACTGCAGATTTGGTGACCCAGAATGTCAGGTGAGTTATTTTGTAGGTAGCCAGAGTTCAGCATTATGGGAAGGAGAAAAGTCTGTTGCCATCTACCTTTATTCTTAACTAACTTCTGGATGAATTGCACTGAGATGTAGAGTTTTGTTTATTCGAGAGAGTAGATCTGTTATGAAATTGTTCCATTCCAGAGAAGCTTTCATCAGGTAATACTCAATTATGGGCTTTACAGGAATAACTTTGAAGGGAAATTCAACACTTGTCTATCTTCTCTGGAATAGAATTAGATATTTATCTTTTTTACTTATTAAGGAAGTAAACCACCACACACCTTCCTTTCTCTACTCCCCGTGAGCAGGGGTAACAAACCTCTTTATTCCTATTCCTCAGAACAAATAGGCTTTTTTGGCCTCCAACTTTTCTTCTCCACATGTAACAGTTCTTTTACCTTTAGAAATTATCTTTAAGGAAGAGTATTTTTAAAGGTATGTAGATGGTGTGTGAAAATACAGCACATGAACGTCCTTGTTTAATGTTGTTTTTACAGTTGCATTAGCATTTTTGAAAGGTCAATGAAGAAAATGTAACAATGGGCATTGTTTTCTTTAATTGGCTAATCTGTGCTCTTATAGGTAATTCTTCCCCTGTTGAAAAGTGATTTGTATGAAGTTATGCAAGCAGTTGTCAATAAAAAGCTGTCCAGTTCCATGCCAGTTTGGTTTGAAGACAGCGCAGCCGTGACGGTGGTCATGGCTAGCGAAGGGTATCCAGGAACATATCCCAAGGGTTTGGAAATAACAGGTAAGTACAGCAGAAGAAACCACAGGACCCTGAGTCCTCTCCTGCTCTCCCTCCATTTTCTCTTGTGCCAGATGAAGGTCAGTCAGTGTAACTTGGATTCTTAGAAACTACCTCCTGTGGTCAGCAAGAGATGAGTGAATTTTCACACATCAAAGATTATTGGTTTTGCACCCATCACGTTTCCAATTCTCCATGTATGGTGGGTTGAGACCAAACCATAACACCATGCTACATTGTGAAGTTTGGTAGTATTTCTTTAATGTGTGTTACAGTAAAATAGTAGTTCTGGGCTGATTCTTCCATCATGTTGCTCTGTGGTGTCTGTGTCAGTGTGCCATCCAATTGGAACTAGATGTTGTATGCAGATGTTTCAGCTCTTCCTCTGTCTGTGAGCATACAAATAGCAGATTTATTTTCCCTAAAAAATTGAGGGTTTAGATATTTATACCTAGTTGCATGCATGATCACAGTGAATTCTGTTGTGGTTTCTAGACACAGTCAATAAGTGCTGAATACCTCTTCATCTGTAATTTAATCGAGACTGTTCTAATCAACTGTGTTTTCTGCATTTATTTTCTTGAATTACTATCACAGGACTTTCTAGGGCTAAGCAACTAGGACTGGAGGTGTTCCATGCAGGCACAGCCCTGAAGGATGGCAAAGTGGTGACTAGTGGAGGAAGAGTCCTTACAGTAACTGCTATTAAAGAGGATCTAATGACAGCACTGCAAGAAGCCAACAAGGGAGTAGCAGCCATACAGTTCAAGGGTGCCATTTATAGAAAGGACATTGGTTATCGGGCTATAGCTTTCCTGAGGCAATCCAGGTAGATATTTGAACTACTTGAAATGGAAATAACTGGTGTAAAAAGGACCTAAAGATGTCATTATTTTACACAATATGATGTTGTTACTATATATAACTCTAGACAAGTTTTAACTATCACCCTTGTAAGCCATCTAAGCAAAACCAGCCAAGGAAGGAGCAGGCTTTTTGATGGCTCTCTCATCCTTGTTCTTATTCCTCCAAGTTGTGAGCTATGCTGCAGTGAAAAGCATATGGGAATAACCTGTGCCTTTACATTTGCCTGTTTTAGGGAAGGTGAACTTCTGGTTCTTGGGCTTTAAACCATGTCTTTTGCTCTAGATTGGTATTGTCCCTAGGTCTAATATTAATATCATGAGATGGACAAAGTTTGAGCTATTCTTTGGTTCATTCTAGAGTTGTTAGAAATGGTTAAAATCTACACCTAGCTTGCTGGGGCATGCATTTTACCAAACCAGACAGCTAACAACATGGGTAGGATTTATTGTTCCATTCTATTATTATTCCTTTTATTTTCTCACTATTCAGTTTAATAGGCTTGAGATTATATGGGTGTGGGGTTTTTTTTAAGCATTGTTTTCTACTGTCTCTCTAATGTTAGTGAGAGCTTCCTGCAGGTTTTTAGACTATTTTTACCTAATGTGAAGCATATCTGCCTGCCAATGCTCCCATTAGCTCAAAACATAACTTTGATCATAGGTTATTTGTAGTCTATGAAGCATATTAGTAAGAGTTCCATTTTTGCTTACAGTGTATACTCTTTAGTATATTGTAAAATTATGATCAATAAACTTACTAAATGAACAAGGGCCTTCGTATTCAGTCTTCTTTCTCTCAAGTACTATGCACCTTTTGAGGAGTTTACATGAAAGTATGTAACTGGAACTTGTATTGTAGAAAAAAATTAGGAGAGTGTGTGAAGCAAGAGAATAAGGTACTTCAATGAACAGTTCTTTAAGCCACTGAGTTCATGGACTGTAGCCAGCAAGTGTCTTGACTAGAGTGCCCATATGCTGTGAGGATTCCTAGCTCATGAAGAAGGTCTTAGGAACTGCTTACAGCCAGCAGCTGCTTCACTGTCCTGCAGTCTGCACCACTTTTTGCTCAGACACCCTCAGATTAGGAGGACAGACAGTCAGGCACATTTGACTTTGGCTTCTGTGTTGCACGCAGTTAAGAAAAGGTAATGATTTGCTCTGTAAAGTTGGGTACACACCTCTTCTTGGCAGCCTTGCAGGCTTAAGCCCTATCTGTGCATTTCACCATGTGAAAATATCCAGAATATTTATTTAATTTTAAAGTATTTTTTTAAGAATTGAAGAATTAAGAAGTTGATTCAGCAAATCCAAGTAGGTAACATGCTTTTAAATGTAAGGTGAAAATATGGTGAACATTTATGATGTTCAGACCGTGAGGGCCAGACTGCTCTCTTATTACTGCAGGGCTGGTATTTCCTTGAGTGATTCACAGGCTGAGCAACTGCTCCCTATAATTACTTTTCCTCATGCAAATTTTTGAGCAGTGATACAATGTGAATGCAGATACCTTTGTATTTTCCTGGTGGCACAGCTCTTTGGCCAGCTGTTTTGTTGTATTTGTCCTTGTTGATCAAGTGTGTGGCATATTAAAGACACAAGTGTGTTTCACTTAATGCTGAATCACACCAATAAGAGTGCTAAAATAGGTATGAACCTAAAACAGAGCTGCACCAGGTAGCCTAGTCTGTGTCAGTGACAGTATAGAAATAACAACTGCTTAACTAGATTGAGATACACTTGGTACAACTAGTAATTAGAGGTCATTAAACTCACTATCTCCAGAATGAAAGGTCCTTCTGGAAATATGGCATGGTCCCCGCTTAGTCATTATGGACAGACAAGTTACGTAAACAGGTTTGTCCTAAGCCTGTTTTCTCTGTTTTATGGCTGTGTATAGCAACCAGAGCTTGGGGACAATTCATTCTAGATTCCTAAAATGGAACTTGGGTCTTTTAACGTAAAATATAAAGGATATACTTTAACAGAAGGTGCATTCAAGTGAAAATGAGGTGTGGATGGTTTTGTGACGTTATCATTCCAGGTGATAAGGAAAACCAACCCTTAAGGTCCAGTTGTAGAACACTCAAAGTATCCTAGAGACTATTGATTTATGTGGTGCTTCTGGTCTGAAAGGCTAGCTTGAGCTTGATCCTGCACGGTGCTGAGTTGTTCTGATTTAGCAGTGCATTTTTGTATACACTGAGCATTCGAACTATACTACTGACACCGCAGTAGAGTTTTGTTCCTTTGGTGTAATAATCTCTATCCTCAGATACATGTCTGAGGTCAGGTTCCAAACAGCAAAAAGATTAACCTTTGAGCCATTGAACCTGCCTGGAATACTTAGAAATCATTTCATATGAACAAGCTTTCTGTACAGCAGAGTAGAATTCTGAATGGTGAACTCCCTTAGTGAGTTTAAAGTAGTAAATATTGTTTTTAAAACACATGTTTGTACATTTGGTCATCAATTGCTGTAACTTCTCTTTTCTTTAAACATTTTTTCAGAGGCCTGACTTACAAAAACAGTGGGGTAGACATTGCAGCAGGGAATACTTTAGTTCAGAAAATTAAGCCCCTGGCTGCAGCCACATCAAGGTCAGGTAAGTCTTGCACCTTCTATTCCTGTTACAGTCAGGCCATGGCAATGAGACTTATCAGTTGATCTTGATACATAGGCTCATATTTTTTGTGTTCTGTGTGTTTCTAGATTACACAAGAAATAACCTGCAGTAAGCAAATGCCTGTGATTGCTTCAAAATGTGCTTCTCTAAATTTACAGATTCTCTTCCCCAAATGACTCTAAACTCTGACTCCTGAATGCCATGGATGTTAGAGAATAGAGTTCAGCACCCTAAAATAATAACTGTGAGCAAAAATCATACCATTTAGTGCCATTTTTTGATCACATGGATTATAATTGTTTCTTGCACAGAGAACTACACAATTTGTGTAGATTAATGCTTTGAGAGGTGTCAAGATGTAGAATTCCTCCAAGATGCAATGTATCAATGAAGGCAGATAAGGAAGACACCTCTTTTGCTTGGTTAAAACGGCATTCGTTGGGTTGTGATTTCAGGCACATCTTGCTTTAGCAAGTCCTTGCAATTCTTTTCATAAATGAATTATGTTTTAAATGTATCAAAAAACTACTGCTTCAAAATTACTGGGAACCTTCAAATAATGTCAGATACAGCTAGAGAAAAAAAACTACAGATACATGCACTAGTACAAGTAGTCGTTTCTTAGCTTTCATAGTATTTTCTTACTCATCTCTCTGTCACTCTTAGGATTTAACCAGTTTCAGTTTTAAGGCTACCATACTTACCTATCACAACCAGTCTTAAGAGCAAGGAGTCTTAATACACTCTGAGTAGCAGTATTAACAAACATAAGGCATTTCAATTGGGAAATGCCTATCACCTTCAGTTGGAAGGCCTGTCATCTTGGTGTCAGGAAGCAGTGGGCTTCTCTCTGTTACCAGAATTATTCTTCTGGTTTTCAGGAAAAAATACTAAGTGTAAGAGTGCAACATACCAGTCACAGTAATTACTGAATGTGTAATCACAAAGGTTTAGATTTTCAGACTTAGGTAATATTAAAGAAAAACAAAAGACAAAGCAAACATAAGATTAGGAGCTCCTGTGCCTCTGTGAAGAGGCTTTAAATGTCAGAGAGAAGTTTCCTGGTGGCAAAGCAATGTCTTGTTGGCAAACATCAGAAAGAATTCTTGTTGGGCATCCTGGAGAGACTCCTGAAAGTAAGAATGTGCTGGTTTATCCTGTTTTCTGGCTGGCAGGCTGCAATGCAGAGCTTGGAGGATTTGCTGGCCTCTTTGATTTGAAAGCAGCTGGTTACACAGATCCTGTCTTGGTATCTGGAACTGATGGCGTTGGCACAAAACTCAAGGTAAGGTGAAAATCCATATAAAGGAAGGAAAACAGCACAGAAGGGAGAATGTGCTAACAGAGAGTATCAGTTGTCTTTCAAAAATGCCCCCTTTTTTTTTTTTCTTTCTAAAAAGGGAATGAAATACATGTTTAATTTCTGGCATGCAAATAGCCATACTTGAAATGGTGACTAAAATAACTCATTTTTAGTATTAAGTATGTAACTGGGGACTTCTCATTAGGGTAGAATCTCCACCTTCAAAAAGATTGCTCATAGGGAAAAACATTTAATTACGTGGTTTCTCTTGTGTTTACACAAACTGCAATAAAACCCTTTCCAGGTCAGCCCACTTACATAAAGTGCCTTTTGTACTTGCCAATTAAGTAACAATTCCTGAGATAAAATGCTAGGAGAGGCTCACAGAGTTGATAGTCCATTAAGCTGCTCCTCAAGAAGCATCTAGAGGAACAGCATGATTTCCATCCCCTTCCATTGCAGTCTCTGCTTGTGTTTCAGTCTCTCAAAGCTAACCAGCAGGTTCTCTCCCTGTTTTGCAGATTGCACAAGAGTGTAACAAACATGACACCATAGGTCAGGACCTGGTTGCCATGTGTGTTAATGACATCTTGGCCCAAGGAGCGGAACCCCTCTTCTTCCTTGACTATTTTGCCTGTGGCAAACTTGACGTTGAAGTGGCTCAGGGTGTCATTGCAGGAATAGCTGAAGCTTGCAAAAAAGCAGGATGTGCTCTTTTGGGTATGAACACTCTTCTCTGAAGGATATGAAGAACCTTATGCAGTATCTTTAGAATTGATTTTAATGTGTGTGTTTTGCTAACTTATTTGATGAATCTTAGTGGGGTCAAAAAAAAACCCCAAAGCATCACATGCCTTTGCTTTCAGAAATTATCTATCCTATGAGGACAGACTGAAGGAGTTGGGGCTATTCAGTCTGCAGAAGAGAAGGCTCCGAGGTGACCTAATTGTGGCCTTCCAGTATCTGAAGGGGGCCTACAGGAAGGCTGGGGGGGGACTTCTCAGGATCTCAGGTAGTGATAGGACTAGGGGGAATGGAATGAAGCTGGAGGTGGGGAGATTCAGGCTGGATGTGAGGAGGAGGTTCTTCACCATGAGAGTGGTGAAGCCCTGGAATGGGTTGTCCAGGGAGGTGGTTGGGGTGCTGTCCCTGGAGGTGTTTAAGCCCAGGCTGGATGAGGCTCTGGCCAGGCTGCTCTAGTGTGGGGTGTCCCTGCCCATGGCAGGGGGGTTGGAACTAGATGATCCTTGTGGTCCCTTCCAACCCTTACTGATACTATGATACTACCCACTGAAGGAAGGAGAGAGTACTCTGCAAATGCTGCAGTTAGCTCAGGAATTTGCATATAAATGTTGTTATTTGTATCGTTCCCTTTATGACAATAACTAAAAGAAAACTAACAATTCTTTGTATTTTTCATGACCATTTTAAAACATGCCAAATAGATTTGCTTACTTTTATCCTTTATCCTAAAAGAAAGCCTCAGGTTTTCCTCTAAAAGCAAGGTTCCTGTGCATGCACTTGTCCTTGTGTGTGTACATACCATCCTTTCAACTGCTTGCCCGATTTTAACCAAATGTGGCGGGAAAGGAGAGATCTCACAGCTGTTGTGTTCCCACAAGCTTCATAAAACCAGAAAGCCCAAGAATGTCCTTAGGAATGCCACAAAAGCTTTGGCTGGAGCTCACTACATAAGACCCAGAAGTGATAGGACTAGGGGGAATGGAGTAAAACTAGATATGGGTAGATTCAGATTGAATGTTAGGAAGAAGTTCTACCCCATGAGGGTGGTGAGACACTGGCACAGGTTTCTCAGGGAGATGGTGTAGACCCTATCCCTGGAAGTTTTTAAGGCCAGGCTGGATGGGGCTCTGAGCAACCTGATCTAGTGTGAGGTATCCCTGCCCATGGCAGGAGGGTTTGAACTAGGTGATCTTTGAGGCCTTTTCCAACCTTGACAAATCTATGATGCCACAATTAGATAAACTAGATTTCATTACTTACAAAACTGATTGCAAAATTAGAGTTGCCAGAGATTTGTTTGACTAAGATGAGCATATTCCAAGATGTTAAGACTCAATTTATACATTTTTCCTTTTGAGATCTGTAATAAAAGTGCATAATACATTTCAATAATAAGTGCCATCCCTGGAGGTGTTCATGAGGGGATTGGACGTGGCATTTGGTGCCATGGTTTAGTCATGAGGTCTGTGGTGACAAGGCAACAAGGCTGGTGAGAGGCCTTGAGCACAAGCCCTATGAGGAGAGGCTGAGGGAGCTGGGATTGTTTAGCCTGGAAAAGAGGAGGCTCAGGGGTGAATAAAGAATAGAATAGAATAAACCAAACCAGGTTGGAAGAGGCCTTCAAGATCATCGCGTCCAACTCATCAACCAATCCAACCCACCTAAACAACTAACCCATGGCACCAAGCACCCCATCAAGTCTCCTCCTGAAAACCTCCAATGATGGTGACTCCACTACCTCCCCAGGCAGCCCATTCCAATGGGCAATCACTCTTTCTGTATAGAACTTCTTCCTAACATCCAACCTAAACCTCCCCTGGTGCAGCTTGAGACTGTGTCCTCTTGTTCTGGTGCTGGCTGCCTGAGAGAAGAGACCAACCTCTGCCTGTCTACAACCTCCCTTCAGGTAGTTGTAGAGAGTGATAAGGTCACCCCCGAGTCTCCTCTTCTCCAGGCTAAGCAATCCCAGCTCCCTCAGTCTTTCCTCATAGGGCTTGTGTTCCAAACCCCTCACCAACTTCGTTGCCCTTCTCTGGACTCGTTCCAGCAAGTCAACCTCCTTCCTAAACTGAGGGGCCCAGAACTGGACACAGTACTCGAGGTGCAGCCTAACCAGTGCAGTGTACAGGGGCAGAATGACCTCCCTGCTCCTGCTGGCCACACTGTTCCTGATGCAGGCCAGGATACCTCATTGCTCTCTACAACTACCTGAAAGGTGGTTGCAGCCAGGAAGGGGTTGGTCTCTTCTCCCAGGCAACCAGCACCAGAACAAGAGGACACAGTCTCAAGCTGTGCCAGGGGAAGTTTAGGCTCGAGGTGAGGAGAAAGCTCTTCATAGAGAGAGTCGTTCCTCATTGGGCTGCCCAGGGAGGTGGTGGAGTCACCATCCCTGGAGGCGTTCAAGAGGAGATTGGACGTGGCACTTGGTGCCATGGTCTAGTCATGGGGTCTGTGTTTATAGGTTGGACTCGATGATCCTCGAGGTCTCTTCCAACCTTAGCGACACTGTGATACTGTGATACATGGAGAATTACCTTTTTTTGTTTTTTTCATAATACCTTTAATTTAAGACTAAAAATGACAGCTCAAGTATCACTTTATAATTGGTGATAGAGTATTTCTTTCCTTTTTTTTTCCCCAATTCTTTAAGAAAGGTAGTAAAAAAGTCCCTTCTAAGTGGGAGTGTGTCATTCTGAAGTAGCTTACAAGCTTGGAACAAGAGGCTGTTTATTTAGGTTCTTGTTTAATATTTTCTGCATGAACTGTTAGCTTTATATTTGTCTTAAGATGTTACCTCAGTTTATGAAGTACAATCAAACCATTCATACTTCAGCATAAGTACCTGTTCTATGACATCTTGCTATGGTATTATTTACTGATTTTATTTCCAGTTGGAAGACTGCAAAACTACAGAGGGCTTTGAATGTTGTTAGTGAAGGGGATTGGAACTTAATGATCTTTAAGATCCCTTCCAACCTAAACCATTCTGTGACTTACTAGACAATAATTTCTCCAAATTGTTAGCTGGTTTGCAAATATCTTTTTGTACTGCATAGAAATAAATGTGAATGTATTAACAACCCTGATTTCTTCTGCACATTTCTGGCACTTTTGGAAGAGAAGGGACAGAGATGATGCAGTAACTTTGAACCTAAAGAGGAAATGCTTTTTCATAGCCTGGATCATTGAAATCAATTTCAGTTTGGTGTCCTGCTTCACACACTCATTTCACTGTGCATGTACATTGCGTGTAAAGCTGTCTTTGTATACTGTCATCTCAGAAAGTTTCCATTTGAAGCATGTTCTTAAATTGCTACCTTGCATTTCTGCAAGAGCTGAATATTCAGCTCAACCACCTTTAATTTGTCACACCGCTTGATGGTGAGGTACTGAAAAGCTTTTCTACATGCATGGGTTTGCACAAACATTAATTATAGATTTAAACAGATGTATCTAAGCAAAGGAACCTTGATTTTAAAGTTGGTTATAGTAATGTAATGTAGAAACCTGGAAAGGCTTCCAGAGACTCTAGGATTGAGTGGTGTCAGGCACTGAGCTTCCACTGCCATTCAGGTGTATTTGGATCCTCTTCAGGGACACTTTCTGGAAACAGAATAATTTTTTTATTGAACAAGTCCTGATGTGTGCAAAAGCAAAACAAGACTGTACTCTAGGTTAGCATGTTGAGCAGAGGTCATAATATCATGGCAACATCATCATTGTCAAGTTTTTCTTCTTGTAGACATTGTAACCAGCAGAGGAGTTTGAAGGAGGAAAATGAGATGGCTGTGTGGACAGCTGGGAGAGTTTCTCCCTGATATGGGGGGCTAGCATGAAGATGCTTGTTTAGAAAACTTTAGACTGTGCAGTAAATGCTCATTTGCTGTATCAAACACATCAAGTTTCCCTTTCTGGACCAAATGAGTTCTGACATTTGGATCCCTCTCTTTTTATTGGTCTCAACAGGTGGAGAAACTGCTGAAATGCCAGGCATGTATCCGCCTGGGGAGTACGACCTGGCTGGCTTTGCTGTTGGTGCAGTGGAGCGAGGGCAGATGCTGCCCCAGCTGGAGAGAATTACTGATGGAGATGTGGTTATTGGAGTAGCTTCTTCTGGGGTTCATAGCAATGGGTACAGCCTTGTAAGGAAGATTGTGGAAAAGTCATCGCTGGATTTCTCTTCTCCAGTTGGTACCTCTGGTGACCAGACATTAGGTACCACTTGCAAAGCACTTTCTTGTATTAGGACTTAAACTTCTGAATAGTCAAATGTCACATAAGTGTTGTTTTGTCTGTGCCTTTACTTTTGTAACTTTTCTAAACCACTAAAATATTACTGCATCCTTTAACATGCCTTTTCCAACCCTATTGATTCTATGATTCTATGAATCACATATGCAGGAAAGAAATTTAAGGGGGGGTGGGGTGTGGTTTTATCTAGTAAATGCTTGTAAGTGTCCAGCAAATTAATATTTTGAGATTTACTCACCTTTTTATTGATGAACATTTCATTCCTTGCTGTAATTCATCATCTTTCATCCTCTTTCATCTGCAGGAGATCTGTTGTTAACCCCAACTAAAATCTACAGCAAGACTCTGTTGCCTGTCCTTCGCTCCGGCCATGTGAAAGCCTATGCCCACATCACTGGAGGGGGCTTGCTGGAAAACATCCCCAGAGTTCTCCCAGAGTCCTTTGGTGTCATTTTAGGTGAGATAAAAAGAAAAGCTATGTGTTGTAGTCTAATACTAGCTGGCAAGTAAGCCACACACAGCTGTTTGCTCACTCCAGTGTGGTGAGATGGGGGAGAGCATCAGAAGGACGAAAGTGAGAAAACTGGTTGGTTGAGATAAGGGCAGTTTAATAGACAAAGCAAAAGCCATGCACACAAGCAAAAGGAGCTCATTCACCACTTCCCATCATCAGCCAGGTGTACAGGTATTTCCAGGACTACATCATGCCCAGGAGTTACTTAGGAAGACAAATGGCATCACTCTGAATGTGCCCCCTTCCTTCTTTCCCTTGCTTTATATGCTGAGCATGACATCATATGGTATGAAATATCCCTTTGGTCAGCTCAGGTCAGCTATCCTAGTTGTGTCCCCTCCCAACTTGTGCATCCCCATCCTGCTCAGTGGTGGGGTGGTGTGAGAAGCAGAAGCCTTGTCTCTGGATAAACACTGCTCAGCAACAGCTAAAACATCCCCATGAAATCAACACTGTTTTCAGCACAAATCTAAAACATACTAGATATAATGAAGACAACTAACTCCATCCCAGCCGAAACCAGCATGTTATGGAAACATCTTCATGTTGATATGGACTGGTGTGGAAGCCTGTGTATGTGGGGCCATCCAAGCTGACTTGGACAGTAAGAGCTAGAGTTGCCTATCTGGAAATGCTTGCTTTTTTTCTTCATTGTTTCTGAATTTCTCCTTGTGCCTGAACCAGAGCCAGTCAAAACACTTGGTCATCTCAAGGCTGCTTCCCACTGAATTCACTTCCCCTGATGGTGTTTTGGGTTGGATTTTTTAGGAAATCCTATCCATCCCTGCAAAAATAAAACTACTTTCAAAGTGATCCAAAGTGAACTGTCACCATTTTCAATAACCTAGAAAATTATTGCTAATGAAATGAGACTCACTAAGTCTTGAATTAGCATTCAGGTAAGGTGACCAGCTCAAGTACCTCTCATGCTCCTCAACCTACCTTAAATAAGCCTCACCACCATCTCAACAGGTATGCTAGAAAGAGTTTTTCACCTGCAGGAAAGGTGGAGTATGGAAAAGTAAATGACTTGCTATGTGCAATGTCCATTGTGTTGTAGAATAAAATAAAGGAACTGATGCTGAGTTTTGCACTCAAGAACTGCATGCAAATCATTCTTTCACTTTTCCCCAGTGGACAGCCAGGTATATGAGTAGGGATAATACCATTTTAAAGGCAACAAGACAAGAAAGAAACTTACACTGTCTTTGGAGTTCTTTTACAGTGGCTTGTCCAGAAGCAGTTCTGATGCTGCTGGAGGTCATCCTTACCTTGTTGGAATTGAGGGCAGGAATTGAGGCTTTGATGGTTTTTAGGGCTATAGTTCTGGTACAATAGTTTCTCTAGAAGCAGGGTTGTCACCTTCAAGAGGAGGATTTTCCAAAGACTGCCTCAGAGCCTGTTTTTAATTACTGATTAACAGATTGCAGGCAAGCAGTGTGATTGATTACCTCCCAGAGTGATGCTTCTTTTACCCTCAAGTCTTACTCAGTAATGAAGGAAAATTTCTGTGCATGCAAGCCAATTTCACTGAAGCTAATGCTGCTGTGGGTCTTTGTGTGGTCCATCCAGATCTTTGCTCTTAATGCTCAGATAATTCCAGTATTTGTCTGTTGGTAGTGCTTTCCACTCTTCACTGGTATTTTTCTCTTCAGATGCTCTTACCTGGAAGATTCCTGAAATCTTTTGCTGGCTCCATAAAGAAGGGAACCTGTCTGAGGACGAAATGACACGGACCTTTAACTGCGGGATCGGTGCTGTCCTGGTAGTTCAGAAGGAGCTGGCTCAGCAGGTCCTTAAGGACATACAGAGACACGAGACAGCCTGGCTGATTGGCAAAGTTGTCTCCCTACAAAAAGGTTGTTAAATTTTAATTTTCCTTCAAAAAAAGCAGAGCTAAATCCCTTAGCTGGTGAGGCTCCATGGAGGGTAGTTGGAAATCTCTTTAACTGACACCTCCATGGCTTTTTTTGTAAAGGGTATTAAAATGGCAGTTCTCATGACTTCAGTCTTAGTCACAGAACACGTGCTTAGCAATGTCAGATGTCACCAGGGCTATAAATAAATAATGAGAAGTACAGTAATGTCATTAATCCCTTGCCGTGCTGCTTTTCTGCTCTCTTCTCCCATTATTTATGTGTAATTTTATTGTGGTGTTTTGGGTTTTTTTTTTTCTTGTTGTATGTATTCAGGCTCTGACCATGTTAAAGTCCATAATTTGCTTCAAGCCTTGCAAGCAAATAGGTCACTCTCTGTGCACAGCCATATCCAAGGCAAAATCCAAACAAACAAAGTGAAGGTTGCTGTCCTTATCTCTGGAACAGGTGAGAGTTATGTTCTTTACTACAGTGTAAAATGGACTCTTGAGAAAGGAACTTCAGCAGGTTTAAAATCTCTGAAGTCCTTGCAGTTCTCCATGGAGGCTCTGATAGGCTTCTAATAGGCTTTCAGTAACAGAGTTTTGCCCTTGGATTAATTTCAATCACAGGCAGAACGGTCTTTCACCTCTGCTGCAAACTGACTGTTCATTTTGTCTACAACCTCTGCACATCTCTAGATTCAAGCACCCACTGCATTACACTATAGGGACAGCAGCAGAATTTCTTCTTGCTATGTAGACACTCCTAGTGCTTTCATTATTCTCACTTGTTAAGATGTAGACCATCATTCCAATTCCATAAATTGCAGTTTACAAATGTAATTGGTAGTAAAAGCCCTGGAGCCTCCAGCTGTTGAATTCAGTTCCCAGTATGATCAATTAAAAGAGGATTATTGTTAACGTCAGCGGGGTTTGGACTGGGTCTCGCCCACACTGCTGCTTACTTAAGCCCCACTTCTAGCTGTTAACTGTATTTAGTCTGCAGGAACAACTCATGAATTATTTTCCCACTCATAGGCACAAACCTGGAAGCCCTCATAAATAGCACAAAGAAGCAAACCAGTTTTGCACAAATAGTGCTTGTTGTTTCTAACAAAGCTGGTGTGGAAGGGTTAAGGAAAGCTGAAAGAGCTGGTATTCCTACAAGGGTAAGTGTTCCTCATCTTTCTAACATCAGATACCCTTATCTCTGACTATAGCAGGAAGATACTATGAGATAGTGGCTTTCACTATTTCACTAGGAAGCCTTAGCTTTTGTTTTTTTCAGTCTCTCCTCAACTCGTGCCCTTGGGCAAGCTACCTAACATGGAAAGCAGAATGCTTACTTTTCTCCTTCTCAAGAGATCCTGCCAGCAATCCTGATGTTCTGGAGAACAGTCATTAAACCAGCCGAAAAAGCCCTTCACAGTTACAGTTTAAACTTTAGCATTTATTGAGCTGTATTTGCATTAAAGTGACAATCTGTTTTATCTGAATTCATTTTTTAAATTCTATGCTAATGAGGCATGGTAATTCAGTTGAATCAAATAGGTCAAGTTTTCACTGACTCCCTGGGTATTCCTCAGGCTCTCTGGGATATTCCAAGCAAACTGTGCTTCCCTTACAGATCCAGCACTGCATTTCTTTATCCTTTGTGAAGTAATTTGTTCTACAGGTGTGAAATGCTACTGTTCTGAGGAGCACTTTACAGTCACTTTCCACAGACATAGAGCTCAGTGCAAGCTTTGTTACCAACTTCAGATAGTACCAGGATCTGAGTGTTAGCACTGCTGTCTCTTACTTGGGAGTACACAAAGATCACAAGTGAAATATATCCATAGTATGCAAGGGGAGAATAAACATCTAATAAAGGAAAACTATATAGTCTGGGGGAGCTGATGGTTTCAGTGGCTGAGATGGAGAGTGAGTGGTGAAACAGAGGCACTGCTGAGTACGTGGTGTGCTGGTTATTACCTGGTAGTTGCTGGCAGAGTTCAGCTCAGTGTTGAGCTGGGCTCTATATCTAGTGACCTCTGCCACCTTTTCAGCCAACAAGTTCTGGGTTTTCATAACTCCCATAGTAAATTTGATAGGGATTAAAAGGTACCTCTGTTTAAAAGACCATGGATGTTTTAAGTTATGTAGCACTGCCTTCTTCCTGCTTAAATTAGGGGGATGTATCCTGGATGGAAAATACATAACTCAAGCACGTTGACCTTATACACTAGGGGCTGTTTCATGAGGTTGTGATTAGCCTTTCCTTCAAGGTTTTGTGATAGAACTTTTGACAAGGTTCAACTGCTTAAAACTATCAGAGGCCTTAAAGTGAGTTCACTCACTTTACAAATCATTGTAAAACTTCAGGCTATCCTAATGATGTCTGTTTGTGGGTTGTCAAATTGTGTCAGAATGCTGGGGCCTAAAAACCCCCAAATTTCTTGGCTGTTCTGGTGATTGCTTTGTGTGAATAAAGACTGCAGGTCTGGGTGTTAGCTGCATGTGTTTGTGAGCTGCTCTTGCTGTGGGTGCGCACTCTGCTCAAGCCACAGGTGGAGATTTACTTTTGGGTCGTTTGGTTGTTGTTTTTTTTTTACTACTCCAGGGTACCATTTCGTTGTGCTCTTAGGGCTTTTAGAGTAAATTAACACCACATCTGTATGTCTTTGTCTTTTGGGTTACCACAGGTTATTGACCATACACTGTATGAAAGCCGCACTGCATTTGACAGTGCAGTTGACAAAGTCCTTCAGGAATTCTCAGTGGAACTGATCTGCCTGGCTGGATTTATGAGAATACTGTCAGGTCCTTTTGTCAAAAAATGGGAAGGTAAGCACAGCACAGTGGTGTATGCATTTAAACATAAGTGGTTTTATAGCTTATCCTCAGGAAAAGAAAATTAGAAAAATACAGAAAAGAGACCAAATTAATTCTGGGTTTGCAGGAAACTAGGCTCTTCCCATCTTGGAAGGAAAAGGATGAGAAAGGCAGGGTTTTATTTACAGAAGCACAGAGTACCACAGTATCACACAGTATAACTTAGGTTGGAAAGGACCTCGAGGATCATCGAGTCCAACCTATCACCACAGACCCCATGACTAGACCATGGCACCAAGTGCCACGTCCAATCCCCTCTTGAACACCTCCAGGGACGGTGACTCCACCACCTCCCTGGGCAGCACATTCCAATGACGAATGACTTGCTCGGTGAAGAACTTCCTCCTCACCTCGAGCCTAAACTTCCCCTGGTGCAGCTTGAGACTGTGTCCCCTTGTTCTGGTGCTGGTTGCCTGGGAGAAGAGACCAACCCCTTCCCAGCCACAACCACCCTTCAGGTAGTTGTAGAGGGCAATGAGGTCTCCCCTGAGCCTCCTCTTCTCCAGGCTAAACAATCCCAGCTCCCTCAGCCTCTCCTCACAGGACTTGTGCTCAAGGCCTCTCCCCAGCCTTGTTGCCCTTCTCTGGACACGTTCAAGTGTTTCAATGTCCTTCTTAAACTGAGGGGCCCAGAACTGGACACAGGACTCAAGGTGTGGCCTAACCAAAGCAGAGTACAGGGGCACAATGACCTCCCTGCTCCGGCTGGCCACACTATTCCTAATGCAGGCCAGGATGCCATTGGCCCTCTTGGCCACCTGGGCACACTGCTGGCTCAGTACGAGAGGTTGGAAGGGACCTGGAAAGATCATCTGGTTCAACCCCCCTGCCAGAGCAGGACCACCTAGAACAGGTCACACAGGAACACATCCAGGCAGGTTTGAATGTCTCCAGTGAAGCAGACTCCACAACCGCTCCGGGCAGCCTGTTCCAGTGCTCTGTCACCCTCACAGTGAAGAAGTTTTTTCCTTACATTTACATGGAACCTCCTATGTCCCAGCTTGCACCTGTTGCCTTGTCCTATCACTGGTTGTCACTGAAAAGATAATTTCCCCAGAGGTTTATGGAAGCCAAGGGCAAATGCAGGTCCTGTATCCTTTGATTCAGTAGAAAAATGTTTTAAAACAAGGCTGTGAAGACTTCAGATGTCTGTAGACACAAAGTGCAGAGCTAATTTTTGCCTAAACAGTAGGTGTTGGTTGGGAAGAGGAGAGCATCCAGGCAATGAGAATTCCTTCCCTTAAGGGATGAGCTACTTTGGCTGCTTATAAACCAGCAAATCTGGGTGGCAGTAGGCAGTTCCTCTTAACAAGACCTTGCCAGTTTTCTGGTCAGACATCCCAGGAGCTGTCTGCATCCAAGGGTACCAGGTTTCACAGGCAGATTCAGCTCTTGTTTGTCCAAAGTGTTCACAGTGTCATCTTTTACCATTTTTCTGGTCTTTTGTTAGGGGCTGCTTAACACCTCTGCCTACTTCAGTGGCTGCTGCTCTCCCTCCCCCCCAGTTGTTGCATTCCTCTTGTTATCTCTTCCTGATTCTTTCAGAGTCCTGAATCACAGGGAGGCAGTTGCTCTTCTCAGTGTTTGTTCTGCTTTGGGTTCAGCCACGGTTACTTTAACTGGTTCTTGCTCACACCAGTTACAGGCTGATTGGTGTTTGCATTGCAGCTCTTTGGGTGGCCTGTATTGCTCACATGGTGACTTTTGTGTTCCTCTGGGTGTGTCTGTGACACAAATCTTTTACACCTGAACTACTTTTCAAGTGGAGCAAAAGAGGCATTCCTGGGAAACCACACCTTTTATATTAAAGTTGTCAGCTGAAGTAAGTCAGATGATTGTTGGAGTCTGGAAGACAAGTATGTAAATATCTGTGTTTGTAGACAGCTGCAGTTGGGAGAGAGGAATCCCTCAATGCAAAAGATGTATTTTGAGTAGAGTATCACAGTATCACAGTATCACTTAGGTTGGAAAGGACCTCGAGGATCATCGAGTCCAACCTGACACCGCAGACCCCATGACTAGACCATGGCACCAAGTGCCACGTCCAATCTCCCCTTGAACGCCTCCAGGGTCGATGACTCAACCACCTCCCTGGGCAGCACATTCCAATGCCGAATGACTCGCTCGGTGAAGAACTTCCTCCTCACCTCGAGTCTGAACCTCCCCTGGCGCAGCTTGAGACTGTGTCCCCTTGTTCTGGTGCTGGTTGCCTGGGAGAAGAGGCCAACTCCCTCCTGGCTACAACCACCCTTCAGGTAGTTGTAGAGGGCAATAAGGTCACCCCTGAGCCTCCTCTTCTCCAGGCTAAACAATCCCAGCTCCCTCAGCCTCTCCTCATAGGGCTTGTGTTCAAGGCCTCTCACCAGCCTTGTTGCCCTTCTCTGGACACGCTCAAGTGTCTCAATGTCCTTCTTAAACTGAGGAGCCCAGAACTGGACACAGTACTCAAGGTGCGGCCTAACCAGAGCAGAGTACAGGGGCACTATGACCTCCCTGCTCCTGCTGGCCACACTATTCCTAATGCAGGCCAGAATGCTATTGGCCCTCCTGGCCACCTGGGCACACTGCTGGCTCATATTCAGGTGGCTGTCGATCAGCACACCCAGGTCCCTCTCTGTCTGGGAGCTCTCCAGCCACTCCGACCCCAGCCTATAGCTCTGCATGGGATTGCCATAGCCAAAGTGCAGCACTCGGCACTTGGACTTGTTGAAAGCCATCCCATTGGACTCTGCCCATCTTTCCAGTCGGTCGAGGTCCCTCTGCAGAGCCTTTCTACCCTCTAATTGACTAACATCTGCCCCTAACTTTGTGTCATCTGCAAACTTGCTGATGACTGACTCTACCCCTTCATCCAGATCATCAACGAATATGTTGAAGAGGACAGGGCCCAGCACTGATCCCTGGGGGACACCACTGGTGACTGGCCTCCAGCTGGATGCGGCACCGTTCACGACCACTCTCTGGGCCCGGCCCTCCAGCCAGTTCCTAACCCAGCACAGAGTGTAGTGGTCCAATCCACAGGCTGACAGCTTAGTCAGCAGTTTGCTGTGGGGGACGGTGTCAAAGGCCTTGCTGAAGTCTAGGTAGACCACATCCACAGGCCTCCCCACATCCACCAGGCGGGTCACCTGATCATAGAAAGAGATCAGCTTGGAGAGGCAGGATCTGCCCTTCCTGAATCCATGTTGGCTGGACCTGAGCCCTTGGCCATCCTTCAGGTGTGCAGTTATTGCTGCCAGGATAATCTGCTCCATCACTTTCCCTGGCACTGAGGTCAGGCTGACCGGCCTGTAGTTTCCAGGTTCCTCCATCCGACCCTTCTTGTGGATGGGGACCACGTTGGCCAGTTTCCAGTCATCTGGGACCTCACCTGTGAGCCAGGACTGGAGGAAAATGATGGAGAGTGGCCTAGCTAGCACATCCGCCAGCTCTCTCAGCACCCTAGGATGGATCCCATCTGGTCCCATGGACTTGTGGATATCCAAGTGGCTCAGCAGGTCCCGAACTAACTCCTCATGGATTTCCAGGGTATTACTCTGCTCCCCGACCCCAACGCCCAGCTCCGGAGACCACTCGTCCTGAACTCCTGCCTTGCTGTTAAACATTGAGGCAAAGAAGGTGTTCAGGACCTCAGCTTTATCCTCATCCTCAGTAACTGTGTTCCCCTCCAGGTCCACTAGGGAGTTCAGGTTCTTCCTGCCCTTCTTCTTATTGTTAATATATTTATAAAAATGCTTTTTATTATCTTTGACTGAGGTGGCCAGCTTCAGTTCCAGCTGGGCCTTAGCCTCCCTAATTTTATTCCTACATAATCTAACAGCTTCCTTGAACATACCTCGAGAAGCCTTCCCCTCCTTCCAAAGGTGATACAGCCTCCTCTTCCCCCTTAAATCCTCCAGGAGCTGCTTGCTCATCCAGGCCGGTCGCCTTCCCCGCCGGCTTGCCTTCCGGCACATGGGAACCGCCAATTCCTGTGCCTTCAAGAGCTCCTGTTTGAAGTAGGTCCAACCCTCCTGAACCCCTTGGTTCATGAGGGCTGGTACCCAGGGGACTTTGCAGACAAGTTTTTTAAATAGGCTGAAGTTCGCCCTTCGGAAGTCCAAGGTGAAGGTTCTGTTGGTGCTCCTCCCAATCTCCCTGCATATTGAAAACTTCACTATCTCGTGGTCACTGCACCCTAGGCAGCCTCCCACGATCACATCTCCCACCAGCCCTTCCCTATTGCAGAACAGCAGGTCAAGCAGAGCCTGTCCCCTGGTAGGCTCGCTTAACAGCTGTGTCAGGAAGCAGTCCTCCATTCGCTCCAGGAATCTTCTGGACTGCCTCCTCCCTGCTGAATTAAGTTCCCAGCAGATATCTGGGAGGTTGAAGTCACCAACAAGGACAAGATCAGATGATCTTGAGACAGCCTCCAGTTGCTTGTAGAACAACTCATCAGCCGCCTCATCCTGGTTGGGTGGTCTGTAACAGATTCCAATCAGGATGTCAGACTTGTTAGGTTGTCCTCTGATTTTGACCCACAGGCTCTCAACTACCTCATCTTCCACCACAAGTTGTGTGGCAGAGATTGACTCTCTAATATACAGAGCCACCCCTCCTCCTCTTCTCCCTCGCCTGTCCCTCCTAAAGAGCCTGTAACCCCCCAGTGTAGCACTCCAATCGTGGGTGCTGTCCCACCAAGTTTCTGAGATGGCGACTACATCATAGTCGCCCTGATGGATTAGAACCTCCAACTCCTCTTGCTTGTTGCCCAGGCTGCGTGCATTGGTGTACATGCATCGCAGATGGGTTCCTGACTTCTCAACTGACCCTACCTTGCGCCCTACTCTTTCCTCTGCAGAGGGACCGATTGCCTCACCCACCCCCTTCAGACCTAGTATCTGTCCAGAGGACAGAAAAAACCCAACTCCCTAGTGCAAATGAAAGTTGAATTTAGTTCCCTCTGATATAGGGCCAGAGCTCTGGTGATTGCCCTGCACGATGCAGGGTTTGCATTACCTGTATGAATGGCCTGAGAGCAAAACCAAAAGGCTTTCTTTAGCACAGGATGGTTAACTCATCGTTTAAATGTCCAGCACTGTATTGAGCTTGAAAACAGATACCTGCCTGAGCTTTGACCCAGAGTATGCTTCAATTAGGCCTTCGTGTGAGCTCACAGGTTCTGTTCAGCTCAGCTCACAGATCTGTGCCAGAAGACTGCTGTAAAATTCTGACCCCGCCGGCCACACCTAGGTGCTGACTGCCCTAAATTACCCAGGAGTGATCAGTTCTTGTTATTCCTCTCTTAAAAGTTGTTACTTTTTCTTTCTCTCACTGTCACAAGGACAGAGAGTGAAATTCGTTGTGAAACTTTCTTGCTTAAGAGCTCTGAAATGCTAATTTGAATGTTAAGGTAAGGGACAGATTCAAAACAAAACAAAGCCAAGCAACCAGGAAAGTGCATTCCTTCAGAGCAGCTTCTGACAGCACTGTAATGAGAAAGTGTGGAAATGCAAAACAGAAGTGCAGTGCTCAGCTCACTGTCCCTGATAGCTTTGGTGTTTTTTTTTGTCCAAGCAGCAGGCAGGGAGATGCTGATGCCTATGAAGGGGTGGCTCTGAGATACAAAACAAGTTTGAGAGACTGTTGAGGATCACTATTTAAGTTGCAGAGGTCAGTATCTGCATGAGTTCTTGCAGTGAGAAGGCAGGTTTGGCACAGTGCTGCCAGAAGTGGCCTTCATTTCAAGTTACAAAATCACAGGCCTCTATTTCGGTGCACTGCTGCCTCTGCCCAGCATATGTCGGTCAGCTCAGTCTCACTGCTTGGCATTTAGGTGGTGTTCAATGAATCCTGATGACGTTCAGCCTTCCTAAACAGGAGGAGGCATGCAGAGATGGTGTGGGTGTAGCATGCTGTGGTATAAATAGTATCGATGGCCCCTTGTTTTTTTATCCTGTAAGAGTGCATACTGAATGTAAGAGATCCAGGACTGTCAAGCACCTTTTGACTTCACTCCGGCCCAGAATGGGCTGGAGGAGCTGTCACAGACCTATTAGGAGTGCACAGGGGACGTCTGCCAGAGGAAAGTTTTTCTCATGGTTAAACCACTGTGTTGCTTGTAGTGGTGAGACCCTGAGGTCATGGGCAGTCACTCTCCCTTACTTTACAGTTAGGTAGGAGCTCAAGCATATGCCTCCTCTTTTAAGGGAAATGGGAGGTACAGGCTTGCCAGGGTTATAACCACAGGCACACCTGAGTGTTAGAGGTTACATTATCAATTTCAGGATCCCCCAGCCAACTTTTCACATGGAAAGTACTAAGTAATAGCTGCTTTTCAGAAGGGCAGAGAGAAGGGCTCCTATATGAGCAGCTGTTGTCTTTTATTAAGCCAAAACAGGTGTGGAGGAAAAGTTCAGGCTAAAGAATTTTTGCCTTGTCACGGAGGATCCGTTACATCATTTGAAACTGCACCAAGTTTCTGCTGGGTGCTGAGGTTGTAAGAAAGAGGATTTTTCTGGTGATCAAAGAAGAGAAGAACAAGATGCCGAGTGAAAGGACAGCTACATCCAAAAATGAATCATTTTCAGTGGCTGGAGAAATGTGGTTTACTTGTGCCATTAATTCTAACCGATTGCTGTCTTGGATTTTTCTGCAGTAAGACATTCTGAAATGCTTTGGGCTGATTATCTGTCAGTGTCATCACAAACCAAGCACGTGCAGAAGTTGTGGAAAACCTTTATTCACAAATGCACTTTGTTCCTCTGCTGCCTGTTGTGCTTTTAACACTCTGGTATGGCTGAATGCTAAAAGACAATGACCTCACTTACAATTTTCCAGGGAAAATCCTGAATATCCACCCGTCTCTACTGCCTTCTTTTAAGGGAGCGAACGCCCACAAATTGGTGTTACAAGCTGGAGTCCGAGTCACAGGCTGTACTGTACACTTTGTAGCTGTAAGTACTCTCTCCTCCCTCCCTTTAACTTTATGATTTGGTAGTTTTAAAATTTTCACTTCAGAGCTCTCTTGGAATATGGGTGACGGAGATGGGAATGAATACGGCTGACCAGTATGATCGCGTATTGTTCCTTTATTGTTCCAGTGTTGCAGGCCTGAGGTGCAGGCCTATGGAGCAGGCCTGTAGTGCAAGTACAGCACAGTAAAGTAAAGTGTAGAAGAAGAAGAGACAGGAAAGGCAGGAGTGTGTAGCAAGGGAACTTCTACACCATGCATAAACTCAGAGTGCCTTGTTGGCATGGCTTCACTGGTTCCCTATGAGTCACCACACATTGCACTATTACAGATTATTGGTCCAACTACTAATGACACAACGAGGTTGTTGATGCAGGTGCATGCCCTGTTGTCCCAAGATAACTTCCCATGTTTATAGCTACTAGTGCCTTGTTTTAGTTACATGCTGCAGGCACAGCACTGTTTTGCTCCACTGCTAGCTGGCTCTGCATTTATGCTGAGCATGGCCTACCACCATGTCAGGCTCTAGGCCTGCACTGCCAGATTGCTCACACTGCTCGTCGCTGGCATTGCCACATTGGAAGGCCCTTAGACCATCATGTTTGATCATCTTTTGTCCTTTGATCATAAGATTATTAGACAACACAGTGCTTTACTTTGCCAGTTCCTTCTCCAGGGACAACAATGATGAGCTGGAGTTCAAGCTTTACCCAACTTAACTTCTTCCCTACGCGTCCCACTGCTGCTTTCCACCAGCTGGAGTAGCAATGTGAGGCCTCAGCTAACCATAAATCTTTATTGATCTTCAGCATGAGCTTACTGAATTGTGTCTTACAACCCTCATTTGTTGCTTTCATGAAGAAGAAATAAATGTAAAAAATCAAAATCCCACAACACTGGAAATGACACAGGAAGCTTGGATTTGTGAAAGAAGTAATCCAGAGAACAAATTAACAATTTCTGTCAGTCAAAAACTAAGAAAACAAACCCCAGCAATCTCTCAGCTTGGAAGATGCAGATTTTGTCAGCTCTCCATCTTGTGTAGCTCTCAGCTTTGACAGTAACTAGTCTTCCCTCCTCTGCTGCATTCTTCAGACTACCCTCCCCTTTCCCACTACTCCTGCAATCTGTTCTCAGGATTTTTGCTTTCTTTGGGATGGAAAAAGAGACAAGAACTAATTTTCCAGATAGAAGGAAAAATTGCTTGCCTTTCCCCATGATATGACTTGAGGTTTCTTCTCTGTGTGGCAGCCTACCGAGAAACAGCAACTAAACAGCAGGGGCCTGCCTCATTAACATGCAAAAGAAAGATCTGCTGCGTCCTCTAGCGTGTCTCCGTGCCAAGCCTTGGCTAATTTACTCTTCCAAAGTGAAATGCCATCGTTTTGTCCAATGTAGCCTATTGTGTCTACAGTTAAGGTGGCTTTTGTTATTTCTGCAGCAGAAATGTAACTCGCTGGAGTTCTGCCTGCCTCTGCTTTTTCTTTGAACCCTGTGCTTCTGTTAGTTCCTCACAGGCCAGTGTGAGTGCCAGCATCTTTTCTGCACTCCTCACGTTATGCCAACTTCATGTTTCCTGTAGTAACACACAGTAAACAGATCCCCTGGGCAGGTGGATTACTCACACTGTTGTGCAGCTGGGCCCCCTTCTCTCTCCTCTTTCAGCCATGTCGACTTTCTGGCTTTTGCTTTTACAGGAGGAAGTTGATGCTGGAGCAATCATTTTCCAAGAGGCAGTTCCAGTTAAGGTTGGTGACACGGTGGAGACCCTGTCTGAAAGGGTGAAGGAGGCTGAGCACCGAGCCTTCCCAGCTGCCCTGCAGCTCGTCGCCAGTGGGGCTGTACAGGTGGGGGAAGCTGGCAAGATCTGCTGGAAGTAGGAGCAGTGTCTGTAAGCATCCTCAGATGGGACAGCTGGGGAGCCTTAACCGATCAAAGCAGAGGTCATAGACTAATAACACACACCCTGTGTTTTCTTCACAAAGTGTTTTCAACATAGTTTACCATGGCATGTTCTCCCTCAAATGGTTACAGATTCAAATCCAGAGAAAGCCTCAAATGGGAATATTAAGGCAGGGGGCTGTACTCAGTCATTTCAGTGATGATTATAATCACTTCCTTGGCCAACATTTCGGTTCTCAGTCACTTTCTTACCACACAAAAACCCATTCAGTTTGTTCCAGAGGGATCTGAGCACCTCAGATTGACTTAGGAACTGCAGTATTAGTCTCAAACAGACCATACAGGCTGTAACAGAGGTCTCTCTTGTCATGTGCTGTGACGTGTTTGTGAGGAAATGTAATGAAACCAGTACAGTGGAAGAGACAGCTAAAAGCAAAAGCTTTTACTGGTGAAAATCTCTAGCCAAAACAAGAGAAACTGGCCTCTCAGAACACTGAATATTCTTGCAGATAACAAAATGGACTCCTTTCCATATACAGTTATTGTTTTAATGTTGGTGTATCTTGTCTGGCCCAGATTCTGAGCATACCCCTAATTCCAAATATTGGACCTGCTGCCCATCAGGTACTAAACAGAATATCTGCTATCGTTGGCCCTCAAGTATACCCACGTGATGAATTCCTCTGAGGGATCTGTTCAGAGCCAAGAGTTGAGTGTCTGTTTGGGTTGGGGTTTTTTAATGAGGAGAAAGGGAGTTAGGACGAGACATAAGATGTGTTCTTGGCTTGCAAGACATTCTTCAGAAATTCAGCTGAAATTAAGTGCCTTTATTCTTGGAGCAGTGTTTTCACTTGGAACAATACCAAGGGGAACACAGTAACTGTTACCATTCTGAAAACTGAAAGCTTTTTTGCACAACTCAACTCTCGTGAAAAAGTGTTTTAGTATACTTGTGAAAACATTTTGATGTGTTGACTAAAATAATCCACTTTTCCCCCACACAAACCAGAAACACCTGCCTGAAGCTAATTCTGTATGTTTTAGGGCTCCCCTTTAACAGAGAGCAAGTTGATTTGTATTCTGTGCACTGATGTCCTCATGGTACTTCTATGTTGACGTAATCTCAATTTGGATTTGAAATAAAGTCTAATGATGTTTAATAATTGAATGTCAAAATCTTTCCTTAGACTTCCTCTAGCAGGGGTCTAAACTGGAGCAAGAGTTGAAGAAACAGAATCTTTGTCCCCAGTACAGCAACTGCTAATCAGTTTGTGAGGGTACAGATGTGTGCAAACCTCCATAAGTTAGCAATGATTGACGGAGTGTGATGACCTTCCCATGACCAGAGGGTCTGTGATGAAGAAACTTGCTGACAAAATATTCCTGTCATCATTTGTCACTGAGGATAAAGCTCAAGGAAGTACAGAGGAAAATGACATGGTCAAATTTAATTTGCTTGTAAAGGTTAAAGAAGAAAAGCTAAGTCTTCAGCCCAGCATTTTTCAGTACAAACCTGCCCTCCCACAGGAGGGCCTCCCCCACAGGCACACTGCTCACCAAGGCTTGAACTCCAGCCTGTCCCACAGAGAATGCAAAGGATGCAGGAGCGCCCAGCTCTGGCAGGGGTTTGGCCCCACAGGTTCAGTGCCTTAGTGACGGAGTAAACATTGCACAAGTCAAAAGAAATTGTACTCAATGTAACTCATGTGTAGGAAGAGTGGGACTACTAGGAATAACATCTCTACCTCTACAGTTGATGAATATTACATTATTGATAAAAGCAGTTTCATCACTGCCAGAAAGGCAAACAGCAGAAGACCTTGGCACTCCCACTGCACTACCCCATTCCAGACAGCTTAAGCAGGACTCTGGGATTTTGCACCTATTTGTATTTCTACAAATGCATTAAAAAGAAACTTCATTGTGAGCTGGATCTTAGATGGCTTTGCTTCAGTTACCAGTCTGTAAAAAGAATGAGTGGATTTAACAGACTACCACCACACCCAGTCTCTGAGGGATGCCAGAAACACAATTAAGAGAGTTGTTCAATGCCATGGTGATTGTCCTGAGAGCTAGCAGAGCACAGGAACTAGCACCCGAGTCCCTTTTGACATTTTATTTGTTACATTTGGAACATTCACTCATGCGTGCTATGAAATGCAAGTAATATACAACAGGAAGTTACTACACAGTTACAACAGAACACAAGCAAGGTGGTTGTCATTAAAGTCATCTCTACATACCAACCATTGGTTAATCTTGCCTTGTTCTTCCTATTTCTTCCACAATAATTGCTCCACTCTTTGCAGCCCAAGAGGCAAATACAGATCGCTGTACATACATGGCAGAGCTTAGAGGAGGGAACTGAATTTTCCTCCCCTCCCTAACTACTGAAACACCACTAGCTATACATTACAAAACAAAACAAAACAAAGAAGGAAAAATGGAGACTTTAGCTGGAGCTGAGTCATGCTGTCAAACATCCTGATACAGCCATGAGTGAAACACACAGCGTGTCCCCTGCACATGGAATAACAAAACAAGACTACTGATGTTTTTCCTCTCTGCATCTAAGGGCTATTAGAGATCCCTCCTTTGGAAAATTCACCTCTGGCTCTTTCTTTCCTAGTTTATTCAGGTAGCTTCATAGCTAGCTTTCTTCCTCTGACTTGTGACTTGCATGCAAGCCATTATTCTAGCTGCTATAATATGAACTTCCCACACAAAAAGGTTATATTTAACAGCAGTGACTCTCTGGACCCAGCCAATCATTCAGCCCACAAAGAAAACAGATTTTCCTGCCACTGCAGGTTAAGCTGAGGATGTCTTGTTCTGCTGATTTCAAGGATGAAGGAATTAAAATAACTGAGATCTGGTGTTGCTAGTCACTCTCATCAAATTTTCATCCCTCAAAATCCAAATGTTTTAATATGAAATTCTAGGAATGCCAATGCACTGCCCTCTTCCAAGGAGCAGGGAAAAGTGTCTATATTATGCTCAATATGACAAATACTCTATGAAGGGGAGTGTGGTTTGGGTTTTCTTTCTGCCTTTTGAAATCTCCCTGTCTTGTTGGCCTTTGGGTCTTTTGCCTGGGAGCTCCCTAGACCCTGGCTCCCACACTGGTGGTCTTTTGCATATCCTTTTCTCCTCTGTACCTGATGCACTCCTGTGGTGGTAGGGCTCACAAGGATGAGGTCCTTGAAGGCCCCCACATTCTCCCACAGAACTATGCATTCATCCTTAGTGCCTGTTTACCCCCAAATGGGCCTCACTTCTGACCTGCCCTGGCATGTCTGGCCTCTTCCATGCAAGAGGAGGAGCTGGTCACCCTCTTGCAGCAGCATGGTTCCAGTTTGTCATTGCTTTGCGAAGCTCTTGGTGCTCTGCACTGTGATGCAGCCAAAAAAGTAAATTTCCTCAGAGGAATTAATTTCCCTCTGGAGTACTGGACCATTTTCACAGCTCAAGCCCCCTCTTTGATTTGTAGCAGCATCTCCTTTACAGATGAAAAAAAACCAGAAGACAATCAAAATCTGAGATGACAGCTTGGCTTCTGCTGCCAGCTTTGCAAAAAGAGTGTAACTAAAGCTGCAAACTCAGGGAAAAGGATCACAGCTCAGAATGGAAACCTGTGACACTGATATACCTGCAGCCACAGTGAAGCACATCAAAGGCAGGGAGGAGGGAAAGATGAGCAAAGAGCGAGCCACTCATTCACCTGGCTACATCCCATCATTTTCTTGAGACTACAGTGCCATGGGAGAGGATGTGCAGTCTCTCTTCTCTTCCTGGAGACACAAACTTTGGCACTCTTCTTTCCAATAGGTTTTACCATCGGCTCCTAAGTGCACCGCTCCACTGGCCACCAGCTGCAGGGCGATGGGGAAAGCCCGACATTCAGCTTCTTTAACCCGTTCTGACAGCGTCTCCTCTGTGTCATCTGCCTTCACAGACACTGCCTCCTGGTGGATCACTGCTTTTGGACTAGACTCCTCCTACAATGGGGATATTGGGAGTCTTTTAGAAGAGGGTGGTGAACAGTCTCAGGAAGGTTCTGGACCAAAGGGGCAGAGAAAGCCTCATGAGGGATCTCAGCAAAGATGTGTAGTTGTATGCAGGAGTCAAAGTACATCAGGAGAGGTTTGCCATCTCCTTTAGTGGTACCTACATTATGGTAGGGGATACAGTGGGAAGAGAGACATGGACTAGAAGAATCAGAGGGCAGTTTTCTGAGAGTAAAAGAAATTGAAACCCCCTTCCCCCAATATTAAGGAAGAAGACAGGACCTCAAGAAACCACAAATGCCATCTAATCCCCACATCTTCCTGTTCTTACTGGTAACAGTCCTAAGATTTCCACACATTGTTGTTACCTCTTCTTGTTTCTGTCTTCAGAAAGAAAAGGAAAACAAACAAACAAACAAATTCCTTTTCATAATTTAGGCAAGAGGACACTTACCAAGACAAAATGCACAGTGCAGCCGGTGCCTTTGAATCCACTTTGCAAGGCTTGGTGGGCATTTCCATCCTTGATTGGTGGGAAGAGTGATGGGGAAGCATTCAAGATTTTCCCTGGACATCAGTATGAGAGGGAAAAAAAAAAAATAAAATCCATTTGAACTGAATTTCCATTAAAAATAGGAGGGGGATGTGATCATCAGTTCAAAATCACCAAATTGAGCACCACCCAGGAGCTGAAATGTTCTCAGCTGCAGTCAGAATGTAACAGGGCATGTTCAGACTCTGGTTAAAAAGCAAAACATATACATGGGGTTATGATCTCTATGGAAATACAAGGAAGCACTGCTGTGATCTGAGGAACTGCTGCTCTTCCAGGAACACAGGTGATGGTTTGCAGGCTCTGGCAGTGGCCAGGCGAGCATGTTTCAGTTAACACCATGGACCTCATTTGCTTTTTCCTCTGTGGATAAATAGATGAAGTGGTAAGTCTCTCCCCTCCCAAGTGACCAGCCCTTGCACTGCAGATGAGGTGCTTGGAAGTAGCTGTCAGACTGCAGCCTCATAGAGAGCCACTGCACAGATGGAAGTGATTTTCATAGAAAACATCATTCCCAAAGGAGCCTGTCCAAGTGCAATGCCCCAGCAGCTGGCACTTGGCACCAAGAGGAAAGAAGAGTGTGCGCTCCCCTCTTCTGGTGGCCTGGAGCGCATCTAAAGAAAGCTCTGCCCCACAGCAGAGCCACACTCTCTCGGGTCTGTAAGAGCTGTAGTTTCAGCACACAGCACAGAGCAGTGCTATGCTATGCAGACCTCAGGGCTGCACAAGAGGAAGACGAAATGAGAAATGAGTCTCTTATTTTCTTCTGAGTGACAACTGTAGGGAGTTAAGATCAGTACAACTCCCCAGCACAGCTCCTTGACAAATGACAGTTACACTACCTGTCCCTTACTGCAGGCAGAGCCAAATTCCTGCCAGCCCATAGGCATTTCCCCTTCCCAGAAGGACAGCAGATAAAGCACCTCTATAATCCTCATTTTGCTGCTCTGTTGCTCCTTTGCCAACACAAGGCATTTCTCTGCCCATGCAGAGTCAGGATCCTAGCACAGTCCCACTGGCTGGAGCAAATGAAAGCAGAGAGCAGCCTCACTGATTTCTATAGTGTGCTTCCATGTCAGCAAGGCTGTGAGAGACTTAATCAAAAGACAACCATGACTGTATCATGCTGGTGAGACCAAACATCTCTATTTGAATTTCTCTTTTGCACTTGTAACTTCTTACCTTTCCATTTTCTGAGGAAAGGACTGGACAGAATTCTCATAAATCCTGACAGACATATTAGTTCAACAGCAAATTCTTCAAGAACTCGGTCGATGGTGCTGTCGAATTCAGAGCGACTCCCATATAACTTATGATCAATCACCTAAAACAGTAATACACATCAAAAGCCTTACCAAGGAAATCAGTTCATGTCAATGAGAACTTGGGGCAATGAAGAGAAAGCAAACTGGATTCATTCCAGGACACTCAAGATTTTAAGAGCTAAAAGCTGGTACATTACTCAGGGCAGTTGTGATTTTTCACATTCCTATAACCATTCCTGGGAATACCCTAATCTCTTACAGGCTAACGCTGGCTCTGTCACACAGGATGCCTCCTAGGACACCAAAAAAATCTGCTCAAAGATCTGTAGAGAAAAATAAGAGGGAACACATCAGAAGATTCTGACCTCTTATTTCAGAATGTCTAGCCAAAGACTTAAAGTAATGACTCATGAACAACATCACCACTACTTAAGTATGTAGTGGCTTAGTGAAAACCACAAACTTAGCTAAAGAGATAGCAAACTGGCCAGACAATTTGTGTAAGAGCAGAAGGAATCAGGAACTTTGTTATTTCTACTCCACCTCTCAGCCTCAGCTTGCAAAGTAATTGGTGACTCCTGACATTGTTCATGAGGACATTCAAATATGGAGCTAACAAAGCAGCCACACTCATGCCTGTGAGAATATGAATAAATTTTGACATAAGCTGGGTTTTTTTTCCCTAGAGATGAGCCTTTATACAGCCAGGAATCCAATTCAGCTCTTGAGGAAGCTTGCTGAAAACTTTTTAAGGCACAGAGAGTCTCTAGAAGCACTTATTTCCATCTCTGCATAGCTGTGCAAATATGATAACGGCTCAGAATTATTTAATGCTAGGAGGAGTTCCTGGTGGGCTGCAATTCCATGATACTGGAAGTTTTCAAAAGCCATGTTCTATATAATTTGATAAATGCAATGACATGATGGTAGTCCTTTTCTCTCTCTATATCATGAAATAAATCAGAGAAAGTTTCTGTAACACAGTGCTACTGTAATCATCATAGTGGGAGGGCAGACTTTTATGGTGCCACTGAAAGTGACTCAGCACAGCATGAAACAAAGCTCTCTCTAAGAAGGGGTGAGCCAAGGAAGCAACCTGCTTGTGTGTTTTGCAGAGCCTGAGGTCTTACTGATTTCATTTAAAGCCTGAAGCTGCATGGGCTGTAATCTCAGACCCAAATCACCAAAGCAGTATCACAGTATCACAAAGGTTGGAAGAGACCTCGAGGATCATCGAATTGCAGTTTTAAGCCCCTTCCCAACTCTGGACTGGAACAGGACAGGAAAGTTTCACAGTCTCTAGTGAGCACTGTCTATACATCTTTCAGCTCTGCCTTTACTGATAACTTTGCTAGCTTTGTCCTACATCCCTTTATGCAAGGTAAAAGTTTTAAACCAAAGTGAATCATGGCTGCTTACCAAGCATTTCATGAAGACCTATGGATTCAGTAGCTGTGAGTTGAGAATAAAAAGAGGGGGGAAAGTGAGTGTCTTTACCCTGGTGGGAATTCCAGCCCGGGCTGCGTTTCGTAGCTCTTCTACACCAGACTTGTTGGAGATGACAAGGACAATTTGAGCACAGCTCCCTGGCTCTTTTGCATAGTCGATGAGTGCAGCAAGGTTTGTGCCTCAAATGAAGAGAGAGCAAACAGTCATGAAATAGATGAGCACCTATGTCACAGAGAATTTGCTCTCAGACTCATTTATCTTACAAAAAAATCTTGTTTTCAACTACTGCACAAACAGAAGAGGACTAAGGAATGTGTGCACTAATAAAGCTCATTTGTTCTGCAGTACAATACAACTTCTTGACTTCTAGTCAAAATGCAGCCTTGGTTTTAGAAAGCTCTGAAAACTCTACTGAAAAGAAGGGGTATGCACTTGTGTCAGGGCTGAAGACAGCCTCTCCTTCGTAAGGACGTTTCTCTGGGTGATGATCAGTGAAGGCTCACCTGTTCCAGAGACAAGAACAGCTACTTTAACTTTGCTTTTCCTGTGTCGGTGTTGACTCTCAACAACTGTGTTATTCAGCAGATGCTGGGGGCTGCTCAGCTGCAGAGCTTCTGCAAGATTCTTGACTTCGATGCGAGAAGCTCCTCCAAATATATGAGGAAAATGTTAAAATACCTTAAATTTTACTTTTATATCTACATTTACCTTTTATAGTTCATTCATTGCAAGTTTCAATTAAGAGAAAGCCTATCAGCAAGGAATTTATGCTGGAACTAACTGGACTACAAAACCATGCACTGCTGCGCTGATCTCCTTTGTGTTACTTGCAGAATGGTTTACAGAGGCCTAGGTATGGCCATGGTCTGTTCAAGGACTACCCCTCATCTTTTATAGTTGTCTTCCTCTTCCTCTCATGTTGCAGAATTGAAGACACCAAACTGAGTGGTGTGGCTGACACAACTGAGGGACAGAGAGACCCAGACAAGCTTGAGAAGTGGGCCTGTGTGAACCTCATGAGGTTTAGCAAGGCCAAATGCAATGTCCAGCGCCTGGGGTAGGGCAATCCTTGGTATCAATACAGGCTGGGGGATGAAGGGATTGAGCACAAACCTGCAGAGAAGGACTTGGGGGTACAGGTGGATGAAAAGCTGGACATGAGTCAGCAATGTGCACTCACAGCCTGTTGTGACAGGACAAGGTTTTAATCTAAAAGCAGGTAGAGGTAGACTAGCTTTAAGGAAGACATTTTTACACTGAGGGTGGTGAAACACTCGCACAGGTTTCTCACAGGTGGTAGAAGCCACATCCCCAGAAATATTCCACATTGGGTTGGATGAGGCTCTGATCAACTTAATCTTGTTGAAGATGTCCCTGCTCACTGCAGGGAGATTGGAATAGATATCTTTAAAAGTTGCCTTCCCATATAAACCATTTTCTGATTCTATGAAAATGACACTACAAATTACGTTGACAGAAGTAGGCTGCATTTTGTCTGCTCAAACAAACTGCTCCTCAAGCTGTTCAGTTTCCAGAAGGATTTTGGTCCACATCTTGCTATATGTCAATCATTGGACATACCAGAAAGAAAACTTACTGTCATATGTGACTATATACAGCTGTGGCCTACCCTCAATCATTACATGGAAGCTGTGTGAGTAGGAAATGGGTAGGAAAGGAGGTGGGTTGATTACCATGACTGTGGTAAAATACAATCAAGTAATGCTTGAATCCTTACAGACAATCGTCAGAGGGATTTACTCAAGTCTCAAGCAGACTATATTCAAGTACTGTCACTCTGAAAATGAGACATTCACTTCTCACTGTATCTAATACTGAAATTTAGTTGGGAAGCTGTCAAGTAGCCTCCAGCTAGGTGAAACAACGGGAAAAAGATGTGAATTACACAAACTCTGCAGAACTGAGGACAGCTGGAGCCTTCCAGGAGATGCTCAGCACTTCAGAGGATCACGCTCTGAAACAATTTACCCTCTATCAAATTAAAAATCAAATAGCACATCCTTAAGTAGAAACCCCTCTGAAGTGAATCTTACACTTTGAATCAAACCATACTCTGGTTAATCTGTGTCTTAACTTCCCATTAGGGCATCTGCTAACCTGTATGACAAGGAGCAACAACTTTCCCAATCAGCCAAGCTTCCTCACATCTCTGTATGTCCTTGAGAACATGCTGAGCTAGGTCACTCTGCACAACCAAGATTGCACCAATCCCACAATTAAATGTCTGAGCCATCTCCTCTGCAGAGAGGTTTCCTTCTTTGTAAAGCCAGCAAAAGATTTCAGGAATCTTCCAGCTGAGAGCATCTGAAAATGAAATTCGCATATGGTGAGCACAAATGTTTGCTATCCTCCTTTTATTATATACAGTGACATTGGTATATTACAAGAGCTGACAGAGACTAATTCTTGCTATTCTAAGAATACTGTCCAAGGAGGACACATTCCTAACTTCCAGTTATCTTTATAGGTGCTGCTTAGCTAGAGGTTTCTAACCATAATTTGTACGAGTCAAATCTTTTCTAGGCTTCTGGAGAAATACAGACAGACAGACAGACACCTTCCTTCCCCCTTCTTCATTCCTGCAATATATTTTGGACTCATATGAAGATAGTTTTCTTTAATATTTTGAATCTTTTAATACTTGATCCAATTTTGGGCTCAACAGAAAATATACTTAAAGATGTCAAAAGCCAATCTGTTGTGGGGAAGCTAACTAACGCCTACCATTAAAATGTATTAAGTGTATGTGTGCATACACATGTACTCTGGAGCACAGAATGCAAATTCTCTCAATAACCTTCACTATTTGGTCAAAATGTATGGCCAGGTGTCTTGCAGAACTTTTCAATCTTCTCAAACATCTTTTGCCCTAGAGATGAGCTGCCTTCAAACTCTCCTTCAGCTGCTCTTCTCCAAAAAGAAAGTGGGGCTCCTCAGCTAATGCTTACTTGATACGGGAATGTTTTTGGTAGGCTCTTTGGAAAACCACTAGCTTCGGGTCATTCAGTCTCCATGTGTGCAGGCACATTTCTGAGTACTTCTGTAACTGCAGCTGAAAAGTCAAATCCATGTTGCATATAAATTTTGTCAACAGGGACAGTCAGCTTTGATATTTACCTAGGACAGCGCTGACGTATTCTGGCAGAATTCTGGAGATGCCTTCCAGCAGCCCCTCCTCGGCAATGAAGGCAAAAGCCTTCACATGCCCTGAGCGAAGGACAGGCAGCAAAGATGGACTGTACATTTTTGCTGGGGTCAGCAATATATCTCCTGCAAACAGAAGTGTCAGTTCAATTGGTTTGTTTAAAAGGTCATGAGGTGTTTAGTGGGAATGCTTCTCTGAACAGATTCCCTTTGCTGTTTGTGGCAGACAACCTCGGAAAGTAGCAAAACTGTGGATGCAAGCCCACATACCTGCCCCAAAGACTGATTAAACCTAACCCATCCTGAAGTAAATAGCAGCACCGAGTTCTGAAAACATCTGAATACAGTTAATTTGCAGGTTTGCTTTTGAGAAGAAAGGTAATGTACCTAGAGTCTTGTCACCACAACTGCCAGGTGCTGGTGAGGAGTAGTGTGAAGAGGACATTAAGAGAATCTTCCTTATGATGCTAAAGCCATGGCCATGAATCCCAGAAGAGGCCAGTCCAATAAGCACATCCTCTTCATCAGCTCTCTGCAGCCCCAGAAGCATCTGCCCTCTTTCCACCGCACCAACCACAAAGCCTGCCAGGTCATACTCTCCAGAAGAATGTATACCACTCACCTCAGTCATCTCTCTGCCTAAGCGGGGAGAGAAGGTTGTCAGCATTAGCTGTAAGGATGTGTCATTGTTAACTTAAATCTACAGCATTTCCTGAAATAAGCAACATGTACAGGATGGCTGCAGAGACATGCAGCCTAAGAAGCACATTCACATGTATTTCAAAATTCCTTCCTGGTTTCTTACCTCACCTCAAGACTTCAACAAAACAAACCTTCATGAAGTTACTGAAAGAAGAAACTTCCTTGGTTTTCCATGCTGCTTAGCTGGCATTTCCCTTCTATGATTTAGTACCCAAGAGGGAATGAAAATATTGACACTTCAGAATGCGAGGCATAGAGTTTTGCTCTCCTTTGTACAAGGACAAGCTAGTAAGAATTATGATCCAAATAAACAACGAGTAAAAAATATCTCTCTCTGCTGACTCATTTTACGCATAAGGAAGAGTTTAAGCCCAAATGCTTCACTGCCTTTTCCACCAAACAGAAATTAACAGTTGTAATGCCACATACTGCCTCTAATTTCACTAGTAATCATTTTGAATCTGAAAGGAGAAGAGTGTTCATACCCAGGAAAGCACATCCTGCATTCCTGCAAGCTTCAGCTATTCCTTCTTTGATGGTTTCAGTCACTTCAGTGTCAAGTTTGCCACAAGCAAAATAACTGAGGAAGAAGAGCGGCTCTGCTCCTTGAGCCAGGATATCATTGACACATATGGCAACCAGGTCCTGCCCTATGGTGTCATGCCTTTTACACACTTGTGCAATCTGCAAAACATGGTGGGAACCAGCAGTGGTGACATGAAATACACAAAACTTAGACATAAATCAGTGAAATAAGCAGCAATGTTCTTTTCCCTGACAAGAAGCACTATAGAACATCTACGTAGAGGATAACCTTGTGCATCACCGAGATTAAGTCAAGAGGAAAGGTCATTTTCTTGCAGAGGAAAGAAAAATCTATTTTGTTTTTTGAAACATTCATGCAAATTCTAGTTTCAGCTACCCAGAAATTGTCATTTTGGACTGGTTTATTCTGCTTTTGGCAGCACTACGTCAAATTCAGAGTAAGAGGTGTCTAAAAGCACTTACAAATTCCCAGGCTATTCAACCTGGAGAACATCTTGTTCTCCAAAAATAAGATTAGATTGCTCAAACATTACTGTGTCTTCTGCTTTACCTTTGTCTAGTAGTTTTGCTGAGCTATAGAACAAAACTGAAACAACTTACTAGGTAGCTTTCTTCCTCTTCTCCAAGTCCACAGGGAATGAGATGCTTCACTCCCACCCCCCCCAGGAAGCCTTTTGCTCTCCGCTACCTCATGTCTCAGGTAACAGCAGGGACCTGGGCTCCTCAGGAGGGTTGCTCTTTTATTTTTCAATTAAGTTATCAAGGTGTTTGCACCCTACAGGCAATGAAACCTGATTCAGACATCATGGCTTCTATGAAGTGGTGACGTGTACACTACTTGATAACAAGCAGAGGTTTCCTCCTTGTCAGGGATACACCAGGTTGTTCTGCTTATGCCAGCTGCTGACATCAGCACCTAAACAAAGTGTGAGTTTGGATTACAAGCCTGATTTAATTTTGCTGGCTGGTGGATTTAGAAGTGCTATGGAAACCAGTCAGACCATGTCCTTCACTGCATTCTAACATCTCCCTCCCACTGATCTAGTAACAATTCTTATAGGCATCAGCCAACATTTTTTTTGGCCAAGGAAGAGTCTAGGGAACAGTCTGTAGGAACAGTTGGGAATGTCTCTGGGCCAAGCAGTTCAAACAAAGGCTCGCAGGAGCCAGCAACAATCAACCACTTTTTAATGCTTAGAGGTGTTCAAGGATGTGAGACTGCAAAAGACCTTCTGGGTTATTACAATGAGTTATTACAATGAGCTGTTGCAGTGAGCAGCACTGAATCATCCCATTACTAAAGGTATAAACACCAACTTGAAGCAAATTAAGGTGCCATGCTTGACCAGTAAAAGGCAGCTTCAGACCTCCACTCCTCTGATGCTTGAAAATTTTCTTCTGACACATTCCAAGCTCAACTTCTCTTATGTGTTCTTGTGTAATTTGCATCCTTAATCTATTGGCTTCTCTTCCCCTTGAAGGTCTAGCTCCTCCATCTATGTTTAGCCAGTGCCCTAACACAGGTAACTGTGCTGCCTCTCTGCATACAATTTAGTAAGCTAAATCTTTTAGTATTTCAACACCCCTCTGTCCTTCTCTGATCTTCCTCAAAGTCCATGGACCCTCTGCTTCACAGCAGAAAATCTGGTTCTTGGTTAAATTTCTTGGTTTATTATAACCTACCCAGAGCCTCCACACTCTCAATAGCATATGGATAGGCCTTGCTTACATGATTGTCTACAAAGTTTAAATTACCACTGCAGTGGGCTTGAGATATATTTATAATGCTCAGAAGATGCAGTTGGCTGTGGCATTTAAAACAGTCTTGGGAGACATACAAGCTCTGCAACAGTCAAATTGCAAGTTACCTGCAGTTTAGGTCCAAGGCCTTTAGTTTGAGATACCAAGATAGGATCATCATAACCAGATGCTTTCAAGTCAAAGAAACCAGCAAAGCCTCCTACTTCTGAATGACTGCCTGCCAAGTACAAGTATGTCAAGGATCATTTTTAAGGGAAATAAAAAAATATTCAAAGCCCTCATCATGCCAAATACCTCAAACATTTTACCAAATTCTTAACAACTTGCCTTTTTTCTTTGTGCAGCTACTTCTAAGGGGGGGGGGGGGGGGGGGGGAAGTCCACAAGAAATTTTCCTCACTGCTAAGAGTACAGGACATAGTCTGAAGAGCAAATAAGTTCAGTGACTGTTGGTCACACCCCAGTAACTGTTTGAGGCTGTACTCATATATACTGCTGGTAAGAACACTTCTGTCCAGTGATGTGCAAACTAATCCATTCATCTAGGAGTTACTCTGTTCACTACACTAGCCTTGTAAGACAACTATTTTTTAATTAGGCAAAAGAGACATGATGAGAAAGAAATGAGAGGTTTAGAGTTTCCTCTCCAAGTGGTGACCCCAGCCCGGCTTCTCAAGCTCAATCTGAATGCCAAGAATGCATTGATCCCTTCCTGGGGAAAGAAAAAAAGTTCTGTTCCATTCAATATGCTGAGGAGATTCAAAGATTCTTCCCAGTCTTACCTGATCTGGTATTGCTTACAATTGATGTTTCCAGCTGGTGAAACAAAATGTCACTGCTTAGAGTTTCTACATGTCTCTCTTTGTATACCAGACCCCTGCAGAGAGGAAAGGACTTGCTAGCAGCAGCAGTGACAGTTTCTACATAGACCATCATTCATCACATAAATGGCAACAACAGATACAGAACTTGGGACTAGCATCTATTTCTGCTAGTGCCTTTGCTTACATACAGAGACTGTCTGAGAAGCTGTATACCCCGGTGGCCAATGTCCTTCCTGTAGGTGGCACCCTTGAAACGTATGGCTGCTACACCCCTGTTGGCTTCTCCCAGTGCTTTCATCAGGTCCTCCTCAACAGCAGTAATGGAGAGGACTCTGCCACCACTTGTCACCACTCTGCCATCCTTCAGTGTCGTGCCAGCATGGAACACCTGCAGCCCTAACTCTTTGGCTTGCAGCAACCCTACAAAAGCAAAAGGAATTCTGAGCATTTTAATTCAAATACTATGTAGGCAAAGCAGTGAAAACTGAAGTCCTTTCTTTGGTCAAAGGAGAATGACAGTAAAGCTTCCCACTCTACCCTGAGTAACAACATTATTAATGTATGGTACCTCACTCCAGTGGCCCTCAGACACCCTTCTGAGATGTCCAGTAAGGGCACAAACAGGAACAGAAATAAGAGAACGAGGAGCCACAACAGGACATGAAACTAACCTGTGTCAGAGAAAAGCTGTGCTGTACATTTGTAACAGTGAGTAACTTGCGCAGGGCTTTCCTGTATGAAATCACAATCCACAGCAATTTACTGCATGGATTCTTCCCTCTTCCTAACACTAAACCATTAATGTTAATGTTAGCTGAGCACTTCCCTAGCTGTTCAGCCATGCCCACTCCACACAATTCCCTACCCACTTCTGGAACCAATGCTCTACAAATATTTGCAGGTGGCTGTCCAATAGCTGAAGCCAATTGCATACTTTGATTTGTCTCAGTCTATTTTCCTGCTAGAGGAAAGCAGAATTGCTGGGTTTTTTGGACAAATAGTTTGAGGAAAGGATAAAGGAAGAGGAGGAAATGCTGCCACCACCTGGAAAAAGCAAAACAAAACAGTTTTCCTTTTGCTATCAGCTAGATAGATTTTACAAACATGTGAAAAGGACCTTTAGACTTGCTGAAGGTACAGCGTGTTACATTGCCACAGCACTGCCCTGACAAGGTCAAAGCTGAGCCTCAGCTGGCCTTGCAGTAATGGGAATATAACAGCTTCACTTTGTGTTTTAGGGAATACTCCAGAATAAAATGTTTGTCAAGCCACTAAAATTTGGGAATCAATGTGGAAAAAAAGTGGAAAACATTTTTACCCCCTCCCCCCACATCTCCAGAAGCTGCAGTATAATAACAAAAGAATGGATTTACTTTTGTTGATTTGACTGTTTGGGGTTTTTTTTGTGTGTGTGTGTGTTGTGTTTGGGGGGTTGTTTGTTGATTTTGCTTGTTTGTTTTTGTTTGGTTGGGGGTTCTTTGTTTGGTTGGTTGGCATTTTTTGGTTGTTTTGGGTGGGTTTTTTGTGATTGAGAAGCAGGAGGGCCATACCACTTCACTTGTAAAAGCATGAATATCAGTTGAAAAAAAAAAGGTCTGGCTACTGAAAGATAGCTCTGTAGCAGAAGGATTCATTTGATTATGTGGTTTATTCTCTAACTGTTACAGAAATGCACAGTTCCCCAGATTATCACTGACAAAACAAAATACATTCAGGGAAGGAACTGGAAGAGGAAAGTGGGTGAGGAAAATGTGACAGCAGAAATCTTGACCAAGGGAAAAAGCAACACAACATGACCTTCTCTCTCTGGGTGACACAGGGTAACTGGAGTTCTGACAAAAATAAGGTGGCATTGATAGAAGATCAGTTGTCTGGGTTGCTTTACACAAGGCAAGGCAACAGCTGAGGAGGAAGGAAATAGCCCTGCAACAGTTTCCTCTGGTTTTAACTGTTTAAAAAGAATCTTAATGATATATTAAACCACAAGAATTTTAACTCAGCAAATTACCATTAACCTCAAGCCCATATACCCACCTTTCCAAAAAGCCTTCAAGCCCTGTCAAGAAGAGATCCTTTCTAGTACTACACAGCAATGACCCTGTCTGGCTGGAATCGGGGAGGAACAACTCCTATGGTAGAGGTATTCATTACTCTTATTCTAAAGGCCAGATGTCCTTATGTCACTATTCTTGCCTAGTGAGGCATTAGGTAAGATAATGCCACCTCCTGGCAACGGAGCAAAGCTAAGAAGAAGCAGTCGTGCTGGTGACATTGTAGTCTGCATTTCCAGTACAGCTTGTGGAAGAACCCCATAAGGATGCACCAGAGTTAATCTAGGAGGATATAATTCCCTATTACCTTCTTATCTCAGCAACCAGCCACTGACAGAGCTTTACAGAATGATGTAACTTAAACCACTTAGCTCCTCTGCTGCTCTGGACAAGGGTACAATCTAGTAAAAAGATCTTACTGACAAAGACAAGGAGTGGAGGATGGAGGAAGAACCTAACAGGGTGTGAGATGGAGGAAAGCTGTACAGATCTCTGAGAGAAGAGGTAAATGCAAACCTACTGAAGTACCATGCTGAAATGAAACAGTAAACAACTCATTGCAGTTACCTGTTACTTCCATGCCTTTGTCATAGTTTCCTGGGTATCCTGGACTTGCCATAACCACACACACAGCTGTACTATTTTCTGACCAGGCTGGCATGAAGCTGCAAAGTTTGCCATCAATTGTTGCTTGAAGTACTTCATAAAAATCATTTTTAAGAAGTGGAAGAATTACCTGCAGGAAATATCCATAGTGATAGAGGCTGATTTTAATTTTGCTGACTTGCTGAAATTCAACTTAAGGAAAATTCAATTAGTAGAGTAAAATCTGTACCTGCCAAACTGAAAATACTGTATCACCCTATACCAGTAAACAGTTTAATGCTCACCTACAGTTTCCAATCTGCAACACCTTTTTGGATCAATCATACATTTACAAGCATAAGATGTGAGACTATGTAGAAGGAACATGAATTTAGGGCCCTCCAATTCTGCTTCTATCCAGTAAAACAAAATCTGAGGAAGAGTTCTTTAACTGAAGATAACTAGCCATCTGTGGCTAGTCTAGGATATTTGCATTCATAGCTGCATGTTCAGGAGAAGGAAACCATAAATCCAAATACAGCATGGAAATTTCCCTAGAGGAAAGATAGAACAGTCAGAGGGAAAAGAATGAAGCATGTTTAAGTCTCCAGTACCTTCCACTCACCTGGCACTGAGGGTCACCAAACTGACATTTAAAGTTTAAAATTTTCACACCATCTTTGGTAAGCATTAAACCTGTTTGCAGCACACCTGAACAGAAAGAACACAGCCAAGCAAATGAATTTAAACATTTCTTTTGAAATCACTCTTTTAAATGCAACACAGCAATTTGGAATGTGGAAAGCATTTCTGCAAATCAGGAGAAATTAAGAGTAAGCACTTATACACAAGTCGTAACAATTCCAACAAAGCAGCAAGCAGCAACCTGAGGAACACCACATCACACTTTAACAGGAAGCAGCCCCTCTGAATTACGAAGTTGAGTTCTGCCTTCTGCTACAGCTCTCTAAATGCAGGCATTTAGTGATCAGAAGGAAGTGACAGGATGAAAAAGCCAGTTCCCATACAACCCCCTTCATTACACAGGCTCTGGGATTTTCTTACTACTAAGTGCCCTATTGTTACACATAAATATAGATGTGTAACTCTGTATTTCAGGTGAAAAACCCCAACCCAAAATTCACTACTGCTACTAACAAATAAAACCAAATAGTTATTGAACCATGAGAGTGGTGAGACCCTGGAATGGGTTGTCCAGGGAGGTGGTCGAGGCCCCATCCCTGGAGGTGTTTAAGACCAGGCTGGACGAGGCTCTGGCCAGCCTGATCTAGTGTGGGGTGTCCCTGCCCATGGCAGGGGGGTTGGAACTAGATGATCCTTGTGGTCCCTTCCAACCCTGAATGATACTATGAAGTTTGTATTGGATGATTTCCACTGCAACTCACATATATGCATACAGTGATCTAAAGCAGCTCTTTCACTGTATAAGCAGAAAACCAGTTCCCAATGCTTTGCACCCGCTACATTCTTACTACTATGGGTCTGAGTGTTATCAAAAAGTTACCAAAGAGAACAGAGAACACCTGGCAGACTGGAATCCAACTCTTTGTATGAGTTCTCAACAGCTTTCAGTACCAAAAGCAGCCATTGGCTTTGAGAGGCACCTGTGAGCATTCCCTTGCTTTTTAAAACCAGTCTTAAGATAGAGATCATAAGAATACTTACATTGCTGCATGTAGGAGTGAACAGTACAATTGAACTCAAGTACACATTATACCCTGAAGTACAAAGAGTTTGGTTGCAACTATTTAAATTTTGGTTGCAACTTGTTTAATAAAAATGTATTTAATCAAAAATATGTTATGTTTTATGAAGAAAAGACAAAGGGAGAACTATGCCTCAAACCAACAAGGTTTAATACTGCAGTCTAATAAAGCAGTCTCTAACAATGAAACTAACTTTAATATGATTTTACCTTGTTTTTCAGTTGAGTGCTTACTTACCTACATATGCTTTTCCTTCTTGCCTCATGCTATCAACAACGTGTTGAAGGATAGCATTGTTGATTTTCTCTAGAAGAACTTCTGGAACCTGACAATCAACATCAAACTGAGTGATACAGTGAGGACATCTGCTGGACCAATTCATATGAGCTGGAAGGACTAGGGGGTAAGTGAATCCCTCAGATATATTTTCTTCTGTCTGCAACCCACCACACACCCCCAACCAGTGCACTTCCTTCCATTAAGATGCTGGTGCCTGAAGGACAGATACACTAATCCTCTATCTTATGAGGTGTGGTTTTTGGTTCTTTCTCTAGAAGGCAAATTTAAGCAGGTTTGAGATACAGGCAACCTGAGTTGTACACAGTAAGACTGTTTCTGTACTTACAGAAAAATGCATTAAGATTGTACTTGAGCAGCATATTTAGAACAATGCAGTCAGCTTTAAGAATCAATAAGAAGAAACCCACGGTTATGGTCAAGACATAACCACTCCAAGCATGCAGGGCATTTTGCAGGGACATTTCAAGTGATGCTAATAGGAGCAAAGAAGCACGAAGTTTAGGAGTAATGGAAAAGATAAAAGAAAGATAATTTCTCAGAACACTGTCTCATTAAATCCTAAAGAATTACTACAAAAGTTTGAGCCCTGTATTGCACTTACACAAGCAAAGTGTCAATCAATTCCAGAAGAAATTCTCTATGATAGAAACCAGACTGGGCCCTAATGGAGATACACTAATCACAGATGTGATCAGCCCTATTGCAGGCTGAGGAAGAAGACTGCCATACCTGAGGAACTGGGCAATAGGCTCCCATTCCTCCAGTGTTTGGACCCTGGTCACCGTCCAACAATCGTTTCTGGGCCTGGGCTGGAGGCATTGAGGCAACAGTGACACCGTCCGTGAAGCACAAGCACTGTTAAGAGAGGAACACAACACAGAAACAGTGACAATGTCTTGTCCTAAAGGAAGTTACTGGTTGTCACAGTCTGATGCTCAGTTCTGCCTGGGGAGTTGAGGAAGCCAAGATAGAAAGCAACAGGATCCTCTTATTCTGCTGCAGTCCCACTGACCTGAATGACTCACTGAGGTTTCTTTCTTAGTTTTGAATAATCAAGAGAAATGGCCCTCATACCAATTCCTCTCTCATGAACTAGATTGTGACCTACCATTCCTGTAGATTTATAGTTACCTTAAAGCATGTGAATAGTATTAATTGACTAAACAGAATAATTCATATGTTTGGAGTTAAACCTTTGTGTTTGCAGATCTGGGGCTTGAACAAGTATGAGGTATTCTCAGTGCAGGACAAACCTTGCACAAAGAACTTGTTTTAGTTTTCATGTGGCATGTAACATGCATGTTTAAGTTTCATCCTGCCACTGAGCAGTAATCCATGGTAAGAAAAGTGCTAAAATAGGCACTAAATATTAGCATGAAATTATTGATGTAACAAGAGTTACCAAAACAAAGTCCATACAAACCTGTTTCAGGTCACCCTAGGGGAAAAAGATAGTTTTTCACCTAAAAAGATCATCATAATTTCAATTTGATGGCAATAAAAGTATACTGACAACATACATTGATTAGTATGACATCAAATTGCTTAGGCTGCATATTTATTTATGTAAGTGCAAATGAAACAAAAAAAAACCCTACTTGAAACAACAAAAGTGTGTGTTTAGGCATAGAGCATAGCAATAATGGAAAGAATAGAAGCAAATAACCACATCATTGATCACCTACAGAAAGTTCTTCCCCTTGAAGAAGTTCTTCGATAATGACCATCTCTCCAAACATTCTGTCCTGCACAAACAAACCAACCAAATTCTCCAGTTAGCAAATATGGCATCTACTGGCTTGCTTTCAACAGGAAAAAAACCCAAACCAAACCAACAAATATATGAAAAATAGTGGCTTGCTTGAATTCTGGAAAAGCTTTGAGGCCTTCCAGTATCTGAAGGGGGCCTACAGGAGGGCTGGGGAAGGACTTCTCAGGATACCAGGTAGTGATAGGACTAGGGGGAATGGAATGAAGCTGGGGTGGGGAGATTCAGGCTGGATGTGAGGAGGAGGTTCTTCCCCATGAGAGTGGTGAAGCCCTGGAATGGGTTGTCCAGGGAGGTGGTTGAGGCCTCGTCCCTGGAGGTGTTTAAGACCAGGCTAGATGAGGCTCTGGGCAGCCTGATCTAGTGTGGGATGTCCCTGCCCATGGCAGGGGTGTTGGAACTAGATGATCCTTGTGGTCCCTTCCAACCCTGACTGATACTATGATACTAAAGCAAATAGAATCTTATCTTGAGATATTGAAATGCACCTTACCTGATACTGGTAGCTAGCAAAAGAATTAAAAGCTTGGAGGGGCAAGGCAATAAGGCTCAGTGCTGGCACAAGAGCTCAATCACAAACTCCATAAAGCCCTGCTCACTGCCTGGAGTAAATGTGAAGAATCTGAAGATAATACCCAGATAAATTCCTTATTCAAATGAGCAAGGTTTCTTCTGAAACCACTTGCTTTCTGTAGCCAAAATTACAAACTCACAGGCTACAGAACACCACGAATTGGATTCCCACTGATTAATTAAAGATTTATCCACCTGCATAATCTCTTGGACAGCTCTGCAGGCTTCCTCCTTGCTGGCTGCAATTGTCACTTCTTTTCTAGCAGCAGGGCCCCTTGCCCGAACAACTCGTGCGGGAAAGTCTGTGCTTTAAATGAAAGCAAAAGTGAGATTCAGGCATTGATACTGCACCCAGTGAAATTATCATTTTTAAGATTAATACCTCCCATTTTCTTTCCTTTTTGTCTGAACAGCTGAAGAATAACACACCAGAAAAACACATTCCCTGCTAGCCCATCCTGTAATGAAGATGAATGGTCTTTCATGGCCCTCAGCACAGGACTGTGAATCAAAAATCTATTAATTCTGTTGTTGGTTCTGACATCATCTCCATGTATATTCTTGGACAGGTCACTGAACTTTAACACTTCTCAGTTTCTTCCTCTCTTCCCTGAGCTGGGTTACTGTTTTATTCCTGTCATAGGTTTGAACAAACTCATTGATGATTTATAGCTTTATAATGCCATATTACAGTACATAATCCTGTAAAACCACTGCAGTTGGGGTTGTAAGATAAAGGCTGAGTTAGGGCTTGCACAGGAAGTATGTGTCAGAACTAGTGTGTTAACACTGTACTCCCAGAACTGGTCCATTTACTTTTAACCACAACCTAAGTCTACCAGAATAAAAAGAACAAAGTAGCATAACATTAACATATCTTAGCTACACTTTGTCCATTCAGGACAGTCAAATAAAGCGTTCCTTTTGAAAAGCTGATTCTACATAGCACTAGCCTGTTTTCTGAAACAACATTTCATTCCTCCTCTCCACACTACAGTTTCTATTGGGACAAATCTCAGCCCTAGATTTACATGAGCAGCCAAAGCAGACTCACACAGAGCTCCCTTTCTCCACATCTCAGTGTGCTGCCCTGAGATGCACTTCACCTTTCTGAGTTTTATGCATACTTCCACACACACACACAAATTGTTGGCTTGATTCTCTACATGGCAGCAATACAGACTAAATGCTGTCACAGAGCAAAGTCAGTAAAAAGGTTGGGTTTATTTTTATATATATTTTTAATTTCCACTAGATTATGCCACACATAGCATGTGGCAGCAAAGACAAGAAGTCAGTGAAACTAACACATAGCCACAGAGCACGATAGCTGAACACGGCAGCTGCTGTAAGACTAGACCAAAAGAGCCACAACAGTTAGACTCTCAAATAGATCCCAAATGACTCCAGAGGCACTACAACTCAAAGAAATCACAGAGATACGCAGTTATATTTCCTTCTTCGTGTAAGAGAGATGCTGTCTAGCCATAAAGAAACAGAGTCCCCTCCTCAGGTTAAGAGCATTTCATCAGTACCTCCCAAATCCCCCCACAGGGAGCATTTTGCTAGCATTTGTCAGTGTAGAAATTATTCCTACCCTCACAGAAAGATTTATTGAAATATTTTTGTCACTTTTTTTCTTTTAAATGGCTATCATCCTGAAGAAGCTGATATAAGGGAAGAAAAGTTGTCATCTGTGAACAGAAAAATCAACCTGGTTAAGTTCCCTGGATCTTCAACATCTATTTCTAGTTACAAAACTAATTCATTCGGTAGCTGCTTGAGGAGAAAACAGTTTAAAAGTTAATAAATTCTAGGTAACTATCATGGGTGAAGACCAAATGCATAAATAACTTGACAAAGAAGTGTCCAGTATCAAAATATATACCTGATAATAAATCTACAAGCTTCTTGGGGATTGGTGAAGGCTTTCCATCTTGCTGTTGGGATCCCATGTCGATCCAGAAAGGCTTTGGCAAAACTGGTGTTGGATGCCAGCTGGGCTGCTTCTGCAGATGGTCCAAAACACCTAACTCCTGCTGCTCTTAAGTCATCAGCAATGCCTAATAACCAAAAACAGCAAGAGAAACAAGTAGTCTCTTGGGAAACATCAAATTATTTTGACAAAAGAAGACCACACAGTGATTCTGGTAGTCTGTTATGCCTTTCCTTGCCTCAAGCAGCTAACTCATCCTTAAAATAAGGTTCTGCATATCCGGTGATCAGTGTCATGGTTTGGTTTTAGGAGGCCTTTTGCTCTTTTAAGCACTGTCAGTTACCACCCTATGACTACTGTTAGGACTATGATGTACTCCTGTTCACTATTTAAGACACAGAGATCTTGCTGGACCACATTACAATAAATGCATGTGATGCTCTGGGTACTGCTGCACACAACAATAATGATAGGACTGTTGCAAGAAAAGGCCTTGTATAAAGGAAAGCAGAGAAGACAAAAGAGTACTTGTAATCATTCCTGATTCTTGACCCTACATGATTTCCCTTGCTGATTTCTAACCTACAAACATCATCAAACAGCTCTGAAGCCAAATGCTTTAAGGGACCAGAATCTACATTTGCAAGATAATTCACATATTCTTCCTTCTCAATTTCATTAAGTCAGCATATGTCTTAAGAGCCAAAAGAGCCAATTTTAAAGCAGAATTCAAGGCAATGTTCTTTTTTTCTGTCAAGTTAATTTATTTCAGCCTTACCAGCTTCCAAAAGAGCTTCTTGACCGACTAACACAAGTCCAATGTTATGATCTTTGCAGAACTGGGTAACAATAGTGTGATTGCTCACTAATACAGCTGAAAATTAAAAGGAAATACAATTAAGTTACCACTCTGAAGCCTAAATAAGAGATGGGGGATGAGAATGGTATTATTCTGCCTCCCTAAGAAGCATATTAAAATAATGAAACAGCAATGAATGGCAAAGTAAAACAAACAACACTCTACTAACAGAGCAAATATTGAACATTTCCAACTTGCACTACCCTGTTTAATACACAGGTGCTTATTTATGTTTTCTTTGTTATATGTAATCACATAAGCTTTAAAAAGCTTCTTATCATAACAGAAAGTTAAAAACCTAAATCTGTAAGTTCACAAAGAAACTCGTTTTCACCACCTGAGCCAAGATTTACTCAATGCCAGCGTATGATGTAACTAAATTTAGCTGAGCAGCCTGGGCAGACACTGGAAAAGTCTCTGCCCAGACGTTCATCAAGTTGAGCCTTCCATCCCTCTTCTAAGTTTTGCTGAAACTGGTCAGTGAATTCAAGCATTACATTGGGAGGAAAGAGAGGAGGTGTAGAAATACAGGATCTCATAAAAGCCTCACTATCTTAAGAGGTTAGGCTAAAAAATTTATATAGCATGGTATTTTACTAGGCAGTTCTAAAATCCAGAAACAAAACATATACACAAAACAAAGATATGCCTTAAATAACTTGTAGCACCACTAAAAGAAAAGAGTAAAGTCGTGGTCCAATGCCCATATTACTGATGGCTTGGCACAATCTATTATTTATTCCCCCTTCTTACCTGAGTTGGAGATTTTGCCATTGTCAGCTGTTCCTGCATTTCCCGGAGCAACAAAGACATGTTTCACACGTGGAGACTGGGCCAGCTTCCAGGCCAGAGCATGCTCCCTCCCTCCACTGCCAATCACAAGCACCCGGTCAGCCATTAATCTGTGCAAACCCAAAGTCATCATGTGGAACACAATTTTGGTATTTTTACTTACTTTTATGTGACTTATTGAAATACATAAGTAATGCCTCTCACTTGTAATTGGTAAGTACTATCAATCCAGTTTGCATTACATAGGTATCTATAAAACATTTGTAGTGTCATGGGACGGAGGCACCATTCACATTTGGTTTAAATACTGACAACAGTGAAGTCACTCAGCATTTTTTTCCCACTTGTTTCAGCAAAGTCAACATTTCCTCTCTTAAGTATTCAAGCTGAAATAATCTTGTCATGACTAGATCTCATCAAATCCTTTGCACAGCTACACAGGATAAAGCTGAAATTTTCACACAAATGCTATAGGTAACCAATAAAAACATTTCAAATTGACCACTTTTTTCAGTTTAGGAGCTTTTATGAATGTCAACCACCTCAGTAATAAATGGCAAGGACAGTTTTCAGAACAGGTTTTATACTTTGACACTTGCAAAGAGGGCAACTTCAGCAGAACAGGATGCTCAATGAAAGGACAACTGCTAATTTCACCAGCACACTGACATTTAAAACAGTTCCTCAATAACATCTCTAGGCAAATTAGTTTTGATTTATTACAGAAATATTATCATACTCAAAGTAGGGCACATCTGCAAACTTAATTTCTCTGTATCTGCTGAACGTGGATAAATGTCAGCAAGAAAAAACACCCAGGACATGACCTTTGAGAAAGATGCTAATGGCAGAAACCAGTCCTTACCCAGGAAATAGGTGATAAATTAGAGATACTATAAAACAAGAGCTTTGCAAGCAACACTATAAAACAAGAGCTTTGCAAGCAACATGTCAGCAGTCTTTTCCCCAAAAAATCATAACCATTGGTTTAAGTTCATTACATAGCCTCCAAAGGCAAACAGAAGCTAAATGGTGACACTGAGGTATAATACTTCAGAAAAGACATTGATAGAACTGTGATAGATCAATAATCATGCTTGAAGTTTCTGAGACAGTATTGTGATGCCCTAGCCAAATATCAATAAATGTAACTATATAGACTTTCATAGTTATAAAATTGTTCAAGTACAATGCAAGTACTTAAAGTAGTCTGTGCCTGGGGAATACAGATCCTTGTGGATTATCTAAGGGGCTGATGTTAAGTTTTAGGTCTTGTGCTCTAGACATATAAATACAGACCATATGCTCTATCAATTGCCACACTGATTTCCTTGCAAAAGACTTTTCTAAGTCCTCATACCATGTAATTATAAAATAATTTGCACCTTGTCCTTCCTTTTGCTACTGCTTGACAATTATTTCTGAAGTCACTAGGAAGTTGATGTGAAATCCAAAGCAAAGAGTTACATCTGCTCTAATAAAGACATCAACATGCTCTCTGCAAAGCTTCATTAGGCACTACAGTCCAATTGTTACTAAGACAAAGCAAAGTGGTTTTAAAAGCAAAATTATTTCTCCCCTTAAATATAATTTCACAATTTATGGAAGCTTTCTAAAACAGAATAAATTAAAGTGTCTGACTGGGAAAATGATGAAACCAAGCAGTGCCTCCCACCCTGTGGAAAAAAAAAACAGGCAGGTTTCCATTTCACATCATAATGAGGACACAAAAGACAGTTTTTGCAAAGCAATTAAAAACCATGATGGAGAAAAAGAAAGCTGGTAAGACAGTCCTAGAGGAAGAGCTGTAGAAAGGGACATCTCACTTAATTGTCTTCCCTTACCGTGTCAGACCCTGCTGTTTATCCACACAAAAGGCTGACGAGTTCTCCAGATGGATTTGAGTTCTTCCTTCAGTTCCTGCTTCAAATCCTAATGATTTCTGATTTCCTAAAGCCAAGGATTAGGGTGAGAGAGTGAAAGAAGCAGACAGCCCTGCATACTGCCTTGTTCCCTTTAATCCTCCTGTTACACAGAAAGATCTCCAACAGGATCTTCTTAATGTTGCCCGCCCTCCAAAGCAGACCTCCCCATGAACTTCAGCAGCATGGACCATCCTCCTCTTTCCATTTTTCTTTAGCTAACAAGAAAAACAACTCCTCTCCACCAATCAGTCCTACAATATTAATAGTATTCAACCCTGGGGGAAGAAAAAAACCCAAAAATAAACCCCAAACCAAACCCAAACAAGATAAAACCTAAACAGAACTAAACAAAACCAAACAAAACCCCCTCAACTACAACGTGGCTTCAAAAAGCTGAGATCAGGTTCATTTTGCACGTCAACAGCAATTTCATATCCTCTGACAAGCAAAGAATCTCAAAGACAACTAGTAAAACAAAACATAGCTTTCATGCTCTACAGCTAAACAGACACACTACACACAAAAACCTGCACACATACACATATATAAAGGTTACAAAGGTTATTGTACTGTCTAGCACACACTTGTGCCCCCCTTAATTACAACCATTTTTACTGTTTGAAGAAATGCAATGTAAGCAGTGCCAGAGATAGGATGTATATAATGTGTTGTTTTATTCCCCACTGGTTCCAGTACCACCCTCTTCAACAGGCAAATCCTTTCGTGGCAGTGTCTGAAATTCTCTGGTGAATGTTGCAGTGCTACCACTCCCTACTAAAACCAAAATGAATGTACACCAACATAGCACTGAGCAGTATCAGTGCATCTTAGAACCAGGCAGTGAGAAATAAAACAAATACATTAACAGAAATACAAGTCATTCTTCTCACACCACTAAAGGAAATCTGCAAAGTTTTAAACAAACTTCTATGGAATTAATGGCTTGTTTACTGCTGCACAGATGTTGTAATCAAAGCTCTCAGTTTAAAGAGACATGCCTACCACAACACTCTTAAGCATCACTTACTGAGTATTTGTAGATTGCCTTCCTTAGATTTGCAATCTCACAGTTATCATAGTATCAGTCAGGGTTGGAAGGGACCACAAGGATCATCCAATTCCAAGCCCCCTGCCATGGGAAGTGGGACACCCCACACTAGATCAGGCTGGACAGAGCCTCATCCAGCCTGGGCTTAAACACCTTCAGGGACAGGGCCTCAACCACCTCCCTGGACAACCCATTCCAGGGTTTCACCACTCTCATGGTGAAGAACCTCCTCCTCACATCCAGCCTGAATCTCCCCACCTCCAGCTTCATTCCATTCCCCCTAGTCCTATCACTACCTGAGATCCTGAGAAGTCCCTCCCCAGCCTTCCTGTAGGCCCCCTTCAGATACTGGAAGGCCACAATGAGGTCACCTGGGAGGCTTCTCTTCTGCAGACTGAACAGCCCCAACTCCTTCAGCCTGTCCTCATAGAAGAGGTGCTCCAGCCCTCTGATCATCCTCATGGCCCTTCTCTGGACACCTTCCAGCACGTCCATATCCCTCTTGTAATAGGGGCTCCAGAACTGGAGGCAGTACTCCAGGTGAGGTCTCACCAGAGCTGAGTAGAGGGGGAGGATCACCTCCCTCGACCTGCTGGCCACACTTCTCCTGATGCAGCCCAGGATCTGATTGGCTTTGCGGGCTGCAAGTGCACACTGAGAGCTCCTGTTGAGCTTCTCCTCTCCCAGCACCCCCAAGTCTCTCTCCCCAGGGCTGCTTTCCAGCCTGTCACTGCCCAGCCTGTATTTGTGCCTGGGATTGCTTCAACCCAGATGCAGGACCCTGCACTTGCTCTTATTGAACTTCATGAGGTTGGCTTGTGCCCACCTCTCCAGCCTGTCAAGTTCTGCATTTTCTACCTGTGACTGAACCACATACCACCACACAGAAGGAGGACTCCCATTTCTTGTAAGACAAAGACATTTCTTTCCTTTTTTTTGCAACAGTTATTGGATTTTTTTCTTCTAGTCAGCAGGCTGTGACAATAAAAGTCATGAACAGAACTTGAGAAGCCCTGAAACTGCTGTTACATGACTCACCAGAAAAAGACAATTTCAACTTGCATTCACTCCAGCAGGCCAGTTTGTATTGCAATTATTTGAACAAATTGTGTTCTTAGGTGATGAAGAGAAGATGCAGCAGAGCAAGCCAAATATACACAAGTAACTTCCAATATAAAAATCTGATTTTTAAAGAAAGGTAATTTGAAAAGAAAGAAAAAAGGTTAGGAAAAAAAAAAAAAAGGAAACTATTAGCTAATGAATAAATGTCTCTGATAAGAAGTAAGATAAAATAGCTCTGAAATAGTGTGTTTCAGTATTTTTGGTTCACTGGCAAAGTCATAGAAGGAGAAGCAGACCAGAAGTGTAATACTGGAAGCTGTAAAATGAAGCAGATTGCTCCACATGGTTATTGCTTCCTTTCAGCTGTGAATGCCACTATTTCATGGGCTGGATAGGCAGCATTCTCAAAAGTACCTCATTAAATACCATTAATAAAAAAACAGATGACTTTTTTTGTTAGCTTGTTTGGTTTTAATAATAAATGCTAATGTTCAAGAGAGTAAGAAGTTGTTACTCGTCCTTCCATCTGCTTGGGTGTTAGTTCTCACCCTGTACTCTGCACTGGTAGGCTGCATGTTGAATATTCTGTTCAGTTTTGGGCCCCTCACAAGAAGGACTTTACAGTACTGGAGCATGTCCAGAAGAGGGCAACAAAGCTGGTGATAGTTATGAAGTCTTAAGAGGAACAGCTGAGGGAACTTGGATTGTTCAATCTGAAGAAATGGAGGCTCAAGGAAGACCTTACTGTCCTCTACAACTGCCTGAAAGGAGGTTGCAGAGAGGTGGGGGTTGGTCTATTCAACCAGGTAACAAGTGATAGAACAAGAAGAAATGGCCTCAAGTGAGCAAGAGAAGGTTAGACTGGCTATTGGAAAGAATTTCTTCACTGAACATCTTACCAGGTATTTGAATGGCCTGGCCCAGGGAGGTGGTGGAGTTCCCACACCTGGAGGTATTTAAGAATTGTGTAGATACAGTGCTTAGGGATACAGTTTACTCAAGAACTCAACAGTATTAAGACAAATGATTAGATTGAATGTTCACAAAGATTACAGAATGCTAGGGGTTGGAAGGGACTCCAGAGATTGTGTCCGATTCTCTGCAGAGCAGGGCCACTCAGGGCAGGTCACACAGGAATGCAGCCAGCTGAGTTTTGCATGATCTTAAAAGTCCTTTCCAACCTAGGCAATTGTGTGATCTGTGCATCTGGGTCCTCCTTTCCTGCCTAAGAACCATTTCTTGGCTTGGTGTTTCTTTACCCGAAGTCCCTTGAAGGGAATGCCAAGCCAGCCATCGGATGCCTCCCACGGGGGCCACAGAAAAGCTCAGGTGTTACCTGCCCTGCAACACTGCAGCAGAGCCCAGGCACTCTGGGTGCCTGGTCTGGCACAGCCTTTTTTGGTTGAGCCCAGCGAATGGCAGCTAAGCTCTGCTCACAGCGCAGGATTGTGAAAACCTCGTTATGGGCAAGCATGGGAGCAACGAGAAAGAGCAAGCCACTGTCGGGGCAGGCACTGCAGGGGAAGCCGTTTCACAGGCTACTGAAGAAGCAGGACTTCTAAAAGACAGAACTCACCCAGGAGAACGAGAAGACTAAGCAGCAGTTAAGGTCTACCGGTATAAGCACACCTATAACCTCAACACAAACTTCATCGGCGCTCTATAAAGAGACCCCGAGCCCCAGGCGCCCCCAGCGCACTGCGCGCACTGCGCACGCGCACCGGCCACGCGCCACCTGCCTCCCACAGCGCGGCGACGTGCGCGCGGCTGCCTTCGGGCTGAGGCGCGCGACTGCGGCAGGCCGTGGGCTCCCTCCGCTGGTGAGCGGCGCGGGGGCGGGCCGCCTTTCTCGCCCAAACAGGCGCTTCCTCTCTGTCGCCCCTCCCGCCTTTAGGACAGGGCGTCTGTCCTTGAACGGAGGATAAAAGCAGTCGTCCCTCCTCTTTCTTTTCCTTATCTATTGCTGCTGCTGCACGCCTGGGCCTGCGCTTGCCGCACCCACGGACCTGCGTCGCTGTGCGAGAGAGGGAAGGGAGGGCGGCGACGGGGACCAGGTGAGGCGGGGGCGCTGGGCAGCGGGACTCTGGGCTGAAGAGTGCGTGTCCCGCTGCGGGGAGCCCTTCCCGCTCTGTATAAGAGCTTGAGAAGTGGAGGGGTGGCGAGTGCCCGGCTTCAGGTGTGTCTGTAGCTGCTCCCGTTAGTCCTCACGGCGCAAACACGTTTGTGATGGGTAACGGGAGCGCTCACGTGGGGTTGGCGGCTGGGGGTCAGCCACGGGGGCTCTAGCGGAGCTGCGCGGCAGAGGGGCGGGATGCGCCGATGGATGCCGCAGCCCTCCTTGGCCTTCAGGGAGGAGGAGCTCCGTCTTATCTCCCTGTACCTATGCCCGCTGGGAAGAGCTGAGAACTGAATTCGCACGGCCAGGGAATCAAAACCCGCTCAGCCGGCAGCTGTCGGTGCTGTACATGCATAAGACAAACATAAAGAGTTTGATGCGGTTTTAAAAGAGTATATTAAAACCGAGTCTCTAGAGTTAAGAAAAAAAATGTTCTTCTGATCAGTGTGCTGAAGTTTTAAAGTGTATTCACTGATTTTTTTTTTTTTTTTTTTAACTATCCTTAATGTACATATCATAGTATCAGTCAGGGTTGGAAGGGACCACAAGGATCATCTAGTTCCAACCCCCCTGCCATGAGCAGGGACACCCCCCACTAGATCAGGCTGGCCAGAGCCTCCTTAATGTACATATCCTTAATGTACATATAAACTTTAAAAAATATATGAATAAGGTCCTATATAATAACCATAACCTGATTACTTAGTACTTAGATAAAAATCACCTGGAAAACATTTGGGATTGATCCAATCTTTTATCTATCCCCGAGTGCACCTCTTATCTCTTCTCTTATCAGGTGGGTTAGTGCAGAACAGCTGTATGTTACATCCAGAGTGTAGGAACAGTGTTTACTTGTTAAACTTAACCTAAATTTAACCAATTTTTTTTGTTTGGAAAGGAGGTCAGTGAAGGATACAGCATAGACCTCGATGCATTCACAAAGGGAGACTCTAACACTACGTATGTGGCATTTGCCTTAGGATTTTCATTAGTAAAGAGAAGTTAGCTGATGCATAAATTGTGTATGCAGTTTGTATTACATTTCTTTACTTTTGATTTTACTTCACAAATTAGTTATGTTGTCAATTGCTAAAGGTGTTCATTTTGCTGTCCCAAAATAGTTCAGAAGCACAGAGATTTCTGACAGAATGAAATACTACCTGCTATTGATCTGTTCTGAGTTCCAGATTTGTAACCTGACCTGGCACAAATGAAGGAGACTGGCCACTACGATGGGAGAGTCCTGCTGGGACACAAGAGTTAATAAAAATGGATCTGTAAGCTGAATGCTACTTCAGTTGTTTTCAGTGAAATACCAAAAGGGTACTATAATGAAATACTTTGAGAATGGACCAGGTAGTTGATCTTGAGGCACTGATGTATGTGAATGGAAAATTTGGTTGATGACTGAATGTAGGTGTAGAGAGGAAAAGAGAGAGATTTCTTTTGGTGAAGATACTGCTCGACATAAAGCCTATTTCCAGTTTAGATTGCACTAAGTTTGCAGAAAGACCTTTTGGGAATTCTGTGGTGCAAACCTGACACAAACCAAATGTATGCCACTGCTGCTATAGCAGGAGAAAGCTATCCTGTGAATTAATTTTCATTTACATTGTACTACTACTTCAGTAGTAGTGAGAAATGCAGATGTCTATTTAGTCTGTAAAAGAGAATAAAAATTACATACTGTTCTGAAATTTTGTAGGCATTTCTAGATAAGTCATGTAAGTTCCTTCAAAAAGCAAATTTAACATAGTTTTTATAAAAATGTGTTTATAGGTCACTGTTTATAATGTAGCAGAACCTGAAGAAATATAAAGTGGCTTTGTGTTATGCTGGCTAACAACACAGGGCATCGGTTAGTGACACGCCAAACAATGATTCCAAGAATCCGGAAGCTCTTTCCCCACATTTGTGGCAACAGAATGTTGTCAGGTTATAAACCTAAAAGCAGCATCAAGGACTCTTACAAAATTCTTGAGCTTGAGGAAGGATGTTCCCTTGATGATATCAGAAACTCCTATCGAAGTCTTGCCAAAAAGTACCATCCAGACAGCAGTGCTGCCACAGCTGATACCGCGGCATTTATTAAGGTGGAAGAAGCATACAGAGTTGTGCTCGATGATGTGGCGACCAAAATGAAATCAAGTGAGAAGAACGAAGAGGAGGAAGATCTCTTCAAAACAAAATCGCCACAGCATAGACACTACTTGAGTTTTGAAGGCGTTGGCATTGGAACACCAAGCCAAAGAGAAAAGCAATACATGCAGTTTCGAGTAGATCGTGCCACTGAGCAAGTGTTGGAGTACCGGAAGCAGAGGCTTGAGAGCCAGTATGCTGGGAGCGACCTGATGAAAGCCAAAGATGTGAGGGAGAGCAAAAAGATGAAAATAACTCAGGCAGTTGAACGGTTGGTTGAGGACCTCATCCAAGAGTCAATGGCAAAAGGAGACTTTGACAACCTCAGGGGCAAAGGAAAACCTCTGCAGAAATTTTCTGACTGTCCCTATATTGACCCTATGACTCACAACTTGAACAGGATCCTGATAGACAATGGTTACCAGCCAGAGTGGATCCTGATGCAGAAAGAAATACGGGAGACTATTGAGCGGTTAAGAAAGAATATAGTGGCGTCTCAGAGTAAGCTGGGAGGGCCGATGACACCACATAGGCAAAGGCAGTGGAATCGTATTTGTGAGCAATTTAGAGAAGATATCAGGAAATTAAATAAACGAGTTGACAACTTCAATTTAGTTGTTCCTCTTCTGAGCAGACAAATGACGCACTTCAGTGCAGACAAAGAAATTGTTCGAGCACAAAAGACTTACGAAGCTTTGATGGAAAACACAGAGGCTTCTAACTCAGGCACAAAGGAAAATGAAGTGGAAAATGTTAAAAAGCTTGGATGGAAGTCTTCTCTGTTTAAGTGGTTAAACCTTACAGAGAAGTAAAGATAGTACTAATTCACCTCTCTTGTCAAGATTTTCAATGCACTTTATTAATAGAAACTTGTAGCACTACAGAGATTTCAGTCACGCTGAAAATGTCAAATCCAGCTGTCCGCTGTTACACCTGTTACGAGTAATTGGATTGTCTGATGTGCCTTTGCAGGTGCTCGATTTATCTGTGAATGTTGTTAAAGAACAAATAAATTCAGTTATGCTCTTGCACCTCATTTTGCTTCTGCTGAAATCAAAATAAAAGCTTGACCTTAGCAGAGAGCATGCTCACTTTTGCCCTCTGTTATCTTTTCAAAAGGTGAAACCGGGGCACAGTAAGGACAACGTGGAAGCTGCGCTGCGTTGGTTTGACCTTTATCCTTTTTTTGTGTAAATGCTTCCAGTTGACAAATGTAATGCATTTTTTAAAAATACATTCATCTCTTCAAGGTTAAAATAAATGAGAATGAAGGAACCACAACTGTACTTTCTGTGGAAGTCCATTTTTGTACCTGGTGTTTAATTGAGAAGGAGCCTCAGAAAACATCCAAGCAAATAAATAAGACTGGCCAAAACTGTGCCCTGGTTATAGGGCTTTTGGAAGGCAAGAAGAAGAGGCAATATTAATTTCTAAAAGTAGTTGCACTGTTTACATATTTTAGAATAGTGGCATGAGGGAACTTAGTGTGAGTTATTGCTGTACTATTAAAGTACAAGGCTATGGCTTGGAGAGTAGGAGAATCGCAGTGACACCAAAGATTGATTCACCTTTGGTAACCTTCAGTTCCCCATGCAATCTGATTTTCTTAGAGGATTTTGCCTTTGAAAAAAGTGTCACTGAATAGAGATCGGTATCTGTATGGGTCCTGTTCCTCACTCATCCTTCTGTGACTCAGACTCACTGTCTCTACCTGTCTGGGAGATGTACTGCATCCAGCCAGTCTGTAGGAAGGTGTCCCACAGGCTCTGGGTATGCCGGGGAGGGTGAATTTCCAATCTCAAGAATTTCAGAAATTAAAGCTAGATGATGCTCACAACCAACCTTGCCAGCTGCCCTGGCACCAGCAGAGCCTCTGTTAATGCATTTGGTTTGGGGCAGGTAACAATGTGTGTGCTCATTTGGGTCTTTGTGCTCTTGCTTATCTAGATGAAGTCTTAATGTGTGAGTGGAGTGTTACATTTGGTAGTAGAATGGATTAACTGAGGAATCTTTTGTCAGAGGGTGTCATCTAGTAATATTATTGGATGTAATGCATTTATTGGTAAACACTGCAGGTGTTTCTAGCCTTTGTGTTACAGCAAGTAAGCAATAATGACAGTGTGTTTGTCATGGTTTGGAAAATAGGATAGTCTCAGCTTCCTTTAACATACTATTTTATTTTTTTTTAGGAATTAAGGTGACAAAAGTAAAAAACATTGCCTTATGTGTTCCTAGGTCATGCCATGACTAGTATTAGCTGTTAGATCTCTGCTATTAGATCTTTTCTGATGAGATTCAGTTAGGAGGAAGAGATATGCTAGTAGTGCATGGAGCAGACAGTGAATCATAGAATCACTAAGGTTGGAAAAGATCTCAGAGATCATCAAGTCCAACCTGTCACCCAAGACCTCATGACTGCTAAACCATGGCACTAAGTGCCACGTCCAATCCCCTCTTAAACACCTCCAGGGATGGTGACTCCACCACCTCCCTGGACAGCCCATTCCAATGGCTAACAACTCTCTCAGTGAAGAACTTTCTCCTCACCTCGAGCCTAAACTTCCCCTGGTGCAGCGTGAGACTGTGTCCTCTTGTTCTGGTGCTGGCTGCCTGGGAGAAGAGACCAACTCTTTCCTGGCTACAACCACCTTTCAGATAGTTGTAGGCAGCAATAAGGTCTCCCCTGAGCCTACTCTTCTCCAGGCTAAACAACCCTGGCTCCCTTAGCCTCTTCTCATAGGGCTTGTGCTCGAGGCCTCTCCCCAGCCTCGTTGCCCTTCTCTGGACACGTTCAAGTGTCTCAATGTCCTTCTTAAATTGAGGAGCCCAGAACTGGACACAGTACTTTTCAGCCGTTCTCTGAGTTTGCAAAGCTGGTAAGAATTAATGGGTGTCTTGCAGGTACAGGTACAAAGTACTGTATACAGTGGTGAAGTAGGAAGAAAATGTGCACGTGATCTGCCTTGATCTGCCATTTGCAAAGCTCTAGTCCAAATGCTCAGAAAAATTGGGTTACATGGCTCTCCTCTGTTTCTAAGAACTTGGAAATCCGAGTTTGGATTACCATCCTTTGCTTTGTGATATGGGTAGGATTCTTTGAAATCATGGGTTAGCCCAGGTGACAGCAGAAGGCTTTGACCTCATAACCTCCATACTCATTTTAGCAGCTGTGCATGTGAATGTTTATTTTAATAGCTTACTTAGGTAGTCTTGCTTTTAATGAAAACCCTAAATCAAACATACTGTTACGGAAGTCCTTTGACACAGTAGTCTTGAAAAAAGGTCAGATTTTGATTTTCCCAGTGATATATGGGAATTGGATCAGAAATGCCGTTTAAACTAACCCCATGGCAACTCTGAAAAGAGTTAATTGCAAATCAAATTCATTGCACAAGGGTAAATAGAAACCGGATTGCAATAAATACAGCCATGATGGAATCCACAAGATAAGTATCAGCAGTTTAAATATTTAAAGCTGCCATAACAGATGAGTCAGCATAAGGAGTGATTTCTATGTTCCTTTTAAAATTGCTTGATTTTAAATGAACCTGACTCTGGGTGCTTGAAATCAGCCTCACACTGCCTGTGATGAAAAATTGCCAGAAACAAAAATCCACTTCAATGTTTATGGCAGTGATGATGAGAAAAATAATTTACATTTCTTTTCCCCAGGTGTGTGGAGGAGTGCATTTCTGCAGAGTTCATCTTTTTGTTGTTGCTGCTCTGAGCTCACAAAATCTTAAGAGCAGCATTTAGTCAGTACATTTAGAACAAGTGAAACCAGGAGCTGCATACGAATTAGAAAAGCCCTGGGGAGAACGGCCTTCAGAAGTAATTTTTCTGGCAGCAGACTTAATTGGAATTTGATAACGGCTACCTGATTCCAGCTACAAATGTGTTGCTTATTCCCATAACTCCTTGTGTGCTGGTTGAATTACCTTGCAGCTTGTGGCTTGAAAGGCTTGTCTAAGTGACATCTTAATAGGAAGACAAAATACTGTATTATTAGGATACATTAACTGAGGTATCAGCTTTTCTCAAGGTGAAGAGTGTGTTTCTTGTTCAATAACCTGATGGCTCTTTCAGGTGCTATTAGCAAACTGTACAATTATATGTGTTAGTGCTTTCCAATAAAAGTAAGACATATAGCTGTAGGCTAGCTGAAATAGTGGCTCAGGCTGCCCTGTGAACCAAAGAGTTCCTGTATAACCTGTAACTGTTGAAACCTGCTGAAACTTTTCTGTTTCTGAGCAGGCTGTTCTGTTTCAGGATGCACACAGAGTTACAGAGAACAGTGTTGACAAATAAAGGAAGGAAAGAACAAGACATGCTCTAGGACATGAAAGGCAGCTGGTTAACCCGTATGCTCAGCAGGAAAAGTGCCACTTTGAGGGACAAGAGAGTATGTGGTGTTTCCCTTGAAGGTATTTCCTTACCAGTTGTGTCTCTCTGGATGTGGCAACCACATGGTTTACCTTCACACTGCTGACATTGGCTGTTAAAACAGAATGGGGTGTGTGTGGTGGTGGGTGGAAAGAGTGGTAGGAAGGGACTGGAGAGGAGCAAGTTGAATAGGGGGAAAGCAAACTGTGTAATGCTTCCAGAGAAGGGTGAGAAGATGCTGGCACATGTATTAACAGTGGGCACATACAAATTGGTTATGACCAGCAAGCCAAGAGTTTTGCTACAAACATTTTCTTCATGGTGTGGTTCTGAGCATCACAAGTAAGAAACAACTGTTCCTACTGATCCTTTCTGCAGTGGATAGCATCTTCTCTGGGCCAGGTAAAGTGAGAAAGGAGGAGTTTCAAAAGACCACCTTAACTTCAGACCTGGTGGAACACAGTGAGCATGTAAAACTGAAGAAAAGAAAAATAGCTGAGAAGAAGAGGGCCTGGAGTACAACTTTTGAGTGGGATTTCACAGGGCCACAGCTTAACTGTCTTTTAACAAGAAACCTGAATGCTGCTGCTATTTGTTTGTATCCTTATATGCCTTTCTCAGAGTGCTTCTTTTCTTACTTGGTGCCCCATATTTGTCTTCATTGAAATGCCTTCCTCTTTTGTTTATCCTGTTCCACTAGATTTCTCCTTCTCACTTTTCAGATTGATTCTGTACTTTTCCCTCTTACCAGAGTGTGACTTTTCAAGACTAATCATTTTCCTAACTTCAATACTTAATTCAATTACATCCTTTTCCATTAGCATCTCTAAAATCTTGACATCAAAGCTTTTTTTAATAGGCAACAGCCTGTATTTTATAGGAGGATGGTTCTCTTTAAAGCTGCTTCTGGTGCTAGTATGTCTCTCTTTCCAATGCTTTGGCAAGAAATAGGCCTAGAAAACAGGAGAACTGAACTCTGTATGTGAGAAGTATGAAGATAATCCACCTAAGAGCCAAAACTTTTTGTTTGGTATGTTTTGGGCAACGTTCAAAACCGCATCACAAGCAGATAACTGTTCATGTCTGTTGTCCAGCCATAACATGTAGAAACACACTCTTCCTTCTCTCTGGCTATGGTAGGTGTGGAGGAATTGTGGGGTGAGTAGTGCCACTTAGGTCACCCAGCTGGCTTGGCCCCAGCCCCTGCCAGCTCACTGCGTGTGAGAAAGGGGAATGTGGCAGGCAAGAATGCGAACATCAGCAGGCTGCTAATGAGGGTGGCATACAGGTGGAGCAATTACTTCTTGGGCTGTGTTAAGGCTGGCTGGGAAATGAGGTGAAGTCAGGAAGAAATAACTCAGATGACTCTTTGTGGACAGTTGGAGGAGCACGGGATTGCTTATTAGTTCAGTTTGTTTGTATTCAGGCATAGGGCTGGGGTGTAACGACACCTAGTGAAGCGTGGGAGCTGCTTGAGCAATGTGAAGGTACACTACTGGCGGGACGCTGCAAGGCGACCTGGGCCAGAAGCGTTTGGGGAAGCGACTGTAAACTGGCAGGATACGAACAACCGCTGCTGAGAGGGCAGAAGAGAGGAGCGGGGCGCGGCTTGCCTCACTCCGCCCCGCTCCACAGAGTCCTCCCCGCCCAGGAAGGAAAAGGGCGGAGCTTGCTCCCGCCTCCTCTGCAGTCTGTCGCTCCAGGCTCTGGCGTGGGTTGTGGCACCGGCCAATAGTGGCGCCCCGTCCTTACCCAGCCTCCTGTGACGTGCAGCACTAGCTCCCGATTGGCGTGCGGCCACATCGCTCGCGCGTCCCAGGTCTCCGCAGGCGGAAGAGTCTCGCCCAGGACCGGGGGTACGTGCGGTGGTTGTTTTCCTGCCGCGCCGGTGGGGGTGGGAGGCGGTGGAGCCGGGGGCTGGGTCGCTCGCGCGCGCGCTGGAGACGCGGGCGGCCGCGGCGGGGGCGCTGTGGGAGGGCAGCGCGGAACAGCCGCTTCGGCGGCAGCGTGCGCGTGCCTCCCCCGGCCATCGGTCCTCGCGCGCCCCGGAACCGCCTCCTCTCGTCCCTCCTCGCTGAGCCGCGGGGGACCTTCCGCTGCCCCCTCCGCCCAGGGCAGCAGCGGCTCGTCCCTCCTCTTGCGCTCGCGGCCTGGGACGGCTCTGTCGGTCCCGGCCCGGTGCCCGGGGCTCCAACGTACCCCTGGGTGCTGGCCTAGGGCAGCGTGGAGAGGCCTTTCTCACCTCGGGCTTTGGGACCGGCACTATCCGGCCGCGTTCCTCTGCCGGTCACGCCGGCGCCGTGACCTTTTGTCGTGGCGCGGCCTCAGCCGCTGGAAGCTGGGGGCCTGCCTTCGGGTGCCGGGGTGGCCGAGGGGCAGCAGGGCTTGTCTCTTCCCGCCGCAGGGTTATGGCCAGGTCCTTCTCGGCTGGCATTAGCCACGTCTAGGGAAGGAAACAGTGCTACTGAGCAGAACGTTCGAACCCCGTCGATGAAATCTAAACCAAGTGCCTTATTTTTTCTAAGTAATGCCGCCCTCAGCACAATGATTGCTGTCAGGACTTTGCTTGCAGCGTTGGGATTCTGCCTCATCTTGCCCCGTCATGGCTTGAGACCATTAAATAAATATTGATGCACATGATCTGCTGTTATGAACAAAAATAGGCCTGTGGTCAGTTGCAGAATTGATCTTTTATTCTTCCTCTCTCAAGCCTTTAAACTTTAATACCATTGTTAATGAATCATTGCTGTAGACAGCATTCACATTGCTCTGAGCATCACCACAGATTTGTGGAAGGTGATTGCCTGGGTAGTAATTTTGCCACACATCCTTATGTTTTTATTTGAATTTGTATAAGAGTTCCTTTCTCTCCTCCTCCTCTTGTCTTTGTACAGCCCTTAAAAACGAGACAATACAGTGTAGTGCTGTGGTGTATGGGGAATGAGAAGTGAAACTGCACGTAGTTACCAAAATAAGTGAGTGGTCTGAAGATCCCCCTTAAAAAAATTCAGTGACCTTAATACCAATATTCACATAAGCTTCTTACAGTGAACACGCCAAATGCATTTTCATAGTATATGTATAAAGGGAAAAGTATGTGGCTTAAAGCATATTCTGATTGATTGGTTGAGGAAGGTACTGTCGTCTTTGAGGCAAGCAGGGTTTTCTTCTTGGCTTTATATTTCTTCTCTTTCCCTGTCTGTCTTCTTGGGAAATGGGAGGATATGCATTCTTTGCTAAGCCTGATGATATCCCGGGGGCCCTTGCACAGCTTGAGCCAGTTTTCTTTTTGTATTTTCTTGCAGCTACTTTTAATACTTTATTCAAATGAGATCAGTTTCATTTTGGGAGAAGAAAACTGATTTTTTTTTTTTCAGATGAAAATTTTAAACTCAAATTCTTGTGTTTTCACTTCATTTCTCTGAATAATAGGCTACTTGTCTTAACCTGAGCGCTAGTGTTCACCAAGTATTGTTTTTACAGCAAGTATAGCTGCCTTCAGTCAGCAGTTTGTTCTTGCAAGTGTTCTTGTGTTTCTGTTTGTTGGGCACGAGAGAGAAATGTTTCCTAAGAGCAGTGGGAGAACCTGTCTGGCCTTGGAAAAGGGGAGGAGACAGACTGTAGGAAGGACGCTGAAGGACAGATAATGCAAGGGGTTGTTTTACTTGTTTCCTTGTTGTGAAGTATGTGGCTATAAAAGTTTAAAGCAAGAGAGTGAATTTTGTACCTTTATTCAGGTGAGAAAGTCCAGCTGAAAGCATCTGTCTTCATCAGGTTTTTTTATCTGTAGTAGGATACAATTGGGCTAAAACCTATGTATGTGTCCATATTTACCCATACGAGGATAAACTTCAGCTCTTGTGGCCTTAGTGGAGGCTCAGCTTCACAATATCACTGGTCTTTCGCAGTTGAAGCATAGCATATTTTCTTCCATTTTTGGTAGGGGTGCTGAGAGCTACATACATATGAAGCATTGTCATAGACTGAAGGAGTTGTTTGGGTTCAAAGCTCATCTAGTTCCAGTTCTCCTGCCATGGGCAGGGACATCATTCCCTAGCCCCAGCCAATCTGACCTTGAGCATTTTCAATGGTGGGACACCCACAACTTTCCTGAGCAACACTTCCAATGTCTCCTCACTGTAAGTGTAAATTTGTTTCCCTTATATCCCATCTGTACCTGCCTTCTTTCAGTCCTTCTGCTACAGGCCCTGGCAAAAACTCTCTCCATCTTTCTGATAAGCTGCCTTTGTGTACTGAAAGGCTGCAATAAGGTTTCCCTGGAGCCTTCATTCTCTAACAACTCAAAACTCTCTCAGCTTTTCCTAACAGGAGAGATGTTCCAGCCTTCCCACATGGAAGGCCCCAATCTTTGTGGCCCATCTCCGGGCTGATTCTAGGCGACTCCATAGCTGAACAGAGTACTCCAGCTGGCGGCTCAGGGGAGCAGAGCAAAGCAGGAAAGTAGCTTCCCTTGACATGCTCATTATTGTGCAGCCTGGGTTACAGCTGGCTTTCTGAACTGCAGTTGTGCATGGCCAGCTCTTGTCCTTTTTTTCCACAGGGGTGCTCTCGTTCCATGTGTCCCCAAGTCTGTATTGATATTGAGGATTATCTCAGTGCAGGGTTTGCATGGGCTTTCTCCTCAAGCCTGTTAAGGTCCCTTTGGAGGGCATTCTTCTGGCATGTCAGTGTACTTTTTCCCTCCAGCATATTGAAACCAGTACTGCATAGCAGCCAGGTGTTCAGTTAAGAGCTTGTTTAATTAACAACAGGCCAACCTGACGCTTGACTTGGCTCCGTGCTGTCTGTCCTTCCAGTATGATCAGCACTGTGCATACCTTTTAAATGCGAGTACGGGAGAGTTGCTGGTTGAACTTCAGTTTGGGTGGGCGGAATGTTTTGACATCCTGCAGTCCACTTCCCAATATCACTTTTTATGGAGACCCCACAGCCCTTTTATGGTGAAGCCTCTGCATGTAGGTGCCTTCAGTTAGGTGTGCATTTGATCAGAAATAGCATTGGCCTCTCAGAGGGAGGAGTGCCCACACATAGGTCACAGAATGTACATGCTCTCAGTAATGTTGATGGATATGGTGTACCACTGCTTTGTAGTCACCTGTCTTTCAAGTCTGTATGCTATGTCATTAGTGACAGACATGTTTCATTTTGCTGTGAGGTGGGGCTCTTCTGAAATAACCTCTGTGAAAGATTCCTTTGCAGCATGCTGAATGGCATCTGTTTATGTTTAGCTGATTTTAGAAAAAGGGCAGCCTCATTCACACCTCTGTTTGCTGAGGATGGTGTCCTTGTGTGCCTGCTCTCCACTGAGCCTTCCTTGTGAAAGCAGTGCTGGTTTCTGACATTGGACATGTGCAGAAATAATTCTAGACTATTTGCCTGTGGTCTGTTCCAAATTCGATGCACAGTATTTCTCCATGTTTATCAACTTACTCCAGAGAGGGGATTAAGAGAGAGGAAGTGGAGACTTATGTCATCAGTTACTAGTATTTGCTTTAGAAAGACCACCAGCAGATAGTATTTAATCTATTCACATTGTATAGGGTGCTTCTCTCCTCCTGAGTAGAGAGGTAAGATTAATACTGTCTCACAAACCTGCACTTTTCTTTCAGTGCCAAAAATATGATTTCTGATAAAATAGTAGGCTTTGGCAGAAGGTTGCCCTGTATTATAGAAGGTATATAGATATATATAAAAGTAAATGAACTTTTTCTACCCTTCCTCTCTTCACTTATTTGTCACTAATGCAGTTGTGAAAACTCCATTTGATATCCAATACAACTGAGCGCAGAGAGAGGTTTTGGCTCAGATTTGTGAAGTGGGAAAATGCTTCTGTTTTGTCACCCAGCATTTTAAAAACACCTAATAATTAGGACAGAGGTTTGTGCAATGTGTGGCATCCATAACTGTTACCAGTACTGACTGTGTGAAGTTGAAAGAAGTTTTGCTAGGATAAATGCTAGTCAGTTTTTTGCTTGGAAGTTGGCTTAATTATATTAGCTAATAAACCAAACTGTCTGTCCTCTTTAAATAATAAAAAGGACTCTCCATTTTGTTTCAGCCTTTTTGAACCAGAGCAATTTTACAGAAGTAATAAGATTTCTTTCTTTAAGTCATGCAAGAATTTAACAGTCTATTTCTTAAGTATCACAGAAGGGTATACCTGAAATAATTTTTTCCACTGGCTTTTTTGGACCTGCTTTCTGAATTAGAGTCAGGCTTTACATCGTGTTTGAAACAAGTGTAGAATTTCTCTGTGTAGAATTTCTTCCTTACCTCCAGCCTAAACCTTCCCTGGTGCAGTTTGAGACTGTGTCCTCTTGTTCTGGTGCTGGTTGCCTGGGAGAAGAGACCAACCCCCACCTGGCTACAACCTCCCTTCAGGGAGTTGGAGAGAGCAAGAAGGTCTCCCCTGAGCCTCCTTCTGTCCAGAGTTATTCCCTTTTACTCTGTTAGGAGCACTCTATATTATCTATCTGAAAATATTGGTATCTTAAACAAGATTCCTTGGCCTGACTGAAGTTCTGGTCTGCATATGGAGCCTTGGGGGGGCGGTGTGTGTGTGTGTGTTAATGTTTTTTTTAACTGCTAATGCCAGAGAGAGGATTTTGGCTTGAAGATGAAGCAAGACTTGCTTTTGTTTTTGTTCCACACAAACAGTGTATACTATTTAATTTATTTTCTGTTTTACATATGATGATTTATATATAATACATAAAGGTTTGGGTTGTGTGAGGGTTTAGTTTTGTAATTCTGTTTGTAAGCTAGTGTGTGTTTGGTTTTAGTTACAGCTCAATATAGAATCTGTAGAGTGTATTTAGAATAAACCTTTTATTTAGAATAAACCGAACCAGGTTGGAAGAGACCTTCAAGACCATCGTGTCCAGCCCATCAACCAATCCAACCCACCCAAACAGCTAACCCATGGCACCAAGCACCCCATCAAGTCTCCTCCTGAAAACCTCCAATGATGGTGACTCCACCACCTCCCCAGGCAGCCCATTCCAATGGGCAATCACTCTCTCTGTGTAGAATTTCTTCCTAACATCCAACCTAAACCTCCCCTGGTGCAGCCTGAGACTGTGTCCTCTTGTTCTGGTGCTGGGTGCCTGGGAGAAGAGACCATCATCAGCCTGTCTACAACCTCCCTTCAGGTAGTTGTAGAGAGCAATAAGGTCACCCCTGAGTCTCCTCTTCTCCAGGCTAAGCAATCCCAGCTCCCTCAGTCTTTCTTCTCCAGGCTGAGCAACCCCAGCTCCCTCAGTCTTTCTTCTCCAGGCTGAGCAACCCCAGCTCCCTCAGTCTTTCCTCATAGGGCTTGTGTTCCAAACCCCTCACCAACTTCGTTGCCCTTCTCTGGACTCGTTCCAGCAAGTCAACATATGAAGTATGGAATACTTCATTCTGTAAAACCAAAACAAAATGCCAAATAGGTTGTAAAAATCGCTCACGAGAATTGTCAAACATCTGAAGATTCTGCAACTTTGTAGCAAATTAATCTTTGCCTGTGTTTCAGGATTTAGGACATAGCTGTTCATGGCAAAATTAATGTATAAGTACAAACTAAGGAGGACTATCTAATTGCGAAGGAAATGGCGGGATTCCTGGACAACTTCCGGTGGCCAGAATGTGAGTGCATTGACTGGAGTGAAAGAAGAAATGCCATCGCTTCAATAGTTGCAGGTGTACTGGTAAGTTTTGCAAGGCTGGGAATCAGAGCTCTGCTGGCACATTTGGAAGGGTGACAAACAGTTATGGTCTTGTTTCAGATGTAGTGAGGTCTCACTCTTAAACTGCTCCTCAACCCAGTCTGTTCCTTTGAAGTTTTTTGAAGTGTAATTGTTAGCTTTTTAACAGGTCACATGACTTTGCATTTTGTCTGATAAAGATGTACCAGTTCTGCTACTTCTTCTTTAAAAGAAGATTGACATTCCTAGTGAATTTTTTTGATGATTAGGTATGTTGGAACACCTGTGTTATCCTATGTTATGCATAGTTTGTATCTCTTCTGCTTAGAATCCAGATTCTTGTTCTTAAAGCTGTACAGGTGTCAAGGGTTAAGGCTGGACCAGCTACTAGTGAGTAGGAAGAAGAAAGGGAATTAAGGTAGAGAGATTTATGGATTGGAAAACTAAAACAGGTTTAATGAAAAGAACATTAAAATTAAATATATACAAAACCAATATTGAACCCAACCCAGCACCCTCACCTGCTGTAGGCAGGCACTGGGGAAGACCCAGTCTGGACTCAGTGACAGATGTGGGAACTGAATTCAGGAATGTACAGGTTGGGATCAAAGGCAGAATGGACAGAGGCCTCCTTGGATGCCAACCACGGAAAAAGAGACTTTGACCCTTGTGATTGCTCAGCTTTATACTGGTGGTGATGTATATGGAATGGAATCCCTTGTGGGTCAGTTTATGGTCACTTGTCTTGTCTGCTTCTCCCTGCAGTTGTAACTTCTTGCTTTATGGCAGCCCAGCGTGGGACAGAGGATGTAGCAATGATGTTGGTCTCTGTAGCAGCAAGTATAAGCAGTGGCCTTTCTGCATACCAGTGCTTAGTAGTTAACTGTAAACATCAAGCTGTACCACTTCTAGAAGCAGACACTGTCTGTGAAAATACACTGTTACCTTCAGAAAGTGCAGTTACTTAGAAGAGGCTGAGCTGAAAAGATCGCTGAACAGAATTAGTTCTGTTCTAACTCAAATCAGGACAGCAGGGAATTTAAGCATACAACAAAACTTTACTTGAAGAGAAAAAGTGACTAATTACCAAATGCTCCTCTGAAAATGCCATTGTTAAGGTTTATGCAGAACTTGCATAGCAAATGTAGGCTCTGACTTTAAATTAGCAGTTTCCTAGAATAGTCTGTACAGTTGAACCAATGGTATGCATGAACATTTGCCATGTTTTGTCTGCCTGTCCCTGTACTCTTCCAGCCCTGTAACGCTGTTCTGTTGTCTCTCTAGTTTTTCACAGGTTGGTGGATAATGATAGATGCTGCAGTAGTTTACCCTAAGCCAGAACAAATGAACCATGCCTTCCATACCTGTGGGGTGTTCTCAACACTAGCTTTTTTCATGTAAGTCTGTAGAAAGTGAGTTCTTGCTTAATAAATGTCAACTGTTATACACACACTTTTTACTGGACAATATGGGACGTGATAAAACTATTATCACTTGATTATAACTTACTTAGGAGCAATCTTTCTGCATGGCAATGTAAAGACCTTTTGTCTTTTACCTCTGGCCTTTGTTTCTGATAATAATCTATTGATTCATTGTCCTCTCTATCTCCATCTGTTTAAAGTAAATTGCTTTTCGTGTGTACTTCAGCTAAATGTAAGAAAGGAGACCACCTTCTGTGCAAGGAAGGTCTTCTAATAAGGCTTTCTCTAACAAGTATTTAGATTCCTAGATAAAAATTCATGTAATGCTGCCCAGTTGCTTGCTTCAGTATAAAACATTTGCCTGCATTTTCCCCTGTTTTTACATAATTGGCCCAGAACTTCCTCAAATGAGAGAGGTAGTAGTATTATAGGTATGCTTATAAAGATGTAGATGTGACAAGCTTGAAGGAGAAAAAATAGCTTGTATTGAATTGTGCAATATTGGTGAGAAGAAGATGATGCATTTGGATTTGCAAGACCTTAACACTTGGTATCTGAAAGTTTCTGTTGGTTTTTCTTTCTTTTCCTCAGTGTAACTCATTTTAAGAAAATGTATTGCCCCTCTTTACAGGGTGTCTCTCACTTGAATACTTACAGTACTCATTGTGAAGGAGAGCAACCTGTATCATAATCACGAGAGCACTGTGCTACTGGTTGTTGTTATTCAGGGGTGACCTTATCACTCTCTACAACTACCTGAAGGGAGATTGTAGACAGGCGGATGTTGGTCTCTTCTCCCAGGCAGCCAGTACCACAACAAGAGGACACAGCCTCAGGCTGCACCAGGGGAGGTTTAGGTTGGATGCTGGGAAGAAGTTCTATACAGAGAGAGTGATTGCCCTTTAGAATGGGCTGCCTGGGGAGGTGGTGGAGTCACCATCATTGGAGGTGTTCAGGAGGAGACTTGATGGGGTGCTTGGTGCCATGGGTTAGTTGTTTAGGTGGGTTGGATTGGTTGATGGGTTGGACACGATGGTCTTGAAGGTCTCTTCCAACCTGGTTTATTCTATGTAATTCTATGTAATTCTAATTCCTATGAAGTGGCTTTAGATATTTTAAGAACTTAAACAGCCAAAAAGTGACCAGAATAGAATAGAATAAACCAGGTTGGATGAGACCTTCAAGATCATTGCGTCCAACCTATCATCCAGCACCGTCTAATCAACTAAACCATGGCACCAAGCACCCCATCCAGTCTCCTCCTAAACACCTCCAGTATTTCAGTCCACCAGGACCATTATTTCTTGGTAGCAACAAGTAAGGTGTTTGCTTAAAATCCAGTTGTAAAGTTCCATTAAGGGACAAGGAATGTGACTATACAGAATGCCAAGGAATTTTCCCAGAGTTTGTCACATCTTAAAAAACCAAAAAAGGCAAGCTAGCTTTTTGCTTGTAACTTCAAACTGATTTTCTCATAACCTGAAATGTATGCACTTTTCTTTTGTTCCTAGGATAAACGCTGTATCAAATGCACAGGTGAGAGGAGACAGCTACAGTGATGGATGTTTAGGAAGAACAGGTAAATGAAAAATCATGCTGAGTTCCAAGACTGAATGATTTAGAAGGTGTGTGTTGTGTTTTGTTTTGTTTTGCTTTCCTAAGTGATGGTTAAACACCAATCAGAAGTTATGGAGCAGAGAGAACTTCTGTTCATTTCTTTATAAAGTTAATACTTGGAGGTAAGTGTTGCTTTGCTAAGAAGATGAACTTAGAACATTTGATGTCTCTATATCTCGAATACCTAAGCTTGGAAGAGGTAAATTTCTGCCTTGTGGTAGGCTGTGGAGCAGGCATTTCTTAGGAATGCCTTATTTTAGAGTGTATTGCAAACAGTGTCCTCCCTGTGTCACCTACTGTGTGGTGTCTGTGGACCTGCTGTTCTCTCTCTGCTTTCATTTGTAATTCCCTTGCTGTTTCTCATGTGGATCCCACATCTGTTCTCTTGTGACCTGTAGAATGCCTCACTGGAAATCTTGGCAGGATGTAATGATCTTTTTTAACTAGCATATGATGCCTTTTTTTGTCTGTCTTTCATAAATGGGCTTCAGAGAATCTTTGCACAGAAATACTTTTCTTTCACATAAGTGAGCAGGTTGATTGTTTTTAATGGTGGTGTCTTCCTTTTTCAGCAGCTAATATCTAGCTATGGTGCATGTTGCCTACCTGCTGAAGTCAACACAGGAAGCTTTGTTTTATGTACCCCATTGGAATGCCCCTTCACCCCAGAAACACTTATCTTTGGCAAAGGACCACATCATTAGCCCACTTCAGTTGTGTTAAATGACGTTATAGCTGTGCCTGCTCACCAAAATGAGGGAAACCTCTCTATTATGTGTTTTACTAGAGAAAGCAAATTGTGGTTTATCTTGTCCTTAATAAAGGGATTAACCCTTTACCTTTGTGCCTTCAGCAAGATAACATCCTGTGTCATAGTAGAGTAGTTAATAGTCTACATGGTTCTCAGAGGTTTTAATGTTCCCTGCAGGTGCTCGTGTCTGGCTCTTCATTGGCTTTATGCTGATGTTTGGTTCACTTATTGCTTCAATGTGGATTCTTTTTGGAGCATATGTTACACAGAGTAAGTTTGTTTATTTTCACATAGAGAAAAATACTTTTGCTGTCAGCCAAAAGGGGGAAAAATCTGTAAGAATGGAAGTGTGTGGTCTGCTTTTGGCAGAGCCATACTGTCTGGTTTTGTAGTCCGAGAACGATACTATGAAAAGTGTTTTTCATACAACCTTCCAGTGCAAAAGAACTTAATATTTCCTCTGTTACTTTGCAGACACCAATGTTTACCCTGGATTAGCAGTGTTTTTCCAAAATGCATTGATATTTTTCAGGTGAGTTATCTGGACAAATTTCCTCTCATCCAAAGGGGTATCTGACTTACCTGCTTCCGTGCTGTGAGCAACTAAAAGCTTGTCGGGGTGAGGGGTGTGGTAATATAATTCCTTTCCTCTTCTCTCTCTCTTCTCTCTCACTCTCTATTTTCTCTCTCTCCCCTTCTGATCCATCCACTTTATTTATGTAGTAAATAGTCTAGCTGTTGATATTTTGGCCTTGTTTGTGCCTCTAATTTCACAACACAGGAATATTCAAAAGAACTGAGTCTCTTTCCCTCTCTGGACCGAGACACGTGCACATTGATACTCCTGGAAAATAAGTTCCAAAAACTGGAGGCTGTCTCCAGGCTTGGACCTTCCACAGTGTGGAGCTGGCTCTCAAGGCAGGACCCTCTGTATTTCAATTTATTGCCCATCCTGGCCTCTCTTTGAGGAGGGTAGCATGTAAGCCAAAGGGACCTCTTGGGTCCCTGAGTAAACTGACCTTGTACAAGACCTGCTGTGATACTATTCAGTGCATCAGCTCTGATCAAACAGTTTCTTAAAAACAATGTCAACATTTTGTTCTCTGATACTTTTTTCTACTGCCTTTGTTCTGCTGCTTAGAAGCTCCTTCTTGGCCCATGAGAGGCTCTTCTTTCCCCTCATGCTCCTGTTAGTCTACCTTTTTCTGGTCTCTCTGAACTTACAGGCATAGAATGAGCATGACCAAGGATGTAGGCAGCGTTCTGTACGAGACACAGTCAGTGCTGTTGGATAATGGCAATTATGCTTTCATCTCTGTACTATAAATACCTTGGCAGCACTAGGTGGGAGATCCTCTTGCCCTTTTTCCAGCTGTTTCATACCAATGGCTCAATTATCTGAAAAGTGATACACCTGGATCTGTTTCTGCTGGATGAGCTTTCAGTTGTGAAGAGTGATTTTGGTGGGGTTTTTTTCCTTTAAGAACATGGTAGCACACTTGGATTATTGTACTCAAATAAATTTCTTTCATTTTGCTAATTACCATTAAGTGTACCACATTCCCCTTTGAAACTCTGTCTGTAATAACTCTTTTTACATGTATAATGTATTCTGCAATCCATTAATTTTATTAGTCAATAAAAGCCAATTAAAGCATGAAATAATGTAACATCCAAAGCATTCACTAGGAAAGTTCACATCGCCTCCTCTTTGGTAAGTTTTCACGCACTTAAATTACTGAGCTGGCTAGTTTTCCTCTAGTACTGTGTCAAATGTTTTGCAATGAGCTAAACTGACGCTGCTGTGCTTCCCTGTTTGGAAAATCAGCTGTGTTCTTGCCAAAAATAGAAGTTCATAAATCTCTTTTGTAGTCTGGCACATGATTAGAATAGAATAGAATAGATCAGACCAGACCAGGTTGGAAGAGACCTTCAAGATCATCGCGTCCAACCCTTCAACCAATCCAACCCACCTAAACAACTAACCCATGGCACCAAGCACCCCATCAAGTCTCCTCCTGAGCACCTCCAATGATGGTGACTCCACCACCTCCTTGGGTAGCCCATTCCAATGGGCAATCACTTTCTCTGTATAGAACTTCTTCCTAACATCCAACCTGAACCTCCCCTGGTGCAGCCTGAGACTTGCTTCCCAGGCAAGCAGCACCAGAACAAGAGGACACAGTCTCAAGCTGCCCTAGGGGAGGTTTAGGCTGGATGCTAGGAAGAAATCCTTCCCAGCAAGAGAGATTGGCCATTGGAATGTGCTGCCCAGGGAGGTGGTGGAGTCACAATCCCTGGAGGTGTTTGGGAAGAGCCTGGATGAGGCACTTGGTGCCATGGTTTAGTTGATTAGATGGTGTTGGGTGATAGGTTGGACTCGATGATCTTTGAGGTCTCTTCCAACCTGCCTTATTCCACTCCACTCCATTCTATTCTATTTTAACAGCCTGGATGAGGCACTTGGTGCCATGGTTTAGTTGATCAGATGGTGTTGGATGATAGGTTGGACTGGATGACCTCTCAGGTTTTTTCCAACCTGGTTCATTCTGTGAGTTCATCTATGAGTTCATCTGTGAGTTCTGTGTCTTGTTCTGGTGCTGGTTGCCTGGGAGAAGAGACCAACCGCTTCCTGGCTACAACCACCTTTCAGAGAATTAAACAGGATAAGGATAGAGGCAGTACACAAACCGCAGTCTCTCAGAAGGAGACTCATTTCAGGTTTAAATATCCCAACTATTTAGCCACTAGTTTTCTGCCACAATGACCTTATCTTTAGATCCTTGCCTATAATTCATAATATATATTTGTAGCTGACTGTGTAATAGTGCCCTAATGATGCATTATGTTCAGCTGATTGCCAGATGCCAGGCTGAGAGACTTGCTGCTCTGTAACTTGGTGGTTTGGTCCTAGGATCTCAAATACTAGAACTCTTCCTTTCAGAAGGGCAGCTGCCTCTACTGTGAGACTGGCAGGTTTTGTATTTGAGCAGTTGCTTCAGCTGGACCCTGTCATTTTTCAGTGCATAGTAAATGAAATAGAAGTACAAAACTGAGATACTGACTTGAATACAAGCTCTGGTTACTGGAGGGATGTTGATTTGTAGTTTGGATAGTTTAAGATTCTAAAGGTACTGTCAAAATTGCCTTTTCCACCTTGTGTATGGTCTGATTTTTTTCTTTCTTTGTTTTTCTTTTTTTGTCTCCTTTCAGTACTCTGATCTACAAGTTTGGGAGAACAGAAGAGTTGTGGGGATGAGAGATCACAAATAGCATTGTCTATTCCACAGTGGTTATGTCGTACTATGTATGTAGATATATATACATCTATTTGTTCTTGTTTTGCTTTCTAGACTGAACTGAGACAAATGACAGTTTCTGTAATAAGCTCCCTCTTTTCCCAGGACAGCTTTGTGAATATGTATATATGACTGTATATATCTTAACAAGGGAATGTCAGGCTTTCTTTCTGAAATCTTGAGGCAAATGTCTTCAAGTACATGGGTTTCCATCAACTCCTAAGAGCTGATCTTCCAGACCTTCACATGTCAGAACCTTCAGCAGGACTCTGTCATCAAGCAGAATAACAACCTGTGCCCTGTAAAGGGGGTCATTGCTTTTATGTATAGATGAACTACAGCCAGTTGTGCAAGGGCTGCCTGTGTAACCTGAAGGAGCAGTCAGCAGGTGGAAGTGACCCAGCTAAGCCTGTCTTTCATGAGGGTAAATTCTGTTGTATGCTAAGAGCTGATTTTAAGAATTTTATGTAACTCATCAGAAAAACATAAAGTAGCTGGTTTTAGTTTGGGGGTTTGTGTTTGTTGTTTTCCTGTAAAAGATTCTGAGCCTTTATAAACAAGGCCCTGTTTTAAGCAGGTTTTGCATGGTAAAGCAAACCGATCCTGACTCAACAGCTGCAGCACAAATTACATTTGGTAGCACCACAGTTCTTAGGTTTCCAGTGCTGTTCAGTATAATGCATACCAATTAGTATTTGATGTATTTACAAGTATTGGAATGAAAAAAAACCCAAACCAACAAACTGATGCCAGTCATACTTAAGGATTATAAGGAATAATTGAGAGTCAGACCAACATCTTCAGGCTAGCATTTTTTGCTTCAGGGGAAGCTTTTTGCCCATCAATGGTTATCCTGCTACCTTCTCTGTTGAAAAGGTGAGCATTTCAAATGGGGATAGGGTAGAGGTATTTATTGCTCATAATCTTACATTGACATAATTGCCAGTTTTAGGACTGCCATTTGTCCCACTTAAAGTGTATTTATCTCCTCAATTTCCTGGGCACTTTTTGGGAATGCTTCCATTACTGAAATCCAGTTTCCTGTAGCTGGAGAACACAGAAAAGGAGGAACAATCATGTTTTATAGCTTTGGACTGATCTTGTAGGTTCATCTTGCTGTTGGTGATGACTTTATCTTAGGAGTTCTGTGTTTTTTAAAGCATTTGAATCTATCTGGTGTCTAAAGGCTTTTATAACTTTCCGTGTATCAAGGTTGCTGACCAAATGGCACTGAACTGCAGAATGTAACTTCTGTGCATAGTTACTGTATCCTGTTAGTCATCTAATTGCTCCCTTGTGGGAATTGCTCCAGTGGACAGAATATGAAGCAAATACTGCAGCTGAAATTGTGCTACTGGCTAGACTAACTGCATCCTGCTGTCACTGTCCTGCAGTGAGTTGTGATATATTCACTGGTGTCAATCATAGCTTTGTACATAAGTTGTCTGTTTGGTTGTAAGTTCAGAAAACTGCAATAAAACTTTATCTTACATTCTCAAACTAGTGAGCTTCACAAGGTGATTGCACAGTAGTGCTCAATGGCTCAAGTAGTACTTGAGACCTTCATAGGAGTCTTACAGCAGCTAAGTCAAACCAAGGGTTTGTTTTCAGGTCTGTCAGTTTCTTGCTCAGGAACTTGGAAATGTTTGCTGGCTTTTTTCACTAAGTGAGGAACAACTGTGGCCTACAGCTAATCCTATTTATAGTATGGTGCACATGACCCTTGAACAGCACAAGCCAAGTGTTTGACACTGGAAGAACTCTCCCAGGATGTTTTAATGCAAGGTCCCAGTTAAAAAAGACTTTTCTTAAGAGCAAGGTAAGAGCTTTTTTCTGAGGTTACTTGCATTTTCTACCATGTTTGGTTTTTTGCAGTTATTTCTTGGTTGTGTTCTATACAGCTTTGACTATGTGTCTTTGGTAGCTGACAGAAGAACCATGAGAGACCCATTCAGGCTCCATTCAGGATAGCCTAAGGTCCACTTAACACCACGCATAGTGTAAGCTCAGGCTAAGATGGCTCCCTGGGCCTGCTGCAGTTGGCAGTTGTGAGGGTGGGAGTGACTCAGGATCACTTCCAACAAAAGATTTTTATCTTTGGCTTATTTGTGTAACTGAGCCAATGTAGTAACAACTCTCCCTAACAGATGTCAGGGTAGTGCTTATCCAGGAAGTTGTGTGCTGTGTAGCTAAACATTCATTTTAATTGCCTTTTTATTTATGTCCTCTGCTCCTTTGAGCCTGTGGTTCTTCCTGGTTTTACAGCACACTATATAAAAATAACATGGATGAACTTAAAAGCAGGTATGGTGCAGTTCAGGGCTGGCTTGAAAATTCTTACCAGCAGGACTAAGTCTTCAGGTAACAATATTGTCTTGGCATATTGCCTAATTACAAGCAATTAGATTATTTCCTCATAGGACTAATCTTGCAAAGCTTTAGGGGAAAAAAGTTCCTCATTTGTCATGCAAGTCCTGTGTCTTCCTGAAAGAGGTGGAAGAGCATTGCCTCAGATAACCCCCAGGTTCATTAACAGACCTAAGTAACTCAACAAAATAATTTGCAAAGAAGCAAACATATTTCTTCCCTTTTTCTTTTCCCCCACCAACTGGTATCAAGCTCAGGAAAAATGTTAAATAAATCCAAACTCTTTTGTATAGAAATGGTTCACTTGTGCTTTATTAGATACCATCCAGACCCCACAAGATTGTGATGCGTGACTTCTGCTTCTGTGTTAAAGGACTCAAAAGACAATGCTTAGTGAGCTTGTCCTTTTCAGGACTAATCTGATAGTCAACAAGAGATGTTAGTGTCTGATAATCACCAATGCACGTTGTATAAATCCTGAGCAAAATGATTTAAAACTTGGGTTTGCTGTGAAGAACGACTGTCCCGCTGCAGGAGCAGAAGGTTAATGCTTCTCATGAATGTGTTAGGAGGCAGGTAGGAAGAGGTCTCTCTTAGAGCAGTTCTTTGCAGAGGTTTGTGATGCTGGAGAGAATAAAGTGAATTTTTTTTTAGACTGCCATTTTTATCTGGAGGGAAGAAGCTAACATCTGTCTTTCTTTAGGCAACTTAGTGTTCATTTCCCTTTCACATTTTGGCTTTCAGTCTATTGCAGAACACAGCAGAAGCCATGTCAAAGGCTCAGGGTTCACATGATTCCCCGAAAGCAGCATCTTGCTCAGCATTTCTCAGTGGCTGCATTTTGTCCAGAGCTGTCTTTCCTGCCAGCAGCCACTCAGCACTGTTCATGGGCATAAGCCCCTTCAAAGACTTGGTGCAGGCACTCTTACTAGGCCACCACTTAAGTTACTTCACTGTCGTGGGAGATGCTGTGTAAATGAGCTTGACCATCCAAGGTCTGTCTTCCTTCTTCAAAACATACAACAGATAAGGAATCATGGGGATCATCCTCAGCACAATTGTCCAACACTTCTAAAACTGGCATGCTAGGGTCCTTCAAATACTGGAAAAAAAAGCCAGAAACAACAGTTTCAGTATCTATCCCCAGAACAGATGTAGCAGAAATTAGAGCTTAGACAAATTGTTTCAGACCAGCATTCACAGTAAGGGCTGCTAAAGGCATATTCTGTTCTGGACTTCCTTGAAACTACATTGAACAAGGAGAATGTTAAGAACACCTTATTTCTGTGGGGAAAAAGCCCTACCAAACAACAAAGCAATCATGCAAATACACATTTAAATGAGTTAAGCTTGCATTCCTGCTTATTTTTTGGTTTTGGTTTTTTTCCATAGTAAGTTTTGGCTCATACTCTTCTCATGGCAGTTCAAGCAAATTCCAGCCAGTTAAGAACAGACCATAGGAGAAAACACTTCTTTATTACAGTGATAGGGACATGCTCTCCAACTGAGGAATCTGGCAATGGACAGCTTGCCTAAAGCAATGCTTAGAGGAAACGAGATCAAATTTGGACCCTGGTTTCTTGGATGTCAGACTTGCATCTGTTACAGTTGACAGAAAGCTCCAGTGGCATTCTTGTAGCTACTTTTTGCTTTGACTTACCCTCTCCTCCCCTTTCCTCCAAAATCAGCCTTACAATGACTAAAGGAATACAGCATTAAACGAAAAAATACTCATCCAGAGAAAATACTTTTTGTTCCTCCTGCCCCCTCTACATACTCTCACTCTCATTAAGCTGATCTTGTGATCCTGATCACAAGGAAGTGGAGCCATCTAAACAGGTAATCTGTCATTAAATACTTTTTCCTGCAACACAGATGCCTTCGTATTGTTGAAAGACTGATGTAGCTTGGAGTTGTACTCAAAAGCTTGCTCTGTACTGTAGGAGGTGTCAATCTGAGATGGGATTGCAGCTCCTGTCTGTTATGAAACCTTAGTTTCAATTGAGGCACCATTTTCTCTGTAATGACAACTCAATCGAGGATTTTTTAATTCAGGTGTATTAAATAAAAAAGTTTCATATGGGAAGCTCCAAGGCATCCACTTTAGCAAATTCCAGACATAAATGAACCTCTGGCTTCCCTGTGTGAAGGTATTTCTGCAGCAGACCCCAGATGCTGAAAGCTGAGATCCTTCTGTAAAAGAAGGAAATGTGTGATTTTTCTGAGCATCAGGAAGAGTTCCTACAAGGCTGCCTTAAAAGAATGAGCACTCTCTACTCATGGAAAGTGTTTTAAAAGGAGAATCCTCTGGCTGGTCCCTTTTAGAAAGAGACATTAAAACACTCTATATAATTAATGATTTTCCTTCATTTCTTATTAGTGGTTTGCCTCAAACACTTCTGTGTGAGCCTAGTGTCTACTTCTGATGCCTGTTTTCCAGATGAATACAATTACTCCAGAACACATGAGGGTAAAACTCTGTTCCTGCACGTCCTTTGCATGAAATGCTGCACCATTTCAGTACACTGCACAAGGATTATTTTTTTTCCCTGTGTGAGATGCACTTTGCTTGACAGGTGAGACAGCTGTCTCCACTGAGCCCCTGTGAGAGGGTAGCTGAGCTAGCGGGAAGAGAAAAAACAATGTACTGAGAGCTCTGCAGAAAGCCTGGGTACGTTCACCCATGCCTCTCTGAAAATCTGGTAAAACAGCTCCACAATCACAGACCTACCATACAGAATGCATTACTCTGACAGGCAGGAGAAACACACCTTAAAGAGCTGCAAACAAATACAAGCTTTAAAAAATAATACCAAATGTATGCTGAACATTTAAGTCAAGAACTTTGCCTAAAATCCAACTTCTTGTTTAAGTTCTTCAAAAGAGGAAGATGAACATAACTGAAACAATGTCATTTAGTACAGAAATGTGTGAGCTACAAGGAGAAAAAAAGAGTTCCAGGATGACTTTTTCATCCAAGTATTGCTGAAATTACAGGTGGGGAAAAAAAAAAATCCCAGGAACATTCCCTTAGGTAGTCTGCAAGTCCTCGAGTCAGTCTTTGCTCCTATGCTTTTCCACATTTAATTTCTTGTCAGAGACCTAGGTCCCAAGTTCAGATTTTGCTTCGAGTGAGGAACTGTTTCAGGCCTGATGACAGATAAGCAAACAAAAGGGCTGACGAGGTAGTCAGGAGGCAGACTCTTGTTCTGGTTTCATAACAGGATTCTAGCAGTGTTTTTATCTCGGGGCAGAGAAAAAAGCCAATTCAGTTGAGTAAAAGGAATAAAGTGAGAGATCATACATGAGAAAAGTAACAGTTGACACTCAGTTATTTGTATCTAATTCTGTTATACAACTGACTTAAGTGATATTCTAAGATGATCAGGCTTTTACAGAGGGAGGGGGAGAGAAAAATCAAACATCTACACATACCTCTTGAAAGTGTGATGGGATTTCTAAAGGTGGCTGACTCCAATACTTAATTGTTTTGCGGTGTCGCCACAGGAGAACCAAACCGACCGATACAGACAGTAACACAAAGACAAATATTAGTACAATATATCCTGCTCTAGTTGCCTCTGAAAAAGACAAAAAGGGGAAAAAAAGCTAAGAATCACCCATACATACATATCTATATGGTAGGGTCATATTTATACATCATCAAATACAAAATAATATACAGCAAGCCTCTTCTACTTGGTAATCAAAGTATAATTTCCAAGGCCAAGATGACAGCCCTCCTGTAGATGCACTCTACAACATCTCTCTTCAGAAGTAGCTTATTTTGTGATTCCTTGTGGAAGTCACCAGCTCCTGGGAGCTTCTGCTCCATAATCATGCAGCCTAAGGCAAGCTTCTACTTGGGGCAAATGTAGGCAGGCAGACGGTCGGTGGGGAATGCAATCTGTCCTCCCACCCTCAAGTTGTCAGCAAGGGCCATTAGTGCCAGGGGCTTCTCTTTCAAAACATGCACCTCTTTTCAGAAAAGGAAGCATCACAGGCTCCACGATCACAGCTCACACCTTTGCGACCACAGACTCGGTCAATACTACCCAGGAGGGCAGCTCCTGTGGGACTTCACAACCTGTGTGTGTAAGTAGGTGTCTTCTATACAGCTTTCAGCATGTTCAAAGCATGTGTGGTGGGTTTAGGAATTACCCCCAAAATAAATCACCAGACTAGCTCAGAAGGTTTTGGAAGCAACTGAAGCTATATTTACAAGCAAACTAAAATGTAGGAATATGAAATGCAAGGGATTATGTACAAAATACATACATTCACAATTTATAAACACCACAGAGACCCCTCTGGACAAAGCTGGGGGGAACAAACAGCTTCCCCTCTCTTCCCCCTGTACCTTATACAGTGTAAAGCGAAGACAGTTCAGCTTGCATGCAAGGTCAGAGAGATATGGGAGCAAGCCATGGGCCTACAGGAAGGCTGGGGAGGGACTTCTCAGGATATCAGGTAGTGACAGGACTAGGGGGAATGGAATGAAGCTGGAGGTGGGGAGATTCAGGCTGGATGTGAGGAGGAAGTTCTTCACCATGAGAGTGGTGAAGCCCTGGAATGGGTTGTCCAGGGAGGTGGTTGAGGCCCCATCCCTGGAGGTGTTTAAGCCCAGGCTGGATGAGGCTCTGGCCAGCCTGATCTAGTGTGGGGTGTCCCTGCCCATGGCAGGGGGGTTGGAACTAGATGATCCTTGTGGTCCCTTCCAACCCTGACTGATTCTATGAAGTCACAAAAGCAAAGAAGAGAAAGAATTGTTTGTGCAACTAACTTTTATCCCTACTAGCAAACCAATTTAGACCTTATCATTACTTTCCTTTTGCATCCAATGGTAATTTATTTACCTTCCTACTGTTTTTTCTGGAATTTCCCTAGGCATCAGCCCGTAGCTGGCAGCACACTACAGACTGGTTGTGCTTGTGTGCTGCCACACAGAGATTCAAGAGGAACAGACTCTTATCTTGCACATGTCCTCTCCTCCCTTCACACTCCCTTATCTTGCACAAAAATATGGAGCTTGAAACATCAGGAAATTAAACAGAGCTGAGGAGAGGGTTGTTCCTGCCCTGCAGGAAGCAGGGCCTGAGGGGGAGGATTTGCAAGGGTAATGATTCCCAATAAAGACCAAGTATTTTTAGTCTTGGCATATTTCTAGAAAGTAATACCCAAAATAATACCCATTTATGGAGGAAAAGAACATGGGGAAGAGTACAGCATAGACCCTTAATCACTGACTAAAAAATTCCTTCTTATTTTGACATCAGTGACAACTGTGCACTACCATCAGCTGGTGCTCTCTGGGCACTTCTGACAAACACAGGTATGTAAGCACCCAGTAACATGATCCAAGACTCACGTTCTACAGGACACACAAAAAACCCAATTAAACTTGATCCATACCACTGATGGTGGTTCTGTGACACTTTGGGACACTTTGTAGTCCAAGTAAATGGTGATCTGAATGTGTCCTCAATTCCACTTGAATTCTAAAACAATAAAGTGTCAGTTCCTTCAGATTTCCAATTTTGAATAGCGTACTGCTCGTCTTTGCCTCCTGTTTAAAAGACACAGAAAAAAAGACAGGAGTTAGTGTAAAAGCCAGACCTGTCCTCAGCACAAACTCCCTGCCTCTATCCAGGTTCCTCATTCAAAATGCACAGATTTAATGTTTCAGTAAACAAAAGCAGCAGTGAAATACATTTCAGCTTCTTTCAGTGCATGTGACATGCCATTATTTTAAAACTAAACTAAGCCTGACCGCTTAAAACAATCTCTAAAGGCATGAAGAGTGATGCAAGGTCTCATTTTATCCACAATACGCTGCTGGATGCTTTGACACAAGCTCTGTAAGAGCTCAGGCAGTGACCACAATATAAGAAAGGGAGGGAAAAACAAGCCATGGGAAGTGCCTCCACCACCGGGGAAGGCTGACAGAAGTGTAGTTCAGTGAAGAGCCTTCACCATCTCCGCGCCTTCTACTGAAGAAGAAAAAATGCTGATGGGCAGTGCAAAACCTCTACGGTCTCCATGTGGCCACCAGAGCCTTGGTGAATTTTTAACTTGTTAAGGGCTAGGGCCTTAACAAGTTAAAAATTCACAGTGAAGCCTACATAGGCACACAAGAGTGACTTCTTGTCTGAAGCTCAAACATGAGGGTATTTTCCATGTGTCAGAAAAATGCACATGGGTGCAAGGGAGGAAGGAAGTGGAGGTTTCAGATTTAGCAATGTCTTTGAAACAAAAGGGGGGGTTTAGTATTTTTTTCCTGCTGCTGTTTTTTAAACATTTGACTTTAGAATGACCTTCTTTTGAATATGGTTGTTCTTTAATGTAACTTAATCCCTCCCCTGCAACACTGGCCTGTCAAGAACACAATTGCTGATGCCCCAGATAGCAGCATAAGGACACAAAGAGATCAACACCTTTAAGTCTCAATATGAACAGGGACAGCTCATGCCGCCTCTGTCCAGCTTGTTTCGAATAATGCTGCTTTTCTCTGCCCCAGGAACAGGCAACATCAGGCCAAAGATGCCTGTTACTGAAGCTGCCAGCACAGGAAAGGAGGAAGCCATACAAACTTCCTTAGCAAAGATTGGAACCTTAGTGTCATTTTTAAGCCACCTTTGACACTTTGTGGATTCTTCTCCTTGACCTGCAATGTGATTTAACTTTTATTTCACGTGGAGGAAAAAGAGATGGTTTTGAAAGTTTCACCATACATGTGATGCTTATGCCAAGACCACATGAACTGTTTTTCAAGACACCAAATGCTGACCTTCACTGCTAGAGAAAAAAAGATTTACATTACAGTATCACAGTATAACTAAGGTTGGAAGAGACCTCGAGGATCATTGAGTCCAACCTATCAACACAGACTCCATGATTAGTTTTCTTCTTCCATTTCTGCTGTTTTGCTAAGAGACACTGACTCATGTCTCTTAGTCACCCAGGCATTACAAACGAAATACACTGGAAATGATTCTTACTTTTACAGTAGTACTTGTTGCATTCTCCCAGTAGGACACATGATACTGAAGAAAGTCAGCTGCTTCAGAGCCAAAAGGTGGTGTGACACTAATAAGAAGGGAGTCAGAGTTTTCAATCACATTCTTCACATGAGGGGGCCCTATAGTAGCTGAAAATAAACATAGAAAGAGCAGTGAACCTCAGGAATGCAGAAAGCTCATCACAGTCTTCAGTTTTACTTAAAGATATTCTCAGCAAACATGCTAAATACTGTCAGCTTTTTCCCCAGGAAAAGGGATACAACAATTTTTCCCATCTACTTAATACATTTAAGATACCTATTTAATTTCCAACATAAGTAAAAAGACTTCAAAGTATAAATGAAGCAATGTACTTTAAAAAACAATAATCAATTTTTCTCATTAACTTTCCCTGTAAATTCAGTAATATTTACTGGAGTGTATCTGAATTTATCTGTAGTTAGTGGTGATGGAATTTTGGTGGGTTTGTCTTGTCTTGTTTTTCTTCATATCCCCTGACACATATTCCTTGCTCTCTGGAAAACACAGTATTTGGGTTAAATATACTGGAATAGGAATAGTTTCCTCCTCCTTGTTCTGATCACAGAATCACACAACTGTCAGGCTTGGAAGGGAACTCAAAGATCATCCAGTTCAAATTCCCCTGCCATAGGCAGAGACACCTCACACTAGATCAGGCTGCTCAGAGCCTGGCCTTAAAAACCCCCAGGGATGTGGCCTCCACCATCTCCCTGAGCCACTTCTTCCAGTGCCTCACCAGCCTCCTGGTGAAGAACTTTTTCCTAATATCCAATCTGTACAAACTGGAGTCCAAAAAAGAGAACTTACTGTTTCTCTCTGCCACAAATGGATCTGTTTCCACCCAGTCAGAAGTCACTTGCCCTAGCTCAGCCCTCACACGCAACATAACAGTCCAGCGCCGCTCCTTCAGTGACCAGGGGAAGCTGCATTCGGTTTGGGCGATACGTGTGCAGTTCATCTCATCCCACTGGTTAAAGGCTCCTCTGCAATGCAAAACAAAGGACAAATACAGCCCCAGCAGAACAGCACAACTATCTAAAATACAATCCCTCCCACCTAGACACCCTTTGCATCACCAGGATATGGTACAGAACTACTGCTTTTGTGCAGGTTTAATTCCACGGCCCCTTCAGCACCTGCACCTCTCAGTATTTGGGGAAAAGTTAAAGTTACTAAGGGAGAAATCAGTACAGCTAAAATTAGACAGGAAAACATGCAACATTTCTTGGTGCTCTTCACCAAGAGCGCCAATGGCATCCTGGCCTGCATTAGGAATAGTGTGGCCAGCCGGAGGAGGGCAGTCACTGTGCCCCTATACTCTGCTTTGGTTAGGCTGCACCTTGAGTCCTGTGTCCAGTTCTGGGCCCCTCAGTTTAAGAAAGACATCGAAACACTTGAATGTGTCCAGAGAAGGGCAACAAGGCTGGGGAGAGGCCTTGAACACAAGCCCTATGAGGAGAGGCTGAGGGAGCTGGGATTGTTTAGCCTGGAGAAGAGGAGGCTCAGGGGTGACCTCATTGCCCTCTACAACTACCTGAAAGGTGGTTGTACCGGGAAGGGGTTGGTCTCTTCTCCCAGGCAGGCAACCAGCACCAGAACAAGGGGACACAGTCTCAAGCTGCGCCAGGGGAGGTTTAGACTCGAGGTGAGGAGAAAGTTCTTCACCAAGCAAGTCATTCATCATTGGAATGTGCTGCACAGGGAGGTGGTGGAGTCACCGGCCCTGGAGGTGTTCAAGAGGGGATTGGACGTGGCACTTGGTGCCATGGTCTAGTCATGGGGTCTGTGTTGATAGGCTGGACTCGATGATCCTCGAGGTCTCTTCCAACCTTAGTTATACTGTGATACTTCCTCCACCTTTGCTCTGTTTAGTGGAAATATCACTGGCTTAAGAGACTGTCCATCTTCAGAAGCCATTTTAAAATACATATAAAAACATCCACAACAAACAACTAACAGACAACACATTCTTTCATTTGCTTATTCATTTTTAGCTGATTCTGGCGTTTTGTTTTGTTTGTTGGTTGGGTTTTCATTGTTGTTGTTTTGTTTTTTTTCTAAACCAGTTGTGGTACTGGATTAAAAGAGGATCAGTTTGGCTGGGTTTAGATCTAGCTACTTACGTTTTAAAATGTACTGTATACAAGACCAAGCCTCTATCCACTTCAACAGGGGACCACCTCAGCGAGCTATGAAAGTTATAGGAATAAACCCTCACATCCTTTGGTGCTGGTAAATAAGGAGAAGATTCTAAAGAAAGAGGAGGAATAAAAATAACTGTTAAAGCATTCAAGAATACAGTACATTATTTTTGGTCTCCATCACCATATATCACATGTTCACTGCTCTGTAGGCAAAACCATTCCTTCTCCTCATTTTGTTTGCAGGGGCAGTACATTTAAGTCTCTGCCATCCACAAAACACTGAATTAAACTTACTGCTTTTATTTATTCCATACAGACCACAGCACTGAAAATACTGAGTCCCCCAGCACAAAATGATAAAGCCCACCCAGCTCCCCCAAAGCAGTAAGTTAAGGTCCACTGGCACATGTCATTACAAAAGCTCATTTATTTCTATTGTCTGCATCTCACATTTTACAGTGTTAACAACTCAGAACATTGTTTCTGACCACCTGCCTCCTACTAACTTGCTTGAAAACACAGAGGTCATGTCACTGAAACTTTCCAACAACCAGGTAAAACCCAAATACTAAACATTCACAAGCATATAAGGCATCACTCCACTTAAAAGCTTCAAGTTTTGTCAATCCTGACACCCATCTCACAATGTAGAAAAGGACAGAAACCTCTGTTTACAGGCATGCCTTCTGCTAGGAGACATGTCCACTCAAACTCAGTCATGCTGTGAACAAAATCTGCAATGAGGCAAGCAATGTGGAAGCAGGGACCAAAGAGCTGTGTTTCTGTTATGAGAAAAGAACCATTTCCCTGCTCACCCAAGCAGAGTGGATGAGGAAGCTGTTTACTGGGACGGGAGCCCAGCCAAAGCCCAGGCACTAAATGGGGGACAGAATAGAAAAATCAAATGGAGAAAGAGAGGGCAGAAGAGCAAAAGGCAGAGATCCATGAGCTTGGGAAATGGGAGTGGATGAAGAAAGAGATGAGAAGTGGGGTAGAATCTGGAGGGAAGTGTTAGCTGGCTAATATGGCGGAATAGCAGGCTGGAGAATCATTAAAACACTGAAAGACAAGGAGACCAATGGCAAGGAATTGGGATACCCAGAAGAAAGAGACTAAGATTACCACAAGAAGGCTGAGGTAAGGAAGACAGGAAAACAGTTATCAAAGGTCTTTAATTAAAAACCAGAAAAGTCCCACACTTTTAACTGCACTGCAGTCACTTAGGTGGAAAGGGGAGTAAGGCCAGCTCTGCCATCAGACCAGGCTCCTCAGCACTTTGTCCAGGCAGGTCTTGAAAATCCCCAAGGCTGGATCCTGCACAGCTTTGCTAGGCAATGGCTTCACTGCCTGCCTGTCCAAAGGAGAGAGGTTTTCCTTCTACACTTGACTTGTATTTGCCCATGTAGTGATCCCCTCACGCCATTAAACATACTGGGTCAACAGGTCCTAAGCTCAAAGACAACCATGACATGATGAAATTTCCATTTTTTGTTCTTAAGACAATAGCCTCCCAAGATATGGTTTGTTTGTTTTTTACATAAATAGGCTAAATTCTGGCCCCAGCCCTTCTTTGGGAATATGAGGAGAACATGAAAAAGTGTTTTCATGTTGATTCCTACATCCAATTTTTATACACAGCACTAGACAGCACACTGATGCTGGCAGCACTATCAGAAGAGATGCCATGCCAGGCTCTTAGCATTCTAAATGTACAGGAAAAAGACAACACACTGCATTAAACTTGAAGTCCCAAATACAGAACAACTAGTTAGGCTCTCAAAGTTTTAATTAGGTGTGTTACTAGCTTCTTAGCCTCAAAGTTTTAAGTAGTGCTCTCAAGTAAACACACACCGATGGATCATTGCAAAGCTGATGGAGGTTCCTTACACTTCCAAATGTTATCTAAACTACTAAAACTCTCTTGCATATTTTAAGGGCTACTAAGTAACCTTGTCTTCACTTCAGAAAAGTTTTCACTTTCCAGTCATGAAGATTGTTTCTCCCACTCTCACTGCTGGTCTGGCACGTGGCAAGGTATCTCACACCATCAGTGATCTGCAGACCCAAACATAGATACAAACCAATTTTACAAAACCCAAGCAAGCTGTCAGAACAAAACACAAGCACTGGATTTTTGGGTTTCCTTCTCTCCTCTCTCTTTAAAAAAGAAAACAGTAATGGAGGATGAGGGCAGCTGGTTGTTCTCCTCAGTCAAGACTGCACACTGATTATTTTGCCTTATATGAGCATTCAGAAGCAGATAATTTCCTGTACCGCTTCAAAAACACAGACAAAAAATATCAAAGCTCTACAGTTCAACATCAAGAGATTCTGCTCACCACAAGGCACTTACTACTGCACTGAGGAGCTGTTTGTGTAGTACACCAAAGGAACACGTTTGTCTTTTGGTTAGATATTGCAACTTGACAGAGGAAGTTACTTACATTTCTGAGATCACACACTGAGCTCCATAGTGACCATTAACTTGTGTGACTCAGAGAAACAAAATGCTCATTTCAGAAAAAAAGAATCTACATATTGCAAGTATCCTAGAAAAACTCCAACCACCCTAGCCAGGTGAAAGGCAGAAGAGCCCCATCCTGTCTGCCTGGAATGTATTCTCACTGAACCAATATTTTTAAAGCATCTGCCAAGAACGCTCAGATTGCGTTTTCCCTGATGCAGAGACTTCCTGACGCTTCAAGCCACAAGTCAAAGCTTTCACACAACAGAGTGTGAAGCCACAAGTTAGTGAAAGCACCTCAGCTTGACCTAACCATTGGTTTCACAGCCTCTGCTCCTGAATGATTTCAGATCCCTTCCCCTGCACCAGCTTAGAACACCTCATATTGCTAAATGGTACAAAAGAAGCCTGGGGATTTTTGGATAGACTTTTGTTGCTCTGTTGTACCAGACTGGCTTCTCATGCTGTCAGACAACCACCAAAGCCTGCAAAAAGTGAAGCAGAAGCATGTGGCCAGGTGGGTGTCTACAGCTGGCTATTTTTTTCGCTCAGATTTCAAAGAGTAGCATCTCCATTTGCAACAGAGAAGCTCAACCTACCCATAGGCATTTGGCCTCTTGAATCAGCAGGTCTGGAACAGCTCCCAGCCAGCCAAAGAGCCCCACAGGGTTCACCAGTCACAGACTGGGCAGCCAGGCCTCGATGAACAGAAAAAACCGTGAGAGCAGACATGCTGAACTCGTGGAGATACTCATGTGCCCGAACAAAAGGACCGCTCTGCATGCGCACCTCAGCCGTGACAGCAGCCCTTCCACATTTGCGGGGACACATACCACAGCCAGGATCATCCTTCTGAGCCACAGCTCAGACCTGGCCTGAAGAGGAAACTCCCCCGTTACAACAAAGCATTTAGACAAGTATAAATCCTAATGAATCCCACCTAAACAGTCAGCTCACACAATTAAAACTAAGAATACCCAGGTACAGCTGATGAGCGGATGCCACATCACAAAGCGCAGCCACATTCACGACTTACAGCGTATCAATCCCCCTCAAGACTGAACCCGGGCAGGTTTTAACCACCCAGGGGCGGCCGGTTTGGGGCCATGCTGCTCTGCGCACCGCAGCCGGTCCCACGGCTGCCCAGACCACGGCACACTTACCAGGAGCTGCAACCCCGCGGCTGGCAGGAGAAGACTGGGCTTGTCCTCTTATCAGTAAGGCAGGCACAGGCAGGGTGAGGAAAGGGTGAAATTCGCCTCCCCTTCCATTATGGTTCCGCTATATGACAGCTCCGGCTGCTTCCCGCAAGCCGCCTGCAAGGCCGCACCGGCCCCAAGCCGCCAACCCACAGGCCGGAAGCCCACGAGGAGGAGGCGCAGAGGGGCGCAGTCCCGGCCGCGACGGCAGCGAGCCCCGCACTCGGCCACACCTACCTGTTCCCGAGGCCCGGCCCAAGGCGAAGAGGAAGAGAAGAAGATGGGAAAGGAGCGGTGCCCGACACGGCATGGCCCGGCCTCGCTCACTGCCAGAGGCTCCTTGGCGGTCGCTGAGGAGTGGGGCTGGTCTGGCGGGACCGCCCCACAACCCCAGTCCCCACTCTCGCTCCCGGCGGGGACTGAAACGGGCGCTTTGGTCCGGTCTCGCCCCGCCTCTCCCACCGCCCACGGGGAGGCAGAGCCCGCCGTCGGCTCCGCCTGCAGCCCTGGAGGCTGCCGGGACGGCCGCGAGCGGCGCTGCCGCGTGCCTCCAGCGCCCCCGGGCCGGGCGGGGGACGCCTGCGGACTTCAGTTTGTTGAGGCCCTGCGCTAGGGCGGGCTGCGGCGCAGCCCCACACGCTGCCCCTGCCCCCGCCCCCGCCCCCGCCCCCGCATGCGGTGTGGACTCGCTGACAGGGGCCGAGGGCTGCGTGTGCATTGATGGCGTGCGGTTGAAGTGGGAAATCTTGCCATTAAGTGGTTGAAGTGGGAAATCTTGCCATTAAGTGGTTGAAGTCCCCCAGCTTTCTCTGGGTGCATCTAGGAGAACGTTAACCCGTGGTTAAGGCTAAGCACACACCTTGAACTGACACTGTTGGTTACACAGCATTATCATTACATCTGGAGGTGATGCTGGGAGGAAGCATTCCTTCCAAATGATTACTCTTTTCTTTTAATAGAACGTTTGTTTTAAAATAAGTAGGCAGGGATTTTTTTTAAATGAGCGTCACCACTACTTTAGTTACAAGCACCATAAAGCAGAGGAGTATTTCACATATCTCCTGAACAAAGTCAAAATAGTCTCTTTTAAACCTTTCAGAGATGAACTACAGTTTTATTAGTACAAGACTGAGCAGTCAGTGGAACTATGACTACAAGGACTGTGAATGGAGGAAACCATGCAGAGTTAAGTTTTAATAAAGGTTATATACTTGGTTGCCTGAAGGTTGCCTGAGCAAAATTTACACTGCTGCTCTCAAATTTCTGGGGAAGGAAAGCGGGCAACCCGCAGCAACAGTATCAAGCACTCAGAGCACAAGCTGTGCAGCCTTGATTGCCAAGCGGCTTGGATGAAACACTTCAGTTTGCGGTAGTTCGGGTCCTCCTCAATCGAGAGATCCCTCCCTTTCTCTCAGTCCTGTATGACCTGCTCTTATCGTTTCAAACTTTCAGGGCAAAGATCCTCCTTTTGCAAGGAGGAACAATATCGAAATGACCAAAATCTTAGCTGAAGCCTTTTAACACTGACAGAAATGCTGACAGCTAGAAAGGAGTATAAACAAAGGAGAGGGGAAAGCAAATGGTGAAAACCCTACTGGTTGATTGTCTGGTTGTCAAAATAAGTTCTTGTATGAGAGGAGGACAGAGATTAAAGTAGTTCACTTATACACTGAGCCACTTAACTTGTCTGACCTCTTTTTGAACCCTTCTGGGAAGAGTGACTCAACACTGTTCTACTGTAATGTGACACTCCAGAAGCTTAATTTTGGGATTTCCCCAGTGTCAGGCCTGTACCAAAACACAGATTCCTTAGTGATAATGTCTGAAGCCACCGAAGGAATTTTGATCACACACTGTTAGCATGACTTTTGGTATATTTCTGGTGCCAGGTAGTAAAACAGATAGCTGGGAAAACCACTGGCAATTTCTGATTATAAAACCTAAACAGCAAAATGGCATGCTCAGAAAGCATGTTAATTTTGGTGACATCTCCATGCATTAATAAAATTTTGATTCCCAGAGGAAACTTAAGTATATTAAAGAGTAACTGAAAACAGGAATTCTGAAGTGGGGTTTCCCTCTACCTTTGATGTTGGGAGGAGTTAAAAATGTACCCCAAAACTAGGCAACCATGATGAGTCTCATGCAGCAGGAATGGAGAGTCCCTAGGAACAGAATGTTGTAGCATCCATTGTGTAGACAGCAATTGTTCAAAACATATTTGAACAGGAACTGTAGCCAGACATGAAGTTAACTAAAAACTTGGTTGTGACTGATAGGATGGAGAAATAGCCGCTAGATACCTTAGCTAGTTATAACACATTAAAATATGAAACCCACACCTCTAAAAGTTAGGACACCTGCATCCACTCAAAGACCCCTGCCCACTGAGTTTATGCAGTAAATTAGAAACTACTGCACCTTTAAACGAAGGTGAAGAAACTATGTAGCAATCAGCAATAAGAGAAGCATTATAATGACTAGTAAAAACAAAATAAACAATGAATATGCTAATTCCCATTGTGTAAATGAATGACTGTCTCAATGACTGTGTCTGCCAAAATGACAGAAGATGAAAAGATCAGGAGGAAAAACAGAAATGCCTCCATCCTTTGATCATGCTTGGATATTCTGAATTAGAGTATTACTTAAGATGTTTACTGGTGAGCTAACATAAGCTAATATAATAGGCTTTCCAAGAGGCAAATGAATTTGAGCTCCTTGTGGTATGTGCATTTCAGCATGCTCTGGTTTTAGTGCTTCATTTACAGTAACTATCTGATGAAATCAAGTCTCCTTGAAACAGAGAGGAAGTGTAATGTTAGTCATGGCAGGCTTACTTTCAGCAGCTTACATATGCAGCAGAAATAGAGATGTGCTTATGTGGTTAGATAACCCCCCATATCTGCTACAGAGGAACTTGTCTTCCAGACTATTATATAAGTGAAGCCATGTCTTGATGTCTGAAGTTGTTAATTAATTTACTGTGCCTGGGCATATTGTTGATAGTATAAACAGTTGTGTTGACAAAATGATTACAGGGACAGAAAAAAAATCCAAGTTCCTGGAATACCGACATTTAGGTGCAGAATTGTTTGAAAGATACAATTTTTGGTATAGGAGTTTTCAAGAGGATGGGGGTAGGAGGTTAAAACAGATTAATAAGCCATTCTTCTTCAAACAGTGCTCCCTAGGGCACATTACCTGATCAAACATTATTTCTGGAAGTGGAAGGCTTGAAGCACTGGGCAATGACTTATAAAAGCGCCTCTAAAAAGCATGAGTGTCTCTGAATGGTTGCATGTAAATAACTTGTCTTTCTCCTCTGAATTCCTGTCTAACACACACAGTTATGTTGTGGGCAAATACAGGCAGTGACCACATTTAAATGCTTGGGAGAGAATCCCCAGCTTCCTACCTGAACAAAAGCCAAACTGACTGCACCGTCAGTTACACTGTAAGGTGGAGGCTGTGTCCCTTCTCTGGATCATGGTACTGGTCTAGCTTGCTGGTCTGGCTAACTTGCAACAATTCTTCTCAAGGTTAGTTGAACTGCACCATGAAGTTACTGGATCCAACACAAGGAAGTGAGGAAGGGGTTGGAAGATGAAGGCTTGAGGCTGGGGTAGAAGAGATGCAACATTCATCCAGTCTGACAGCTATAAAATCAGCTCTACTGTAAGGTCAAATCTCAACCTGCAGGACTGCCTTACCCTTGGCAACATTCTTCTTTGATGCCTGCCCTAGAGCATAATGCTTACTGAAAAGCACAAGTGGAGATCTATGACATGATCTTCTGAACCTCATGTGTTAATGGAGTTTCAAATGAATGTTGCCAACACTAATCAGACCTGAAATGAGCAAAATCCTAATCAGACTTCAATGCTCCACCAAAAATTTTCCAAAGTGGCTCTCCACTGGGACATCTTATTGGGACACAGACTAGGATGATTAAACCATCTTGTCTTCAACCTATGACAAAGCATGCCTAAAGTAAGAGGAGGCTCAGAAGTAGAGCTTTGACTTTCCTAAGTTGGCACCATCATTGCTTGCATGCTCAGCCTTTAGTTGAAAAGCCAGGCTGATAATACCAACACATGCTCTATCTTCTTTGTCATAGCACAGAAGGTAATGGCAGCAGCTAAGCAGGAGAAATGTACTTACAGTCAATCAGTTTCAGCACAGCACGCAGAACCTGTGCTGAAGAGTCAGTCTGAAGATAAAACAGGGATGAGGGAAAACTGGTCATACAGGCAAAGTGAATAAGCTTTCAGAAGATCAACAAGGGCCTTACAAAATACAAGGGAATTTGTTAATAAGGCATGAAAGGAAATTTGCTATGAGTCAGTCAAGAAATTCAGAAGAACTGAGAGGTGGTGCACACTGCTCCTATGATAAACATACAGGGCATGTACAGACAGGACTGACTGATGCAACCAGGGCAAAGAATAGTCTAGCCAGTACAGCATACGCATGTAGGTTGCTTATTGTGGTTGAACATCTAGGTTTGCATTTGAAGGATAATTTAGAGTTTATACATTTACAACCTTAATGACAGCACAAGTGAAAAAAGAAAAAAGACAAAGAAAGAGCAGGTTCCCAGTACTGCAGATTGAGCTACTGTAAAACCAACCCAACCCAAACCACACACCAAACCCCCATGAGTTTTCTGGGACTTCATTTGCAGGAATAGGGCCTGCAAACTCAAAGGAAGAAATTGACTCCTATAATCTTTCAGTGAGGCAGGGAAATACACCAGTGACACCAGTGTATCTATGCATATACATACACCACACATTTATTGAGAAGTGAGGACTGGAGGAAAATCCTTTTGAGCCCCTCCTGGAAAGATTTAAAAGTTAGGGATTTAAAAGTAGAGAAGAGACACAAAAGCTGCTAACATCTTTTAGATTTCACAGCTTTTCAACTGTGAACTCTCTTATGTGTGCTTTACTTCAACCCAATAAAGATAAGAAACTGTGTGCTCACTATGATCTTTATCATATGTGGGAAGGAAGAGACATGCTGTCTTACAGGGAGAGGAAATTCCCTGCTTTTTTTCCCCCTTCTGGCCTTTAAGAAAAAGTCTCAAGTTATGTAAGAACACAGAGCCAGGGACACACAGGTTTGACAGTGAGGATAACTGGAGAGTTACACCTTAGATTCTACCAGGACACAGACAAAAGCAGTTCACCTATCAGGTTTTCTGACAAGTTTATGTATTTATTTTATACACACCATAAGAGACTTTTGGGCTCAAAATGCCAACCTTTCTTGGAATATCAGGCATGGTTTTATATGGCTGAATGTTTTCCAGAATTGCCTATATGACAACCTCCCTCAAATGTCTGGACATTAGGGAGCTTGGTATATGTTTGTTTTTCATGTTATGAAATGAATCATCTTCTCAGGATAGGGTTATGGAGAAGAAGAGTGCCTGAGCTTTCAAGGGTATCTGATCCAGGAGCTATTCCAGTGAGGCTGTCAGATCAGACACCTTGTCAACTAGGAAACTAAGGGAAAAAGAAGGAAACCAGAAAAAAAAGTGTACACAGACATAGGCTCAACAACAAACAAACCTTGCTACTTGCACTAATAGATGGGCTTTCCAGAAACTACAGGGACCCCCTCCCAGGACTGGGATGGCCCATCCTGGAATTTGCAAATGATTAAGACTGTGAACTAGGGGAATCCCAGACATTTGGCTGGGAGGTGTTCTGGAATCAGCAGAGGTGTAGAAACTCACAACAGGACTTGCAGAGGGAAGGGGAAGCAGGTTTCATAGAACTGTAAGATAGTTTGGGTTGGAAGGGAACTCCAAAGGTCACTTAGTTCAACCCCGCCTCTGCAGTAAGCAGGGGCATCCTCAGTTAGGTTGCCCAGAGCCCTGTCAAGCCTCACCTCGAATATCTCTAGGAATGGGGCTTCAACTACTTCCCTTATGTGAAACAAGGCTATTTGTACACTTCTCTGTCTGATCACTGCAGTCTTGTCTTTTTATTAAATATTTTCTTAACTGGTTAGTTCTCTGTGTAATCTCACTCCCTATCCCATGTGTATGTGTCTGTGTACAGCAAGGACTATGTGTCAGCTACTGGTGAGAGCTGTATGTGTGAGAGTGGGTTTGACACCAGCTCCTGGAGTCAGGCTGTGAATGTGGCACCAGCTACTGTAGCAGGGGTCTGTAATCTCCAGTCACTGGGGTGGGAATGGTCTCTGTCGTCAAAAACAGCTCCTTGGTGAGAGGACAGGTGAGTGAATGGCTCAGCACCAGCAGCTGAAGCAGGACTGTAGGTCACAGCCTGTGTGTCTTGTGCTGGCTGGTGGGGGGGAGCAGGAAATGACAAGCATCTCTATCTTGCTTCTGGTGTGCAAGGGCTTACATGTGCATTTACTAGCAAACTCCAGGCTGGACTGGCAGGCAAGCAGGTGGGCAACGATTCACACTGGTATTCAAGAGAACTTGCAAACTTGGAGTGCCACTGGGACCAGTATGTGTGTGCATTTGGACTAGCCGAGGAGCAGGGGACAGTGAAGCAGGTAAGAGGGTCTGGGAGCAGAGGTATACCAAGAAAGCAGGGGGGACATGCTGGTACTTGAAGGATCAGTGAACGTGTGTTTGCTTGTTTGGAAAAGGAGGAAGAGGACTTGGCTGGCTGTGCCTTATGCTGGAGTCCTATATGAAGGTGGACCTGGTCTGTGGCATTTGGTGTAACCAGCCATGTCAGTGTCCTCAGTGTGTGTGTCCTTGGGGCAAGTGCTCAGTTTTGCTACTGGTTGAACATGCAAACAGAAAAGCAGTAGCTACATGCCTCAGTCTGGCAGGGACCCCTGGGGCTGGGCAGTAGGGAGTCCTGAACCCGAGAAACTAGAAAATGAGAAAAAAGGGACAGAAACTGGCAAAGCTTAACAATGAACCACTCATGCAACACCTATTACAGTGTTAATGAATATAGAAAGCTTATTTCCTTTGTCATACACCTTTGTGGCACACTGCAAATCATTTCACCAACAATACCTGAAAGCCTTTTTTATGGAAAAGGATCTCTTTCTGAAGTTTCACTGTTTTGCTAGAACATGCTACCCTGGGTCTTCTCAAGAAATGCTTATCAGAACACCCACACCGCCCCTCCCAAGCCTAAGGAAATGCTGATGCTGACACAAATTAAAATGGCTGAGAATTGTTTATAAGTGTCAGCTATTATGGGTTAACATATATGTCAGTCCAACCCAGCTAAAATACGCAAGACTCGGGGATTCTGTGCTAGAGGGAAGGCATTTGGGATATTTAGTTCAGGAAGAGTTAATATAAGAGTTCTTAGTGGATATCCTCAAAGAAACAATGCTGGAGGATCCATTAATGACTCAAAAGTCATAGAATCAATAAGGTTGGAAAAGACCTCAAAGATCATCAAGTCCAACCCAAGACCTCATGACTACTAAGCCATGGCACCAAGGTGTCATATTAATCAGCATCAGCATACAAACTAGCAATACATACTTCAGCAGTGACATGATGTTGCAATATCTGGCAAAAAGCTGTGGTCTTCACTCCATCTGGCATTACAGAATCAAAATAATAATCTTTTTGGTGTTGATACTTATGACAGCTCTGTGTAGAGCACAGAGACAATTGCCATCATAGTATCATGGCATCACAGTATCAGTCAGGGTTGGAAGGGACCACAAGGATCATCCAGTTCCAACCCCCCTGCCATGGGCAGGGACACCCCACACTAGATCAGGCTGCCCAGAGCCTCATCCAGCCTGGGCTTAAACACCTCCAGGGACGGGGCCTCAACCACCTCCCTGGACAACCCATTCCAGGGCTTCACCACTCTCATGGTGAAGAACTTCCTCCTCACATCTAGCCTGAATCTCCCTGCCTCCAGCTTCATTCTATTCCCCCTAGTCCTATCACTACCTGAGATCCTGAGAAGTCCTTCCCCAGCCTTCCTGTAGGCCCCCTTCAGATACTGGAAGGCCACAATGAGGTCACCTGGGAGCCTTCTCTTCTCCAGACTGAACAGCCCCAACTCCTTCAGTCTGTCCTCATAGGAGAGGTGCTCCAGCCCTCTGATCATCCTCGTGGCCCTTCTCTGGACACCTTCCAGCACATCCATATCCCTCTTGTAATAGGGGCTCCAGAACTGGAGGCAGTACTCCAGGTGGGGTCTCACCAGAGCTGAGTAGAGGGGGAGGATCACCTCCCTCGACCTGCTGGCCACACTTCTCCTGATGCAGCCCAGGATCTGATTGGCTTTGCGGGCTGCAAGTGCACACTGAGAGCTCATGTTGAGCTTTTTGTCCACCAGCGCCATACATAAAGTACAGCTTTCTTTAGGAAGTTACTAGTTAAAAAGCAGTGTTTTTAGACAAAATCACGCATTTAGACACTGACCTTGATTCTAATTTGAAAATAGAAGAGAGACCAAACAAAAAGTATTTTAAACATCAGTATTCTGATAGAAATCAACAGCTTAGCACTATTACACAGTCAGCTACAAATATATATTATGGATTATAGGCAAGGATCTAAAGATAAGGTCATTGTGGCAGAAAACTAGTGGCTAAATAGTTGGGATATTTAAACCTGAAATGAGTCTCCTTCTGAGAGACTGCAGTTTGTGTACTGCCTCTATCCTTATCCCGTTTAATTATCTGAAAGGTGGTTGTAGCCAGGAAGGGGTTGGTCTCTTCTCCCAGGCAACCAGCACCAGAACAAGGGGACACAGTCTCAAGCTGCGCCAGGGGAGGTTTAGACTTGAGGTGAGGAGGAAGTTCTTCACCGAGCGAGTCGTTCGTCATTGGAATGGGCTGCCTGGGGAGGTGGTGGAGACACCGTCCCTGGAGGTGTTCAAGAGGAGATTGGACGTGGCACTTGGTGCCATGGTCTAGTCATGGGGTCTGTGTTGATAGGTTGGACTCGATGATCCTCGAGGTCTCTTCCAACCTTACTTAGTTATACTGTGATACTGTGATACTGTGAACTTCTTACAAGACCAGCAGAGGGAGCTCAAAACATTAGGTACCAACACTGCTCCTAGGAAAACACTTTTGTGACTGGACAGCAACGCTTGGCAAGTTTAGTAAATAAATGAAAATCGGTGAAGAAAAGGGAGTACAGTTACTGGAAAGTAAGCAAAGCTGACACTGCCACCTTTTTGCGACACTCTTTGCTTTTGCTGCCTCAGGAAAGGGGCATCAGCAAGGCGATGGAGCTGGATTTGGTATGAATTGAAAGGTAATTTACAGGATGCTAGAAACTGCACAAAACAGGAAAACTGGTTTAAAATATAACATTTTTGAAGTTTGATGCCTCGATGACAAAACATTGGTATGTGGCCAAGCAGACATTTCTTTGATTCTATGCCATTCCCTGCAGATTAACTAGATTGTGTGTTGCTTATATGGTGCTAGCTTGCACTTACTACAATAATGTTGCACTTACTGAAAGGTGCTTAGATGGTCATTTTGTCACCATCAATTCCACATCACCAAATAAATTCTTACAGTGTGTACCTGTTGTGGAGACACCCACAAAACAGACAGCAACAGCAACTTGGAAATGTGAATTTACTGTAATTGCTTGACAATCCTTCAAACGTAGTAAAATTACAGGTTCAGAAGTCAGTTGGGAGTATTCTGCTGCACAATGGATCAAGCTGTTTAGAGAGAGATGAACCAAACTGTGCACTCACTCAGAAAGGGAAAATCTCCCACTCAGGGTACCAAATGTATACACACTCACCAAAGTGAGGTGAGACCTCCTTAGACAAGGTCCCAGACTAAGTAAGGGAAGGGAATCCAATTGCCAGGCCAGTTGCTGCATGAACACCAACTCAAAATGTCTCCATAGCAGGACTCTATTTATAGCCTAAGTCAAAGGTGCACTATGGTCAGTTTTGAAGTAGTTGGATGGCTGAGTCCTCCAAACAACACAAAAGCAGGGGAAGAGCTTCTGGGTCTGGAAGTACCAGATGGCTCCAAGCTGATCTTTATCAGCTCCTAGCAAGCTTCAGCCCTTTGCCCCATATCTGTTAGGTTTTTGTGTTTGTCAGTGTGATTGCACCTGCCTCAATCCACCCCACCACCAGTCACAACTCAGCTGGTTTCCTTGGAGTGGTGGTGCAGTCACCTCTTGCTTCCAAAGTTAAAAGGGAGTGCAGAGTCTGGCTCCATCCTCTTTGCACCTTCCCTATAGGTATTTGCATATGTTGGTAACATCCCCCAGACCTGCCTCTTCTTTCAGGCTTAACAGTGGTAGCCCTCAGCCTTTCCTCATAGCAAAAAGGCTCCAGTCCTGTCATCATCTTCAAGGCACTTCACTGGGCTGTCTCCAGGGTGTCTATGTCTCTCTTGTCCTGAAAAGCCCAGAACTGGACACACCACTCCAGGTGTGACCTCACTAGCACTGAGTAAAGGTAGATCATTGAAGTCTTCAGTCCCTAATAAAGGCATATATGCCCCAAGACTTACCTGCATTTCATTGTTTAAATCAAACACCAGTAACCTATAAATTTTGTCTTCACTAAAAGTTGTCACTGGCAGACATTAAAACAAACAAACTTGTACTGGTAGGGTAAATAGCACATAACTATTTACTGCAATTCCTCCTCTGTTCCCCCCTACCCAAAACCACTGAAACTTTTAAAGTGACAATCCCACCATCATGCAGCTTCATCTTTGTTTCTTTGAAACAAAGTCCCAATGTCAGAAAGCAATACATAACACTTACAGACAAGTCAAATACCTCAGTCAGTTGCTAATGGTGCTTCAAAATTACTCAGTAAAGCCAATGATCCGGTATCACAAACATTTACCACCAAAGGTCTTCCCTAGTGACTGCATTTCTTTATGCACATTCTTAGCCATTCAACATCAAGCATACAATTTTAAAATTTTGCATATATAAACCCCATCCTGATAATAAAACTAATTCCAAAAGCAGAAGTCATGGGAAAGTCACAGCATGTGACTCAGTATGCATAATCATTACCAGATGCTGTCTTCCTTTCAATAATCCCGTGACAGGAAACTTCTGCTTGATCACCCTTCCCCAGACTTAGTCTTAAATTAAGTCAGTTGTATTCCACAATATTAACATTGGTTAAGTGCTTCTAATTTCAAAAACATTGGGTCTGATTATTTTGCTCATGGTTTTTACCATCAATGCTGATGAGTCCAACTCCAGCTGAAAGAATTCAATTATCAATAGGGCTGTATCACATCCCATTGAGTCACAGAATCACCAAGGTTGGAAGAGACCTCAAAGATCATCAAGTCCAACCTGTCACCACAGATCTCGTGACTAAACCATGGCAACAAGTGCCACATCCAATCCCCTCTTGAACACCTCCAGGGATGGTGACTCCACCACCTCCCTGGACAGCCCATTCCAATGACTAACAACTCTCTCAGTGACTAACTTTCTCCTCACCTTGAGCTTAAACTTCCCCTGGTGCAGCTTGAGACTGTGTCCTCTTGTTCTGGTGCTGGCTGCCTGGGAGAAGAGACCAACTCCCTCCTGGCCACAACCACCCTTCAGGTAGTTGTAGAGAGCAGTAAGGTCCTCCCTGAGCCTCCTCTTCTCCAGGCTAAACAATCCCAGCTCTCTCAGCCTCTTCTCATAGGCCTTGTGCTTGAGGCCTCTCCTCAGCCTCGTTGCCCTTCTCTGGACATGTTCTCAATGTCCTTTTCAAACCAAGGGGCCCAGAACTGGACACAGGATTCAAGGTGTGGCCTAGGCAGTGTGGAGTAGAAGGGCACAATGACTTTCCTGCTCCTGCTGGCCACACTATTTCTGACGCAGGCCAGGATGCCACCTGCCTTCTTGGCCACCTGGGCAAGAGTCATTTCAGTGAAGACAGTCACAAACAGTTCCTCAAGACTTCTTCCACATCACATAATAAAAATTAGCTTTCCATTGTTAGAAATATATAGAACAAGTCAAAATAAAAACACTTCAGGGAACTTATTCTTGGAATAGACTTTGAAAATGGACAGAAGACATTTAAAGTAAGTTCCTTTATGTGCTGTAACACACTGCTCTTGGAATGTGAACTGTAAAAACTGTGTCAAATTACCTTTCTAGGTCCACCTGAAATCCATCTGAATGAGACTGTCTCAGGTATTTGGGAAGTTAATTTTCCAACTTCAATATTATATATTGTATAAGTAAAATGAGTACTTCCCTTTCACAGTTGTGGTTTTGCTTCTTCTGGCACCACTGAAAAGAACTAACACAAGATTTTCTGTAACGCAGCTTAAACCAAACATCAAGGACACATAGATACTCATTATTGCTCATATGCTTCTACATCCTGCAGAAAAAACTGGACTGCCTACAAATGCTGAATTCTGCCTATTTCAGAAACATTCACTGTAGAGTGGTTTACCATCATGTTATAGGCTAAGGACTAAGTGTCCTACCAGAGAGATGAAAGTCCTCCAGGGGCTGACAGTCCAGGGGGAGGCACAGGATATCATCACATGTTATTCCATCTCATAGTCCTGTAGTCCCTATATAGGCAGACCCCACAGCCCATTCTGCTTTTCTCCCTCCTCTCCTGGCCTGTGCAGTGGCTGCTGTCTCTTTAGCTTGTGGGGAGCACAGCCTTCTGTGGCAAGCTGTTCTCTTACTGCACAGTTAGGCCTAGTTGGCCCAGCTTGGTGGGGGGGCATTGAGGCCTGGAGATGGCAATTTAGCCTACCCTGGGCCTACTGAAGCCTAATGTGGGGGGGAGGAAGATCTAGGCCTGGTAGGCTCAGCGTGGAAGCTAGGCCCAAATTGATTCTGATTGTGTATTTATTCCTTTTTTCCTGAATGCCTTTAATACTTTTGTATATTCTTTTGTAAATAGTATTTCCATTTAACCTCCAAATCTGTGTGAGTGTTCTTATTTTGCTCCTTTGGGGGTGAAATACCTTCCTTTCCAGAGCTGTTTCCAGCTCAAACCACGACACATCATTTGAAGTCTGACAGCGACATCCTTCACTTCAAATAGCATTCTTTCAGAGTGCTGAAACTCCAGCAGGCAAATCTCATGTCACAGAAAAGTTATCAAAACAATATCCCCCAGTTAGCTGCTGAAATATCAGATGAAATTTTTTTTCCCAGATGAGCAAGGAAAAAACAACCCCAAAAGCACTACGCCTGACTTCAATAAATATGTTTAGAATAGCTTCACTTTTGAAAATCCTTGAAATGAAAATATGTCTCCCTAAACTCTACTGGAGATGTAGGTCACAAATAAGAAAAACAGACTGAAATCTAAGTTGTTCAGAAGAAACAGCCAGGGATGTCAGCTGCAGCATAAATTGCTGAGAGAAACAGCTGCATAAACAAGTTGCATCCTCACAGCAGACTTGGATTATACTGAAGAGACCAGCAAATCTAGTGTGGGGTGTCCCTGCCCATGGCAGGGGGGTTGGAACTAGATGATCCTTGTGGTCCCTTCCAACCCTGAATGATACTATGATACTACACTATGAAATACAAACTGTGTACTGCTAAGTATTTTGCAATGATTCACAGGCAGAAGCTGTTTACCAAAGACCATGACAGGAATGTTCACATTTAGTCTTCTCACTTTAAGCCCTGATTCAGAAAATGAGTTAGCACATTCTTCCATATTTGTCTAAACCACATAGCACTTCCAATAAAAGCCCCAATTACATTTATATATCATATTGCTCACAATGGGTTTTTTTTAGGAAGGACAGTAACTGAAGACTTGCAGGAACTTCCTAACTCTCTGTGGTGTAGTTTCAGTGCCATTACATCAAAAATGAGTATTGATAAATGAATATGACATAGATCAATGAAGTAAGTGTAGAGAATCCATTATTAGTTTGTTAGCTGTGGAGGGTTGATGGGATCAGAGCCTGGAACTAAATTTTAAAGGTATAGCCTAAACCCACCACATTAGCCTTTGCTTCTCTGAGCTAACAGAACACAGCTGGAAAGACCATCCTTCTGACACAGAAATGTAGGCCTCAGATAAGGAGATGATGAATCGCAGAAGCAAAGGTAATAAATTGTGAAGTAAGCAGTTTTCTTGGAAGATAAGAAAGCACAAGAGAGTCTTCTAAGCAATTAAGACTTTCACTAATGAGTCCACACCTTTCTGAGCATGCATGAACACCAAGGTCAACTAGTGAACAGTGATGATATGGGAGCGTTGGAGAGGGAGGAAGAGAAGGGGGATTTTTCCTGAAGCGCCCTTCCCAAAATTCACCAGAGGATGGGGGAGAGCCTGCAGAAGAGACATTTGCAGGAGCTCAGAAAGATTAATGAATGTGTAAAAGATTTCTTGGAAAAGTGATGAATATGCATCAATGTGTGCTTCAAGTGCTGTAACTAGACCCTCCTTGGCATGTGCAGACTTCACGGTGAGACCCTCCTGCACATCCAGATTTAGAATGAATGCCTTCTATTTCCCTCTAAACCGTCAAGTGGGTCTCTCAGTCTCTGATGGTTTTGATAACGATACGGAACCAAGGAAAGGGTAAAGTAGTAAATATGTAAAATTTATTCTTCAATGAACACAAAGAAATAAAAAACTTATAAAATTAGATCACATATTCAAAATTAATAAACAACATATATATAAGACCAACAGTCGCTTGTCGCAAACAGCAGCTCAAAGGAAGCTCAAACCCAGCTCACTCTCAATCATTTTCTCCATAAAAAATAAGCTCTTAAAAAAAATTACTTCATGAGAAGGAAGTGGTATGAAAAGTGAAACATTATTGCAGCATATCCTTATAGTTTGTACAAAGAAAAGTCCGTTGGCAAAACGAGACTAAGCTGAAATCGCTTTGAATGACAAGCATCTTCACTTTTTGTTACAAGAGCATTTTCTAAACTCAGTGTGGGTCCTTCTAATTACAGAAATAAGTTTCCTCCTTGTCAAGGGATTCCCATTTCTAAATACAATTCAGTTCGAAGGAAATATTGCACACTTCTGGTTATGTAGCCATGTGGAATAACAATTAAATCAAGAATAAACCTTTTAACATGCCTTGTCATTGAAAGTAGCAGTATTCTTTAGTTTCTTCTTGCAATATACATCTGGCTTGGATATTTGTTGGGTTTTTTTATCCTAAATGCAGTGCAGAACTGCAGCTCACTGCCTTTGGTCTGTGTAAACATTGTAAGATTCAATACTGGTATTTAAGGCTTCTGTGACAGTACACACTGGCATTCAAAACAAACCTCTAAGATAGTGAGAAAGTCTTATGGAACAGAGTAGGCTTTTGCTGAGGTTATCAGGTTCAAGTATAATACATAAAGTGTACAGATCTGCTCCTCTTTATGTAGATGATATTCTTTTTACCATAAGAGTCAGTCAAAACCCCAAAGTCATGCTGTCTTCCTTAGGCTATGACTTTAATAATAAAAAGGTTAAGTGCTTATTACCCTGCCAGTCCCTTATATGAATTCTGTTTTCTTAAAAGTTATCCTACTTCCTTTGCTAGTGTTTCTTCTGACACTTTGTGTCCTGAAATATCATCATCATTAGAGTAATTTCCTGAATCTCGGCTGCTCTGTTTGGAGTATTTGTCGTCTCTAAAGTCAATCTGATTTGCTTCTGTGACGATAAGCTCAATTACTGAACAATTTTCTATTTGTTCTTCTGTAGCTGGCAGATAAATACTTCTAAAGGGCTGTTGGTCAAAACCCTGCAAGAAAAAAGAGAAGCAGAAAAGTGAACATTCGTGAGTAATACCTGTGCTTAACACTGCAGCTGTACAAATTTGCTTTATCACATTCAGAAGCATCGTGAAGTTTTCTACCTATAACATGCTATTTGTTTTTCTAAGTTGACAAACTCAAAGTTAGGATGAAGATTAGTTGCAGTCACATAATCAGACACTGAAGAATGACTAACGTTAATCTTAACTCTTTTGCTATGCTCCTAGTTGACAATGATCTGTATAATTGCTCTGTTTCATGGATTATAGTCTCGTTAGGCCACATGAGAACTAAAGGAAAAGTCTAATTCCAAATACTTCAAAGGTCATGTAGTAGCATGAGAATGACAGATATGTGTTTGCTAAGTCTACAAATCATCATCAGTTAAAGTTTGAAAGAAGAACATGAGCTGCTGCAGCAGGATATCCAGCCTTACACAGCTCTCCACAGTGCACTGCTGTCTGACATGCTTTTCATCTGTTTTCTGAAGTGGTCATTTATCCATCATAAAAGGTTCTAAACATGTCAGTTATATTACCAGTATCCAAATGAACAAACCAGCTAAAATGCTGCTTTAAAAATAAATGAAATTGAGTTCAGCCCTTGTGGAGTGGAGTTCAGCACAGGTTGGACTCGATGATCCTTGAGGTCTCTTCTAACCTTGGCGATACAGTGATACTGTGAACTGTGAGACTGATTTTAAAGTACAACTTTATTCAGAACGTCAATAAGATGACGACATACATTAAAAAAGGTGATACACTGCTCAGCATCAGTGTTCTGAGAGACAGAGTGCAAAGCAGTTCTTTCTAAATTTCACTTACACCTTGCCTGTTCATTCTGGAACAGGATCCCTATTAAGTACCACCTGTGCCAAGCTAAAATGGAAATTGGATATCTGCCTTTTAAAGGCCAACCACACCACAAGGTCTGGGGAAATAGAAGCATATACTACTTGCTACACTAACATTTCCTTTAAAGACTGGACTTGAATTTTCACCTCTGAGTTTTAAAGGATGGTAAAAAAGCTGTATCTCACTCTTCCAGATAACACACAGATAATGGGAAAACCGTTCTGGTTTCACACAGCAAGGCAAAGGTACATTATCACATTGGATAGACACCCACGCCCTATGGAATGAAGGATTGCTAACAACACTTTTTGCACAGACAAAATCCAAACAAACATAGAAGTTAGAACCTTTGCTAATCACAGAATTCTAGAAATTGATACTACCTTCCCTCCCCACCCCCCTACAGAATTTCTGTACTTCCTGAAACTCTATGCAATTAATCTTGGCATACCCATAAGACCACAGGGTAACAGATAAACACCTTTTCCATAATATCTCCTGTGCATTTTTCTAAACCCACATCTGTTTAATGAATGAAAGAAATACTTCTCATCTTACCTCTATGTTCAAAGGAGGCTGGCATGATGGAAAGAACACATATTTGATTTTATTGTAGACTTGATACAGGGTAAAACCAAGCAGTGTACCCAGAAGAGCGACAGCAATCAAAGCAATGAAAAATGTTGTTAAAATGATCAGAGGTAAAATTTTACCTAAAAAAGTGAATAAAAAACATTCAGTCCAGGTATTCATAAACTACACAAAAAGGAGTATGTTATCTCTAAATCTGCTATAGAACTTATCATGAAATTTCACATTTTTGTAGTACTATATCCAGCTATGATGTTCATTATAAAAATGATGCTGGAGCACCTTTCCTATGGAGGCAGACAGAAAGAGTTGGGGGTCTTCAGTCTGGAGAAAAGAAGGCTCCAAGGAGACCTTGTTGTGGCCTTCCAGTATCTTAAGGGGGCCTACAAGAAAGCTGGTGATGGGCATTTTAGGATGTCAGGTAGTGCTAGGACCAGAAGGAATGGAGCAGAACTAGAAGTGTCTAGACTCAGATTGGATGTTAGGAAAAAGTGCTTCCCCATGAGGGTGGTGAGACACTGGAACAGGTTGCTCAGGGAGATGGTGGAGACCCCATCCCTGGAAGTGTTTAAAGCCAAGCTGGATGGGGCTCTGAGCAACCTGATCTAGTGTGAGGTATCCCTGCCCACGAAAGAGAGTTGGAGCTGGATGATCTTTGAGGTCCCTTCCAAACCTGACAATTTTGTGATTCTGTGATCTTAGACAATTTTATTAAAAGCACAGCACAAAATATTTATTCACAGTTTTTAATATGCCCCTTTTATAAGGGCCTGTGGTGACAGGACAAGGGGCACTGACGTTAAGTTAGAATAGGGCAGATTTAGATAGGACATTAGGAAGAAGTTCTTTACTCAGAGGGTGGCAAGACACTAGAACAGGTTGCCCAGAGAAGCTGTGGACACCTCATCCCTGGAGGTGTTCAAGACCTAGCTGGATGAGACATTGAGCAACCTGGTCTAGTATGAGGTGTCCCTTCCTATAGCAGGGGGGTTGGAGATAGATGATCTTTCAAGTTCCCTCCAACTCAAGCCATTCTATGATTCAATATAAGAACAGATAGGATCAGAAGAAAGATCCAGTTATTCCCAGTTAGATTCCAGTTACATGTCACTATTTGACACGTAGCATTTGATGCAAGTAAATCTATTTTGTTATTGCTTGTGTATAGGGTCTAACCCCAAGAAACAGAATGTGCAATTGACAGAGCTCTCTCCTTTAAAAAGGCAAAGTTAAAGGAGTAAGAATTCCCATGGGCTAGGGAATAAGAACAGGCAATTACTTATTCAGCCAGGAAATTAAGAGTGCCTAGATTTGCATGGTTTTCAGGAACCCAAAAGAATCCAAATGATTTCTTGGCAGGAGAAGAACTTCAGCTGTAAGCTTCAGAAGACTATAAAACAGCCAACTGGGAGAAAAAGGATCTTCCAGTGAGCACCTATTCCTTTTAGTGCTTATCTAAGAAGAAATAAATACTGAGGCTATTCCAGTTAATTTCTACACTAGTCATACAGACACTAGCTCAGCACAAGATTTTACTTTGTCAGTATAGAAAGGTGAGATGACATTCACTTCAATGCTCAAACATGGTGTCATCAACTTGATGTTGCCAAGCTAAGTGGTGCAGCTGATTACCATGAAGGAAGGGACAGTGTCTGGTAGGGCTCTGACAGGTTTGAGGAGTGCACCCACATAAATTTTTCCCTTGAAGTTCAGCAAGGCCAAGTGCAAAGTCCTGTGTCTGGTTTGGGGCAATCCCCAGTATCAATACAGACTGGGGGATGAATCAATTGAGAGTAGCCCTGTAGAGAAGGACTTGGGGGTACTGGTGGATGAAAAGATGAACATGAGCCAACAACATGTGCTTGCAGCCCAGAAGGCAAGCTACACCAGTAAAATACATTAAAAGATTGATCTTATGAAGGTTAAAGAACATTTCTGTCTTTTTAGGCTTGATAAAGGCAACACAGAGAAGACTACAACATAAATGAATCCTAAGAGATTAAGGTGGAAGGAAGTAGCAATACTATTGCTGCATTTCCTTAGTTTTAAGTTAGTTTAGGTACTTAGTAATTTAGAAAGTAATTGGACAAATTCAATTCAACAGACAGCTTGCTCTTGTGTTTTGAGTGCAATCCATCTACAAATGTGTTTGTTTTGCACAGGATTATTTTTAATTCACAGAAGAATTAAGACAACTTAGTGAAGGAAAAAAAAATTGAAAATGCTAAAAATATCTTCAAAGTACTGGAAATCAAAGATTGCCTATTGATGAGTCACTGTATGGAATTAAGCTGAATTCACAACCATTACAGTTTTTGAGACCAAATTTCTACACCAAGTTGTGTCATAGAATTATCAGAATGTAATTTTGATCAGCTCAGAAAAGCAGCAGCTTTTAGGACAGAACACAGAGAGCAGCAAAGTGTCAGACTGTTGATATGGCTGTCTGCAGAACTAGGTGCTAACTCTGTTAGGTCATTAAGCTGTGCTGCAAATATTTTTTAACTTATACGATATGAAAAGGCCTAGGAAGGGTTAACAATTTTACTTCCAGAAGTGTAACACTTCTCAAGCTCTTCCTACCTCCAGGTGTTCTGATGCATTCCTCTTTGCTGTAAGGACTGGTCTTGTTGTACACTTCTGAGAATGCTTGTACTTTTACACAGTACAATGTCGCAGGTGTTAGATCAGAGACTGTCCCTATTGTCTGCTTTATCTGTTTCATTTTAATTTCTTCCTGGAAAAGGAAAATGGGAGGAATAAGATGCACATAAATAGCACAAGAGTCACTCAAGCAGATTAGAATTTTGTTCTCTGCTGAAGAAGTAATACAGTAAAAACAAGATACTGTTCTGCCCTGGGATAAAAGAAACCACACAACTCTCTCCTATGCAAGCAAAGAAACACTTATCAGCAAAACCCACCTGCTTTCACCACACTGAAATCTTACAGTTCAAAGTTGTGTGCAAAATGAAGTTTCCTATAGCAGCCTCTCTTCTTCCATGGATTTACACATGCACATTTATTGATTACAATACTTTAAGAGGCAGTTAAAGATTATGGCAAGATCTGTTAAAACTTGAGCTAAAAGCATGCAAGATTTTGCTGTTTTGTGAAACATACAGCTACAAAACTGCAACTGCAGAAAAAAGGAAACTCAAGGGTCTGGAAGCTACATTAATAAGAGACAGTGGACAGAGTCACACCATAAGAAAGATGGCATGACAAAACCCCCTACAACTTCTATTAAGAAGTGTGTTATTTAACTAGAATAGAATAAACCAGATTGGAAGAGACCTTCAAGCTCATCGCGTCCAACCCATCAACCAATCCAACCCACCTGTTTAGCAGCCTATACAAAACTCAGTGCGATTCTGCAGGTTACATACAGCCACATCAATGCTAAAAGATTAACATCTCAATTACATTCTGACACAAGTTATCCTGACCAGATTTTTAAAAGAATCTTTCAGACAAACACTTCAAAACAGCAACAAAAAAAAGCCTAAAAACCCAACTAACCAAAAAACCCCAAACCAAACCCAAACAACAAATTGATTGCATGACTGATATACCACAAAAGTGCCCCTTTTGAAAACAAGCTTCTTGAGAGCCCAACCTTGGTATTTAAGTCATGACAAACTGTCTATACAGTTTTTAAGTACTTCACTAGCTCAGACCTCATTGTTGGATGAGTTCTTCCAATAGAGAATCCGGTAAGACAAGTCGTAACGGTCCCTCATGACTTCACCCTGGGCTCCTCCTGGAGGAGAAATCTGGATATGGAGGAAAACATCACTGACGTCCACCTTCACATCAGGGGGGCCAATTTCATCTTAAGATGTTTAAAAAAAAAACAGAACAATAACAGTTAAACATAAGACTGAAAGAATACAAATAAAAATAGAGCATAAAAGTTAAACATAAGACTGAAAGAATACAAATAGAAATACAGCATAAAACACTGTCATTTAAGTCTATGACAATTCTATCTGTACTTAAAAGTCTAACCTGACAAACAGCTATATCTTGAGCCCTTAGAAATATTTCAATTACTTTCTCTTTCCACATTCATATGCTGCTTCTGCAAGTTTCAGTGACATGAAATACAGAGACAGGGGGATTAACTCTATGCAAGCCAAAGGGAAACTACTAAACATTTCTTAATCAGGTTGTGGGCCCTGTTTTTCACATATACCCTCTTTCACAACTATAGTATAGTTGAGCAATGAGAAGCATCACAGCTATGTTTTTTGGGTTTTTAATTATGTACTTAAGTCACAGTTATTAAAGAATTTTTTAATTACCAAGTGCTTGGACAAGAGAAAGCTGACAAAGGAACAGCTATAGATTCCAACTTCAATATTAGAGGCTATGTAATATCATAGTATCATAGTATGAGTCAAGGTTGGAAGGGACCACAAGGATCATCTAGTTCCAACCCCCCTGCCATGGGCAGGGACACCCCACACTAGAGCAGGCTGGACAGAGCCTCATCCAGCCTGGGCTTAAACACCTCCAGGGACGGCACCCCAACCACCTCCCTGGACAACCCATTCCAGGGCTTCACCACTCTCATGGTGAAGAACTTCCTCCTCACCTCCAGCCTGAATCTCCCCACCTCCAGCTTCATTCCATTCCCCCTTGTCCTATCACTACCTGATATATATGTTGACTAATATTCCATTAACACATCAATTATAAACATCAAGACAACTTTTTTGAAGTTGACATTTTAGTAAGGTCACATTTCTCACTAAAACCAAAAGAGTGCAACAAAGATAAAAATTACTACAACTTCTCTCTGGAGAGTGTTGAATATTTTTGACTTAGATGTCACTGTCACTTAAGACTGCTTTTTCATGGAGCACTTCAAGGTTATCTGACCGTCCAGCACTGCTTCAGCACAAAATCGAGGAGTACATTGTATAGAGGTAGAGACCAGGTGATGAGAGCAGATGCACAAGGAATAATTATTTTACTTTGGGATTGTTTACACACAGAAATGCTCCCTCTCAATAGCAAAACATCTGCTTAACTTGATGAGGCCAGGATTCCCGGCACAGTTTCTGCAGGGCAACCAGGTATTCAGTTTCATTAGTCTAGGGAGGTTTATTTTGTAAACAGGTTTGTGGGGAAATGAAAACTTAAGAAAACACATTTGCTTACTTGTAATCAGAGGATCTACTTTTACTTCATTAGACAAACATGACTTATTATACTCATTCACAGCCTGCACATGGAAATAATAAAATCCAGAAGTAGCAGTGATGATAGAAGAGAGATTGCATTGCATGTCAGTGATGTTTTCACATCCAGGAACATTGAGCCACTTCGAGGAGTAATCATCGTGAAGCTTCTTTAGATACCCACTGCAAAAGATATTTCAATAGTTTTTGAATGTGAAGTTCATAAGTTAAGGAAAAAAAAAAAGGCATGTTCACTTGCACTACCTTTTTTTTTCTTTTTAAAAGAATGGGCCTCTCAGTGATGTCAGAAGGAAAGAGTTAAACTGAATAACTGGTCTGAAACCAGGATAAACAAAAATCAAAGGCCCTTAAGATTAAAGGATGGGATGATCTCACAGTTAAAAATAATTACTGTGTCTTGTTTCTGATTGAGAACAGTATCTAAAGACAGTAAGATTCCATCAGCTTTTGTAGATAATGCCCTGTTATGGCTTCTTTACATAAATCAGACTGATTCAGACAACAGTCCAAATACTGAGGTGTCCCCTAGACAAAACGTGGTGATTTTAATACTAAAAAGCACACCTCTGGGAGGAGAATTTAAAATGCAAGTATAGGACCACCTTAGCATAATGAATTAGGCAATTGGTTGTCTATTGATCTGTATAAAGCACCAAGATGTATGTGATGTAAAAATTGTATAACCAATCATATCCTGTGACACCGTGATCATATATCATTTGTTATCTGTACTGCATATAAACTGCTGCTGTTTGAGTTAAGTGTGCTGCATATATTGCCTAGCACCAGTCCTGCAGAACTGAAATAAAGCAAGTATCTCAACTCTGTGTGTCAGTTGGCTTTGCACACCTGGTGAAGGATCCCTTTTATGAGACTATATTACAAGTTCCTCGTTGTTTACAGGATTTTTTTCCATTTATAACTAAAACCATTAAGTTAACTGGATCAGGGAACACAAACTACTGCTTTAATCAATCCTCAACAGAAAAAATACCACACCTTTAGAAAATTTTTAAATCTAAAGAAAGGTTCTATATAGTTCTATTCAGTTGATTACTTCTCTGTTATGACAAAGGAATTCTAAAAGAAGGCTAGAGGCATCACTCTTCATTTAGATGCTTGCCACGCTACTTGTGTGACAACTGGATATTAAGCTATAGGTTTATATTAAGCTATAGGTTTATAGACATGATGAGTTTTTCCCATGTTGGATTCTGACCAAATATATTGACAATTGAGACCTTGAACAGGTGTATTTTTGCTCACTTCCAGCAATCTGATTTATTTATACTCAAAAAGTACTCCATTCCATCTTAGAAGACTAGTGCCCTGAAATTCTAGGATATGATGTTATATGTAATCCTTTTAAAAGTTACACTGTGTTCAGATGAGGCACCAAATGCTTCAATGAACACATTAAGCCACTTTTGTGAAGTATTTAACTTCTAGAAACTGCTTTCAAAATACAATGGATGGCATTTAGAGTGACATGACCTGTTTACACAGAGATACAGAACCAGTTTAACTCACATGAGATACTGTACATTGTAGCTCACATGCTGTTTATATTGGTTATTCCAGTGCAGATAGAATTTCATATTCAAAGCAAGAATGGTCACATTTCTTGCACAGTGTAGGTCATTCACTGCTCCAAAAGAAAAGAAAGAGAAAGCCACAGTTACTGAAAAGCTTTATGTAATCTACAGTAGAATAGAATAAACCAGGTTGGAAGAGACCTTCAAGATCATTGTGTCCAACCTATCATCCAACACTACTCAACCAACTAAACCATGCAACCAAGCACCTTGTCAAGTCTCCTCCTGAACGTGTGGTTTGTATAGCTGTCTGGGGCCCCTTTGTCCCCAAGATGGGACAAAGAGCTGAATCAAAGGTACAGGGAGTTCTGTGCTGTTGTTAAACTGTGTGTGTATATATAAAATATATAGATGTGTGTGTAAATATACTCTGTACATGCTTATTGCCTTTTATACTATTTAGTTTCTTTTGTAAATACATTTCCATTTTTACTTCCTCATAAAAACATCTAAAAGTACTTAAACTTCCACATGAACAGCACAAAACAAGGAGGTGTTCAGGAGGAGACTTGATAGGGTGCTTGGTTGCATGGTTTAGTTGATTAGGTGGTGTTGGATGATAGGTTGGACACGATGATCTTGAAGGTCTCTTCCAACCTGGTTTATTCTATTCTAATTCAAATTGAGACATGATAAACAAGCATTAGTGGCAAACTGCCACTAAGCCATTCTTCAGAATCTGTAATAAAGAATTCACCAAGACTTGCATAACACCAGGTGTTTTTTAAGGTTAGCTCAACTTTACATACATGCATTTACTTAGTGCCAAGTATACAAAATGCTTTTGTTTTGCCTACATACACACCTCTTTTCTCCTGACTCAAAGTCACAAATTCAAAAATAGACAGCTTTCCACACCCCAGGAAAGTAATCCTTGCAATCCAAATGCACAGAATTTGCCTCAGAGTAAAAAAACAAAAACCTTCTTGTACTATTAAAACTTTGATATTGATAGGTGACAGTATCAATACAGTGATACTGATTTAAAATAGAGAACTGTCGTGGGTTGAGGGGAAGGCCTCAGTCTTCCCCCCACAAAGTGAAGGGAAAAAAAACCCCACAGCTGGATGAGCAAAGGAATGTGCTATATTCACAAGCAGTTTAGAAAATGCAGGGTATATATACACAATTTACAGTATTTACAATATATACACAGAAATACACAGCAAAGTGACACAGGAATGAAATTCCCCTTCCCCTAATGGAGGAGGGTTCCCCCCCTGTACCCCCTTCTCTCCCTTTTTCCCCAGAGAGGGTTAGAAAGAGAGAAAAGGAGGAGTTGTTAATTAAAAGCAGTTATAAATTAGAGCAAAATGTTAGTAGGTTTTGCAGGCCTCATGCTTATCAGTCCAAGGTCAGTCTGGCAGAGAGCCTAGAAGCCACAAGCTGCAAAAAGGGGGAGGGAAAAGTGAAGTGAGAAAAGTCTCAGCTGGACTCAAAGCTTAAAGCTGTACTCTACCAATCCACCAATGAAATTAGTTTAGACCTGTCCTTCGTTTATAAAACATTCAGCCATGGTGTCCCTTTCTTAAAGGCACCGCCTCAAACGGTCACAAGAACGTAGATAACAGTCAAGAATGCTGTTATACCAAAATGAGCAGAAACTTGTCACTCCTAGCACTGTAGAACAACTTAACTTTCAACAGTTGAAACTTGAGTGATCATTTTGATATAAAACACTTTTAGCCTGTACCTTTACGGGTGGTTTTCACACAACGAATGGGACTGAATAAGCCTTCTTTCCATTCCAGAACAAGAGTTGCTTGTACTTTCAAACAATAGGTAGTGTCTGGTGCAAGATCATCAATTATATCAGTAGGAAAAATACTTTGACTTCTGAACTGTAAGAAACAATTGCAAACACCACATGAGGGTAACTGTTCTTCCTGATGACCTGATTTTGTAAAGTATTTTTTAATTCCCCAGGTTTCATCCTATCTATATAATATGCTGTCAGAAATGCTAAAACAGATAATGAAGGACAATCTATCAGCTGAACACATGCTAAACAGAAGTTTCCAACTTAGCCACATGATTGAGAGGAGGGAACGTGTTATGCCTCTTTAACATAGAGAATCACAGAATGTTAGGGGCTGGAATGGACCTTGAAAGATCTTCTAGTCCAACCCCCCTGCCAGAGCAGGGTCACCTAGAGTAGATCACACAGGAGTACATCCAGGTGGGTTTTGAACATCTGTAGAGAGGGAGACTCCACAACCCCTCATGAGCAGCCTGTTCCAGTGTTCCATCATCCTCACAGTGAAAGAAGTTTTCCTCATGTTTACATAAACCTTCCTGTGCCCCAGCTTCCACCCATTGCCCCTTGTCCTGTCATTGAGCATCATCCAGAAGAGCCAGAATCCATCTTCTCAGCACTTGCCTTTCACATATTTATAAACACTAATGAGGTCACCCCTTAGTCTCTTCCTCTCCAAGCTAAAGAGCCCCAGCTCCCTCAGTCTCTCCTTGCAAGGAAGATGTTCCACTCCCTTAATCATTTTTGTGGCTCTGTGCTGGACTCTTTCAAGCAGTTCCCTGGCCTTCTTGAATTGAGGGGCCCAGAACTGGATACAGTATTCCAAATGTGGTCTCACCAGGGCAGAGTAGAGGGGGAGGAGAACCTCTCTCAACCTACTAACCACACCCCTTCTAATCCACCCCAGAATGGCATTGGCCTTCTGGGCCACAAGAGCACATTGATGTCTCATGGTCATCCTTCCATCCACTAGGACTCGCAGGTCCTTTTCCCCTTCACTGCTCTCCAACAGGTCAGCCCCCAACCTATACTGATACCTGGGGTTGTTCTTTCACAGCTGTAAGACTCTACACTTGCCCATGTTGAATTTAACTAAATTTCTCCCTTTCCAACTCTCCAGGCTGGCTAAGTCTTGCTGAATGATAGCACAATCCTCCAGTGTGTCAGCCACTCCACCCAGTTTTGTATCATCAGCAAACTTGCTGACAGTGCTCTCTGTTCCCTCTTCCAGGTCATTGATGAATATATTGACTAGCACTGGCCCCAGTACTGACCCCTGAAGGATAAATGGGGAGGGATTGTGGGACTGCTCTACAGGATGCAGAGCAAAGCACACAAATATTCAGGCACATACTCAGAACAGAAATAGAACAGTTCCACCCCCTCAATTCATGGAGTGAACTCTCCTCCTCTGTTTACCAGACTTTTCAATGCCTGATCTTTGTATAGAGACTGTACTGAACTTAAAAAGATTTTTTTATCCACTTAGAGTGTAATGATTCTGATTAGGTCTTCCAAATGAATACAGATATCTCTTCAATTCCTACCCTAATCTACCTGGCACTCATCCCCCTACCTTGGTCTTTACAAAATAGCTCTATCTGCTGTGCAAGATGCATGCTATAGCTTGGAAAATAGTTCACAATCACAGGACCTCAAAAGAATCTCTAAAACCCCTGACCTACAGTGTGAAAACAGTTAATGACACTGTTAACACAGTTAACTGACAGCTGTAGTCAAGCCACAAGCCTGAACAAGATCAAATTAGTCTCTTACCTCTTCCCTCCCCCATATCTATGTCTTACTGTAAATGCTTCTCCCCACTACCTTGAACTCATTCCCCTTCCTGTTCCTGCTGACTGTGGGTGGCTACTGCTCCAACACGAGATGGTTTGACCTTCTTCCTCATGCACTGGAAAGTGGCTCCAGCATTTAACAGAACTACTAATTCTTATCACACAATATAGAATACAGGCCTCCAGTAAAAATAAAACCAAAAATCCCACAGAAAACACTCCCTCCCAACTATTAAAATGCATACCAACAGTAATTAAAGTGTATCTCTGACAGCTATGATAAGGTTAAAAAAAACAACCAACCAACCAACTCACCCCACAAAGAAACATAAAACTGACAAGTGCCCATACCTCTGCATTTGATGAATTTTCCCAGATAACTACATTGTATTTAAAACTTAAATGATCTGTCCACATTTTTCGGACCTGATTTGCTTCTGGAGGAGAAACCTTAATTTTTATGGCTCCATTTGTGGACCGCAACTTTATGTCTGGAGGACCAATCTGAGCTGTAAATATTGGGGAGAGAAAAATTAAAAGGAAAAAAAAAAAATCAAAGGTGTAATTTATATTAATAAAAACACAGTAACTGCATATAGTATCTTTATTTTGGGCAGTAATATAGTATCTTTTTAGGCAGTAATTGCCTACAGGGTCTTAGTTTTCATGAATCTCAGGCAGTATCAAATCGAAATCTACCCAACCACCACCATTACCTGCTTCTAAAAGCAGCAGAGTTAAAATGCAACATTACTGCTAGAGAATGTTTTCTAGAATCCACTGTGAAAAATCATTAGAAGTCATTCTAAAACATGCAAGGCAAGAGTCTAGCTCAAACAAATCAACCCAGTATCAAGGGAAGGCTTTTCTCTACTGTAACTACTGAAAAGTCACAAAGTTAGGGGAAAATTTCCAGAAAAGTCCTCTGCCAAAAAGGATTTTTTCTAAAATCTAGGAAAAAAGTGACAGAAAAATCTTTCAGGAAACCAGCATCACATGGAATTCCCTCTTTCCAGAAAAGGGGAAAGTTTCGTAATGTGCTATGATCAGCAAATATCTTACCTTATGGTTAAGAAAACCACTAGCTCATGTTATCAGCTATGCAGACCACATGCATTTTTCCCCACAATAATGTGAAGTACATGAACTAAATGCTACAGTTTATGTAGAGCTCATACCTATAAGATATGGAATCATTTCAAAAGTGCTAGACCAAGGAGACACTTCTTGCCCTCTTTGGGCCCGTATACGCACAAGGTACGTATCATAGTACTTGGTTATTGCAGAGGAAAAGTCACATTCCCTGCTAGTAGTATTTTGACACCCAGGCAACTCCTTCCATTCTGTTCCATTTGTCTTAAAATCTTCAAACCTGTAAGAAAGAAAACATCTCAAAAATACAGCAAATACACCATTTACATCTTGAGATTCTTCTTCCTTTTCTTAATTCTAATAAATGTCACACCACCTAATGCTGTTTTATCACCAGCACCAGTGCAATTAGTGTTATCTACTCAATTACTCTGGAAAACTACTTTGAGAAGAGTTAGAGAGCCTGTCTCACTCAAACTGAAACACTCTGGTATTAAGCTTTATCAAGTATCATAGTAGTATCAGTCACGGTTGGAAGGGACCACAAGGATCATCCAGTTCCAACCCCCCTGCCATGGGCAGGGACACCCCACACTAGATCAGGCTGCCCAGAGCCTCATCCAGCCTGGGCTTAAACACCTCCAGGGACGGCACCCCAACCACCTCCCTGGACAACCCATTCCAGGGCTTCACCACTCTCATGGTGAAGAACCTCCTCCTCACATCCAGCCTGAATCTCCCCACCTCCAGCTTCATTCCATTTCCTCTAGTCCTATCACTATCTGATATCCTGAGCAGTCCCTCCCCAGCCTTCTTGTAGGCCCCCTTCAGATACAGTGTCCAAGTGTGTTCTTCATTTATACTTTGCTATCAGTGAACAATTCAGTTCTACATATGAATTAGAAAAACAAAGGACACCAAGATCCCATACAAAACTTTCTCGGTTTCAGAAAGTCCCTAGAAGCTTTACATGGCAGTATCCAGAAGCACAGTAATGAAGATGCCCTACTACACAAATAAACATCAGACATTTCTGGCTCAGAATAAAGTTACTACTTACCACTGATACTCTGCTAAAAATGTCAAATTGGTATCATTCCCAGTGTAGTTCCACCTTAGAGTGAAATTTGTGTTTACCACATAGACTTGAATATCCTGCGGACTCTTCAGGTTAGTTTGTCCTACAAGAAAATAGTGTAAAGGCATAAAAAATATTTGGATTAATAATTTGTATGTAACTTAATTTCATTTAAAAAGTAGTGAGTTATAGTGAAATGGAAAAAAAAAACACAATACAAAACACAACCAAAAGAATGAAACCCAAACCATGAAGAGTTAAGAAAACCCCACGCTGCTCAAGTGGCATTTCAACATACAGCTCATAAGATGTGCATCAGCTGACTCCTTTGCCTATTTAGAATAGAATAAACCAGGTTGGAAGAGATCTTCAAGATCATTGTGTCCAACCTACCATCCAACACCACCTAATCAACTAAACCATGCAAGCAAGCAACCCATCCAGTCTCCTCCTGAACACCTCCAGTGATGGCGATTCCACCACCTCCCCGGGCAGCCCATTCCATTGGGCAATCACTCTCTGTGTGTAAAACTTCCTCCTGACCTCCAGCCTGAACCTCCCTTGGTGCAGCCTGAGACTGTGTCCTCTTGTTCTGGCGCTGGCTGCCTGGGAGAAGAGACCAACCTCTGCCTGTCTACAACCCCCCTTCAGGTAGTTGCAGACAGCAATAAGGTCACCCCTGAGTCTCCTCCTCTCCAGGCTAAGCAGCCCCAGCTCCCTCAGCCTCTCCTCATAGGGCTTGTGTTCCAAGCCCCTCACCAACTTCCTTGCCCTTCTCTGGACACGCTCCAGCAAGTCAACATCCTTCCTAAACTGAGGGGCCCAGAACTGGACACAGTACTCTATACAAGTCTTTTCCTTTATGCTTTGAGTCTTTTTACACCTCTTTAAAACCAGAAGTATATACAATTGTAATACACAAAGCCTGTGTCCACTGTCATGGTTTGATTATAAGCTGTCTGAATGCACTTAAACCTCTATTTTCTTTGTTTGATCAAACCTGGATCTCAGCTGCAAAGTGCTAGGGATTAACCTAATGCTGCCATTTCAGTTCTGGAACAGACTGAGTCAACTTGTTTCATGTCTCATGTTACTGCCACAAATTCAATGTACTGCACATAAATCTCTTGCAGTTAGGCTTCACCACATGGCAGATCTTGTATCTTGTTCATGGTAATCCTCTGGGGGTTTTCACACAAAGAACAATGCATCAAAGGACTTGTGGGGGGTAAGGGCTAAGTTTCCGGATACATAAGAACGTCTATAAAGTGGAGGGGAAGGACAAGATGATGAGAAGACTTGACAGGCAGCTTGCCACCTGGAGGGAAGCATGCACACTAGAATTATCTGAAGGAATGCTCTCCTCTTTATTTTCCACCTTTTGAAAGTAATTATTTAAACACCCCAACAACCCTGATAATTGCCTGATATTCCACTTCCTAAGGGCAACTTTACCATTGACTTGGAGATATGCAGAATCCTAGGTGTCTCATTTGGTACACAATTCAGGTATCAGAGGACAGATAAGAGTAACCATGCAGTATGAGGTTATTGATACTTATTAAAAGTGAAATTTATCTAGCTATTTATAAAGTATACCTTCCTTTGAATTATTTCACACCACTCTACAGCACTGCTTCAATGCAGTGAGGTTAAAGGTGCAATCAGCACTGAAAGTTTAGACTGAAAGTTTTCTAGTACTAAAACAAAACCAGACTGTGGCTTATAGAATAAAGGGAAACAGCATGAAAGTCATGCTGGGGAATATGCACAAATGGAAGAAACCTCAGGCAGAAGTCACTGAAATGACACCAAAACCACCACTAAGCAACCATACCCAGTTGTACAGAATTTAAATGATATCTAACTCCATCTTCCTGGTATCACATACTAGGTATCTTTGGTAACCCAAGCTATGCAGATTTTAGGCAGTCCTTCAAGAGTGCACTTTCAACTGCTAACATCAGGGGGAAAAAAAACACCACACCACAAAAATCAACAAAATAATAACCATCAAAAACCTGTATCACCACATTCTTCTCTGACTTGGCTTTCTCTTTTGACCAGCTGTGTGTTACACAAATCACTACATGGCTACAGCTTCTAAAAGCATGTGTTAGTGTCCATCACTCTGGAATTGCTTTTTGATGTCAGTCTAATATTTCATTGTACTAGGAAGAAACCATGGCAGTACTAAGCAGAAGTGTACAACAGGAGATTCACAAGGTAGATGCTTTACTCTGACAATAGAACCTGGAAGTAAACCTTAAGAAGGTAGGATTAGGTAACATAGTATTAGCCAAGATCCACACTCCACCTACAGAGCTCCAACACTGATAACAGATACTAGTATACTAAAATTATACTGTTTGCCTTAAAAAGAAAAATCCAGTAGTCACTGGACTTGGAGAGTATCTTTCCCACATTTTCAAACCCTTACCTTAAGCTTTACAATAATTTGTATTAGACCATGTACATTTGAGGACAGATAGGAAACAGGAAGTTTGGAAGCAGAAACCAAATAGTTTCGAAATTCATCTTTAACCAAACACACTGTCTCACCAAGATACAAAAAACACGCTGAGGTAAGGCATCCAACTCACGTTTTAAGCTAGGCTAGCATTTTCTAAAGCTGATAAACACCACAAAAGAAAATCATATCCTGCCTTTACAACACTGTGAAAACACAGCCCTGGAATCCGACATTTGGAAGACGACAAGATATTCCAGTCCTGGAGTACGGTCACACACAGTGAATTAGAAGGGGTTTATTCTGGAACAGCTTTGGTTAAAGGCCTAAAAGATGATAGTCAGAAGTCTTTGATTTGACTGCCTTTTTCTCTGAGAACTTCCTCATGCAAATTTGAGCAAAGCTGAACTCCGCCTTGACATTTACCCTTCTTTTTGATGCTGAAACCACGCATTAAGAGCTGTTGTGAGTGACATGTGACAGCCTCTACAGAAGCATGCTACTCAGAGACATGACCTGCAAAATTAAGCTAAAATCCATGATGGGGTTAACAAAGACTGTAACTTTCAAGGAATTTTCAGAAAGTTATCCAGTGTTACATTCAACAACAGAAAACAGCAGGCACTTGCAGTCAGTGCTCAGCAGTAAACAGTCAAAACAGGAAGGAAAAAAAATTGTGCTATGGAATTAAGGGATTAAAAATGAAAGCTTAACATCATATGAATTCATTATAGACTTATCTTAAAGACCGTGTGCAGCTCTAGCATGCCCACTCTCATAAGCAGATAGCAGAACAGAATAAGGCAGAGAAGGGTGACAAAGACAATCCAACATAAGGAACAGCTTCTGTCCAGGGAGGAATCATATTATGATTCTTCAGCCTGAAAGGGAGATTGAGGTGAGGATAAACCAGATCAGGAGTGTAAGAGACAAACACATTGATTGATGTCTTCTTAACAAAAAGGTGGAAGCATCAAAACAAGCACCACCTTGCTCTAAGCAAACAAATGAAACTGCTGCTTCATTGAGCACTTGGTCAATCTGTGGGATTCCTTCCCCTCAGAGTCTGTGAATGCTCAGTTCCTACCCGACTTACAAACTCAGAGTCAAATATAAAGTCTCAGCACTACACACTGCTGAAATACTAGGTTGAAGTATTACTATGTATTTGCTTTTTCTTGTCCTTTCCTACTCCTACACTGCCAGCAGCTGCTGTAGATGAACACTGGGCTAGTTGGCCTTTCGGCTTCATTTGGTATAACAACACAACAGAAACCCCACCCATCATTAGGTACTTTACTTCTTACTCTGGTCAGAAAAACACATTATTGCTTCAGAAATAACTCCCAGTCCTGACAGACAACCCTGACAATTCAAACTGACTCCACTGGGAACTCAAATTACTTATCCAAACTCAAATGATTATTTATTTGAGGGTTACTGGTTGCAATGATGTTCTTTCACCTGCTCACTTCATCTCCTGCATCAGGTAAAATGTGGGAAATAGTCTGAGCGTCACCTATAACTTTATACTCCGAGTATAAAGCCATATAAATGTCTTAGGTTGACATTTGTTAACAGTTACTGATCACTAGTTCACATTTTAACACTTCCCATCTCTCATTCATACACTGAAAGCAGATAAATGGAGCTGGAAAAAAACCAACTTTGCAAGATCACCTATATTTCACACAGGAGAAAGCAGGTGGCAAATTCTACATACATCATAAGATGTTTGCATAGAAATATTCTATGGTTTCTACCACTGCATCATCTATTCTTAAAAGCCTCCAATCCCCTGAAATATTTCACTATCCCTACCATAAGGAATTAGGGAAAGCTTTCAATCATAAGCAAAGAAATCTCAAATCAGATTTCCTAGTAGATTCCACTGGAGGTCTGGATCTTTGCAGAACAGATTCACTTCACTTCCTTACAGTAAGGGTACTTCTTAGGCTCTTACATGAGTACATCCCCTAATGGATGGAAGCATGATCATTATTGATCAAGAGCCAGACAGGTAAAATTAATTCATGCTTCCTCATTTAAAGCATGACGACACTGTGGTGCTGAGAACATAAGAGATTAGACTTTTATGGGAAGAAGAGATTAAGTACAATAAAAACTTTTAACACAACTGCCTACCTTCCCCCAGCAAATTTTAATAAATTAAAATAAATACTGTTCTAACAAACCTCACTACTTAATTTATAGTAATTTAATATTTTCAACAAGTGATGGTTAGAAGTAAAAACAACCATATAACATTATGTAAAAACACAAACCATTCAACAACAGTGGTCTTAGCAAGACAGAAATACACTCTCTCAGGAGACAAGTCAAGGGGAACGCCTGTCAAAAGTGCACAACGACTTGCTGCTTATCATGTTAAGCATGTAGTAAAACTGATGGAAACTTTAAGTAGACCTTTCAGGACAGGAACAGACATCTACTGTATATGACATTAAAAACAATCAAACAAAAAAGCCACAGCCAAACACACACCAAAAATGGCCCAACTTTTTTTTGGTCCTGTAAGCAGAAAGACACTCTAGAAAAGCAAGGAGAACTCTTACTGAAAGAACTTTTATACAGGAGCAGCAGAGAGGAACTGCTGGTTTTGGCAAGGCAGAAAGAGAGAGGTCACTGTAGCACAACTGTGATAGTATGTGTCATGTTAATCATTTGCTATAGTATGTGTGGGTTAAGCAATCAGATACATGTTTGCAATGCTTCCAATTTGAGGATAAAATTTGGGACCGATGCACAAAGAATTAATCTACAAACAAAATGTCTGAAGGAAAACAAAGGAAGAGGTCTGCCTGAATCCTACCACAAATTGAAAGCGTGGACACCTGAAAACACTCTAGCTATAGACTTCCTTTGGGAATGCCAAACTAGAACAATACACTCTTCCAGAGAATTCAAGAGTTTAGGTGCAATCAGAAGCAGCATGCACACACTGGCCCGTAAACTGTTAACATTTCCACTATCCAAATTGCTTAGCCCATATATTCTGTGCTGCACATCATAATGACCTGTTAATATGCAGAAAGGTAACTTACAGCCTCTCTGGACTGCACAATGCTTCCCGCTTGAAAAAAGGGTTTGTGCGACAGCTTTCTACTGCGTAAAGGCAGGCACCTTACTATCCTGTGGGATGAAATCCTTAACCTGATAGTTTATTTCATTAATACCCTTATTTATACCTTAGGCTCTGCGAGTCTAGGCTACCATGCCTTTCAAAGCAAATCAACGATTCGAAGACCTGTTTGCACTATGCTTATGCTACAGCTTCTAGGATTTAGAGACGGGAAGAAAGCTCGCAGCAGACGAGATGAAAATTGCTACTGAACCCTAAACCCCAAGGCACCAGACGGAAACTGAGCCCCGCTTAATCACACAGGCACAGCACCTGCAAAAGCCTGGACATCTCTGCGTCCTCGCCGCGACGCCCACACACCAGGGGACGGGACCACGGCACCGCAGGTTGGGGCGCCGGGCAGGAGGAAAGAAGCGGGAGTGCCCACAGCCACACGTCTATGCAGGGGGCTAACCGGGGGCCCTGCTCCCCATCCTCCCCTTTGAGAATGGGCGCCGCATCAGCCCCCACTGCCGCTCGGCTGGGGCAGGGTGTGGTGCCGTGTCCTGCTCGTTCACCGGGACCCACCTGCGCAGTGCAGGGGCAGCGAGACCAGGAAGCAGAAGAATGACGACGCCACCACAGTCGCACGCCCCACGGCCACCGTCGCCAGGCCGTCACCCATCCGACCCCTATCACGACCAGCACCGGCACCGTTACCGGAAGCCCCGGGTGGCTGCACATGCGCAGGTAACGGCCGCTCTGCTCTGCCGGCTATGGGGACGGGGTTGGTGTGGGCTGCGGGGTCGAGCGGCTCACGAAATGTCGGCGAGCTGCCTTCTTGTAGTCCGGCTCTGTTCTCGAAGTGTGTGGAGAGCGGCTTACTGTGGGGGAGCGGTGCCTCCTCAGGCATTTATTCGCCGGTAGCTGTAACGCGAGGCGTTGTTTAAGGAGAGAGAAGGAAGGATGGCAAGCAGGGAGGGAGGTTGGGCTTTTGGCGGCCGCGGAAAGCCCCATTAGTTGCGAGTCTACCCAGTTTCCGCCGCCCACCTCCCGGTCAGTGACCGGGCGGCGGGTCGGGAGGTGTGGCCATGAGTCGCTGGGCCGGTGCGTGGGCGGAAGGGGCGGGCTGCGCCGCCTTGCCTGCGCCGCCTTGCCTGCGCCGCCTTGCCTGCGCCGCCTTGCCTGCGCCGCCTTGCCTGCGCCGCCTTGCCTGCGCCGCCTTGCCTGCGTGTGAGGTGTACGCAAGGGAGTCGTTTGTCAGGCGTAGGCACGGCTGTGTATTCTGGCCGTCATACAGCAGTGTGTACGGTATGTACCGAGTAACGCGAGCTAATATTGTTGCCAGTGCGGGCTGGCGGTCCTGTATTAGCAGGGCAGATGGTCGGTGTGCCGGTTCTTTCAGGCCCGGTACGACTGCTGCCTTCTAGGGCAGGGGCTGGTGGTTGTGTGACTGACGCTATATAGTCACAGCACTTGCATTCCCGCCCTTTGTGCTGTGCTTGTTGTCTGCTCATGTTATTCTATCCCAACCCACAAATTGTCGATAGAGCCCAATCACAGAACGCTAGGTGTTGGAAGGGATCTCCAGAGACCTGGAGTCCAACCCCCTTCCAAAGCAGGACCACTTAGGACAGTCGCACAGGAACGTGTCCAGGCGGGTTTAGAAGATGTCTAGAGGAGACTCCACAACCTCTCTGGGCAGCCTATTCCAGTGCTCCATCACCCTCACAGTAAAAAAGTTTTTTTCTCACTTTGAGATCGAATTTCCTGTGAGTGAGTTTACATCTGTTGCCCCTTTCCTCTCAGTGTCTATCACTGGAAAGAGACTGGCTCCATCTTCCTGACAGCCACCCTTCAGACATCTGCAGACATAGACAAGGTCCCCTCTCAGCCTTTTCTTCTCCAGACTCAGGTCTCTCAGTCTTTCTTCATAAGAGATGCTCCAGTCCCTTCATCATTCTCATAGCCCTCCATTGAATGCCCTTCTGTAGTTCCCTGTCTCTCTTGAACTGTGGAGCCCAGAGCTGTACACAATATTCCAGATGTGGTCTAACTAGGGATGAATAGAGGGGGAGGAGAATCTCCCTCAACCTGCTGGACATACTCTTCTTAATGCAGCTGAGTATACGATTGGCTTTCTTGGCCACTATGGCACATTGCTGTCCCATGGATAACTTACCAGCCAGGACTCCATGGTCCTTCTCTACAGAGCTGCTCTCCAGCATGTCAACCTCTAATCTGTATTGGTGCATGGTGTTATTCCTCCCCATGTGCAAGACTCTATGCTTATTGAACTTAATGAAGTTGTTGAACTTCATTAGGTTTGTCTTTGCCCAGCCCAACTGTCCAGTCTGTCCAGGTCTCACTGAATGGCAGCACAGCCATTCAGTGCTACTCCTCCCAGTTTTGCATCATCAGCAAGTTTGCTGAGGGTACTCTCTGTCTTCATCTAGGTCACTGATGAAAATGTTTAGCAAGACAGGACCCAGCACTGACTCCTAGGGAACACCACTAGCTACAGGTCTCCAAGTGGACTTTGTGCCATTGATCACTACACTCTGGGCTCTGTTGTTTAGCCAGTTCTTGATCCATCTCACCATCCACTTTTCTAAGCCACATTTCCTGAGCTTTCCCATGAGGATGTTATGGGAGACAGTGTCAAAAGCCTTGCTAAAGCGAAGGAAGGCAATGTCCTCTGCTCTCCCTGTATCCATCTATTAAGTCACACTGTCATAGAAAGCTATCAGATTAGTCAAACATGACTTTCCCTTGGTAAATACACCTTGGCTGCTCCTGATAACCTTGTTTTCCTCCATATGCCTAGACATGACCTCCAGAATGAGCTGCTCCATCACCTTTCCAGGGATGGAGGCTAGGCTGACTGGTCTGTAGTTTCCTGGGTCCACTTTCTTACCTTTTTTGAAAGCTGGAGTAACATTGGCTTCCCTCCATTCACACAGCTCATGGAGAAAACCACCCATTCTGTTTAAAAATCAGGAACCTACGAAGTGCACTGAGGCACAGAGAGGGAACATAGTTCCTCTCATTCAGTAGTTAGGGCACTTGTCTGGGGAGGATTAAATCTGCATTCTGGTGCAGTTTGCCCTGGTTCTTGAATGTTTGAGGGAATGGCACAGTGAATATTAAATACATCATGCATGCTGCAGTCCTTGAAGCAAGGCTTGGACCCAGCTCACTGTTTGCAGACAGGTTCTGGTTTTATATCTAAAGAGCTCGTCTTCTCTTTTTCTGGGTGTTTGGGGTGCTTTTTTAAACAAGATTGCCCAGCTGCTGTGGTTGGGAGGGTAGAGGTCAGGGTTTACCTTTCACTTCCTACCCCCACAAAGCAATAAATTTCTAAGTGGTTATACAAATTTATTCAGATATTATTGTAAACTTTGGCAAGCAAAGGACTATGCCCTGTTTTACATTCTACATATTGTAAATACTGCACTTTTGTTGTTGCTTAAGGAGATAACAATCTTGCCAGCCATACTTCTGGATAAAAGTGTTCCTAGGTGCTGCTGGTGCTTCTGCTTTGAGGTGCTGCACATCCTCTGAGCCTAGCTCTCCTGGGACACTGGTGAAGATATGTGTAACTGGAGCTTTCATTCCTTCAGCTTGTAGGTTTTAGGAACTGTTTGAGGATTACTAAAGGGCAGGATACAAAAATCAACAAAATGATCTTTTATCTTAGGTTATATACGCAGGGATCCTTCTCAAGTCTGTGAGGCAGTCAAATCATTTGTACCATCTAAGATGGCAAAATTTGATCCGGACAGAAGGCACCTGTGGTTTGCATCATAACTTTTATGTGATAGCTTTTCAAGGATTTCCTTTTCTGGCATGATCATCAACAGATAACCATGGTGTCAGTTTTGCTTGTTAAAAGCCAGTGCCATAAGTGCTCTGCTTATCAAATGCAGATACTACTGATCCCTATAAATGAATGCACGAATAACTTGGGGATATGGAAGCTGAAAACCTGTCCTATCAAAAAGACTGATGGTGCAGAAGAGACTAATACCATTGCAGTGAAGGCTGCGGACAAGAGACTGTGGATAACCACATCCTTTGAAACACACAGTGTCTCAAGTTAGCATGCTCCAGGTGCATGTCCCTAGCACAGTTTATTTAATGAAAAAATGGTTTATTGATTGTCTGAACAATCAATGTAATTTTAGTTTCTGGTTTCTATTATTAACTTACTTGGGTCAATAAATATGCAGTACAATGAATACATAATGCAGAAGTGTATTTCTTGTGTAACAACTGAGTAATAGGCTATTAAGGGCCACTTGATGTGGGCCATTATATCTATCATGATCATCCTATGATGTAGTTAGTAGACAATAAGTGAGGAGAAAGCTTGTGATGACAGTAACAAAGTAGAACATAATCTGTGAAATATTGTCAGCTTCACCACAACTTCCTGTGTGATTTTTTGGGGTACACTGCTTGCTCTTTAAGACAAAGGCTGTTCTTTGTCCCTTTTCTCAAGCTGTGAAAACAGAAGACAGTATCTTAGTATTGCTGAAGTACCTTTGAAATCCAAGCAAGAGGATTTCAAAGCAACATTCACCATAGCTGTGAGAGTACAACAGTACTGTCAGTGCTCTTTGATAAATGGAGTGAAATGGCAACCTTGAGGGGATTGGGTCCACCATTAGTAAGTTCGCAGACGACTCCAAGTTGGGAGCAGGTGTTGATCTGTTAGAGGGTAGGACAGAGGGACCTTGACAGGCTGGACAGATGGGCAGAGTCCAACAGGATGGCATTTAACAAGTACAAGTAACAGGTGCTGCGCTTTGGTCACGACAGCCCCATGCAGTGCTACAGGCTGAGGTTGGAGTGGCTGGAGAGCAGCCAGGCAGAAAGGGACCTGGGGGTATTGGTTGACAGTAGGCTGAATATGAGCCAGCAGTGTGCCCAGGTGGCCAAGAAGGCCAATGGCATCCTGGCCTGCATCAGAATAATGTGGCCAGCAGGAGCAGGGAAGTAATTGTGCCCCTGTACTCAGCACTGGTTAGGCCACAGCTTGAGTCCTGTGTCCAGCTCTGGGCCCCTCAATTTAAGAAAGATGTTGAATGTGTCTTGAATGTGTCCAGAGAAGGGCATCAAGTCTGGTGAGAGGTCTCAAGGACGAGCCCTATGAGGAGAGGCTGAGGGAGCTGGGATTGTTTAGCCTGGAGAAGAGGAGGATCGGGGTGACCTCATTGCTGTTTACAACTACCTGAAAGGAGGTTGTAGACAGGTGGGGTTTGGTGTCTTCTCCCAGGCAACCAGCACCAGAACAAGGGGACAGAGTCTCAGGCTGCACCAGGGGAATTTCAGGCTTGAGGTGAGGAGAAGGTTCTTCATGGAAAGAGTAATTGGCCATTGGAATGTGCTGCCCAGGGCGGTGGTGGAGTCACTGTCCCTGGGGGTGCTCAAAAAAGGATTGGACATGGCACTTGAAGCCATGATTTAGTTAGTCATGAGGTGTTGGGTGACAGGGTGGACTTGATGGTCTCTGAGGTCTTTTCCAACCTTGTTGATTCTATGATTCCATGATAATGCTTAGGGGGATATATTGTTGCAGGGTGTTTCTGACCTTGAGTCAGGTTTATTCCTGCTTAATTTGTTACCTTGTGCTCAGGTAGTTTATAGGGAAACATTTTTATGTCAAGTTATTTAAAACACACTTCACCATAACCATTTTGTGGTCTAGTTTATTACTGGTAGGAATATTCAGTAACCTAATGAATAATAAATGGAAGTTGGAATGCAACTTCCTCACTGATACTAAGGAAGAAACAGAAACTGGTGTTGATACAATCAGTCAAGAAGCTCTATTTGCAGTACACAGGCAACAAACAGAAGTCAAGACAATGTCAGCTCCTCTGATCATTGATGTCAATACTAAAACACACGTATGATGGAGGAAACTAAGCCATGCATGCACCACCAGATTTATTTTGGTTGGCTGGCAGACAAAGGAGAAATCATTTGCTTGTTTCTTCTCATGTCAACTCTGGAACAGGATAAAAGAAGCAAATACAGATGAAAATCTTGTTTGAAATGTAGAAACATAGGCTCAGGAAGGAAGGACCTTAGGGAGTCCAATGGTTCATTGTACAGCTCAGGGCAGAATCAGTTCTACCTACCCCCTTCAGAATCAGTTCTACCTACCCCCTTCCTAATGGACCTTTGGTTTTAGTTGTTTGCAGACAATATCTCCTATACTTTTTCCATTTTCATCATTGGAAAACTTCTCATAGCTGTCTTGTTTCAGTCTTATACCTGCTTTCATGCTGCCATGGCCTATAGCACCGATGATTCATTTCCTGTTTTCAGAAGCCTTTCACACAGTTCGAAGACTGTTGTTATGTTGCCATCAGACTTCTCATGGCTAGGATATAACACTGTCTTCCTTCACAAAGCATGGGTTTTGTTCTCCTGATTTTCCCCAGCACTGTCTGTAGCTCTCCACATAGCCTTACTCCTGCTAAATAGCTGGAAGGATTATTTTAAGTGTTTTGTGGGCTACAGTATAGTTTGTGTACTCTCTATGGCAATTGCCTCTTTCACAACAGAAAGACAGTGACTCATTTATAGTTTATGACCCACTATAACCCCCACATTTGTCTCCTTTAGCTCAGGCCAGTTTTCCTTAACTTGTCTGTGTCAGTATCTTGTAAAATATTTTGTAAAGTCAGAATATGCCCTACCACTTCTCCTTTGCACACAAAATTCAGTGATGTTCACTGAGTTAGATCACATGTTTGTTAATCTATTGATATTCTGCAGATGAATGATAGGTTTTACCCACTTTTGGAAGTTAAAAAACATTACAGGTGAAGCATATATTAAAAACCCCCACCTGGTTCTTTCCCAGCACTCTGTTTGGTCATTTGGTCTCTATACATTTCTTGGACAAAGTATGGTTGGACTGCTGTGCCCAAATGAAAGTAGATGCGACCCACTCTACTTCCAAATAAGATGGTATGAACTAGAGCAAGGCTATAGTTGAGGAATTTTCCACAAGTAAACTCTGTTGTCCATGTGAACAGGTACATATCTGTGCAATAGAAGTTCTTTACAAGTTACAAGCAATCTGCTCTTCAGACTTCAATCTCATTGGGACTGGCATATTTTATGTTGGGAAAAGCTACATATAACCACTTAAGAGTTTTCCAAAGTCTTTCAATAAGCCTTCTTATTCTAATTTGCCCTTCATTCTGGCCAACTGCTCCGTGGCTTTTATCATGGCAAAGATCCAGTGGTGGGGTGTTAAGTCCCTGGTTTCTGACACTGGTTTCTCTATCTTTGCAAATTTGTAGTATTGTGGGAATTTCTCATTGACTTTGGGACACAGTTATGATTTGAGATGACATCAGCTAAATTAAGCCTTCCAGGTAATGCTTTTCTACCCCACAGTCCCCACTACCTTTTATTCTTCATCTCCTTTGCTGCTGCTTCTTAGGGCCCACATATGCTGTTAAAGGCTTCAGCCACCATCAGAGGAGAAAGAGTCCTCTAGGGAAAGAAAGACAATACTTGACATCAATCTAAATATTTTTATTACTTGCTCTAGCAAACTACCCTTTCTCTTTATGAAAAATGTGAGCATGGTCTTGCTTTCAGGAGTGGCTTCCAGAGTCACAGAATCACAGAATTTCAGGGGCTGAAACGGACCTCAAAAGATCATCTAGTCCAACCCCCCTGCCAGAGCAAGATAACATATACCAAATCACACTGGAACACATCCAGGCAGGTCTTGAATATCCCCACAGAGGGAGACTCCACAACCTTCCTGGGCAGCCTGTTCCAGTGTTCCATCACCCTCACTGTGAATTTTTTTTTCCTCATATTTATGTGACACTTCCTATGCCTCAACTTCCACCCATCACCCCTTGTCTTGTCACTGGGTACCACTGAGAAGAGCCTGGCTCCATCCTCTTGGGACTCATCCTTTACATATTTATAAACATTGATGAGGTCACCTCTCAGTCTCCTCTAAGCTAAAGAGCCCCAGCTCCCTTGGTCTCTCCTTGTACAGAAGATGTTCCATTCCCTTAATCATGCTAATGGCTCTGTGCTGGACTCTTTCAAGCAGTTCCCTGAGGTCCTTCTTGAACTGAGGGGCCCAGAACTGGACACAAGATTCCAGATGTGGCTTCACCAGTGCAGAGTAGAGGGGGAGGAGAATCTCTCTCAACCTACTGGACACACCCCTTCTAATCCACTCCAAAATGGTATTGGCCTTCCTGGCCACAGCAGCACATTGCTGGCTCATGGTCATCTTTCCATCCACCAGGACCCACCAGGACCTTCACTGCTCTCCAGCAGGTCCATCCCCAGCCTATACTGGTGCATGGAGTTGTTGCTTCCCAGGTGCAAGACTCTACTGTTGCCCTTGTTGAACATCAAATTTCTCCCTGCCCAGCTGTCCAGCCTGTACAAGTCTCACTGAATGGCAGCACAACCTTCTGGGGTGTCAGCCACTCCACCCAGCTTTATGTCATAGGCAAACTTGCTGACAGTGCACTCAGTGCACTCTGTGCACTCTTTCTGCCTCTGAGTCTTGACAGTGGCTTTTGCCACATGAGAATTGGAAGGTCTAAGTCCTTGCTACAGCAGAGATTCCAGTGCAAAGACAAGGGCTGAAGTTTGTTTCTCGCAGTTGCTTCCGTACTGGTTGTGAGATAACAAACCCTTTGCCTGCTCTGTGCATCCTTCTGGCCTCATCTTTGCTGTATTCTTGACATACTGCACTGCAGTTAGCATTTTAGAATTGTTTCAAAAGGAGCAGGATACAATGAGCAAGACCAAGCTTAGAGCTGCCACGATCGAGATAACAGCACTACATCACAGGAGGTCATTAGTATGTTTCAAAGGACATTTCCCACATTGCTATTTCATTCTCATCCCCATGAAGTAGAAAGACTCTTCAGATCCTGCCCTTTTCTATTGACCCTCCATTCTAAAATCTCAAAGGACAAAGTTGGGCTTGGGACAGTTATAATTCTGTATATCAGAAATGTTTTTAACTGTAAGATGGCTGAATATTTTCAGCACATGAGAAAACTCAGGTACATCAAACACAGGTATCTGTTCAGAGGAGTGCATTAGATATTGAAGGACAGGGGGATCATAATTTGCATCAACTTGGCTGTAAGGATGTAAAAAGCCTGCTGTGAACTGAACCTGTCCTTTTACAGCCTGTGAAGACCTATCTACTATCTTCAGAATGCCTAACTATAATACATTTGCAACTTTAATTTTCACAGGTAATATTTCATAGTGATCAGCAAGTTGTGCTTGGTTAGGGTGAGCATCAGAATCCAATTGTTCCAATACATCAGCATGTCTGGCCAGGAGTCAGAAAATCTATGCAAAGCTCTCATTGTGGTTTATATCATCTTTGAAAGCACAGTACTCACTTAGATTGGAAAAGGAAGCCCCTGTTCTGAGGACCTAGTATCATAGTATCAGTCAGGGTTGGAAGGGACCACAAGGATCATCCAGTTCCAAGCCCCCTGCCATGGGCAGGGACACACCACACTAGATCAGCCTGGCCAGAGCCTCATCCAGCCTGGGCTTAAACACCTCCAGGGACAGGGCCTCAACCACCTCCCTGGACAACCCATTCCAGGGCTTCACCACTCTCATGGTGAAGAACTTCCTCCTCACCTCCAGCCTGAATCTCCCCACCTCCAGCTTCATTCTATTCCCCCTAGTCCTATCACTACCTGATATCCTGAAAAGTCCTTCCCCAGCCTTCCTGTAGGCCCCCTTCAGATACTGGAAGGCCACAATTAGGTCACCTCGGAGCCTTCTCTTCTCCAGACTGAACAGCCCCCACTCCTTCAGTCTGTCCTCACAGGAGAGGTGCTCCAGCCCTCTGCTCATCCTCGTGGCCCTTCTCTGGACACCTTCCAGCACCTCCATATCCCTCTTGTAATAGGGGCTCCAGAACTGGATGCAGTACTCCAGGTGGGGTCTTACCAGAGCTGAGTAGAGGGGGAGGATCACCTCCCTCGACCTGCTGGCCACACTTCTCCTGATGCAGCCCAGGATCTTGCGGGCTGCAAGTGCACATTGAGAGCTCATGTTGAGCTTCTTGTCCCCCAGCACCCCCAAGTCTCTCTCCTCAGGGCTGCTTTCCAGCCAGTCACTGCCCAGCCTGTATTTGTCCCTGGGATTGCCTCGACCCAGATGCAGGACCCTGCACTTGCTTTTGTTGAACCTCATGAGGCTGGCTTGTGCCCACCTCTCCAGCCTGTCAAGGTCCTTGTAATTTAGTTTTAAAAAGTTCAATGTAAACTGCAGGAGCTGAGAGAATAGAGTGAAAATGAGAGACAATATCTGAGTGACACAGTGTCAGGGAAAATGGAAGAGCTGTAAGTTATTAAACAGATTCCTTGGTCTGATGCTTTATCCAGGGTGAAATCCTGGCAGTGGTGAATGCACATCAGTGTTGATGGAGCTGGGATTTCCTCTGTAAGATTTCCCCAGTGTTTTCTCATTTGTCTTTTTGATGTCATTATAATCCCCTGCCTTTAGTCTTTTACAGTAATTTCTTGAAAGCAGCAAAATTAATTTAGGGGAATCCAATATGTAAGGAAGAAATAAGAGAGGACTCCACATTAGGGAAGTGCAAGGGAGCAATTTCCAGTATATTGTATGTAGACATTCATCTAAGCCTGTTGATTATTCACAGGACTTTCTGTAAAATAGCTATTTTCACCTTTCTTCTTCACAAGAGTGCAGTATCAGGGGAAGGGGTCTTGATTTGCACAGGCACTATATACCATTTATTCAATAACTGTTGATTACTAGACAATTACATTTTACCAAACAAGAATAATGGTTATTTCCCAGCTTGCATCAGAAAAAAAAAAAAGTGGGTAATAATATCACAAATTCTTATGCTGTACTTATGTTTAAGGATCATTGTAAAGCTCTTTTTGTGTAGCTTGTCATGGATGTAAAGTTTCTGAAAGCTTTTCTGGCTATATTGTTTTGACCAGGCAGCCAGCAGATGCAGAGTTGTGCTCAGCAGGCAGCCAGCCAACCAGCTTCCCCGTTGCCTCTAGGAGGGGCCAGAGAAGGAAGACGCTGAAGTTACCAGTATGGAGAGATCAAAGGAAAAAGTGGAGTTGGTGAGCAATTGCAGCCCTAGCCCTTTGGTTAGGAATGGATTCTCATGTTCCTTTTCTTCTGCAATGCTCACTCCACTCCCTTGACTGGAATGTGCTAAACTCCTGTTCCTTCTCTTGCTGTCTTCCCTTATTGCTCTCTTTTATAAGCTGTTTGTTCACTGCAAGCCTAGGCTTCTCTCCCTCAGTTTCCCCCACTTTTCCATTCCTTAATCATCCTGCTCTGCTTTGCATTTCATGTCTAAAATATTTTCCCAGTAACTCCCAGGTCTTCAAAGTAGTCAATTTTATTCAGCACTTTGCCAAAACTCCTGGTACCCTCTGCCAGAGTTAGCAGCATACTTCCATACTTGCAGTTTGCATCATAACACAGTTAGAAGTTCACCTATTTTATTGATTCATTTTCATTGTACACACTCCATAAGCTTAAGTGAAGATCAACTCTTCTTTGAAGTGGCACTAGATGCCATGTACTTGAGCTTGTCCAGGTCTCTCTGAATGGCTGCACAGACTTCTGGTGTGTCAGCCACTCCTCCCAGTTTTGTATCAGCAAACTTGCTGAGGTTACACTCCCTCCCTTCGTCCAAGTCATTGATAAATGTGTTAATAGGATGGCATCCAGTACTGAGTCCTGGGGAACACTGCTAGCTACAGGCCTCCAGCTAGACTCTGTGCTGCAGCTGATCACCGCCCTCTGAGCTCTGTTGTTCAACCAGTTCTCAATCCACCTCACTGTCCATTCATCTAACCCACCCTTCCTAAGCTTACCTATGAGGATGTTACAGGAAACAATGTCAAAAGCCTGAAGCTGAATTAAGACTGCTCTCATCTACCCAGGTCAATCTGAAGGAAAAAAAAATATCTAGATTGCTTTTAGGAGCTCTTGGAAGGCTTACTTTGAAAAGTAAAAGTCAGCTTCAATTCCTTTCAAGTGGCACTGGGATATCTGACTTCAACTGTGTCTGGCCTCAGTGCCAGTCACAACTAGATTCCTGATTTCCCTGCTGAGCAGAAAGAAGGTATACAAGATGTCAAGGAGGCATTTGCATGGACTAACCTTGCCTTAAAGGAAAAAGTAGCCTAGGGTTTTTTCATAGTCATCAAAGAAAGACATGCTCCTCCAGAGAAGAATCCTAGGCAGTTACCTTCTGAAGGAGCCTTCTTGGGAGAGCCTGGGGGATTTGCATTATGGGGCTTGAATTAGAGTTTCTGAATGCGTCACACCTTGTCACTTAATCTTTTTATCTAATCCAGTTACTGGGCCTTGGCCTGTTAAATGACAAAACACTGGAAAACCCCCAAATCTCAGGAACTGCTCCTTACCAGCATGTGAGTAAAAGCTGCAGGTATTCATGGCTTAGCTGGATTTAGGTCAGGTTAATATGAAACAGGGTAAACAAAACACATCAGAGGTGAGAAGTCAGAAGTGAAAAATGAATCAGCCTTTCCCTTTTTGTAGGGGTGCGAATTCTTCCTATCCTTGTTGTAATGCTCTGTACTTGCACTTTGTATCATGTGCCTGAAGTGTTACATTAAGTTCCTTCTACGTGTAGAGGAAGAACCTTCTTATTCTGTGGGAAGTTCCTTCAATTGCTGGAAGTGAACACTATGTTTGGCACAAATCAGGTTTCAACGAGCACCACGTGCAGGAGCTCTGAAGTACACCTTATCACTCTTTTTTTAGTTGCAAACCCTAAGATCAGAAGAGTGAAATCTAGCAAAGAAAACAGGAGTCATCCAAGAAATTCCTTGCTTGGTTCAGCAAGCCAAACCTGCCTTCTAACAGCCAGTGAATGTACAGCTTCCACTATCCTCCTCATGCTGAGTTTTCCCAGCTGCTGTATTCATTAGCTACAGGCCTTAACCCTCTCCTGCTTGCTCTGCTGTTACTCATGCAATGTCCACCTGCTTACTTAGAGAGCTTCTGTGTCTCCCATCAGTGTGGTATCTGCATTCCATAATCTTCATTTAACACCTTTGGGAATTACATGGACAATGCAGCCGAGTGAGTTAACCTGAGGTGAGAAGTCTGCAAGGAAGCATTAATCTCAGTTCTCCACTAGGTCAAATAATTATTTAACACTACTTTTGAATTCCTTTATAAACAGGAATATAAACAATGCTTTGCTGTACCACACAAATTCACGTGCTGGATGCTTCTATGACTGAAGGGAGGGCTGACAAGCAAGCAGACATCAGCATTAGAGGGTACCCTGACCATAAGGTTAGCTCTACGTAAAGTAAGATTTCTGGCACCAGATAGTCAAATCAGGAATTCACAGAATGTCTCAGTGACCTTTGATGATTATCTTTATTTAATATATTCTGCATCTGAGGCTTCATTTCTGCTGTGTGTGGTGCATAATCTCCTAATTATTTACGAAGTTATCTGCATTAAAGTGATGATTAACAATGGTGTAGTGTAACAGCTCTGTCAGCCTGATGTCCTCAGGACAACTGGAGCATGGCTGAACCTCTGAGATGCAGAGTTGGGGAATTCATTTCTATTTTGTGCTAGTTATGGTGCACCTGGTATCTTAACACAATTTTCATTTTGGGGTTCACTACAGTAGAGGCTTTTTGATAATGATATAGAGAGTAGCTTAAAGATGGGCTCATCTTAAAACAGCTATTTCTTTAAAGGCATCATCATGCATCCTAAAAAAGTTAAACAAATGAAGCAGGCAGAACAATCCTCCCTTTCCCCACATCTGGATATGTTGAAAGAGGAAGCAGTATTCTGAGAACAGTCTTTCCCTCTCCTCTCATGTGATAGTGCAAATGGTATTGGCAAAGACATGAGGGGAAACACTTCCCCTTTTTAAATGGGGGAAGCTAACCCTCTCAAAATTTCAAAGATGGTATTTTTGAACACATTCTTCCTGCTTTAATCTAAAAAGACTCTCTGAATAGCCAATATTTTTTTTCTTTTCCTCTCTCCCAGTTTGGTTTATCAATAAACCTCTAATGAAGTGGAACAGGATGTACGAGTGCATTGGCAGTGCCCTCGTGGTAATCTTTGAACCACCTATCAGCCACACCTGATAGACAGAAACTTCCTGCCCTTCCAGGAAAATTAGCTACCACACAGATGAAACTAGCTCTATTAAAAATGTGAGGAGATGGTAGGGAAATCTCAAGTCTTATCTCTTCTGGTGGCAGATAGCCAGCCAATGAGCACATGCATTGGTCATATGAGTTATGCTATGGGGTTTTTGCCATTCTGAAAGCCAAAAAAAGAAAGGAAAAAACCAAACCAAACCAAAAGAGAGAGGGAGAGAAAGAGAATACAGGAGGCATAGGGAACACATAGAAGGAACTTCATTTTTACAGTGCAGAGGTGAACCAGACACAGGACCTTGGCCTTCATTAAGATCAGCACTCACAAAGCAGCTTTGGTGAGAAGTGAAGAAAAGCATCAATGAAACAAAATGCTTTAAAACAACCACAGTGAAAGCGCTTCCCCGTTTTTTCCCATATTCCACATAAAACCTGAACATGCTGAAAACTGAAACAGCAGAAAAAACGTGTAGATTACATACAGCTGGATGGTACAAAGAGTCAGTGCCTGGTCTACATTTTCTTCCTGCAACAGCTTCCAAGAAGTAACAAACCTTGAAATTATAGTAAAAAAAACTTGTAATCCCCACATCAATTTATGATCACATCAAATTATAATCACATCACTCATAGCAAGTTACTTTTGCTGACACTCTCATATAATACATACCAGAAAAATGTACATCACTCAGCACACACTGTGAAGGTCCAACTTTATGCCCCGATGTTCGAGTGGACATAACCTTCACGTGCATGAACAGGGCTATGCAGGTGAGATTGTATTGATAAAAACAAAGTAAACCTACCTTTTAAATCCTACTTTAGCTGCAAAGTTTTCCACAGGCTTCAATGGACTCTGGATTGGTAGGCAAAATTTAATCAGCCATAGAAACTGCAGGGCTGAGGCTCAGGGGACTGATCCATACCTGTATGTAGAGAGCTATCTGGCAGCGCACAAGCCCGTTCCCATTATGCTTAGCAATAAAGCATGAGAAACACTTTGCAATGCAAAACTCTCTGAATATTTGTGTTTGGTTTATTCATACCAAACTTGTAACATCATAAAAAATTCACAGTTTTGCATCAGGTTAAAAAAAAACCCACCAAATCAATAGAAAGATCATGCCACTGGAGACATCCTTAAGCAATACACACACTCTCTCATGTAAAAATAGAAGTCAGATCAGGTCTTTCTCTACAAAATATGGCTTTTTTTTACAAACCCTATACCACATGCTGCTTTGATTAGCATCTGCAAATAAACAGTTCATCATAGTTACATTCACTAGGATTATATATTTTTTATTTGCTTTTTAAATAAGTCATAATACAGTCCCAGATATTGCTATGACATTTTTTGCTACAAGCAAAAATAATGTATCGTTTAGTTCCCCATTGACAGTCCAGTTTTTTGTACTTTAACCACCCCCCCGTGATTGTGTTTAAAGTCTGTGTACACAATTTTGTATCTGGATTTTTACTGTCTTAAGAATGCAGTAATAAGAAGATAAAAATAGTCCAATTGCTTTTCTTTTGGCTTGAGTGAAGTATGCAGAGTCCATTTAGGCCTCTTCTGAAGCTGGTACTATTCTCAAATCTGAATCTTCTTGTTCTGAGTGCTGAAGGTGCTCTGTTGTCTTGCTGGTCTCGTCTCCAGTCTCATCATTCTGATTTTTTGATTCCTCTGAAACGACAGTTAGCTTGTCATAAAAAAGATGCTCTTCTTGTGGGAGTGCAGAAAAATCCTGTGAACTACTGGGAGGCTTGCTCAGAAACTGTGAAGGAAAGAGGAAATGAGAATTAGGCTGACCAGACATTTAATCCTGTTTGCCTAGAAATAGGTTTTATATTGTTTTCCACGCATCAGCTGGCTTTCTTAATCCTTAGAAGTCCCAGAGTGGTGCAGTGTAATAACCTCTCTGCTTTAACACTGAAATTTGTCAAATAGATCCAAAAGATGTGAATAGTTCCAGCCATCTCAGAGCTGCCTGCTCAGACATTAAGTAGTGATGCTTTAAATGTCAACATAAACCGCAACCATTTAGTCAAATAAAGGAGAGGGAGGGAGATTTGTGGGGCTATGCATTTCAGTGAGAAAGGTGACTTAATTTTAATACAAAAATATTATAAATTCCTCCCAGCTCCTGATCTGTTGATAAGCTGGAACCAGCTTCAGCAATCAGCATGGGTTTTGCAGGATGTCATGGCTATATTTTGAATGTCAACACAAGAACAGCACACCTACTCAACACAGTAATGACATGTTGGGCACTCATTTTGGCAGCTGAAGTGGCAGTTGATTTTATTGGTAGTGGCTGAAGAAGTACAACTGCATTTTGTCCTTGTGACTTAGTCCCTTAGTGCATTTTACATAAGACAAAAGCTGCTTTATCAGGAGTCCTGTTAACAAAATTAATACTAATATTATTACTGTTAGAGCTTTTTCTAGCAAACTGATTTGAAATGAGATTGCAGGTTACTGACAGAACAAATATTCACATGGAATAGAATAGCATAGAATAGAATAGAATAGAATAGAATAGAATAGAATAGAATAGACCAGACCAGACCAGACCAGACCAGACTGGAAGAGACCTTCAAGATCATTGTGTCCAACCTATCATCCAACACCACCCAACCAACTAAACCATGCAACCAAGCACCCTGTCAAGTCTCCTCCTGAACACCTCCAGCGATGGCGACTCCACCACCTCCCCAGGCAGCCCATTCCAATGGGCAATCACTCTCTCTGTGTAAAACTTCCTCCTGACCTCCAACCTGAACCTCCCCTGGCACAGCCTGAGACTGTGTCCTCTTGTTCTGGTACTGGCTGCCTAGGAGAAGAGACCAACCTCTGCCTGTCTACAACCCCCCTTCAGGTAGTTGTAAACAGCAATAAGGTCACCCCTGAGTCTCCTCTTCTCCAGGCTAAGCAACCCCAGCTCCCTCAGTCTCTCCTCACAGGGCTGTGTTCCAAGCCCCTCACCAACTTCCTTGCCCTTCTCTGGACTCATTCCAGCAAGTCAACATCCTTCCTAAACTGAGGGACCCAGAACTGGACACAGGACTCGAGGTGTGGCCTAACCAGTGCAGTGTACAGGGGCAGAATGACCTCCCTGCTCCTGCTGGCCACACTGTTCTTAATGCAGGCCAGGATGCCACTGGCCCTCCTGGCCGCCTGGGCACACTGCAGGCTCATGTTCAGCCTACCATCAACCAGCACCCCCAGGTCCCTCTCTGCCTGGCCGCTCTTCAGCCACTCTGACCCCAGCCTGTAGCACTGCATGTGGTTGTTGTGGCCAATGTGCAGAACCCGGCACTTGGATGTGTTAAATCTCATGCCGTTGGACTCTGCCCATCTGTCCAGCCTGTCGAGGTCTCTCTGCAGAGCCTCTCTACCCTCCAGCAGATCAACTCCTGCCCCCAGCTAGGTGTCATCCACAAATTTACTGATGATGGACTCAATGCCCTCATCCAGATAGCAAACCCGTTGCCTTTGAAAAGTGTCATTTTAGTAAGCATGGTTGACCTCTGATTACTGTGATTAACCACTAAAACCAACCAGCACAAAACGAAAATTCTCCCTTTCTTGTGAGAAACCTGTGAGCAAAATGAAACTTGACTACATCCTGCACTGATCAGATCAATGCTACCTTCCCAACAGCTGAGCTCCAGGTTCAGCAGGCTACCCTGTGCTGAACACGGGCTCAGCTTAAAGCACAAGATGATTGCTAAGTCAGCTGCAAAGCCTTAGTTTGCTGAGCTCTAAATGATTCAAAATAAAAGACCCAGAGAAACTGCAGGAAACTCAGAAGAGTATAGGTTACTAACTTCAGTGTATGTAAGACCCTGTATAGGCTTGTTTCTTGGAGGAGATTCTGATACAGCCTTTTTATGTTATATAGGTAACAGGGTCAGTTGGCATTCCCCAGCAGTAACTGCTAACATTTATTGCTCTCATTTTATCTCAAATGTTCAGACTTCTCTACATTCTTTACCTCATTTAAAACTCTGTTGTGGTTTTTTGCTCGTTATTCTATTTGTGAAAGAACTTTGTTTCAGGAGAACAAATCTGTAGGTTTAAGGCTAAAAGGAGATAGGGGGGGAAGAGTTTTCTGTTGTTTGCTATCTAAAAAGAGGAACTGAAGGTTAGCACCTGTTATTCTCTGACTTGGAAAGTAAAGAAAATATCCTGCTTCTAAGCCATTTAAAGCTTCATCTTACAAATTATGCAGTTGCTTTAGGAATAAAAGTATATGCCAAGCTTTCAAATTGTTCAGCTTTTAAATATTTTTGACCCTTCTGTGCAGAACAGTTCAAAATGGCAGTATATTAGAGTTTATTATACATCAGCATCGTTCAAAATCAAGTCTAATTTCACTGCTTCTTACTTATGCCCATGCAGTGCCACGAAACTTGTTGAAAAACATGGGGTACCATTCATGCAAAACTTATGGCCTTATAATGCCAGAAATTAAATGAAGTAACTTCCACTACTTTTCTCACACTGGAAAGTCTTTGTCAGCTTTTCCCAACATTTACAACTTCATCATTTGCACTTCTTGGAATAGCTTCTCATGTTTGGCAGACGAATGAATCATAGAATCATAGAATCAGTCAGGGTTGGAAGGAACCACAAGGATCATCTAGTTCAAACCCCCCTGCCATGGGCAGGGACACCCCACACTAGATCAGGCTGGCCAGAGCCTCATCCAGCCTGGGCTTGAACACCTCCAGGGATGAGGCCTCAATCACCTCCCTGGACAACCCATTCCAGGGTTTCATCACTCTCATGGTGAAGCACTTCATCCTCATGTCCAGCCTGAATCTCCCCACCTCCAGCTTCATTCCATTCCCCCTAGTCCTATCACTACCTGAGATCCTGAGAAGTTCCTCCCCAGCCTTCCTGTAGCCCCCTTCAGATACTGGAAGGCCACAATTAGGTCACCTCGGAGCCTTCTCTTCTCCAGATTGAACAGCCCCAACTCCTTCAGTCTGTCCTCGTAGGAGAGGTGCTCCAGCCCTCTGATCATCCTTGTGGCCCTAAGGAGTTTCATCATACACCACAACTACATAACAAAAGATAACCACCACTGCTGCTTATAGTCTAAAACCCCCTCAGAATAATCAACACTTTACAGATGGCTAACAATCAGGTGCAAATGAAAGAAGGCAAACCAAAAGAAGGCTCTAAAGGTTTTGGCACAGAGAGCCTTTGAAAATCAGAAGGTTCTGCTGAAAAGTCTGATTTTGATTGTGTTAAGTAGAAAACAAACCTCTTTTAAGTGTTCTGGGAAAATATATGAAGGGCAGAGAACATGTTTGGCCAGTCGATAGAGGTACAAAAATGAAAAGAAACAGAGGGGAACACTGATTACAATGGCCAACATTGATCCAATAAGAACAGTCACAATTATCCACACAGGAGTTACACCTGCAAGAGACAGGAAAGAAAATGAAATGAAAAGTGGCATTATTAATTTTATTATGTATTATTTTACAACTGTCACTTTTTCTATGGGATTAAAAGCCATAAACCTGCAAACATAAACCTTTGTTTCCAGATGCAAAATATCTCTTAAGGTTTTTGTCTGAATGGGCTGTGGAAGTTCTCAGTAAGGTAAGCTTGAAAGCTACTATATTTGGACATTCACTACTTAAAATTACACATACTGGTGAGAGAATGCAAAAAGCCATTGTAAAATAGCAGCAAAGTAAAGACACAGTCAGAGGAAATGGCCTGAAATTGTGCCATGGAAGGTTTAGATTGGATACTAAGAACAATTTCTTTACTGAAAGAGTGGTCAAGTACTGGAATATGTTACCCATGGAGATGTTGGAGTCACCATCCCTGGAGGCATTCAAGAAATGTGTGGACATGGCACTTTGGGACATGGTTTAATGGCCATGGTGGTCTCAGGTTGATGGTTGGATGCGATAGTCTTAGAGGTCTTTTCCAACCAAAACAATTCTATGGTCCTATGATGTCAGGGGTCAAAAGTCTGTCAAATTCTACACTACTAAGCTTTTTAAAAGAGGTTTTGACCAGATAGCTTGTGCCTCTGCCTCTAATTTTCCACACAGGAGGGTGTAAGTTAGCCAAAACACACATTATGCCTGTGCACAAGAGAGTATCCCATCCTTTTTTTTAAATAGGGACATGAAGCTCATTGCTAAAACAACAGGGTCAGACCATGTGATGGTTATTGCTGGACTCCACAATCAGCAGTTAAAGTGGCATGGCTGGAAAGAAAAGCACCTTTGGTAATTAATGGCCTTCAAAATGAGAAGAAAAGTATCTAACAAAGTATTTCTTTATATTATTGATTAATAACTACTGTGCTTCACAGAGGAAGAGCATCAAGGCCTAGCCCCATGGCAGACACTAGCAATACCACCATGGATAGAGCAGACTGCAACACAGGGTCCAATTCCTTTCTCAGTTCCAAATACACAGAAAAAAGGCTTTTGTAAGATAATGAATATAGCTGATGGTAAAAGAAGTTCAGACACATGGTGTGATCAGTGAAGAGCATATGCTCCCTTTAATTCTGATTTTCAGAGTATGAGGAACTCAGATGGCTCTGCAGCAAAGCATTAGCCACCAGTGCTGTACTGCTTATAGTTTTTGCTTTGTTTTCAACTCCTCCACTGCAAATGCACACATATATTATCCACTAAACAATATTAAAGTAACAAACACATCTATTTTTGGAAGGTTTACATATGACACTGGTTTTAATTTTGAATGGCTTTGAACATTTCCCAGTTCCCTACAGTGTGTGTCCCATTGTGATATACGGGGTATTACCATTGTGGGTTGTCTGCTCACAAAGCACTTCGCTCAGTTCCCCTGTTTTGTTCAGCTCGGGGATAACTGCTTGCACTTGAACACAATATATTGTCCATGGCTCCAACTGAGAGAGTATTTCAGAGTTATGGTCAGTATCTATGTGAGTTACCTAGTAACAGAGAAGAACACAAAAAAAATGAAAAGCAGGAGGCCAGGGAATGGACTAGGCAAGTAATTAAAGTTACATGTAGTAGGACAAATCCTAGCAGTTATAGTTCCAATATGAATAAAGCTTTTCAAGCATAATGAAATGCCCTGCCAAGTGTCACAGAAATGATGACTACATAGATTTCACCTATAGTCAGAGCATGAGACTGTTCATGTCACTGACTTTCTGGCTGCTTCTAGCAGCATTAATGAAGTTTTAGGTTAAAAAGATCAACAGAGGTGTGACAAATTGCTTAAGCAAGGGTGATTAACTAAGAGCATCATAGGCAAACAATTTAATTTCAGACAGAGTAAGTAGGATGGATGATCTAGGCACAAAATAAAATAAAAGAGAAAAGATTTAAAAAAAAAGGCTTGTGGAAGCTATTAAGTGACCAAAAGCAACTTACTGTTTAGAGGCATGGTTGGTTATTTCCCTGTAACAGTATAGTCCCCGCAGAGTATAGGAATTCCTACATGCTCCATTACTTAGATTCTTTCTCAGGGGTGAGAAGACTCTATAGCTAGGTTTCAAAATTTTGAGCAAGCATCCATTTGAAAAAGCATCTATGAAGCTATTCAGTCTATGCCTTTTGATTCCTTGATCCCTATGAGTTTTCCCAGACTACCTCTGCTCCAAAGTGTCACAAGCACAAATTCTACCTGAATTTCCCACTTTCTCTGGTAATCCACCTAAGTTTGCATCCCACATGCAGAAATACCATCAATTCTTGTAGCTTGGTAGCAGAAAAATCATTCTGGGTTTTGGGAAACGATGACTCCTCATTTGCTGGAATTGAATGCCAAAGAATTTTGCAGGGTAACAAATATAAATCAGAATTACCTAGAGTGTAGTCCTATTATATGAAAATTATACTGATGCACAAAGCACTAATTATACTGTGACTGGTATCTTCCAGTAAAGAACTTCCTTTATTCCTGTAATAGAACTCATGACCCTAGAATTAATATATTATTTATGATGCTCTTCCATGCATTTTGTAGAGAAGCCTTTTGAGATGAGTAACACATCCATGGTAGATGCTGTCCCTTTGAGGAAGACAATAAAGTACAACCAACCAAAACTGAAGTGGTGAAGGTTACCACAGTTAATATAAGGCCTCCCCTGTGGTGGTGGTATTCAAAGGCCAAAGTCCCACAAAGAGCACAAATACTTGAATGACATGAAATTTGAATCTAATTGAGCTTATTGGCATGATCACAGATACTGCTGATGTTACAGCTTCTAAGTTTACCCTTGCTTGTATGTGTGAAATACAGAGATTTGGTGCTGAAGACTTCATCTTAAATGAGCACACCAGTGAAGTGAGGGAATAAACTGCCATAACATAGCAGTTATTTCTAATCATGCCAAGGACAAATTACATCCATGCTACCATTTAACTACATAGGTATCTGCCATTTGCTCTTAACAGTGGTTAAGTAACTATACTTGATTACACTGTAATTAGTGCAGATACATTTTTACGTCAGTACCCTCAGCTTTCAGAACTTCTTGAGCATGGTATTCTACCAAGAAAAGCAGATATCAAAGTCATGGAGCCACACCACCTATGAAACAGAAGTTACCTCTGTACTGCTGTCTTTCTTCCAGTAAAGTATTCTGTAATTCCACGAGCCATAATATTTCTTTAGAGGCCAGTTGTCAAGTTCAGCAAAAGGGCCTATGAAATCCACATGCAGGGACCCAGATTCTGACTTCACTTTTACATCAGGTGGCCCAATGTTTGCTGTATATTAGGATGGCAGAAGAGAAGAAAGAATAGAATGGAGTTTCACATTGATTTCAATTTGACGTTTCCATACAATTCATGCTTTAAACAATTGTATCTATTAGAAGAAAGTAATTTCCCTTCATGGAAAAGCATGAATAAATCCTTTCCTCACAGAAATGGTCGTGAAAAGGATTTCATTTTTGCACTTAAATAACAGATACTGTTGCAGACTACATTTCCCATACACTAAATTAACTCAGTTCTCTTTTGCCAGCTGTGGTGAGTCCTGAGAGGGGAAGGACTACTTCTATAGGTTGTTACTCACTTCTCCTTTTGGGCCAAGCTGTCGCAATATCTGTCTTTTCTGAGTAGACTCTCTAGTGAAGTGTTTTAATATTCCTTTCATTGTGATCATTTTATTTCTGCATGTCCTACTGATTGTGCTCCTTAGACCAACTATCTTATTCTCACATTTTGTAAATGGCTTGTTTTCACTATATTTTTGGGCCACTACCTAAATTATTTAATGAGTAGCTTCGTTATCAACTAGGTTGTGTAGGCAATGAGCTCTCCACTGAAGTATCCTGTCATTACAGCAAACGACTCCACCTTGGCTGCCTTGACTGAAGTTCTGCCTGGCAACAATCATACTATAAAGTATCTAAGAAAGGAAGAGCTCAATATACAGACAATTTTGCAGTCCTCTGTAAGTATATACTTCTATAATTAAAATTAAACCCCCTCTGTTTGAGCCATACGTTCATGTAAAGCTCATGAACATGTTGAACTTAGGAAAAGAATAACTTGAGGGTGATCTTGGTTACTCTGGTTTTCATATGCTGTTCCCACATACAGTGTGGAGATTATTAAAAAAGCACTAGCAGAAATAACATAATGTGTGGGGTTTGCTGAGCTGGAGTTAACTCGCCCCAGAGTATCTTTCTAGTGCTGTGTTTTGCTGTGCTGCAGCTGGGTGTTGGTAACACAGCAGTGTTTTGGCTACTGCTGAGCCAGGCACCAAGGCTGTGCTTTTCCTGCATTTTCCCCACCAACAGTAGGCTGAACAATGGGCCAGATCTTGGGAAGGGACACACCTGGGCCAGTTGACCCAAACTGACCAAAGGGGTATTCCATTCCATATGACATCAGCTCAGATAGAAAAGCTAAGGGAAAGAAGCAAGTGAAGGGACATTCGTTGATGGCATCTGTCCTCCAGAGCAACCACTACACATATTGAAGCCTTGCTTCCTGGGAAGTGACCAAACATTGTCTGCTGATGGGAATTAGGGAATAATGTCCTTGTTTAATCTTTTTTCCATGTGTGGCCTTTGCTTTTGCTTTTCATTCTATTTCATTGCTTCTATCTTGACTCACGAGCCTTTGGTTGTATCTTTCCTCTCCCCTGTCCATCTAAGGGGAGCGATAGAGTGGCTTTGGTGGGCATCAGGCCCCCCAGCCAGGGCCAAACCACCATACATAGAAAGGAGTATCAGATATTTTTGTCATGATGCCCTGCTCAGATCAGCTGTGACAACATTAAAAATCCTCATATTCTCCTCAGATTTGGCTAGTACTCACTCACAGGTCTTTCTTTCCGGGTAGTTTTATACACAGATTTTCCTACTTGGGAACAAGATGCCTTTTCAAAGCCTAGCCTGCTCTGAAGGCCACAAGCTCTTTCAAATGTATGTCAAACCACAAACCCATTAATGACTCACAACTTTGCTTTCTACTGTGAAAATCTGTCCATACTTTTTGTATTACACTTTCATTTGGCAGCAATTTATACTGACAAATGTTGTCATTTGTTTATTTTTTTCATGCTATGTTGTAGTGCTTCTGTTCAAGGCAGATTAAATTATATCAACATTGTGCTTTTGGACAGGTAACCAATAAAAGCATTCTGAAAAACAAGGCTGTAAACTATAAAATTACATTCTGAAATCCAAGGAACAGCATAAAAAGAAAAAAAATCAAGAAAATGGAGGCAGAGTAAGAAAAAAAAAACAGGATTGTAGAAAAAAGTTTTCTCAAAGATGAGGTGTAACAGAAGCTTCCTCCAGAGTTTTGTACTAGCAGCTGTGAGAAGAAAAAAGCCTTGTGTAACATTAGCTACCTCATATAAAATAATTTGAATTTTGCCTGTGTTTGGTGTAAAAAAATGTCCAAACCAAAGGGTGCTAGTTGATAAAAACTAGTCTGCCATTCCCTAGCTCAGGTGACAGCAACATGATTAACATCTCTGTTAATTTCTTTAGACTTTGCACGGCGATGTCTAAATCATCTCTCACACAATACTGCAAATCTTCACTAAGGGAATGACAATATTGTGTAATGAAGATTTCTTGATTAAAAATTAATCATTCTCTGTGCAATTGGGGTTTTTTTTGTTATTGTTGTTTTTTCCTGAAGAAAAAGTAATTTAACTTGTTGGTCTCTTCTCTCAGGCAACCAGCACCAGAACGAGAGGACACAGTCTCAAGCTGCACCAGAGGAGGTTCAGGCTGGAGGTGAGGAGAAAGTTCTTCACTGAGAGAGTCATTAGTCATTGGAATGGGCTGCCCAGGGAGGTGGTGGAGTCACCATCTCTGGAGGTGTTCAAGAGGGGATTGGACGTGGCACTTGATGCCATGGTCTAGTCATGAGCTCTGTGGCAACAGGTTGGACTTGATGATCTTTGAGGTCTCTTCCAGCCTTGGTGATACTGTGATTCTGTCATACTGTAACTTATTTAGATATACAAGAAGTCTGAACCATTGAAGAAAAATATAAATAATCTTTAATGAAAAAATACACATTTTTCTGAAAACCTCCTCAAAAGAGGTTTCAAGTACCAATAATAACTTCAAGCTATAGCAGTGAACCTAGTATTTTTTCTGACAGCAACTTCTGTCTTCAAAAACCAAAAGTGTTACAACTAAGACTTTATGGTTCAATGTAATTAAATTTAAAAGTGATCTGCACACTATAGCTTTTCTTATTGTCATAGAAATGGCTTAGGTTGGAAGGGACCTTAGAGAATATCTACTCCAAGCTCTTCACCATGGGAGGGACACCTCTCAAATACACTTGGCTACTCAAGACCTGATCTAACCTGGCTGTGGTGGTTTAAACACCCCTAGGGACAAGGCATCCACAACCTCCCTGGCCACCCTATTCCAGAGTCTCATCCACTTCTTCCTAAGATCCAGTCTGAATCTGCTCTCCCTCAGCTTAAAGCCATTCCCTCTTCTTCTACTGCTAGACACCGTTATGAAAAGTCCCTCTCCAGCCTTTCTGCAGGATCCCCTATGGAGCCAGGTTGTAAAGGCACATTAATAGCAGACAGTGTGTTTAGTGGAAAGGTAGAAAAAGGCTTACTGTCATCCATTGGCTTAAATGTGATGGTTACCCAGTCTGAATGGTCATTTTCTGACTCTGCTCTGACCTTTAATACATAGTTTCCGTATGCAGACAGAGAAGAGACATCACACTCTGTAAGTGTCAAGTTTGTGCCCACATTTTCATATGTGTTTCCAGGCAAATTGATGCTGTAAGGAAGAGAAACATATAACTGACTAAATGTCTTTTCAGTTAACTGGAAGAAGTGGTGTATTTATATGTTCATTAATACAACCAGTTATGAATAAGAAAAATTAGATCCAGTGTGTAAAAAACATCATTAGTAATGTACACACAAAGCATTTTACATGCATCCATATCTCTGTAATATAGTTAAAGATTAGAACTAGGATTCAGTAAATAGACAGTGGTTACAAAACAATTCAACAGTTATCAGACAAGTCTGCAAGACTAAGACAGCTATGCACAGCATTGCTCTCTAACTTGGACTTAGCTCAGAACTGTCTTTAAGAGATGCATATAAGGAAAAGCCAGCAAAAACAGGCTGAGAACTGGCTGGGAACTGTTTAATATATGATGTTCTTTCTGCTTTGCATCAAAAGCCCACCTAGCAGCACAGTGATCCAACAGGCAGCTGCTACCAGAACACAGAAAAATCTCCTTTTGACTAAGGTGGTCTGCACTCTTAGTTTGGGGTTTCTCCTCAGCAGACACCTGCCTGTGGGTGACATCATCTCCGCTTTACATCCTACCCTGTCTTTGCCAAACCTTCAGCAGGAACACAAGTCCTCTGGTCCAACATGTGGTTTCCTTCTCAAGCACAGAGGGAAGGGAAGGAGTTCACTGCTGGGCTGGAGAAGTGGTTGGTTTCTTCAGTACAGAAACACAGATTGCTTTTCTCAGCAGGAAAGACCAACCCGGAAGGACACAGTGGTAAAACCAAACCAAAGCTGTATCAACCTACCAAAACTGACAAAAGGAGACCTCAGAAAATGTGTTCCAAGACACTGAATGGACAAGCTACCTGCCTGCAGTTCACTGGGCATTTCCACTAAAGGCAGTGGCAAAGCGCAAAATGCTGCTGAAGTGAGAGATCAGGTAAGGTCCTGACACCCAGCAGGACTAAGTGTTTTGATGGCAGGTAACAGCTACACAGCAGAGACATAAGCATACATGGAGCTAATAACAGCCAAGGTTAAAATGCATTTCTGGTTAAAAAAACACCAACAAACCAAGGTGAACACAACTGCCTTGGGCGTGAAATGTGTAGAAAATGCTTCTGCCCTCTTATTTAACTGAAAAAAAAAGGGGGGGGGGACAGCTACTGATCTTTTAAAAAGGAAACAAATCACTAACACATGCAGTTGCAAAACATGAATTAAAGCAAGCACAGGTCCCCCAGACTTACCTCTTATATTGTACAGTGTAAGTTATGTTCCCTTTGTGTAGTCTAGGTGCATCCCACTGTAAAATGCTGCGAAGATTAATGGAAGTAATTCTTGCATTTTGGGGGTTGGGCACCATTGAATATGCTATGGAAACAAACAATACCAACAGAACATTTTAGCATGTGTTCCTCCAGCAACTTCTCAGTCACCCAACACTTAAATAGAGCCTTTTTTCTTTTCCTTGCCTCAGACACTTAAAAAAACCCCAGACTTTAATACTTCCTGATGCCTATTGTTCCTTCTGAGCTTATGCAACAAAACCAAATTAGCCAGCATCAATGATTTCCAAGAAGTCTTTATGATATCACCATTTATGATGCATGACTGACTTGTTAGTGCTTAAGATGTAGGGCCCATGAGGCTGCATGCATGAACTCTCACTGAAGTTCTCCAAAGCAAATTTTTCCAAGTCCATTAGCACTATGGTAACAACATGGGTGTGTGGATCGATTTCTTGTGCATTTTTGAACAGCCTTTCTAATATAGACCTGGATATAAGACTTAAATTATTTACAAAACCTCAAAACCCCAAATTCCACCAGCTTTATATTATCACTGCATGGATTAGCATTGCCATTTCAAATATTTTATTCATTGAAGAGACAAACAAGAACTTTTGAAAGCAAGGGAGCTATTGAATGTGCTGGTGCCCCCAGCATAAGGAGGACATCAAACTGCTGGAGCAGGTCCAGAGCAGGTCCATGAAGATGATTAGAGGGCTGGTGCACCTCCCCCATGGGGACAGGCTGTGAGAGGCAGGGCTGTTCAGCCCAAAGAAGAGAAAGCACCAGGGTGACTTTATTGTGTCCTTCCAGCACCTGAAAGAGGCCTAGAAGAAAGCTGGGGACTTTTTACAGGACAAAAGGGAATGGACTGAGGCTTGAGGAGGGTAGATTTAGACTAGATTTTAGGAAGAAATCTACAGGAAGGGTGGTGAGACCACGGAACATGTTGCCCAGGGAGCTTGTAGATGCCCTCTGCCTAGAGTGGTCTAGTGGAAGGTGTCCCTGCCAATGCCAGGGATGTTGGAACTAGATGGCCCTTAAGGTCCCTTCCAACCCCAAAGCATTCTATGAATCTATGAAATATGCCATACAGATGAATGCACCATTAACTAGCATCACAAGTGATGAAAACACAACCATTTTGCTTTATTGAAACTGAATAAAGGAAACCCTACAGTAGTATCAATGAGCAGTCCATTATTATTATGATTTAATTATTTTAAAATAATTGCTGATCTTGAAAATAAAATAGCAAAGATTTTGGCCCATTAGTGCATCATGAATGATCAATGCAAACAAACTCCTGCCAGGCCAGATCAGTGCTTAAATGTCACAGGAGTAGAACCTAATGGCACATGTTGTAAGATAAATAACCTATTTATCTATCTACAACCAATGCATAAATACATGAAATTAACATGTCACTTACCCACCTTTAGCAGACAAGAGTGTTAAATCTAAGCCCTGCTTAAATAAATCTGTTTCACAGACTTAATTTCTGCAATGTTGCCCTTACACCAAACTAATTACCTCAAGTGCTTGTTACCTCAAGTTGCTTGTGCCCCTGAAGCCATCTCCTTGAGAGATGCCATCCCTCTGTGCACATGCCTTCACAGGTATCCATCTCAGGCACTTGGAAATCTGTGCCTATGCACACACTGTGCCCCTTTGCTGGCACCTCTGGCCCCCTGCTCTCACACATTCTCTGGCCTGCAAAATCCCAGGTGGAGATGAACTACACAGCTGAAAAAATACATCTTGTACAAGGCATCTGGTTTCTCTCCTGCACTGTGTGGTCCTTGCTACAAAGTGCCCTCTCAAGGGTACTCCCCAAGCTTTGAGGAAGCCCCCTCCAAGGGTTTGAAGTAGGCTGGTAAATTCCCAGTAAAAAGCGTGATGCCTTTGAATGCTCGCTTCCCTGACTGCCTTTCCTATTTGAAAAGCCTCCAGGTAGCGATTTTCCATCCAGCGCTGTAAACCCAGTAAGGTGAGAAACGATTCTGTGGTTCGCTCTAAATGACAGACCTGTGCGCAGCTCTCCTCCGAGTCTCAGATACAGCCTGTTGGGAAAGGCACGGCCGGGACCAGGGAGAGCCGGTCCGAGCCGGGCGCTGCAGGCACGGCTGCGCCCACGCACCCACAGCCCACGGTCACTGTGCCTTGCAGACAGCGGTCTCCCACCCACACGCCTGTTCCAGTTCCATCACCGGGACTCGCACAAGCGTCCAACACCACGCAGGGAAGTTTCAGTTTCTCAGCACAAGGCACAGTCTTCGGGGAGAAAACCGCGGGTGGACAGCGGGAGCCAAGCCCCGCCAGCGGAGCATCCCGGCGGTCCTTCGCGCTTCCAGACCAAGGCAGTGAGAAGGGCGGGCGGCTGCCGGCCTTTCCCCTCTCCCGTCACCGCAGCCACGCCTCACGTGAAGCCGCCTCCAGGCTCTGCGGGCAGAGCCACTCTGGAGAATGATCCCGGCCGCCTCTTAACGATCCTTGATCCCGCTGCCCCCAACCCCCCCCGCGGCGATCAGAATCGCGATTCCTCGCCGGGGCGGCCCGTGCCCCTCGCCCCCCCACCCCCGCCAGCCCCAGGACGGACTCACCACAGAGCAGAAGGCAGCTGCAGAGGGCGCACCAGAGGGTGACGGCCATGGCAGCTCCCCGCGGGGCCTCCCTCAGCAGCGGAGGTGCCGACGCTGCCGCCACGCCATGGCACCAAGTGCTGCTCTCGAGGCGGGGTTGCGAGCCTGCCCCTAAAACCCTTCCGCCTTCCTGCAGCGGGCGGGGCGCGGCGGTGTGCGGGAACCGCGGCTACTCCGAGCCGTAGAGCTTCGCTCTCAGCCAGCGAGGCTGCCTGCCTCCAAGCACAGGGAAGACATCTCCGACGTCAGGAGCTGTCCTGAAGACCAAAGATACCCAAACCACGACTTCTGCCAGAACACTGATCATCCCCCATCAAAACCAGCTGAAACTTGGGGGGTGAAGGGAGCAGAGTAGAAAGGGTTCTTTCTTAAGCTAGTGCTGTCGTCATCTGAAAACACCAGTCCCTAGGGTAAGCGGGGGGTGGGAAGGGGGTGTCAGCTCCTGCTATTAAATAAGGCTTTCCACAGAACACGCAGTCCCACTGGCTTCTGTCTGAGCAATGCTCCTAGGCTTCTACTGCTGTGGAGAGGCACACACCAATGACACTGTACAAAGAGCAGAGTGGTACAGCATCCGTGCGAGTGGAAGCTTCACCTGCTGCCTCTAGGGCTGCATAAATCCACAGCCACTTAGTTTTTCCAGATCAGAACTGTCAGGCACTTACAGCTGCTTAGAACTTAACAGTAGTGCAGCATCAGCAGAATGTATTCCAACAACTTAGAAATTACTCTCAGCTAACTAGATCAGAAGAATGACTGCCACCTATAGCAGCCAAGAAAGGGCTGGTGGGCAGAAAAGTAACAAATCAACACGAGGTGAGAAAAAGTTGTGGGTTTCACTCAGCTATGTGACAGCTAAAAGCCTTCCCCTAGGACTAAATTCTTCATAGGCTGACTCAGCTTTTCAGGGGCACGGAGGAGCCACACTAAGAATTCAAACAGAGATGTGAAAAATTTTCTTTTTATGAAGCATAAATGTTAAAGTGTGTACATATGTGCATATATAAACTGTACACTGCTGTAACTTTTAAATGCCATAAAAATGATCTTTAAAAAGTGCAGTATTCAATAATTTCACAAAGTTACATTAAAAAAAAAATTCACAGTAAGAAGAACTCTTTTTGCAAGCCAGGTGTTACTGCTTCCATTATTTCACTTGATCAGCTTTCCCTGCACAAATGTAGAAACCAGTTTATTGACTTGAACTGTAGCAATCCACCCAGCAAAGCAGGATTCAGAGTAATCCATCAACAGAGTTAAAGAATATAAAAAGACAATTTAAAAACATGGTCTGGCTCAGAGACCAGCCACTCATTTTTGTTGCTCTGTGGATAATCCAACCTGAACCATACCTGGATCAACCTCAGGAGATCAGAGAAATGTTTGTTAAAACTTGCTGTTACATATTTTCAGTGTTCGAGCCTATTTTCACAGAATGTTAAAAAATGAGACAGCTGTATGTTGACTCCAGAAATAAATGTGGGCCAATACTGGTTTGTATGTTAGAAAGTAAGAGTGGTTCTCAATTGCTCATCTTCTTAGGTACTCATTTTTTTTGTTTGTATCTGAATCTGATGATTCACTCTCATCAGAAGAGCCAGTGGAATTTTGCCATTCATGGGAGCTGTTATGGCAGGGTGGTTTCCGCAAGCTTTCTGTGTCATCCAGTTTTGCTTCAAAACCATGAGTACATTGCCAGTCAGCTGCATCTTCCTCAGAAGAAAGAGATGCAGAACCATCTACTTTCTCTTCAGAGGTTCCCAAGAGCACACTTTCTAAGTTAATAGTAAAGCAATCATGGTTGCTTTGCCTAGAAGTATAGTTAGAATCTACATCAGAGAAAGAATTAAGTAACCTGCCGCTTGTGTCTTTATCTTCTTCAATGTTCATCTCAAGCTCTTCAAAATCTTCTGGGTCAGTATCTGGATTTTCACTTGCCTGGCTGCTGCTGTCATCACATGTACTGTTTGTAGAGTACTGCACAAATACATTTGGTGCATCAGGGGAAGGAGGTACTCTGCTTATGATATCACGTCTTGTATAGGCATGATTACTTCTGGCATCGCTGTCACTGTCATCTTCATCTCTGACAATACCACTGGATTCATTTGCCTTTTTTTTAACCGCTGTGTAAATGATCTCTACAGAGGCTATGTCTTCAGATTCCAACGTCCAAGATGAATAGGCTAATGTCCTGTCACATACCTAAAATATCAAAGTAAAAATCAGCCAAATGAAGGCACACAAGCATTGGACAGCCTCAAAGAAGTGACACTAGTGCCAAGCAGTGTCTGGTACGACATATTTTAATCCTAATTTAAGACTTGTAAGATCATTTTAGAAACACATCTTAAACCTGAGGTGAGCCCTGCAACTCTCCATTAGCTCTTGCAGTTACCAAGCAAATGAGAAGCTTTACTTGGATGACAAATGTTAACGTCCTGTACAAATGTACCACTGTTTGTGAGGCACTACAAAACATCCTAAATCTCACTTTCTCAATTTTACTCTGCACTTCTGAGGCTTACTGAATATTTACAATAGTGGGGAAAATGTTGACAAAAAAAAGTTAACCTTGGACAATACTTGGCCAAGTTATGTTCAGCAATCTGAGGCAGATGAAGCAGAGTAAAAGACAGAAACATGAGGGGAAAAAAAGGATGAGAAAAAGCTGATACCAATCTGCTCTGGATAGGTTTGTAGAAAATGGAAAACATTTATACTGCAAACCACCACAGGAGTTAAATGTAATAGAAGCCAGAGATTACAGAGAGGGGAAAATAAAAAGGGGTGGAACAAACCCCCAACACTGGACAGAAATAAGTCCAAGGAATCATTGTATTTTTGCTTGACATTTACTGGCAGATCAGTCTCTTCCATTGAAATTACTAATTAAGATGACTTGGGACTGGCTTCCTCAAGCACCAAAACATGACACCAGAAAAGTCAAAGAAAGATTATTTTATTCAAAATAGAGGAAAGATTTGAATGATATATTACCAATTACCTTTCTTTCCTCCTTAAGTACTCTTCCTTAATGATGGACATTTTTACTGATCACTGTATGTGACTACTGAGAATACCTTAGCATTTGGAAAGCAATGCAGGTGCTGTTCACCTTTTGTACATGCCCATACTTCTCCCTACCCCTGCCCTGACTTAACTTTTCTTCCAGAACTACATTGTTGCTTTTCTTTTCCTTTGCCTTTTGTTTTCATTCAACTCCAATATTCAGGGACATCATGACAGTCTGGTCCAGGAGTTATTTTCTAAGACACCATGACTATGCTAGCTCTAAACTCTGGCTAAGATAACCAGCATAAAAATACCCTCTTTTTCCTACAGAGTGCTCCATTGTAAGGCATCCTTTTCACTAATGCCTGTTTGTAACAGAACACAGTAATCAATCATTACTGAGACTGGAGACAGAGATCAGGGTACCCAGAGAAGTGATCCTCAACTTGCTAGTTAACAGTTCTAGCAACTAGAATACTTTTCTGGCAGATAGCATGCACATAACTGCATCCCAATCTATGGCATGAGATACCTAGAAGGTTGAGAAGCTGCAAGGTGCATTTGAATTCAGTAAAGAGAATTTTTTCCTTTGACTGAGAAGGTCCTGTTGATGCTATAAAGCAGACTCAGGCTTCCTGAGAAACAACAAACTTTAAAGGCTGCTTCCTCAAAGCATTATCTCATCTCCGTGGAGGTCTTTGATGGTCTGTCCTTTGTCTCCTTGTTGAGGTGTATTGAGAACAACTTCTATAATTGTGGAGTGTGACATCATATCCAACAACCACCCAGATCTTGCTCTTACAAGGGTGCTGAACCTTTACTTTTAGTACTTCTCACATACTGTTCTTGACTTCTTTTGTGGACAATAACCACAGAGTTTACAAAAAAGTCTTAGAGCACCAACAGTGACTCTTTTCTTTTCCAGATGTGCCTAAATAACTGGCCCATCTTTTGGGGATAATCTGACCAGAAGTGCCAACTCCAGGCCATTTTCATTCATCACTACAGGAACAAAATTCTGTGTTCATTTTGAATGAGAGAGTAAATTTCCCTCATACTAGATACTGTGTAGACACATTTTTGGATTTGTGTTGAAAAAAGTGTTGCTAACACAGGGATGTCTTTGTTACAGCTAAGCAGTGCTTAGAATCAAGGCCTTTTCTTCTCACACCATCCTATCACTGAGTGGGTTTGGGGTGCAAAGAAGCCTGGAGGGGACAAGGCTGTGACAGCTGACCTCAACTGACTAAAGGGATATGCCATACCATATGACACCATGTTCAGCAGGAGCAGGGAGGTCATTCTGCCCCTGTACACTGCACTGGTTAGGCCACACCTCGAGTACTGTGTCCAGTTCTGGGCCCCTCAGTTTAGGAAGGAGGTTGACTTGCTGGAACAAGTCCAGAGAAGGGCAACAAAGTTGGTGAGGGGTTTGGAACACAAGCCCTATGAGGAGAGACTGAGGGAGCTGGGGTTGCTTAGCCTGGAGAAGAGATTCAGGGGTGACATTACTGCTGTCTACAACTACCTGAAGGGGGGTTGTAGACAGGCAGAGGTTGGTCTCTTCTCCCAGGCAGCCAGTACCAGAACAAGAGGACAGTCTGAGGCTGCACCAGGGGAGGTTTAGGCTGGAGGTCAGGAGGAAGTTTTACCCAGAGGTGTTCAGGAGGAGACTTGCATGGCTTAGTTGGATGGGTGGTGTTGGATGATAGGTTGAACTTGATGATCTTGAAGGTCTCTTCCAACCTGCTTTATTCTATTCTAAAGCTGGGGGGAAAAAGGGAGTGTGGGATGTTCAGAGTGACAGCCAAGTAACCACAGGGTGTGATGGAACCCCTCTTTCCTGGAGATGACTGAACACCTCCTGCAAATGGGAAGTGGAAAATTAATTCTTTGTTTTGCTTTGCTTGCATGTGTTGCTTCTGGTTTACCTATTCAAATGCCCTTGTCTCAACCCACAAGCATTTTCACTTGGCCCTTCTGATTTGCTGTCCCAACCAGCCAGGGGAGAGTAGGCAAAGTAGCTGTGTGGTGCTTGCTTGCAGCTGGGCCATAACAAACTGTCATCAAGAGGCACAAGTAATGGTGCCACATACAACACTCACTTATGAGACAAACATATGCCCAAGCCCAACTGGGTCTTACAGCTAACTCTTGTCTTTTCTAAGGAGTGATAATAAAGACCTTAAAAGTAAGTTTACATTATTTGCTTTCAGTTGTAGAGTCTCAAACTGCCTTTGAACTCCAGCAATCAGGAAATCTGACTAAACGATCCTCAAATCTTCAGGAAATGCTCTGGGGATTTCGCATAATAAATGAAAAATATAGGGGAAATAGGTTTTGTTCTTACAAGTACAAAGCTGCAAGGGGAAACAATGCAGGCAAAATGTGTCAGAAACTGCTTTGTTAATGTGCATCCATTGCTTCTGGATGTTTCCAGAACACCCTTCTTGGTAGAGAACAGGTCTTCACCCCAGGCATTTCACCTAAGAACCTAAGTAGTTTTTTCTGTTGGAGTTACTGCCCTGGCTCAGATAGGAGAAATTTGTTTGCTTCAGGAAGGGTTTACATACAAGGTAATCTTCAAAGGGCAAGGGATTAATTGTCCTATGCAGGGTATTCTGCTATAGGACCTAGCCTGCGTCTTTGTAGCATAAAGAGTTAGTTCACAGTTACTTTGGGGAGGGATTTCCCCTTCACTACTGCTTGTCCCCTCTAACTTCATAGAATCACAGAACAGCCTATGCTCAAAGGGACCTTGAAAGACCACATAGTCCAACTTTTCATGGGAAAGGGAGCCTAGATGCAATTATCTAGCACCATGCCAAAACACATATTGACAAACCTTCAGTGATGGCAACTCTACCATATCCTTGGGGAGGTTGTTCCAGTGATTGATTGCTCTGTCAAAAATTTCTCTTCTATAGAAATGTAACCTCTCCTAGTACAACTTATACCCATTGCCATTTGTCTTGAGAGCCTCTGTCCTGTTTGTAGCCACTCTTCAATTACTAGATTACTGTAATGAGGTACCCTTTGAGCCTTCTCCAGGGAGAAAAGATCTAACTCCTTCAGTGTTTCCTTACAGGGCACATTACCCATCCCTTTGCTCATCTTCATGGCCCTCCTCTGGACCCTCTCCAATCTGTCTGCATCTTTCCTGTGCCATGGGGACCAGACAATATTCCAGGTGCAGTCTGACAAGCACTAAGTAGGGTGAGATAATCACACCTGTATCTCTGTTTAGTAACTTGTCACAGAGGTAAAAAGAAATGGTTTTGAAAAAGGACTATTTGTTCTGCAAGACTTAGCAGTCTGGAAACACTGACATAGGTAAACTGCAAATTAAAACACTATATATACACTGACATAATTTGTACCTAACACATGAGATTAAAAATTCGAGTCAGTAAACTTCCTCCTCCCAACCAGGGAGGTTAAGTATGAGAATTATTACATACCAAGGTACGTGGAAGTAGTTTATTCTGAAGAATAAAGCCTCCTGCGTGCACACACTTCAGGGCACCAGCCAACATCAATATAAAGCAGACAGCACTTGCGATTGCAACTGTATGATAATCTGCATGTGAAAAAACCCCAAACAAACATACATGAATGAAGTTTCCAATGACCATACTTCATATTTCACATTCAGAACACCTACATAGTATCACAGAGTAATTTTGGTTAGAATGGACTTGTGGAGGTCATCTGGTCCAAAGTCAAGACAAGACCAAATCTCCATTTAGATTCAAGAACTAAAGTTACACCATCTTTGATAACTATTTATGCAGGTAATGGAGATTTGTATGGCTCACAGGATTAACAATAGATTTGCAGCCCCAACTATTTATACTTCACTTATAACACCCCACAATGATTATCACTTCAAAGGTACTTCCTCTCTTATTTTTAGGATTGATTTGTAAATCTTCCTACATAAAAACACTTGTGCACAATCAAGTCAATCGGCTCCTGACACACAGCAGCACAGTTACCTTTTTGAGCTACAGACTCAGCAATGCCACATTTCCAGGCTGATGGGATGGAATGTTTGTTGAGAGATGCAGTGACTGTAACAGACACACAGTAATTTTGATTTGGATACAATTCTTCAATGACGGTACTAAAAATTTCTTCAGTGGTTCTCTCCTGTGTTCTCTGTCACAAAAGATAATGTTTTGAAATTAGCTATTTACCTAAAAAGAGATCACCAGCCATTGATAAAACATGATGGCAATTTCAGAGAAACACAGTAGCATGTGAAACTGCAGAAACTGACAGTAACTCAGCAGTTTACCTAGGCAAATGCTTCATCTCTAGTTCTAGCTGATGTCAAGCTGCCTACTTTACACCTCTTTGTGAAATATCATATTATCAAAGATAAATTGCCTTCTGTCTCCAACTGTTGGTCGCTATTATGCCCCCTTGAAGTAACCTACAGACTGTACAGATTCAAAACTGCAAGTGATATTCTGATACACAAATCAGAGGAAAAATATCCACGGGATGCAAGTTGTTGTCTTTCTTCTGTGACTCATGGCAGAAGGAGTTAGATTAAACTCCCAACAGGGACCTATCTGACCTGCTGTTCAAAACTTTGGGTAAAAACAGCGTATGCTCTAGCTGGGCAACTTAGTACAGTGCTTTGCCAGCCCAGGTAGTAATATCATCCTTGATATTTAATTTGAAGTCTTCAGAACTACCAATTTCACTTTACTGGTTTTGGTCACAGTCACAGCAAACACATTGATGTACTCAGACTCTGGCCTCCAACTGTGCTTTGCTTCCTTACACTAAGTGGTTCCCTTTTATTCCAGCATTTTGTTACAGCTCATGTGTCAGGATCCTCCACAGTCCTTTCTGGACCCTGCTCAGCTGATACACATTGTTTCTGAACCCCAGACTGGTGTGGAGTAGGTGGGCTTTACAACTATTGAGCACACAAAAATGGGACTTCTTTAGTTTCTCAGCAACATGCGAGTCATGCTTAGCTTGTATTATAGAATGCTCTTATCCTTTCTGACAAAACTGCTGCCTGTGTAGTTGTTACCACTCTGCTTATTACACAGTTATTCTTAAGTCTTATGCCATGCATTGATCCTTATTAAATTATCTCCTATTTTTATTTCTCCATTTTGTGAGGATCATGTTAAGTTCTAGTTACACTTATCTACCTGTTTCAGGGTGGGGAAGAGGGGGAAAAAAAGTACCTGACCCAGAACAGGGTGTTTCAAAAAACTGGATGCTTTTTTCCAGTTTGACAGAAAACTACTAGACTGGTTTCCTGAACTTGTTTTCCTATCAGCTGTGCATATGCCTGCTAGTAGTTTCTGCTAGACTGTCTTTCCTTTGTCTTCCCAGAAACTAATCACTTGAGCTGGGGCCTTATTTCAAGTAAGGATACAGGACAACTAGAATTCCTCTTCTAGGCCTGATACTGTGCAGTAATAGGAAGCTAAGATTACTCTTGTCATTCTCTTTAAGTATCTACTATTCACATATTTGCTTCTGTGAATAAGCTAACCATTAGAACCATTGTATGCTTTCTGTATTTCTCCCCTAAAGCACAAATAAAACAAAAAGTTCTTTACCTTATGCTCTCCATCAAGTGTTTTCAGTGTTATCACATAATCAAGATCTTTATATATATCAATTAAAGACAGTAGTTTCTCCTTTTCTCTGAAGTGAGAGGTTGGCAGCTTTATTGTGACATTTATGCAGTTTAGACAGGAACTGATATTAACTTCTGCTGGTCCTAGGAACGCTATCAAAAAGAAGAAAGAGGATAAATAATGATAGATAAACAACCCACATGATGCATTCGGTACCAGCTCTACTTTGGTGACAGATGTATAGCTGAGTAATCAGATTCCAGAGTATCTCGCTGCTGTAAAACCACAAGGCCTTGCAACATTCAATTTCCCAAGTTAAACAGTCTTTCCTGTACAGCTAGATTTTAAGAACAGAAAGCAGTGGTGAAGAAAGATGAAGCAGAAAGATGACAGAAGCTTTGCTTCAGCTCCATAGAGATGTGAGATTTTTAATCTATTTGAGAAGAAAGCTGAGGTGACCCCATGGGAAAAGCTGGTTACTTTCTTGCTTATCTTTTTCTAGTCACTTTCTGAAAGGAATCTGTGTAGAAATTTGGTGGTGTGTAAACCCTGCACATATTCATTGTGATTGTAAGGAAGGCTGTAGGTCTAAACTTTACAACTGAACTCCAAAGGCTAAAAACTCTGACAGGAGGACAGAGGTGAAACTGAAGACAGTGAGACTTCTATTGAGTTTAAAGTAATCTCCCAAGCTCAGGTCATGTACATGTGTTAAGAGACATGCACACTAATTGCCTCCTTTCTCTGAAACTAGATCAGAAGATCTTCTTTCCTCCCATACATGAAAGAAGTAGCAATGTTGGAAAATGGTGTGAGAACAAACCACCTCCATAGTCTTTCATGTCTGCATAGCACATTGTAGGAGAAAAACCCAAGTACAACCACCATGAACACTGAGAGTCTGCATTTCATGTCTGTCTTTTCCAGAAGTCTATACATTTTGATCAAAGTGGAGGCTGGTTTGCCAACCTCTGCAAAACCTTGAAAAAAGACTTTTGATAACTCCTGAAAGAGGCTGGAACAAACTTAGAACAATACTTAGAACAAATGTGAGCTCTCATCTACTCTCAAACAGGAAAGCATACCCTAGTCACAAATAAATATCATCTTCAATCTGATTAGAGTCAAATATGGCTGCCTTCTGGAGCCCTTCTGTCTTTGCTAGAATCTGTCTATCAACATGAGTGAGATTCCACCACAGGAAGGGATCAACTATGCCCAGTAGGAAATTATTTCAGAATATTGATACTTGCCTGTTCAAGTACTGTAAAACAATTAAAGACTACAGGGTTCACCTAAGTCCCATGCCCTGGAAAACAAGGCCACTCAATTGCTCATGGTTTGAACCACAGAACTACTGGCAAAACATCCAGTTTCAATTTACAAGCTGCCAGTGATGGATAATCGGTCAGAGCACCTTACACTTTGGCCAATGTTCAGATCAAACTATGCCTCTTGTTACTAGCTAAAATGTACCTAGCTTTAGCTTCCAGTCAGGGCATAGTGTTACACTTCTGGTTTTTTAACAAGACTGAAGAAGCCTGCCATCATATTAACTAGTTGTTAGTACACCTTCTGATCCCTCTCTTTCTTAAACTACCTGCTGAAAGACTGAAGATCTACACCTCAAATCCTTCAGTTATCCTTGTGGTCATTCTCCCTATCCCCTCCAATTTTTCATCATTTCTCAGACTATTACGTGGATGTAGCAGTGGCTACCTCTGTGCTGAATTCAGAGATAAAGTGACTTATTTTCCTCTATAGTCCTCCAACTGTTCCTGAATCTCTGTTATTCCAAAACTGAATATTAAGTATAACTAAGGGTTAAGCCATTTCTGGCATTAGAAGATGCCACAGTTAGTAAGCATCTGGTTTCAACAAGGAAATGCAAAAAAGAAGGTTGGTAAACAAACAAGTAAATCTCTTCCCCTACACCTTGTGCAGACATGGAAATTTCTTTAACTCTTCATGCTTTAACACTGACTACTTGAAGACATAAAAACAATGCTGGATTTTGAAAAGTTATGTATCTTATGCACTTCAGAGATTTTTTTTGACATGTCATTTCCTCTGTACTTACACATACATTTTATTTCAAAACAAGAGCCTCATCTGTTTATCAGAACTACTGTACCCACTAATTTTAGAAGGGTATCATAGTACCAGTCAGGGTTGGAAGAGACCACAAGGATCATCTAGTTCCAACCCCCCTGCCATGGGCAGGGACACCTCACACTAGACCAGGCTGGTCAGAGCCTCATCCAGCCTGGTCTTAAACACCTCCAGGGACGGGGCCTCAACCACCTCCCTGGACAACCCATTCCATGTCTTGTAACTGATATGGGATAGGTTATGTACAAATTCACATTCTCTTAGATGAAGGAATAAGCTACCCACCAAGTCTGTTTGGAATGTCTTACTGTAAAGATAGCAGAATATAGTTTATGCATTACAGATGAATAAAAAGTACTAAAATGAGCAAATGAGCAGAGAACTTACTGTCAGTACGTGGCATAAAGCGAAGCAAGGAAGAATTGAACACTTCAGATCCTATGAAGCTCTGAACCATTGTGGAATACTCAGTGTAAATATCTTTAAAGTCATCTGTGAGATTACAGGAGAGTTGTGTAATATTTGAACATTGTTTAGCAGTCTTCCAGTTACTGTAATTCAAAACAAGTTAAAAAAAAAATCTAATTAAAAACAATACCTGAATTCTGATACAAGGAATCACTGGGGCAAGTGGAGGACGAAAGCATTTCTGAGTGGATAAACAAGAAACCCCCAGCTGTAGTATTTTTAGTTGACAGACATTAGAAGTAAAATCTGTGCCTCATGAAATGAGACTTGCCTGTAGTCAGTGTATAGCACACGATAGTACGTTGGCACAGCTGGATCACTTTTTGCCTTCCAGGACAAAATGTGCTGGAAGTTGGAAGATTCCATTTGTAGGTTGGCAGGAGGCCCTCTTAGAAATATCTCTAGAAAGAGAAAACAACAAAACAAAAACAACTCCTCACCAAGACGAATGGCAAACAAATATGAGACTGCAACAATTGCAATAAACCAAATTAAAGCAGCTCAATATTTGCCTCAGAATAAAGCAACCATAAACCAAAGGTCAGCACAATAGAAACAACAATGCAAAGACAGCAACTGTCCTCCTGTATTAGACTTCTATTAAGTCCTTTCTTTAAAAAGCATTTAGTTGTAAAATGATGTTTAGTGAGAAAATGCAAGCTTTTTGAACGGTGTTAGGAAAAAACACTTGAAAGACAATAAATCTCTTACCAGCCAAGCTGCAGCAAGCTGTAGACAGAATACTGATGTACACTGGAAAATGAAAACTATGAATTAATGCATTTGTATGACTACAGTATCTGATTATTAGCTTATAACTGGCCATGTGAATTTGCAGCAACTAGAGACAGTACTCAAAATTCCCTTGGTGAAACTGCTTGTTTTTCTTTCACATCATCTTCCCACTTATTACTTTCCTCTACCTTTCCCTCCTTTCCCAGAGCATGGGATGTCCCTTTCCAACTTCTGTCATTAATTTGAGGCTCCTAGAAGCTGGGGTTTTTATGACAGCCACACTGTGGTTCAGGTATATGCTGATCCCTGCCAGCTGAGATTCGAAACAGCGTGAATAAACATTCTAATCAAATATTGCGTTAGAGGATTCTGACTATGCTTCAGTAGCTCACTGTCTATAGAACACCATTTTTAAACCACAAGACAACTCTTAAAACTAGTCTGGGAAAAGATACTATTAGTGCTTCAAGAACATTACTAAATCATCATCACAGATCCCAGTTTTTGCTAAATGTGGGGAGTCCTCCAGGCTGTAGTTTAACAACTTTGGTATATTACTTGCTGTCTTCAGTCTGCTCTGTTATGTAACTCTGCCTCTATTTGGTGTCCTGTTTCTGTAACATTCTGCTGTGGATGTTTAAGTCTACATCATTCTATTCTCTGCCTGCAAAAGGAAAGAAAAAAAAATAATAATCACTGACAGATGCTGCAGCTCCTCCTTTTATGGGTAAGGCCACACTCAGAGGTCAGTCAGGCCTACTGACTAAGTAATCTCTTGAACCCAGCTATTTGGGTCCTGACATTCTAGAGGTCCCTGCATCTGTGTAACCTCTTCTCACTATCCCCAGAATTATTTCCCTTGACCCACTGGGTCTTGCATCATTACTATCTTTTCAGCATGGTGCTTCAAGATATTCTTGAAATTATTGTTCTGACTCTGCTTTCTGAATGGAACAAATATAAACTTCCTATCCCCCCTTCAAAGGCATTTTGTAGCCTGTCCTCCTACTGATGAGATGCTAACTCACATACTCAGTTGGCCAAATAACTTAGTAGTTTAACTTGAAATACACATACTTTTTCTCATACTCAGACAAACTCCATGGAAATAGCTGTGCAATTACTGCATTGTTTTCCCTATAACTCTTTCCCACAAACTCTTTTGTTCTCACACTCCTACTACAAAATATGACCACATCCAAACCACTGCTGTCCTGCTATGCCTAGTCAACTGTGCTGACTAATGCTGCCTTAACCTGGTGTCTAATTCTCATCTCACTCTGGTCCACAACTAAGGTTCTCAGGTGCCACACTATGACAATGTAACAGAACTACTTGACATGTCATGATGATGTTCCACAGTAAGAATGATCATGAAAAGAGAAAAAACCCTAAACCAACATGGGACATCTCATAAAAATTAAAACAATCTTTATGGAGATCTCCAAGTAACGGATAGGATAGGACCATCACAGAACAGCTGAGGTTGGAAGGGACCTCTAAAAGTAATTAGGTCCAGCCCCCAGCTATGTGAAGCACAGTACCAAAAAACACATTCCTGCCAGAGAGGATCCAGAATAGTAGCAGGTTAGTGGGAACTGTCCCATCCCTGACACACTGTTGAGAATTTCCTAACCATTAAAGCAGTTATTTTTTGATCCTTGTCTACTTTTGCAGAGTACTGAAAAAGGAAAAATCCCAGAATCAACCATGTTGGAAGAGACCTCCAAGATCATCAAGTCAAATCAATTATCCAACCCTAACTAATCAACCAGACCACAGCACTAAGTGCCTCATCCTGTCTTTTCTTAAATACCTCCAGGGATGGTGACTCCACCACCTCCCCGGGCAGCACATTCCAATGGCAAATTACTCTTCTGTAAAGAACTTATTTCTAAGATCAAGCCTAAACTTCCCCCCCCCCCCCAGCCTGAGACTGTCTCTTGTTCTGGTGCTGGTTGCCTGGGAGAAGAGACCAACCCCAATCTGGCTACAACCTCCCTTCTGGTAGTTGTAGAGAGCAATAAGGTCTCCCCTGAGCCTCCTCTTCTCCAGGCTAAACAACCCCAGCTCCCTCAGCAACTCCTCATAGGGCTTGTGCTCCAGACCCCTCACTAGCTTTGTTGCCCTTCTCTAGACACATTCCAGCAAGTCAACATCTTTCTTAAACTGAGGGGCCCAGAACTGGACACAATACTCAAGGTGTGGCCTAACCAGTGCTGAGTACAGGGGCAGAATGACTTCCCTGCTCCTGCTGGCCACACTGTTCCTGATGCAGGCCAGGATGCCTTTGGCCTTCTTGGCCACCTGGACATGCTGCTGGGTCATGTTCAGCCTACTGTCAACCAGCACCCCCAGGTCCCTTTCTGCCTGGCCGCTCTCCAGCCACTCTGACCCCCAGCCTGTAGCACTGCATGTGGTTGTTGTGGCCACTGTGTAGAACCTGGCACTTAGATGTGTTAAATCTCGTGCCCTTAGACTCCACCCATCTGTCCAGCCTGTCAGGGTCCCTCTGCAGAGCTCTCCTGCCCTCTGACAGATCAACACCTGCTCCCAGCTTGGTGTCACCTGCAAACATACTGATGGACTCAATGCCCTCATCCAGATCATCAATAAAGATATTGAACAGGATCGGGCCCAACACTGATCCCTGGGGGACACCACTAGTGACTGGCTACCAAACTCCTGCACAGAGAGAAGTGCCTTAAAAATGGGCACTGAAGTTTGTTGAAATCATTTGGGATGGATACTCAACCAAGTATCTCTTATAAACGTGGCTCTTCAGACATTTACCTCACAACTATTAGACTATGCATTCAGGAGGAATGCTGGGAGCATAAAGCAGCTCACTGAAGTTGCACGTACAGCAAATGTGTATTTCCATAAGAGAAAACTCATCTCTTGAAATTCATTTTGCCATTCTAACCACAAACATCCTCTCTTGCACATCATCTTTATGCACTTATTCTTCTACACTATTACTGAATGATGAACATTCCCTTAGAGAAGTGCAGTTAAAAGTAGAACAATTAATTTGTTGACATAGTAATAGATCACCTGTCTAAGGGAAAATAAAATATAGTGGATATGAATAACAAAGCAATACTTCAAAGGTTATTATTCTTTACCTGAACACAAGCCCAGATTTGTAATGCTTTGTGTCAGGAATTCTCCCTTCTCCCAAGGGACGCATGGCCTTTAGCACATTAAAGCTATTTCTAGATCGTGCCAGTGCACAGACTCTAGTAAGGACACACCTCCTTGGAGCAAGACCTTTGGATTAGGGGATGCAAACAGTCTTTTGCCATTCTCTCTTAGGCCAGCCACCTCCTGTGTGTCAGCTGCCTTGCTGATAGATTTCCTGTTGCCATAAATGTTTTTTCTGTTCTGTCCATATTTGGGATTTTTAAATTACTCTTCCCTATCAAAAAAATAAATCCTTCTATCTATTGTTCCAGCTGCCATAGAACTTTGTTTCAACACACATGTTTAGCAAAGACAGTTGGAGAACTGCAAACTTGGCAGGCTACACTATTACTTAAGAGACAGAAAAAAAAACCCAAAGCACACAAAAATCACAAGTGAACAGAAAACTCCAAACTTAGACCAGGCAACTGAGAAAATCAAGACTGGCAAACTACAGGTTATCTTTAAACTGAATGGGGAATTTTCTTTACCATCTGACCCTTTTCATGGAATTAAATGATCCTATCAAAAAGGTTTCTCACTAGAGCTACAGCTGAATCAACAAACTATGTTTGTTGTACCAATAAACTGTTTGTTGTCCAGTTCTGGGCCCCTCAGTTTAAGAAGGGCATTGAGACACTTGAACATGTCCAGAGAAGGGCAACAAGGCTGGAGAGAGGCCTTGAACACAAGCCCTGTGAGGAGAGGCTGAGGGAGCTGGGGTTGTTTAGCCTGGAGAAGAGGAGGCTCAGGGGTGACCTCACTGCCCTCTACAACTACCTGAAGGGTGGTTGTAGCCAGGAAGGGGTTGGTCTCTTCTCCCAGGCAACCAGCACCAGAACAAGGGGACACAGTCTCAAGCTGCGCCAGGGGAGGTTTAGACTCGAGGTGAGGAGGAAGTTCTTCACCAAGCAAGTCATTCGTCATTGGAATGTGCTGCCCAGGGAGGTGGTGGGGTCACCGTCCCTGGAGGCGTTCAAGAGGGGATTGGACGTGGCACTTGGTGCCATGGTCTAGTCATGAGGTCTGTGTTGATAGGTTGGTCTCGATGATCCTCAAGGTCCTTTCCAACCTTAGTTATACTGTGATACCTACTAATCCAGAAACTATGGAATCCTGAAAAAATTGGAGTAAGAAATTAAAACTAACACATCCAACTAAGAATTCACTGAACACTGAGAGGCAGAGTGCAGTATGAGGTTTCAAAACATTTCTTTCTTATAAGAAAATCATGGTTTATATATAAAATGGAGTATGTGGGATATAATACACCACATTCTTGATTCTCTGAATTATTCTAGGGAGAGGTCTATAGGATGACTCAGGAAGAAAGTTAGTGAAAAATTAGCAGTGCTAATACTCTTACAATATAAGGGTGAAGGCAGCTTACCAAGTTGATAAAAATGCATTGGTCCATCCACCAGTGTTTCTAGAGTGATCAGGAATTATAACCCACTGACTAAAACCCAAACATTTTGCTTCTGTGCCTGCAAATGCATCAAAAACAAACACATTCAGCAAATTGTCTTAGTCAGTTCCTTGAAAGAAAAATGAGGACCTTGTTCAAAGAGTTGATATCTTCAATGTTTGGGGAGAGGCAGTGGTACTGAAGCAGTTACTGCTATCAGGATGGGGAAGGGACAAGGATCCTCATTTTAGCCCATTTTATGATAGTAGTACTTTACTTTTTTTCCACTCTTATCATTCCAAACAAATACAAAAAGCATTATGTAATTATTTGTATTAATTTTGCACAAAGGTAGCATCTGAAAATTCTATGCCACTCACTCCAACTTATTAAATACAATGAATATAAATGCTGCTTGGCTTTAATTAAACATTACAAAAATTCATCACCTTGCACAAAAATGTTCACAAAAAGAAGGTAGATTAAGATGAAGGTTAGAAAAAGCCCAATTATAAAGTTATTAATGATAAGAAAGTTAAAGTTTGCTGCTTTTTTTTTAATATAGAAGATCTACTGAAAATATTGCCCCTCCTTGATGTTATTATTTTACTCTATTTATCCTCCTAGTATTAATATTTACAGGATCTAGTTCTGAATTACAGGCAAGGCACTAAAGCACATCTGTGAACCTAGACAGCTGGGCAAGGGCACAACCATTTTCAAAGGATCTTCTCCTTAGGTTTAATCTGAACAATCTGGGGTTTTAATTTAAAATTACCTTAAATGTTTATGTTATTTGAAATAAACCTTAAATATACTTTGATACTGTGGCCAGACTTCACACAGCATGTTAAAATCAAATTTAAAACAGGCCTTTGGGACATGTCGATCTTCCGCTCAGCGTTTTAGCAACTGGATACATGTTGAGAACTTGTATCTGTGCAACTGGCAATTGTAATTCCATGGGCAAAGAGAACTTTTTTTTCCATTTCAGCTTGGTTCAAGCACAAGGAATATTTAGGAGATACAAAATACCAGCCTTCCTCTTTTCAATCAAAATTTTAAATGATGGACTAGCTACAAAGTGATGACCAGCTACAGACTCTTTACATTTACCACCACTACTGGCAAACTAGAAAGCAATTAAACCCCACACATCTATCAAGTCCACTTACTTCTGGCACTAATGAATGTGATACTGTGACAGAAGCAAATTGAGCTTACAGATCACACAAATATTTCTACTTCAGCAAAGCTTATTCAGAAATCACCTGCAAATCTAATGTCAAACAACATTACTTTCAAAGCCACTTTAAAGAACAGTTATACCTGTAGGATTTGACTTCTCAGGCTGGTCAAAGTTGTGCCTTAAGGAAAAGGCTTTGAGAATTCTGAATTCATTTAGCAAAGTATTTCTTTTGTGTCTTAATCCTTGCAATTAATCACAGGACATGTTCAAAGCACTCCATATCTAGTATTATGCAATAGACACATTTGTGTACCTTTGATCCTTGCTGTGCATGCTGTCACGAATAACAGTTATCCCACTCTTGGATGTGGCTCTCGTATGGCTCTGTGTGCTGAGCACCACATGTATCTTATGTGAGGTATCCTTCAAGCCAAATTATGTGTTTAGCATCACAGGTTGTGTAAAAAAATAAATAAATTTAAAAGTGATAAAACAGGTTGATTTTCCAGTTGGCAGTTGTTTAAATCTGGATGTCCTCTGCAGATCTGTTGATGCCAGTAAAGTTCCAGGGGAAAACCATTTCTGTTAGGTTTTGATTAGCTTTTGTTACGCTTCCTCTTCAGAGCTTCAGCAATTCCTGGAGAGAAGTCATGAAAATACTAGTAAGTTCAGCCCCCAACTCATCCAGCCTGGGCTCACAATAACTCCCCTGGCAGTTGCCTGAAGCCCCTAGTTCTTCCAAAACTCAGCTTCATGCTTCTGCAACATCCTCAGGGGCAGCTCATATTTAACTGAAGTTCAGACTGGATTGTTTTCTATCTACATCCCATTGGGGGTGGGGGGAAGCAAAAAAGCAGGCTTTGTAGTTACATAAGTCACTGGCTTGTATTTCAGCAAAGCTCCACATGAGTAAAGCAGAGAACACATCCTGTTCTTTCAAACAAGCAGACTGTATTTATTTATTTATAGAAATCTACTTATCAGAATATTGAGGGAAAGACAGAGAAGAGATATACACCACAGGAGATGCTGGCTGAGAAGTCAACAGAGGAATGTTCTAAACCCACACACATTAAAAAAAATATGGATCAACCGGACTACTGAAAGCACCTCAACGTGGGAATCGGGCAGTGTGGGTTTAACGTCATGCTTAACGTTAACTCCTGGCTTTGATGGGGTACTTGGCCTAAATAACTTCCAAATACAGCAAAATCCTTTCACTTCAGTATTCGAAGTCCATTAACCAGAAGCCTATTTTCCACACACTGTCACCAGCGCTCCTACGTCGGATGTGCCTCCAGAGGAACCATTGTGCGACGTGTAGCTCTAAACCCCTACCAACAGACTGCCCGGCTGCCCTGTGTCGGCTCCGGCACGGCACCCAGCAAAACGGCGCTGGAGACACCAGGCTGTGTCGGAGCCCACCCTTCTGTGTGTTTCCTTACGCTGACCTGCGCCAAAATCAGCCACAGCGCAGCAAGCCGTGGCCTATCAATTTTACGTTACGGTGACACTGCCGAATAAACTACCCCAAGGAGCCGCCCTCTGACGTTCCATTCAGCTAGCATCACGCCAAAACCCGCTGCAAGGACATGGATTTCGACTAACGGCGGCCTTCACAAGGCGCCCAGCAGAGCGCTAACAGACACCAAAGCCCTTTCCAGGAAATTCCAGTAGCACACCGCAGGTCGGCACGCCAGGCGTGCAGCCCCTAGACACGGCCTCCTCATCGAGGAATAGTGGGGAGCCCACCGCAGCCCTCCGGCGGAGCAGCTCCACCGTGCACATCCCCCGCCCCACGGGCGGTGACCCACTAAAGGAAAAGGGCCCTCTCTCCCTCAGACGGCCCGTCCCCTCTCATCCTCCACCGCCTTCCCCGTCGTACCTCGCAGCAGACGACATCACTGCGGGCTCGGCTCTCCTCCCCGCCAGCTCCCCATAGATGCCCATGGTTTCCCCAACAGGCCCACAAAGCCTAGCCGGACACGGGCGCCGAAGAGAAATAGCGGGAGGGGCGTGGCGACGCAGGGCGTGCGGCTGGCCCCGCCCCCGACGCCGGGCCAGTGGGGGCGGGCGCCTTGGGGTCGAGTCAGCCTTAACCCGGAGCGGAGGGTGCTGGTTTGCTGGCAGCAGGGATTCCCCTTCGCCCGCGGACAGAATTTCCACTGGCGAAGCCTAGCCTCTTTCCTTACACTCGCGGAAAGCGGTTTCTGCCCTTGCCTGTCTGTCTTTTAGCAGCCTCGGCCCCCCAATTCCCGGGTTTTGATGTTTGTTGTGACAGAAGCTTCAGTGGAAAGCTGTGAACGAGTCTGCTAATTCCTTTCCTCGTTTGGGGTCTCCCTTGTCCTTCGCGTTGAGGGACTGTGGTACTGCTAAGCGTTTTGTAAATATTTACCTTAGTGAGCGACCAAATGGATGGTGTCCTCTCTCCAAGTATTTTGTGGTGGTGGGAACAGCAGTAATGTGGCATTACGTAAACATAGCCTGTATCATGTATGAGAGATCTTCATGACAATGTCTTGGTACCCACCTGAAGTGAGTAAAGGGTAAGAAACCAGGTCTGGCTGGTGGCTGTGTCCTGCCACACCTCCTTGTCTTTCAGCCTCTCTTTCTCCACTGAGTGGGACACGTATAACTTTTGGTTCTGTTTGATAGCTGGACCTGAGGTTATGCTGCATCTCCTTAAGCCACACGAGGCCAAGCAAATGTGGGATTTCCAATCACCATCTTTTAGGCTTCTACAAGCTTTATGGTTAAATACATACATTGCTTTCACTCATTAATAGTTCAAACAGTGAAACTTTCCTCCATTTCACTTCATGAAGAAGTAACCTCGAATCTGAGATGTAAACTGACAAAGTCCTAGTTCTGACTAGAAACTTCCACCAGGCTAAATGCACTGTATGTCTTTGCAGGGGTTTATCTCATCAGTGAGTATTACATGTGGCATGATTTTGCCATGCATTCTGATTCCAGTTTGTTATGGCCCATCCCTAGCCAACAACCAAGCGCAACACAGCCACTCACTCACTTGTCCTTGGTGGGATGTGGGACAGAATTAGAAAGGCAAACGAGAGACAATTCATGGGCCGAGGTAAGGGCAGTTAAATAGGTAAAGCAAAAGGCATGTGTGCAAGCAAAAACACCAAAGGTATCCACCCATCACTTCCCGTTCTTGGGCAGGTGTTCAGCCATCTCCAGAAAAGGAGGGTTCCTTCACAACTAATGGCTACTTGGGTACAGACAAACACCATCACTATGAACATCACCTGCTTCCTTCTTCCCACAGATTCACAGGTTGTACTGGGTTGGAGGGGACCCTCGAAGGGCCCCCTCATCTTGTCCAACCACCCTGCAATGAGCAGGGACACCTCCAACTCTATCAGCTTTATATGCTGAACATGATGTCACATGGTATGGCATATCCCTTGGGTCAGCTGGGTTCTGAAGTCCCAGCTGTGTTCCTATGCAGTTTCTCATGCAGCCCCAGCCTACTTACTGGTGAGGTGTTGTGAGAGGCAGAAAAGGTCTGGCTGTGTAAAGCAGTACTCAGTAATAATGAAAACATTCCTGTGTTATCAACACTGTGTAGTAATGAAAACATCCCTGTGTTATCAACACTGTTTTCAGCACAAATTCAAAACATAATCCCACACTAGATACTATGAAGACAATTAGCTCTGTCTCAGCAGATTCTCCACTCTTTATTCCATACCATTTACATCATGCTCAGGTACCACACTATCCAATACATCTTCATTAATCACTGCTGCCCTTCCTCTCCACTGATGTAATGCATAGATATTATTCCCTCAGTCTGTGGAACACCCCTGTAAAATATCTTTAAAATATCCACAAATGTCCACAACTTTGGGCTGCATCTGTTATGGTGGTCACTCAGGACAGGAGAGGTGATGTGCTACGTGGGTATCAGGCACCAAAGGCAGCTCAGATTGGATCACTGCTGCACACACACTACTTCTTGTAAGGTGTATCCTCCATTCATTCAGGTCATTCCTGCTACAGGTTGCAATCATTGTAAGGTATTTCCAACACAATCACCATCCCTGCTCCCCTTGGACCAGACCATCAGGCTAAATTGCAATGAATGCCTCTCCTTGTCCCTGCTATGGCTACAGCCCTACAGGCTGCAGTCCCTTAGGGGCAGACCTGCTCCAAGTAGAGTCAATTTCTCTGGGGGTCTATCTGCTGCGGCATAGACTTTTCCACAGGCACAGTCACTGAGCACAGGCACAGTGCAGTGTGGCCTTCTCCACAAGCCACAATGCCATCAGAGACATACTCCAGTTGTGGCCTTGCCTACAGCCACAGTCCCTTCAGAAACGAACCTGATTGAACAAGAACCTCAAGGGGTGTACGGGCCCTGTTGCGGGCTTTATCTATGTCCACGTGCTTTTTGGTGCTCCAGCTTGACCTCACACAAAGACATTGCCTAAAATTGTGCCTGCTGCAGCACAGACTTAGCCACAGATGCTTTGAGGTGTGGACTTATTCATGGCCACAGGTGCTTTGGTGTGTCTTCCTCCTGTGTAGACTCACCTGCAGGTCACAGTCCCTTTGACTCAAGGTCATGCTGGAATTCCAGCCTGCCCAGTTCAGCAGCACAGAAACAGCAGTGATGACCTGGTCATTTGCCAGCCCAGGAACATTGCCGTTGCTGTTACCAAAATGTTCCCAGGCACAACAGGGTAAGGGGATAAGCAGTACAGCAGTACAATCAACAGAAGCAAAAAGCAGCCACTAACGAGCACTAGACTCCAATGTATGGTAAGGCAAACAAGCTCCCTGGCAAGCACAGGAGCCTACCAAATAGCTGCTAACCAGCAATAACAGCTACAGTCTACAAGCTCAAGTGAGCAGTAGCAGGAAGGGAAAGGAGTCAGCAGCTTGGGTTCATGCAGGAATCAGGTCCTTTGCCTTTGACTCTTCATGTGTAGGGACTCTTTCACCTGCTCACCTGCCTGCCTACCTTGTGATGAGGAAGCCAGCAAAAAAGAGATTCTTATTCCCTAGTAGTAGTAGGAGTAAACAGGGAAGAAGTTTGCTGAGAAGAGTAAGGACACTAGCCTTCATCCTGAGTAACTGGCTAAAAAGCCAGGAAAACCTTGACATTTTTCCCCAAGGAATCCTTTTGTAAAAGGTGTAGCCAAAGATCCAGTGGATCAGGTTCCCTTTTTATGGGTCCCCAGCTCATGGCTACAGGGAACCATTCATATTTATGCAGTAACTGCTGATAAATGTTTGTAACACTCTTAAAATAGAATTGTGGTTTGCCATATCAGATTTGCACTGATATCTGTATTATCCATGCTCAGAGTCAACTTCTTGGCTTCTTCTTGATGCCTCTTTGTACTTTTGTGTTTTCTTTTCCATGGCTTATTCTATTTGTTCAGAATAACAGAGAGTACCCAGAGCTTAATTGTTCTCTTGGCTAGTAGCACATCCTTGAGCTGTGAGCTTGCTGAATTATCTGAAGAACACATGATCCTTTTCATAACTTAGAATCCCTCTCACTTACATGTGGTATCTGCCAGTGCTTTGCTTTCTTACTCCACACAGGGTGCTGTTTTGTTTTGTTTATTTTGTTTTCCCCCAACTAACCTCAGGGTCTTTCTTACATTGTTTCCCATTCCTGGAATTACTCCTTTTCTGCATTTGTTTATTTTTAAAGTAAGGAATCTCTTTCCTTATTTGGACTGATTTTTCATATTATCATACTTGTTCTTTCTACTTAAGTAGGATTTTCCTTCCATGGCCTTCAGAGCCCTTTGCAGGGGATGGGTTAAGTATTATTATTTCAGAGTGGGGAGAACTAAGGCACAGAGGTAAGAAGGTCTATTTTCAAAGGTGCTTGACCCTAGTGACTGATAAGACAAGAAAAAATGGTCTCAAGTTGTTCCAGGGTGGGGATTAGATTGGATCTTAGGAAAACCTCATTGCTGAAACCGTTGTCAGACCTTGGAACAGAGTGCCCAGAGATGCAGTGGGATCACTACCCCTGGAGGTGTTTAAAAGATGGGCAAATGTGGTACTGAGGGAGGGACATGGCTTAGTGGTGGACTTGGCAGTGATCAGTTAACACTTGGACTCGATCTTCTTATATCTTTATAACTTCCAATTTAAATGATCCTATGATTCATATTAAAAACTGTGTGTAGAATTTTTAAGAGCCTTGAGCTCTGGCCATAATAAACATTGACATTATTCTTCAAAGATGATTGGGAAGACATTACACAGACTCAGTACACTGATGTCACAGAGAATTATTTTCTTAGTTCTTTTAATGCATGTCTCTCTGTGTGCAGATGTGTGTTTATACTTAAATATCTGCGTGTATTTAAGTGGTTGGTCAGTTGCTCTCTGAGAGATCATCTGATGCATTACTCACACAAGGTCAACACTCCATGAAGAGCAGCTTGTTACATCGGAAACACACTGTATGAAGCTGATACTGGTGAGGAAGGAAGGCATTTTAAGGAAGTGACTGTGGTGCAGAATTTCCTATTCAGTGAAGACAACTGTCTATTTCTCAGTTTCTTGCAATATATGTTAGAATAGAATAGAATAGAATAGAATAGAATAGAATAGAATAGAATAGAATAGGATAGACCAGCTTCACTGTGGTTCATCTGTTACCACAAATCAAACTTAATTTGCAGTAAAGTTATGCTTTGGGATTAAATGTGCCTCTGCCAACTCTTGAAATACATGACTATTAAAAGAGGAGGCAATTTTAAAACTGGATTCAAAACTAATGTAAGAAAGGCAAAGTTTACAAAGGATTAACTAACATAGAAGGAGTTACTGTCATCCATCTGTTCTGAGCAGAGAGAGGTGGTTGCTCTTTCATTAGGACAATGACAGAAACATTTTCTTCTCTGTACTTTTTATCTGAATTTGGAGCAGGAATCTCAACATCCAGTGCCAGGGTTAAAAGTTAGATTTTAACACTGATAAAGTAAGCCCTCTCTCTTTTTAACTGTCCCTTTGCTATTCAGTTTTGAATGCAGGGCTGTCTGGGAGAAAAGTCTTTCAGCAGTCTAGACTGGCACAAGGTCAGACCACTGCGGTCTGCACAGGCCAAAGCTTATGGAGGTTTTATGGTGGTCCAAAATATTCTGAGCAAATCACAACAAGCCAGCTCACTCCTTTCTGAGCCAGTGTGGTATCCAGACAAGCCAAAAAATTGCTGGCTGTGGGAGGTCTGTGGGTGCAACTGTAGAACTGAAGGAGTAAGCACAACAGCTAAACACACATGGCAGTCCCTGAGCTGTGCTGCACAGAATGGTAGTTCCCTTTTTACTTATTTTTTAAGAACAAACTATTGTCACACCTCCTCTTTTGCACTGCTCAGCCTAATTGTACTCAACAGTTTTTTTACTATTAAAGATGATCATACATGAATGCCATACCCCAGTAGCATCAAAATGAAATGATCATTTCAGAACAGCTCAACAAACTTTTATTTATGTTGCAATTATACACTGGTACACCTGGATTTTTATTCCTCAATGTGAAGGAAATTCCTAGTGTACACACAGGTTGTGTTTGACTTGACCTAATAAATGCTGATAGCTTCTTCCACTTGCACATCCTGAAACAGCTTGTTTCTGCCATTCTTGTGCCATGTTGGTCTTTTTGCCTGTATTATTGTTCCGGAGATTTTAGACTGCAAATTACTTGCTATAGTAGTTGGCTCCCCATAGGCTTGTTGGTAAAAATGGCCCATTTCAAAGGTATAGAGAATAAAGAAAGATGTAGAAACATTGGACTGAGGTGCTCCTATTTTCTTTTGAATTAATGGGGTACCCATTTAATCTCACCCATTCACTGGAGATTTCTCAGTTTTTCTAAGCCCTGCATTACTACCTGAAGGGGGGTTGTAGACAGGCAGAGGTAGGTCTCTTCTCCCAGGCAGCCAGTACCAGAACAAGAGGACACAGTCTCAGGCTGTGCCAGGAGAGGTTCAGGCTGGAGGTCAGGAGGAAGTTTTACACAGAGAGAGTGATTGCCCATTGGAATGGGCTGCCTGGGGAGGTGGTGGAGTTGCCATCACTGGAGGTGTTCAGGAGGAGACTTGACAGAGTGCTTGGTTGCATAGTTTAGTTGGTTGGGTGGTGTTGGATGATAGGTTGGATGTGATGATCTTGAAGGTCTCTTCCAACCTGGTCTGGTCTATTCTATTCTATTCTATTCTATTCTATTCTATTCTATTCTATTCTATTCTATTCTATTCTATTCTATTCTATTCTATTCTATTCCATTCCATTCCATTCCATTCCATTCTATTCTATTTCATCTCTCCTCCTTACTTTCCCACTGCTGATACATCAAGCGAGGATCAATGCTCTATACAGGCAGAGTTTCAATGAGTATATAAAAGCTGGGAGTTAATTAAAACTAGTATAAAGTGCTGTAAGCCTGTAAGTCTTCCAATTGCTGTGTTTACTGGCAACATTAGTACTGGTGCACTTGATTTAGTGATAGAGTTAGGGAGAACGTTGCTATGTAATTTCCAAGTGTATGCACCTTTATGTGAATTTCTCTGATTATTTCTCACACCTCTATTTCTGTTAGCTCTGATTCCTGGGTTTGCTATCTTCATTTTGTTCCGAGCTCAACTGTGTGGGCTGTTCTGAAACTAGTGGATTTAAAACTGGGAGACACTGCCCCTTCCCCCTGCTTAAAGCAAAATTTCTTGTACAGCCCTATACAATTTAATTTTTACTTTTTTTGGGTGTGTGTGTTCATGTTTTGCAATCTAGGAACAGAAAGAAATAAAGTGTGTACAGTATTTTGGTACATAATTTTCAAGTCTTTCCTGACTTTCACTTTCCAGAAAATTGGAATGTGAGCTTTTTTGGCCTGAAGGTGATGCTGTTTCTCTAGGAAAAAGTACTGGAAAAGACATTGAAGAGGACTGCTTCGGAAGTCTCGTAGAAAGTGTTTGCATTAGGTTTAGAGATACACCAATTTATGCTCTTGGATTTTGTGTTAATAAGATTTCACTTATTTCATGCTTTGGAAGACTGAGACCCCTCTTAGCAGGACTCAGACATACTTTTTAAAACCTTCCAGTATATCATTGGCCAGACATTGTTATTTTATTATTATTATTATTATTATTATTATTATTATTATTATTATTATTATTATTATTATTATTATTCAGTGTGTATCTTTAATCTGTCTTCTTGTGTCAGTCATGTGCTTTGATATACTTTCAGATTTGTTGGTGGGAGAGAGGTGTAGTTTCTGTGCAAGTCCGCACAAAAGATGGTTAAGTTTATTTGTTTCAAAGGATTTCACTGTGCAAGTCTAAGAGGCAGAGTAGGGTTTGTAATGTGACAGGCAAATTTCTGAATTTTGGTCCAGCTTGTCCCTTTGTAGGCTCAGCAAACTAGTGAGGTCTTTCTCTTTTCTATTAAGCAATCTTTTGTTGCTTGAAGATTGCTTAAAAACCAGTTCCAGTCTTCGCTGTCTCTAGGATGTGGTTTGTCTCACCTTGGAGAAAAATTAATCCTAATGGGAGACAGAACTTGTTTCATCCTTAGCTTGGGTGGGTGGGGAAAAGTGCCACCTATTGTCTTTGGTGCAGGGTCTGAGATGCCATACTTTTCAGGCAACATGCCAAGCACAAGTCTTGGTTATTTTTGGAGTATGAGGGCATGTATGACTCTAGGATAGGTTAAACAGTGAGTGCAGGATGTTATTCTTTCACATATGCCTATGTTGGGTCTGTGTTCTTCAGCACATTCAGAAATCACGTGGAAAAGGGAGTAAGTAGACAAAGTTTACTGCTAAGTGTGAAATTATGCAGGCAAGAAATATTTTGCAATACTTCACAGATGTTACTGGGCTACTGGATAGATTAAAGTAGCAGGTGAAATTAAATGTTAAGATATGACTAGACACTTAACCCATCTTTACATCATTCCTGAGATCTCTACGTCTGGCTGCTGTATGAGATAGGGCATGGGTATACCTGAATTTTAGATCTTATGAAGTCTGGCTGAGCCTATGTCCTTGTGCCTGCAAATTACAGGAGCATAGAGTTGGACTGCAGGACATCTCAGCTGGGCATGCTTAGGGATAACAGGATTTTGTGAACGTGGGCTGTTTCACTGCCCATGAACTCACAAAGGTTCTTTGTGGAGTTTCAGGTGCTGTGAAAGTTCCAAACTCCATGTGAATGTAATGGGCATAATGACTCCAGGAATACAGCCAAATTCCTACATACAACTGCCACGTAGAAGAAATAAGCTTGCAGGCATACCAAGACATGTGAAACTCAATGGTATGTAGTCCTGGGGGCATTTCACCTAATCAGGGAATGTTTCTCTTTCACATTTGCAGTAAATGGCCTGTACATCAAATCTTCTCCTTGTCTAAGCCTCTACACATGGGTCATGGAGAATCTTGCTGTACAAATTCTGCTCATTTTGTCTGAGATGCCTTGCACTATGTCCTGCCTGCATTGCGTTGAGTCAGGTAGGTAGTGAGCTCTTTCTGGGTGAAGATAGCTGTCAGGCCACGGGCATATAAAAGGTGATTTCTGATCTTTGAGTGGAGTTTTGAGACACTTCTGTAGCAGCAGCGACAAATATTACCTCTCAACATTGTTTATTTTAGAGAACCTGCTAACTTTTCTCTGAAAATTGCTGACTTAAGTCACCTTGTTCACTTTCTCAGGGGATATGCAGGTGCTAGACTGAATCCTTGCTTACCATGATGTGCAAGATTTAATTTGATACTTACATGGTTTATTATGTAGAGAATTGCAACTGCAAACATAATGTTGTACTTCCTTCCTTGGAGTAGGATTGTGCAGTAGAGGAATGGTGACATCTTCTTGTCTAGTAAATACTTTCCACCCTGAAATCTGTCCCATACCAATTGTCTGGAACAAAGCAGCTAAAGATGGGAAGCATTCTCCCAGCTTTATAGTGACTTTTAGATTTGTGTATAAAAATGGAGATCTGAATAAGACTTTAATTTCTGTTTGGATACTCAGTATTGGAAGCTTGCTACTTAAGAGGTCTTAACAAAAGTTTGGTTATATTTTTGTGCAACTTTATATGACAGATAGGAAGAGTGTGCTAGACAGTGCTTGCCCATGGTCCCACTCTCTGCCTGTTGCACACAGTGCAATGTTCTGATGAAAAGGGAGCACTTGAAAACATAACTCATACCTGCTTCAAAACTTCAGCTGAATATCTAGACAGGTATTAAAAAGAAAGTTTTAAGCAAGTACAGGGAAGTATAGTTCATTCAGTTCTAGGATAGTTATAGGGGTTTCTATGGCTAAGAATCATGTGTATATGTACTTCCCAGGTGGGTGGACAGGAAACAGGGCTTATTCTTGCCTTATAATGACACAGTGAAAATCCATGATCATGCTTCTAGATGCATATGCAACAGTGCAACAACTGAAATGATTTAGGTTTGACTTGCTAAGTCAAAGTCTGCCTGAATCATGCCACCTCAGTGAGGTAAATTAAATTAGTAGTGTTTGCAGTAGGGTGGTACAGAATCTGGTCTCTGGTAATTTATATTCATTAAAACCCAGCACTGAGCTAGAAGACTATCAAATGCTTTCTGGAACTGCTAATCACTCAGAAATGGTTTGATTTTTTTTCATTACACTTGCTTGTGAAAGAACTTTAGTCAACATGTCATTGATTACCTGGTAGGAGAGCTACAGAAACTGCACAATCCTGGAGCATATGGGAGCATATTATTCCCAGTGTGAGACCCTTAGTTTCGCAGTTTTCTCAGACAAACATGAGCACAGAAACATGTAGCAAACATTACTCAAAGCAGAACACGCATTGACTGGGATTTCACTGCCTGTAGGTTTTAAATTCAGTGGTGTCCCCAGGAGTTAATCAGTGTGGATGGGAATTATTTTCAGTCTGCACACCAAATGAAACAAACACTTCTAATTTTCCTGGTTTGCTTTGTCTCTTTGCTAAGATGTAAGATAGAAATACCCAAATAATAAAAAGGATGGTGCTGAAGCTGCAGCGGGCAGACCGAGCAGTTATTTTGTATCTGGTGGTGTTCAATACCCAAGTCCCTTGCCTTAGTTTGTTGGGGGAAGGACAACATGCAGCAGCTTTCTTTGGTGCAAAAGAATGAACAATACCAACAGCCTTGGTTTGAGAGATGTGTGGAAACTGTATCTCATGGGCTTTTATTTCTGTTTTCAGTCTTGTAAACTTCAGCTTCTGGAAAGCTGGTGGCTTGGATCCCTGCAAAATTTTTCTCAGTATTTGCCAGGCACTATATCTAACATGAAATGCATGCAAATCACAGTACAGTTGCTAAATAGAGGTAAGGAAACACAGGTATTACTGTATCCCTGCAAGCACTTACATACATCTTTGGTCCTGTTATGAGTTACTCAGCTAGTGAAAGGCTGCAGGCCTCGTGTGCAGAATGCGCTGTGGTGAACCTGGGAAGTAGGCTTTGCAGATGTGGGCAGAAATTTCTCTTTCTGTGGGTATCTTGTTCTTGAGAGTGTTAACTCTGGTGGTCTCAAACACTGAGTCACACTGTTTCAATGTTTTCCCTCCCTTGATGCTTTCCTTCTTGTAAATAATCGCTTAATGGCATGTCAGAGCATACGAAAATCATTGTTAATATTATAATGACATAATTTGCAGCTCAGCTGGCAGTAACCAACTGCAGACTATTATTTCTACATGGGATGATAATTTTTAGCTTGCCAGGAAGATGCATTTTTATTATCTCTGTAATGGGAAGTCCAGAAAAGAACAAAGTTAAACCAGGAATTTGTGTAGAAATGTGTAGGGAGGGTGGAAGGAGTGACCCTGGGGAGTCCCAGGGAAAGGAGGAGTGTGGTTAATGTGACCACTGAGCAGTTTCTCCCTCTTGTCAACCCAGTGCAGCCTCAACACCAATGAACCTAAAACCCTGAGCAGTTCAAATTTAAATTTTGTTCTGGGATGTCTCTGAATGTCTTGATACTCTTGGAAAAGTGCAGGGTTTCCTCCTGCAGGGCTGAAGTGGGGAGCTGGAGAGGGAGGACCTTCCCTCCAGCACTGACTTCTCCAGAAGCTTTTGGAGGAGGACAGTGGGTGTGTTGGTTTTTGTTTTGGTGTTTGTTTGGTTGGTTTTTTGTAGCTCATTAGTTCTTTATTTCAGAAAAGTTCAAGGTCTTTGCCAATGCTTTTAATATTTGTAGCCAGCATCCCAGGCTTGTGGAGAGCAGCAAAACTACCACCTTAGCAAGACTCAGCATTTCCCTTCTTCTCATTTGCTTGCTTGTGGTTTTGTTATTATTTTTCTGTTGGTTTTGTGGTGTTTGTTTGTTTGTGTTTTTGTTTGGTTTTGGTTTTTGCTAGTGGGCACTTTGTTGAGTATGGTAGGTAGCATTTTGCCCCAGCAAGAACACAGCCCTGTCTGACTACTGGACACTCAGTGGCTGCAATAATATGAAGACTTACATAGGGATTTGATTTTTTTCTGTCCTCCTTTTTGTTTTGTTTTGTTGTTTCCCCCCCTTCAAATTAGAGGACATGGGCACAGCTATTGTGTGAAAAATGGCATTGTTTAGTCTGGTTTGTATTCTTTACTTTGGGGAAATAATGTGTAGTTTTGCCAGAAGATGGCAATTGGAAACATGTAGTGTAAAACTCCATTCATTGAATTTTGCAGTTTGGAACACCTTATAATAAAGGGATTGAGTTTGTGATGGGAATGTGTTGTTAATTATCATTAGACCTCTGCTTTTGATTAATGCTGGTAATTAGTTTCTGTCCGTGCCTTTTTCCAATTAAGGAGTAGATGCCTTGGTGCTAAACACCTGGGCATATTATCTAATTAGATGAAAGAAACATGTACTCTCTTTGCAGGTAATTATTTTAACTTTCAGTAACTTCTGTGTACTAAACAGAGGTAGTCTTGTCTCTTTGGATGCTGGCACAGGAAATGTCAAGATACCAGTGAGCAGTGCAGTGGCTGTGAACCATTTCCTGCTGGTAATATTCTTGGTTTACACATGTGAGAAATGATGACTATTTAACTTCTGGCAGACACAGGGCCTGGGAAGAAGGAAACAAAACATATTAAAGATGGAAAGAGATGGAAAGAGATGGAAATATAAGACTGTGCATCCCAGCTCCTTAAATCAACTTAGAGAAAAAATCTTGCATTGCTTTCAGAAGGAGTAACCACCTGAACTCATTTAAGGGCCTGATGGAGTCTGCTGATGGATGTATTTGCGAACTCTCTACTTCTCATTGAGGACTGGCAGAAGCAGCCTCTTATGCAATGGGCTCCCAGGACACCTCAGGAGATGGAAAAGGATTAGCTTCAGGAAACAGCCTGCTGTCCCTCAGCTGCACCTCTCTCTGGTCTCCTTCCTGAAGAAGCTGCTTAAATCCACCTGAAAATGACAGTAACATCTGCCAGGGGAAATGTGACAGAAGTGAATGTTGTATTGTGTGGATCTGGCTGTCACATGCCCCTATGTGGGTCTGTGCTCTCTCCCTCTCCTGTGGGATGGGTTATGTGGAGTTCCTGTCACTCTCTTACTTGCTGTCAGGATCTGAGGTGCTGTCTTTCATCTCCAAATTCTCCCCATGGATGGTTATGGTTCTGGCTCTCTCTCTGGGGGACAAGACAACCTCTGAGAATAGAAATCAGTTAGCAAAACCCATCTATCGATCCCTAGTTTTGAATCCCAGAAGCTGTTCAAAACAGGAGACTTTTGAAAGAGCTTTGTCTCTCCAGTGATCTTTGTCAGTTGCAATTTGAAGATCCTGGTTCTGATGAACCTGCACAGTGGAGGTAGTGTACAAAAGAGATGCATCCTATAGACTGTATCTCCAAGTAAGCATCTGACTCTATTTAGTCTAAAGAAATAAAGGAAAGTTTCAGACTCAAGGAACTTACCAGCTAAATTTGAAATATAGGGACCACTGTATCTGAAGTATGGGTTATCCACATTCTAATCTTAAGAAAAAGCAAACAAGCAAACAAAGAATAAAATCCAACACAACATACAAAAACCCAAACCCCCAAAAACACAAAATGGAAAGAAAAGGAATAAATTGTAACTGAGTTTTGCATGCATTGGTGAGGACAGGGAAAGGCCTCACAGATGTCAGTGTGAGATAGATGGGACGCAGAAAGATGGCTGTAGTGTAAGGAGACAAGAAGATTTTGAGAAGACTCTCAAGAGTATTTGTGCTGGCAAGTGACATTTAAGTGACTGAAGGGCTGATTGGTGTATAGGAAGGGACACAGAGGATTTTAGTGTTATTGTGGTGAGATTTTTTTACTGTGTGATTTCTAAAGGAGTGGAAACAGGGTAGGCAACAATGTTAGAAGAGAAAAGCACCAAAAGTAGCTTCTTGCCACTCAGAGCCATGACATCCTTCCTATGTTTAACTGAAGAGTAACCTGCTTTTAAAACTGTGTCACACTTGCAATGCTGAGGAACTAAATTGCCTTTTTTTTCCCTTTTTCTCTCTTTAGCTCAGATTAAAACCAAATAGAATTATGTCTGTATATACATACATACATACACACATATATATGTGTGTGTATATACACACACACACACACACATATATATATGTCTTGTCCCAGTAGACACAGGAACTGAAAGAATGTACAGGAAACTCTCAGATGCTCTTAAATGAATTCCTTTGCCAGAATGTTACCTACAAACACATATCACAGGGATGATAGTTGGTCATTTTTTGTACTGTCATTGTTTTTTGTGATGGTGAGTTGTCATCACTATTGTTTATTGTTTGGTGGGTTTTTTTGGTGGGTGTTTTGGTTTTGGTTTGTTTTTTTCCCCAATGTTGAAGTGATTGTCTTGTGGGGTCAACATTACAATCCTTTTTGAACTAGCTTTCATAGGTGCCCTGTATGACAGAGATCTCAGAAGGCACTCAGGTCCCAGTGGAAGTCAGTGAGAGTCAGCTATGAGTCAGGTACCTGTTAATCTCAACCATATTTAAAAATGTCCCACTATTTTCTTCCCTTCTCTTCTGAAGTATGGGATGGAGAGCAACACAAGCATCACTGGCAATGCTTAGTACTTAGTGCTTCATAAAGGCAATAATGGTAACTTTATAGCCAGCAACTTGCCAGGAAAAAAATCATCCAACCATAGGGCACAGACAAATGACAGGTAGCTGCAGAGTAGTAAAAGTGCTTCTGTGCAGCTTGCCAGACACCTACTCAGAAGGTGTGTCTCCTGTGTGTAGCCAGGCTGCAGTTAATTGGCAGGTCCCGAGGCCTAGGACAGTTGTCTAGAGAACAAACCCCCCTAGTATTTCTAAATTCTACAAAGAAAAACAAGCAAGTCTCCTGTGATGCACTTCTTAAAACTGATGGTTCAGGAGAAGCAGATGTCTATGAAATCTCTGCTTGACTGAAGATACATAGGAAGCCAGCAGGACCTGCTTGTGCATTTAGACCTTTAGCAAGACAACCCTTAATTGTGATCTTTCTTTATACCATCTGTGGAGCTACTAGGAACATCTGCAAAGACGCAACGTGCAGGGAGCTGCAGTGGACTACTGTGGAATGAAATGTTGATCTGCACATAGTATTTACTCACAGGCAAGTTTTTGAACCAGTTGTAATTATGAAGCATTCACATTCTGTTAAATACAGTTTATTTAACTGAGAACAGCTGGAAGATTGCAGAACCATATTTTCCTAGCCAACCTGGCAATATAAGTTTGAATGGCCATAGTGGCAATTTCTGCAGAGCACTTTGAATTCCTTCCGTGGAAGCCACTATGAAAGTGCAGAGTGTTACCATGCTAATAATGGATTGCAGTGGAATATCACAATTCTGCATATAAATGCAGAAAACTGTAATTTTCCTTGTTTGCATAAACAACTCACTTTACACTTCTAAATAATGGATGGAAATCCAGAGAGGATTAAAATCACTGAAGGAACAGATAATTTTCAAAGGCTAAAAGCTTTACAGCTCCTGGAGTTACAAAATAATGAACTAACCACGTTTCTTAAACTTTATTTTAGAGAAACCTTACCATCTATTTGCTTTGAAAAGAAATTTTACCCTAATAGATATTTTTACTTGCATATAACATGGTGCCAGATACCACAAAGCAGCCAGGTCTGATAGTCCCTGTTGTAAAGTTGTCCATATTTATCCTTGGGTTACAGCTGTCAAAAACCTGAAGCTGTAAAAGTGTTTCCAGAAGTTTCAGACAACTAAGGTGGTTATTTGGTATTTGTTGAATTTTGTGTAGCAAAGGTAAGCCCAGTGACATGTCCCTGGGCCTGGGAGACCTTGGGTCTGCTCCTGTCTCTTAACTTGCTTGCTGATCTGCACTTACATGTGCCTCAATTTCTTCTCTGTGACATGCAAATAATGATACTGACTTTCAAAAAGAAGTTTTCTGTCTTTAAGTCTCTTCAATCCTAGTTATGGTTTGTAAATAGTTTTTACAGTCATTCTGTCAGGTGAGGGCTGCCTTAAGATGTAAAATTTGGTAGAAATACATTAACACCACTAGAATTCCTTTGGGGTGAAAGTATTTTTCAGTGTCTGTGTGAGAGTTACCCTGTCTCATAAACATTCATTTGTTATTGAGGCATTTTTTTTATCATCTATTGATTTTTAATCCACTCCACATCCATAACATGAGTGGTTCACAGAAATGTGTTCTCTTTATTTTTATTCATTTAGAATAAACCAAACCAGGTTGGAAGAGACCTTCAAGATCATCGTGTCCAACCCATCAACCAATCCAACCCACCTAAACAACTAAACCATGGCACCAAGCACCCCATCAAGTCTCTTCCTGAACACCTCCAATGATGGTGACTCCACCACCTCCCCAGGCAGCCCATTCCAATGGGCAATCACTCTCTCTGTATAGAACTTCTTCGTAACATCCAACCTGAACCTCCCCTGGCGCAGCCTGAGACTGTGTCCTCTTGTTCTGGTACTGGCTGCCTGGGAGAAAAGACCATCATCCACCTGTCTACAACCTCCCTTCAGGTAGTTGTAGAGAGTGATAAGGTCACCCCTGAGTCTCCTCTTCTCCAGGCTGAGCAATCCCAGCTCCCTCAGTCTTTCCTCATAGGGCTTGTGTTCCAAACCCCTCACCAACTTCATTGCCCTTCTCTGGACTCATTCCAGCAACTCAACCTCCTTCCTAAACTGAGGGGCCCAGAACTGGACACAGTACTTGAGGTGTGGCCTAAGCAGTGCAGTGTACAGGGGCAGAATGACCTCCCTGCTCCTGCTGGCCACACTCAAAACAAAGAAACTCTATCTCATACTATTTAGTAGCTTTTTGAACAGGGAAAATGTTAGTACATATTGTGAAAGAGGAGTTTCAAAACAATGGCATCATGTTTTTTGAGAAAGTGGATGTGATATACTCTTTTTACTTCACAGGATTCAAGAGGGAAAGTGTTTTTGTGGGGAGAAAACACCAGTTCATTATTTTGTTTTCATGGCCTTTTTTTTCTTATGAGATGATATTTCTTTCTTGGAGGAAAATACATTTTAAATGAGAAAAGGAGAAATAATTTTCATCATATTCTTTCTTACTGTGTTGTAACCACCTGAAAAAAATCCTGCCCAGAGCCTGTGCTTTCTTCAAAAAGTTCACAAACTTAAACTGGAGGTATGCTAAAATACTCTTTAAAAATAAACTTTATCAGTTCCTTCATTGCATTTTCCACTGATAAGTCTAATAGTCTGGTGTTAGGATTAATTCACTGAATTAATCAGAGAGATTGATGCTTTTTTTTGGTTGGTTTGTACAGAGCTAAGAGAAATGCCCTGCAGACTGTCTCCATGCTCTGGCCCCAAGCACACATGAATGCTCCTACAAGCTTTTACCTCCAATGCAGAGTGTTGTTGGTTGTGCTCACAGCCCTTGTATGTGATCATGAAGCAGGGCTACATTGGTGAATTAGAGGGACAAGTGGGAACGTTGTCGATCTTCCAGGCTGACTCAACAAGTGTGATGTGATCTGTCTTAGGTTTGGTGTTCAACCTAGAGGTTTGGGAAAGCAGAACAGGAATTGCTGTCCTGATTGTTTGGTTATCTAGTGCTGACAGACACAGTTAGCATTAGAGACTGTGAGAAAGTCCATGGATACACACAGGAGGCAAGATCCTGGAGTTCTTTTTCTAGGCTATCTAAAATGGGTATCTTGATAGTCCATTGTAACCCAGAGACCTCTGGCTAGTGGTAAGGACTTAGGAAGAAAAAAATTGAGAACAGATAAGTACATACTGAGCCAGAGAGAGACTTACTGAGTCATTCTATTTTAAATTTACTGTCTGACAAAAGAGGGACCTGAGTGAAAGTATTGGTATTCAGTTAGGTGTTCTGATAAACTGTGAGTGAGCTTTATCTCTTCTCTTCCCCTGTGAAGCCCTTTGTGAGTTTGTAGGTTTATACATTGTGTGGTAAAAATGCTGAAAGCAGAGGGTAACTTCAGTTAGCCCAGTTTTTCCTGAAGTGTGGAGACAGTAGAAAAAAACCCACTGCTACTTCATTACTGAGTAGGTGCTGTAATGAAGTACCTACTGTGCTTGGCAGTGGGTGTAAAATTTACACAGTGCTTTGAAGTTGTATTCTATACATGCCTAGGATACACATGTTTCTAATGTGCTGGTTCCTTCTGTAAAGTCCTTCCAAAGTTTGCAGGTTTGCTGTTGTGCAAGGTTACTTTTGATGGAGATCCCTAGTGATAGATTGCCTGTCTTGAATCCATCACACAAGCAGCATAAAAGTAGTCCTGGAGGCTCCTTTTTGCTACCAGGCACAGGACAGCTGCTCTTGCTACACATGTTGTTTGGTCATTTGCAGGGCATTGCTATAGCTGGATTATATCTCCTCCTCCAGTACTTCTCCTGATTAGGAATTCTTAAGATGCAGATAGACTTTCACCTTTGTCCTATCAAGTAAAGCAAATCAACTACCCGATCAATGGCTGACAATGACATAAAAAGTATATTCTGTTAAGTTGTTTGGGTTACCAGCCATGGAAATGTTAGCACACTGCACTCTCATTACCATACACAACGGAATTAAATGTAGATTTCCAAGCAGGGGTAAGCAGAAGTTTGTGCATGAATCCCCATGAACAATGCTGTGGGATTTGTGCAGCCCTCTGAAACTGTCCCCCTTAGTGTATGTGAGAGCATTAACTCGTTGTGGATGAATGTGTTATTGACTCTGAGTAAACAGCTCTTTTTAAAGACTCTACAAAGTGTTATTGGCCAATAATACACAGTAAATAGACAAAGAATTACACTGCGACAGTTAGAACAAAGGAGAGAGAGAGAGGGGTACAGATAATGAATCATTAATGATCAGGAGTTCTGTGTTGCTTTTTAAGAGTTGCCTGAGGGAGGTAAGTGGGAGGGCTAAAACCCCTCCATGTGGTATGAACATCAGGCTGGCTGTGAGGAACACTGAAAGACAGTTTCTTTTTCATCTAAATGTGTCTCCTTCCTGATACTGCCAGACTCAGAGTGGTCTCTCCAAAGACTCTAACCATAGTCTTATACTATGAGCTCATTGAAATGCAAGGCCAGTAACAGAGATCTGAGGAAAAGAAAGTATATCCTGTAATATAATAATATATTGTAGAAATAATATATTCTCCTTTCATCATGATGTCTGCACATTTTTGGCTGATTGCAAAGTTCTAGAATGTGTTTGGCCTGTAAATACTGGGACTGACTATTGACTTGCTCAAGTTGGGATGAAGACTCTCTTCACATTGTCCAGCTTTTGGCTCATAATGTACAAGAGAGCTCTGATCAGCTGCATTTAATAGAGATGAGGAGGGAATATTTTTTGTCTTTTAAATTATATGCATACAAAAATAAACCTGCTGAGCTTTTACTCAGTATATGAGAGATTTCCTTCATTTGCCCTAACAGAAAATCCCAGACGTTCAAAGGCAATTGTCTTCTTAAAATGAGAAGACTAGCTCAAAACCCAGTAGTCTGATTTTGGTAGAAAACCCCCAGAAATCTTCAACTAACCAGCTACTCATTTATGACTATACAAGTGATTCTAGCTTAACCATCCATAAGGGAGAGAGTGAAATTACCATATTCATAACTAATGGAGGTTAATCCAATAATCACAGAAACTACTGTGTCTACTCTTACTTTTACTTTGGCCATGTGGATGTGAGCTTTTCATATTGCTAAGCAGCATCTGTAGGAAAAGCTGAACTCTGACAATTACTGTGCTGGGAACAATAGTTTCCTGCTGCTTTTAAAGATTCCACATCAAATGAATGTGATCCCTCAAATGTAACCAGGTGTGGCTTAGAGAAATAGCCTTCGCCAAGACAAACATATGGCACTGGCAGGGTGGCAACACAGGGTAGGGTAGAGATGGGTGTACTTGTTTTCTGGGTTCTCTAGAAGTTAATTTATAGGTAGCCCTGTGCTACATGGTCACTGCTTCACTGGCTGGATGTACAGAATAATCCAAGTCTCATATCTGCAGCATTTTTATGACAGTTTTTAAATGCTTCTTAAAAATGGGGAAGGGAATAAGGGGGAAGCGGGATCCTCAGACTCCCTATGTATTTGACAGACACATGTACATATAGAAACGCAAATAAAAGATCAAATTGTCTTATTTGTGAACCAATTCTGGTCTCTTGTCTTTAACCTTCAGTTGCTCCTGTGTTGCAGTTTCCAACAGCAGCTTCAACAAAACCCTGGGTAACTTCCAACAGGTCTCATACACAGATTTCACTATTTACAGTTTCAGTCTGCTCATACCTTTAAAAAATTTAATCTAGCCAGTTTGAGTGGTGTGCAGAAAAGGAGGATGTGCCATCATTTAAAAGGAAAAACCTCTCTGGTTTCCTTGTCTAGAATTCAGATGTGCAGGAAAGTTTTTCAGACTCTCTTCTTCTTATTTATTTATTTATTTATTTAGCCAAGAAAAAGCTCAAGGAGAAGAATAAGAAAGTGAACGTGTGAGTTTGAAAGCCAGCAGATGCACAGTCTGAAACAGAGCCACTGTCCCAGCCATGTCTGATAACCAGCAACATCTACTGTTACAAAGGGGACACACGAGGTCCCACTAATGGTTCTGGAGCCTGACAGGAAGCTCTGGTGAGGAAGAACTGTGTATGGGCTGGAAAATGAAGAGAAAATTGTTAAATGGTCTAATGAGAAGGCTTCCTCCAGCATTGTGAATGCAATCCCTTTGTGCTCCTTCTCTTTACCCTTCCCCATCTGCCTTTGAGTCCTTCCAAATTAACTTTGCAACTCTTAACTTCTGATAAAACTGAGAAAATAGATGGCACAAGGCACTGCAGGTGACCTCTTCTGAGCAGCAAGGAGGGGGCATTTTCCTGGCAAGCTTTCAGGTTCGGCGACACAGCGTGCCTCTTCCTTTCTCTGTCCTGAAAGGGAAATGTCCTTGGCCTTTTGGGTTGCCGCCTCTCCTCCCAAATGCCAGCCCCAGGCTGCGGTGTCAGCAGCGTGATATGGAGGAGCAGCAGGGAGAGCAAAGAACAAGTGACATCTTTGACTCATCGGCTGCCCCTGAGCTGCTGTGCTGAGTCCAGGGCTTTTCCTGGCTCGGCACTTCTTTGCTGGCTGGGCTACTGCCCTGTGCCACTTCGGCAAGGCCTCTGCGATGTGCCGTGGCTGGAGGCTGTTAAGTTGTCTTGTTGGTTAATTAAGGCTGGCTGCCTAGGAAGGCCCATCTGTTCCCAGGTAAATTGTGTCGCTATTTTTTCCCTTTGGCAGGCATACAAAAAGCTCACATCAGTTCTTCCAAAGGATGGATGGGTAGTCTCCTGTGCCAAAGTTGCATTCCTTGCTCTGCTTTCCTGGAAGCACAACAGCCAACATGGAATCACACTGAGACTGCCATGTGTTGGTATAAAAGACAGGGCAACACCCTCCCCTATGGCTGCACGCTGAATGCTTACAAAACATCCTCTCCTCTTGCTCTGCTTCTGGCAGTTCCAGTGTCCTTTGCTTTCTCTGATGTCTCCTCCGGCCGCAGCTATGTGGACACATCCTTATTATAGTCTGGGTCTCTCATCTGCTCTAGGTCTCCTTTAGTGCCTGAGAGAGTGACTTGAGAAGGGAAATGTTTACTTGATGTGCAAATGTGATAGTGAGCTTGGCATATCACACACACACATGTGGGTCACTGTTGCCGCAGAATTACAGGTTTATGTTTGCAGGATCTGCCCTGGTGTGTGAAGAACCTTCATTTCAGAGGCCAGGAACTGAGGCACTATAAGGGCAAATAAACAATTTGCCCCAAATTGGTTGTGTGTGATCCCAGTTTTCCCAAAGCCTAGACAATGCCTGGGTTCCCAACCACCTTTGCAGTTGCTCTGCTTACATGATGAGGACAGTGGAGGAGAACATAACTGTTGTGGACGACTGAGCACTTGTCAGCTGCACTTTAAGACAGCCTTGCCAAAGGCACAGCATGCCCACATTTCCCCTCTAAGCCCCTTTCTCCCCTCCCAACTGTTACTGCTGTGAAGAAGAGGGACTTTATGGGGAAACAGCATGGGAAATCACTAAATAATGATTTCAGTGCAACAAGTCCTTATTTAAGAATTAATTTTATGATAAGTATCAAATATTTAAACTTTTTTTCAGCAGTAACTAAGCCAAATCTAAGTCATACAGAAATTGGATGAGCGTGTGTGGGCTGACTGCTCCTCTCTCCTCCAGTGCATGGGAGGACTGCTGGCATGTGGGTAGTTACAGTATCACAGTATAACTAAGGTTGGAAAGGACCTCGAGAATCATCGAGTCCAACCTATCAACACAGACCCCATGACTAGACCATGGCATCAAGTGCCACATCCAGTTGCAGAATGGTTACCCATGCTGGGAGGACATGGTCACACCAGCAGATAGAGAGATTGTTTTCAAAAGGGGAAAAAAAAAAAGGTTTATTGTTTTGCAAGCAGTGAGCTTTATTTCACTCCCTATTTGTCAGTCTTGCCTGGGACTGGTCAACCTACTACTGTCAACACAGCTCTTGGCCAGAATGCTTAAGAATATACTTGAGAGATTTTAGTTGTTTTTAAGTTTTTTTTTAAGTCGATTTTCATTCTGAGTAAAAAGTATGTGAAAAACAAAATATGTGAAGGCACTACTTTTGCTCATCAGACTGAGCAGCAGATGAGAAGCTCCCCACAGAAACCACCTACATTTGCTAAGGCTCTTAAGCAGGAGGTGCTGTGAACAGCAAAATGCAACACAAATGTTGCATGGAAGGAAAAATACACAGAGTTTCAGTTATACAGCCAACAGAAAGAAAACATCTCAGTTCTAGGATTTTAAGCAGCATTGAGATGGAACCAGCCCTGTATGGGTAGTGCCTCCCAAAGCTTTAGGGACTGCGCTCTTAACAGGGGAGGTCTTGTGGCATCTGATAAATATCAGCTTAAATTAATTATCAGAAAACTCAGTCTCTAAACACAGCTCTTCCCACAAAGTGAACACAAAGCTGCATTTCTGCAGCTGTGGTAAGTGGAGTGTGTCTGGTGAAACAAGCTTCAGCTAGCCTGGGCTTGTTCTTTGTGGTTAAGTGTGAGGGGTTATGCAGGTCTTAAGGCTTCTGACTTCCCTTGGCTGGGCTTCCTATGACATCAGTTACATTAGGTTTTAAAGCAAGACTTGTCAACCACAAATAATGTCTTTCTACAAAACATCCGGCAGCTTTCTTGAAGGTCTGCTGATGCACAGCAACCACCTGTGGTTTTATTTGCATGTACCATTTGCTTGCCTTCAGACAAGAAGCTATTGCTTTGACTTGTCTTGTGCAGCACCTCATGCAGTGTGGTCCTGGTTTGTGCCTGTGGTTGGAGAGACTGCTTAGGTCCTGGTAAAAGCTCTGTGATGGGGAGCCCCTTAGGCATGACATGATTCTGTCCCTAGCACGATCATTGCTGCAGTGGGGAAGTTAAGAGCATGGAGGTTACTGTCCTGGCCCCAGAGTTGTCTTTGCCTTGGAGAGATGTAAACAGCAACCAGCTCCATCTGTCAGGACAGCCATGAAGCCACTGCTTTGAGCCTGCCCTTACCAATGCTGTTACAGTCTCATCTCTCTGTCCTGCCACTGAGTGGGTAGGGGCCCAGCAAGGAGGAGGAATCTGATTCTGTCTTTCCTCAAAACACCCTTTTGCATTTACCTGCACTACAAGCTGCTCCTGGAGGAGCATGTAAGAGCAGCCTCCTTTTATCCTGTGACAGCCGAATCCTCCTCTTTTCTTCTAATAATAATCCCACTAGGAGAGATCTGAGCTGACACATTTTATGTTGCAGTGAGGACCAGATAACTATTTACATACCGAGGATGAGGAATATTATTGGACTGGCTTGCAGTAACTTGATAAGCCACCAGAAGAAACCCATAGCTCACTGTGTGCCTTATCTCTTATAGAAAGATTCAGGTATTGCTTCTCCTGGGCAATGTGGTTCTGGCTGATAGTGTCATAACACCGTGGAAGTAACATGTGGTAGAGAGCATATTGCTAGTGGGGAAAGATGAGACCTACTGAGAAGAACATATCAACAAGTTAATGCAGTCATGTAATACAAAATTGCATAAACCTCAAGCCCTCCCATAATATCTTCCTGAGGTGATGCCTTGCACAGGTTCTCACAGCAGTTTCAGTGGTGTCAGTTTTGTGGTCTTGCTGTGAGACAGACTAGGTGATCTATGCACAAAAAGGAAGGTTTTAGTTGTATATTGCTGAGACAGTACAGGGCTTATCTGGAAGTGTCATGTACGCCTTTCCTGCGTAAGTTACATCCACAGTCTTAGTATTGCCACCTTTCTCCTGAAGAGCCAGTTGTGAGCCTAGGTTTTGCAGTTTCCCAGCCTTTTCTCTGCCACAAAATACAAAATACTTTGATTGAAATGTCCCCTTTTTGATACACATCATGTCAAAGAGTGATGAGCAAACCAGGTATTAAATCGAGACGGAGGCTAATAAAGCAAAGCATTCCTAGACTAGTTAGGAAAACACTTGAGTGTGAAATGCATTTGCTCATAAGTAGAACTTTTTTCTTTTTCTCCAAAGAAGAGAGCCTCTGGGGGAGCACAGCTTTAGGACTAGTGCAGCTGACCATTTTCTGTGACTGGTTTCCTTCTCCCTGTAAATAGGTTGGAAGTGAAAGGCAAGAATTCTGTTGGAGGTGTTCAGATCACACTGGTAACAATCAGCACATGATTTGAATGAATAAAATAAGGACATTCTTGCCAAGAAGTTTCACAAATGCTCAAATATAGTCAAACAAAGACTTAATCTGGGCTCAAAGACACGTATCTCAGCAGATGTGTGTAAACTAAATCAAACCCCCTGGGAACAGTACTTAGGAGTTATTCTTAGGCGTTGGAAGGACAAGGATGGTCCATCTGTGAATTTATTACGGGAGATGAGAAGCATCATATGAAAGTCATTGCAGGACTGGAGGACAGCATGGTTGATTTTTCAGGAAGTTTAGAGGTCATTCCTAAAATCTCTGTTTAATTAAAATAGAATCCCTTGGAATCAGGATAGAATATAACATGTGAAGCCTCTCATTTACTGGGATGTGGCCAGTTAGTAGGAAGACAGGTAATTTTGCTACTGGATTCAGGGGAGCCAGGGTTTTGCAGAGTGATGTACAATATTTATGGACTCTCTTGTAATTTTCTCAGTTGTCAAAATAAATCTCTTGAACTGGCAGGAGCATAAGCATTCTAGGAATTTATGATTTAGAATGGTATGCAAGGATTCTTGTGCAAAGATACCAGTTAGGTGGCAACTTCTGGCAGTTACACACCGTTAAGAAAATCAAACTGAAACAGTGAGCTCTTAAAAAACATATTGCAGCCCTTCATCTTAAACATCTAGAACATATCTCCAAGAGGCTTTAGTTCCTCTCTGCCTATTGCTGAGCTTACTTAACTGGATAGCTCTGCAACATGCAGAATTCACAGCTGTAGAATTAACCTGGTAAGAAGCAGACACCAAAGCTGAGAGGTCCTTAAACTTTCCTGGTAGTTGCAATGTATATGATGCAGTGGATTGCAAGTGGGACAGCATGGCCTGGATAAAGCATACTGTCCTTTGAAGAAGAATGCTTCAATTCACAAAAGGTTTTACAGACCAAATTGAACACCTTCATTTAAATCTAGATGCTTAGCCATTGGCAGGTGCAAATTTGAAGGCATTCAGCCTCTAAGCAAACAAGCTTCATTCTCAAAAAACCATCTCTGTGATAATATCTTGTTGTGGATAGTGTGGTAGCCTGGGTCTGAAAAAGAAGAATCAAAGTATGTTGGATTCCAGTTTTGCTGTGGGAAAATCCAGCTTTGAACAGGTTTTTTTAGTGGTTTGGGAAAACTTCTTTGCTCTGCAACAGTCTGAGTACTGAATGCTGAAGACCTCTTGGATTTTATGAGTGATTCTTTTTCTTTTTCCATGCAAGCTGTCATATATGAGAACAACATAATAAAATACCTGAAACAGCAGGCAATAGAAGATAAAAATCATCTTACACCTACTGGGTTCTTTTAGAAACATCAGAAATAGTGCTTCCTCTGTGCCTACAAACCATGGGTTCCTGGGAGTGTTCAGAGTCTAAGTACAGATTTAAACCACCACATTAGTGAAATGAAAACAGAAAATTCATCCCAAAGAAACCAAGCAGATAACCATTGACACCCACAAACAGTGGCAAGTGAGTTACAGTTTGAGAAAGTGGTCAGCAAGGTTTGAGTGAAACTCAGAGTGTGAATGGTTTGAATACAAACTGTCTGCAAGGGAACAATATGAGGTCAAAAGACATTTGGTTTATGAAAGTCAGATCCGCAGGAAGTTTTGCATGTTGCAAAACCATGTTGCAAACAGCTACATGAACTACAGCAGGACAATCCTGACAGCCTGTATGGGGCTGGAAACAACAACCCAGCATACCTGACATGAGCAGCAGCTCCGAAAACATAGCTGTGTTCTCCAGTGGAAGCACTAATGGCATGACTAGAGGGGATGAATGAGACACTGTACTAAGAGCAAACAAGGCTGTGACTCTTGTAAAGTTGGACTTTGGTACCCAGGCACTCATCAGCGTGAGTGAATGGAGTTGGGCTTGTGCTGGTGAGCCTGTCCTCACAAAGGTGAGGTGCATAAACTGAGTGTGAACAGCTGGGACACATAGTTTCATAGTATCATTCAGGGTTGGAAGGGACCACAAGGATCATCTAGTTCCAACCCCCCTGCCATGGGCAGGGACACCCCACACTAGATCAGCCTGGCCACAGCCACCATGTAACCCTTAACGGTGCACACTCTGAACAGAAGATCCATCCCCTAGCTAGGCACTAAAGTTAGTACTAAAATAAATTTGCATATTAATAGGTAGCTGTCACCTACAAATTACTGGGATAATTTTCAAGAGATTCATTCATCTATATATTTGCTTCCAGGAAATGTCTTCATGGACTATTTGCAATTGTTTGTTTTCTATCCTCAAAATACTTACTGTACAGTTTCACAGTTCTTCGCTTCTTATTGCTAAAGAGCAGTGATTTCCAGAAACTCAAGCTTTTGCTTGTGTTCATTCAACCTGATGGTTTTTTGCTTTTTGTGGTACATGAATCTGAAAGCAAGCAGTTGTGGATGTTAAAAACAGATATGTGGTGAGAGGGAAGCAGGCTCTGCCAGCATGCCGTGTTTAATCACAGAGAATCACAGAATTAACCAGGTTGGAAAAGACCTCCAAGATCTTCAAGTCCAACCTATCACCCAGCACCATCTAATCAACTAAACCATGGCACCAAGTGCCTCATCCAGGCTCTTCCTAAACACCTCCAGTGACTCCACCACCTCCTTGGGCTGCACATTCCAAGGGCCAATCTCTCTCTGGGAAGAATTTCTTCCTAACATCCAGCCTAAACTGCAAAATTGTTTTAGAATCATAGAATTGTTGGGGTTGGAGGGGACCCTAAGGATCATCCAGTTTCAATCTCCCTGTGTATGGGCAGGAACCCCTCACACTAGATCAGGTTGCCCAGAGCCACATCCAGCCTGGCCTTAAAAACCCCCAGAATGAGGCTTCCACCTGGGCAACCTGTGCCAGTGTCTCACCACCCTCATGGGGAAGAACTTCCTAACATCCAATCTGAATCTACCCATTTCTAAGGTTTGTTTTTTTTTTTTTTTTTCCCCATTTCCCCCCAGTCCTATCATCACCTGACACCCTAATAGTCCCAAGCCCACCCAATTTCCCCCCCTTTTCCCCTCAAACCCAGATCACCTGGGCTCTATTGGAGTCTCCTTCCACCCCAGGTGTGGCCACTTTGCCCTCCCCACCCACTCCCCTATTTAATCCTCTGCAGGAAGGGCAGAAGCCCTAAGCTGAGCCCATCTGGGCTGAGGATCCTCCTCTCATCCCTGGTGAGTGCCCATGGTGCACACTGGGTGATGGTGGTGGTGACAACAAAGGCCGGGGGGCCTGGTGGCCCCCCGGTTGTTAGGGCCAGGATTGATGACTCCTCCAATACCATCCACGGGTGCTGGCTGGGTCTCCTTGCTGGGGCTGAGCTCCTCTGGGTGGTGTCTTGCCCTCAGCTCTGGGCTGGGTGCAGGAATGGTGGTGGAGCAGAAGCAGCAGCAGCAGCAGCAGCAGCTCTTAGTCAGATGATGTTATGCTAATTACACTGTTTTGACCTGGAGGCCCCTGGAGTCTGCTCTCATCCTTCAATAAATCTCTGCTGTTGTGCCTCAGTTACAGACCATTTCTTCCTCCTCACTGCTGCTTTTCAGAAATAAGGAAGGAAAGGAGATAAAAAAAGCAATAAAGCAGATCTGGAAAATGCATTCACTTATCAGTCAGCTCTGAACAGGAAGCTCTCAGGAAGAGGGGCAGGGTGGGAAGTGAGAATCACTTCTTATGAATCACAAGACAAATGCCATAAAGAACAGACAGGACAACACTGCATCTCCTCCATGGTGGTTATATTTCATGGTGGTAAATGCAGTGGGGGAAGAAATGCTCAAGCTGGCTTGGAAATTTCAGTTACACTTCTCTACGGAAAGAATCACTGCGACAGGGACAACATGAGAAGTGAATCCCCCTCCGGAATACAGAGACACAGAATTAACCAGGTCGGAAAAGACCTTTGAAATCGAGTCCAACCTATCACCCAAGACCAGTAGAGCAACAAACACTATATACTTTTGTATAAATACCTAAAAAGAGCTCTAAGAGGTCAGGCTAATGGATCAGTATTCTGCCTCTAGTAGTGGCAATTAGCAGTACTGTGTAAGGTGAGCACATGAATCATTATCTCTGGGAAACCTGTGTCGTTGAGGATGACCCTGCTGACTGTAGAGGGGGTTGGATTAGATGACATTTAGAGGTCCCTTCCAACACAGACCATTCTATGATCTGCAGTCCTTTCATTTCATACTTCCCCAGCATCTGCAACCATTGGCTCAGGGTTGGCCATTACACTTGCCTGTTTACTTATGTATTCTTGGTTTAGATTATGGATTTAAGAGGATACATACTTGCCTGTTCCTCTCATCATCTCTTACTAGACCTTTAGACCATGAATTTCTGTTTAACTCTCTCTAGAGAAAGTATCTGATCACAAAATAAATTGCTAGGATCAGCTGTAGTTTGGATCCACATATCCAAGCCAACAGAATGAGCAGAGCAGAAGAGATTTGTGGTGGAAGGGCTGTTCACTGCTCCTGCTGAAGGCAGGCCACAGCCTAACAAAGAGCATGAGGCCAAAAGGAGAGCACAAAACTGTGACAGAAATCCTGTGGCTGTACTCCATGTCCCTGAGATTTTTTTGTGCATGCATCACTAGACAACAACTAAATAAAGGATGGAAATGATTCTGGAACAAAGATCAGGAACCCCCCTTGCATTTGAGATCTGATCCTCAGAAGTGTTCAGTATTTCCTGCTCCTGCTGTCCTTGCATCTGTAGGATGTGACGTTCCAGCTGGATCTCTGCTAGGTTTTGTGCTACAGCTACCATTTCTGCCCTTTCTGAGATTTTAGACTGCAAATATCTCTCTTGTTCCCTGAGAAGATAGAATTGCTTTCCCCATTCTTTTTCTTCACCAGAGTTTAAGGTTAGGTGGAGGAAAGGTTGAAGGTAACTTTCCATGTTTGAAATCAGTGCTGAGTTCCATTGCCAACATTCAGCCTTCCCTTGCCATCCAGAAGCTTTAGCATCACTGCAAAACGTGGGTTGGTGTCACGAAAATACCAGCAACCTTTAGAGTGATGTCTGACTTCTTCCAATGCATGCTGCTGTGTAGTTTTTCTGCAACAGTTATGACTTTGTAGATACTTACAAGAATGTGTAAATATGTTTGAAATTTAAAGAATTTAAACATTTCAGAGTCATATTCTTGAGGGAATAATGCCAGCTTACACCACTTGAGGATTTACTCTCACGGATACTTTTGAATGACACTTTGCAGTAATCAAAACCTTAAACAAAGGTTTCAACTGTGTTTAACTACAGAACCATAGAATTATTTGTGTTGGAAAAGACCCTTTAAGATCATTGAGTCCAACCACAACCTCACACTGCCAAGCCCACCACTAAAGTATATCCCTTAGGAAAAAGCATACCCCTAGATGCTTTTTTATCTCAGAAGGTGTTTGGTAATTGTGAAAGTGAGGTAAAGTCTTCAGTTCATTTATTGACATATCTATCTTGCTTTCTTCATCACAAGGTCTTTCTGCAATTCTCTGTTTCTAGGAGCACAACTGCAAGGGCTACCCTGCCTGCTTCCCCAACACAAAAGTGAGGGGAAGAGTAACACACACAACTCAGAGCTGAGATAAAGAGATAAGTGTGTAATATAATGTAAGATTTCGTAAGCACAATGCCTAATTACCTTAGCTAATAATCTAATTAATCTAATAATGCAATACCTGATTACCTTATCTTAGCCACTTTGCAGAAGCAGCACAGTGAAACACACAGGGGGGAAAAAAAACCCCAGCATAAACCAGAAACCTAAAACCAGTGCTACCTGACTCCCACCTGTTCCATCACCATGCCTGCAGGAAAGAGCCAACATCCAAGAAGCTGGAACACAGAAGCAGCAACTGGAACAGGAAGCCTCCCATATTGCAAACTGAACTTCAAGACTCGTAATGCTTTGCTCTGGTTAGCACTTCTGTTTTTTTGAAGCTGGCATGACTGCAGCATGGTATGAATAAGAGCAGAACGTTCAACTCAATCTATGACAACAACTAACACCTATGGGCGCCTGCCATTCTCACTGAAGCATCTCACTAGACAGGCTGGAGACCAGGCTTGAGTAGATGGTGGCCAGTCTGTTCTACCTGGAGACTTGAGCACCAGGTTATCCCATAGGCTCCCAAACTTACAGTCTTAGACAATCAGGATGCTGCTTAACTTTGCAGCTGCCTAAATGTGTGTGCAGAAGTGTGCCTATCACTCTGATGTCCACTCTGATGTGGACTGTGCTATCCCCAATTCTCTGTGCTCAGTCTGACATGTTGAGCTGAGATTTATAAATCCATTATTCATTACCAGTCTTGCCTCTTACCCATGGTTCCCCTGACTTCTTCAGAGCATAGTTAATACTTTCCTTGCAAATGCTATCTTCCTAGCACCCAGGAATTTGGTTGAACTTCCACTTCTGTACAAAAGAATTTGAAACCTGAGTCTTTCCCCACTGATGCAAAGGCCCTCAGGACTGTAAGTGATCATTAATATATTTCATTAAAGAGAAGGCTGGCAGCAGTTTAAGATGAGACCAGGGGAGGAACATAAATAATGAAAACTATGTAAAGACCGAATGGAGTAGAGGGAATTACTCTTGTTTCTCTGGCCACAAATGCTGTAACTGCACCAAGAATAGAATAGAATAAACCAGGTTGGAAGAGACCTTCAAGATCATTGTGTCCAATCTATCATCCAACACCACCTAGTCAACGAAACCCTCCCCTGTGTGTGTGTTGCTCAGAGCAGGGTATCATCTGCTATGGTAAGTGTAGGGAAGACTGTGCAGGACATGGCATTGCCCAGTGGCTTGAGCTGGTGCTCAGTAGCTAGAAGAGGCATGTCCCAATCCTTTTCCCTTGCAAAGTGAATTGTCTTGGAGTGTCCTGGTTTGGGCAGGAATGCTCTGAGTAAGAGACTATCACTGCCATCCTTGGATTTATCTGTGGGTAATTCAGGCAACTTTCATTCTGGGAGGTGGAGTTGTTCTCCCTCCCGATCAACAGTGGGGTTGTTCAGCTTGGAGAAGAGAAGGCTCTATTGGTGACTGTATATCAGTCTTCCAGTACTTGGGAGAGAGCCTACAGGAAATATAGGGAGGGATTCTATATCAGGAAGTGTAGTGATAGGATGAGGGTTTAGTGGCTTTAAATTGAGAGTAGATTTAGATTGAACATCAGGAGGAGAAATCCTTACTGTGAAGTTGGTGAGGCACTGGAATAGGTTGCCCAGGGAAGTTGTGAATGCCCCCTCCCTGGAACTGTCCAAGGCCAGGTTAGCTTTGTGTAACCTGGTCTAGTGGCAGGTGTCCCTGCCCATAGAAGGGCTGGAATTAGAAGATCCTCAGGGTCCCTTCCAATCCAAAACATTCCACGATTCTATGATGCTTTTACAGTGCCTATTTTATTAGTGCTTTGAATCTCTGATTGTTGAAAAATTATTTTTCTGTGGAAGGAATTCCTACCTGTGGGCCCCAGGGCTGTCTTTAATGGATGAATGGAAAGTGAGGTGTCATGGGAGAGTTGATGAAGCGCCATCATTTTGTTTTCTTGGTAGATGGAAAGATTCCTGATTCTACAAATTCTTCTTGTGATACTGAAACTGCTGAATTGGGCTCTTTCCCTTCCTCTCCAAAGAGGTGGGGAGGAGGCATTTACCATTGCTCATGATAAAGATTTACCGCTCTACCATACTGGCAATTTCTGTGTCATCTTGTGCATACATCTGCTATGTGGCAAGCTGGCCTGAAGAAAGTGGTGTTTGCTATTGCTGTTTGTAGGACAGGCAGAATGCCAGGTTTAAGGTGATTCTCTTCAGTGGTTCTCTTAGTCTCACTCCTTTTCTCTGCCAGAGACTTTTTATCCAGACTTCCTCCATGCAAAGAGGCTGCTTGCTACAAGGCTTCTCCAGCTTCACTTCGCTGCTCGTGGAGCCGGCAGACCTTTTCCCAGCCTTCCCGAAGCGCTGGGCGTCCTGCAGTGCCGCGACTGCCGCATGTCGACATCTGAAGCCCCGCGCTGGAGCATGGGACTGTGGCTGGCTGCAGCCCGGCCAGAAGGCTGCGAGGGGCCGAGCGTAAACAGAGGCAGCTGGTCACACAGCATGGTGTGGCGGGCCCACGAAACGTGGCAGATGCAGCTTCAGCTGTTATTGGGTACAGAGCATCAGCCTCCAAGCCTGGGTCACATGAAGGACCCGCTTTCACTGTGACAGTACGGTGTCAAACTGCCATTCTTCTTCTGAAGTCTGCCACATCTCTGGAGCTGCAAAGCCCCAGCCTCCGGTTCACAGGCCAGGGGACAAAAAGATCATGTATATCAAGGATTATGCATTTACACTAAGCTCTGCAGTTAAGGGAGTGTTCTGCTTTTGGAGTTTAATACTTCATTCAAAGCTTTTTTTTATTTAAATAAAAAAAAGGAAGGATAATTCCACTACTGAGTTTGTGCATACAAAGTGTGGCTTATTATTGCTGATACAGTAGAAAAGAGATCAGAGAGAAGCAATGCTTTCTACATCTAGCGCTCTCTTTTCTTCTTTTCTTCTAATAAAAAAATCATGTTCCTTAAAGTGACTAAAATAATGTAGTGAGAGCTCTTACTGTTCTGGAAGACCTGACAGAATTTCAGGCATCAGAGTGATGCTGGGTGGGACCCCACTCGGTTCTACACTGCCCGTTACAGGACACTTCATGGTGTTATATTCCCCAAACTGAGCTAAAAGTTTCTGTGGCTAACGGTGTAACTTGGCAAAGTTGAGATTTGGTGTGCCATATCTATCATTTGGTGATGTGCAGGATATAGGATATATAGGTAACTCATACAGAACTTTAAGTTGCATATTGCTGCATTTAAGCAACACACTAAAAGAGTCAAACAGTCAAGACTTCACCATTTTAAAACTTTTCTTTTTTTTCCCCTGGAAAAGTTAATCAAGAGGGTAACAAACATGCCAGTGCTCATTCTGAAGCTGTGTTTCAGTCAGAGAGGCTGGTTTGCAGTTAGTACAGTCTTCAGGTACAAAATGAAGCATCAATTCCTATCCTAAAAGAAAGAAAAAAAAAATCTGACATGCTTCTAAAATTAAAATGTCTTTCTTTTCCTTTGTCAAGATAATCTTTAACTGAGTAAACAAAACCACAAAAGGAAAATCGAGAGAAATCCTAGGCAAGGCATCAAGAAAAAGCATTGTGATGGGCCAGCTTTAGGTCTGCAACTTAAAAGGCAATTTCTTTAGATCTTTTGCATTCAAGGGACTGTGGATCTATTTACTGAGGGATCAGTGGTGGGCATTTGTGAATCAGTATGAATTGAAGCCTGAAGCAGCATTGCTTCATTGCTGCTATGAGTGTCTATAGAAACAGATGTACAAAGAAAAAAAAAAAAAAGGCTAATATAGTATGATGTTCAAAGAACTATCCAGTAAGAGATGTTCTCCTTCAGCCCTGACCTTTTCTGAAAACCTGGGCTTGCAAGAGACAGGGAAACTTGAGTTGTGATTGTACAACCGGGGTCTGTCCTAGGGATTACTTTTTAATCCTGGGTGCACAAAATGAAGCACTGAAATTGCTTATATTTTGGTGCCTAAATAAAAGCTGTCTGATTTTTCAAGGTACAGAGGAGGACTTATGTAAAACTCCATTTTACCTTAGCACTGTTTGAGAATACAGTACAATTGATTCTTAACTACTGTGTTTTAAGATACCCCATCTACTGGATTTATAGTTCAAGACTATCACCTTCCTCTGCAGACCATGTCCTGACTGTGACTGGTTTCCTCCCTAATTTCCATCTGAGAAGTGTGGGGTTTTTTTTTAGAGCCAGCAGAATTGATTTTTAGAATTTGTTTACAACTCTCCATTGCAAAAGACAAGAAGTAAAAACTTGTGAGAAAGCCCAAGTACCAGTTCTAAAATCCCTTGCAATTTTGCCTTACCGTACTTCCACTTCAAGCAGATTGTGCAGACTTCTTGATGCGTCTTGGAAAAAGACACACTCTGCCAGAGAGGGATTTGTCTTAAGGCAGGGGCTTGAGGTGGCTGATGCTCTTCAACTGGCTGTGGAGGACAACTGCAGTGAGTGTAGATTCTGAGCCTTTAAGAGGCTCAAGTAAGGTGATATGCCTCCATCTGTAGATTTCCAGCCCCTGTGAAGATCAGTGGCTTAAAACAGTTTCTTTCCCTGGATCCTTCACTGACTTTTGCATACAGGGACCTTCTGGCTTTTAACGTTCCGAGTGAGTTTTATCAGAGGCTTTAATTATGTTTGAAGGATTTCAGTAGGTTTCTGGTCAACCCCTGCCCCGAGCAGATGAGCTCTGGGATCAGACTGGGCTTCTCAGGGCTTTTCTCATCTAGGTCTTGTAAACTGAGGATGGACCCTGCACAACCTCATGGGTTAATGGCTTAACCCAGCAAAAGATGAACAAGGGCTGAGGGAAGGAGTGGTGGAGAGTATATTGAGTGCCCTGAGGTCTGTAGGCAGCAACTGGAAGCTGTCTGTAATAAGGAGCAGAGGCTTCGAAGAAGGAGTCTGAAGGAGAAAATTGTATTGCAGGTTATTCCCAAGAGAGCAATTGCTTCACTACTGCTTTAATGTTTGTTTTGTGAGAGAATTCCCTTGTTTTCTGATCTGCAGGGTCTCCATGGAGGATACTGGACCAGGATCCAGGGAAAACCCTGAGCCCAGGCACAGGGGGGTGCTGGTGGAAAGCAATCAGTCCCAATGGGTGGAGGCGTCATTGTGGGATCATTATACAGTGGTCCCAGTTTCAGTGTGTTCAGCATGGATCTCAAAGCCTGGCACTGTTCTGCAACTGAGTATCAGATGGCTGAGTTTATTGATGTTTAAATCAGGTTTTCATATAATCAGAATACACTCCCTTGTGTTTACAGAAGTAGCTCACAAATAGCCTGTTTTCTTACACTACCTGTGTGTTCTTAAAAAGAATATTTTTCATCTCACATTCACAACATATCTGGAAACATCTTACCAAATGGTACAGGAAAACTGCTTTACAATTAATGACACCCAAATGCCACGCACATTTTGGCCTGTTTTTCTTCCTGATGTTATTTACTATTATAATTTATCTGGATTTGACATTATTTATTAGTGCAATTTATCCACTTTAAGACTATTGTAATTTACTGTCTGCTCTTTTAAGACCGCCATACCTCAGAACAGGGAACCAGTTTGCAGTGTGTGGACAGCCTGCATATTTAAGAGGTCTGTGGAAACCTGGAGCTTCCCACTTACACTGCTGGATCTTCTAAGATTGTATCTGTTTTGTATTTGCCCAGAACAAAATGCACAGCGGCACCAGTTTATGCATAAACACTGGAGATGTCAAAAACACAGTAGGTCAATTTGTCCACTCCCTCTCACAGCCTCATCCCTCTGGAATACCTTTTTCTTCATGCTTTGTCCTGTCTAGTCCTAGCAAGTGACGGGACTTCTGCTGTGGGATTTACGCTGTAGATTAATGAGCTGCAAAGCTTCACATATGTTTAAATCATTGTACTCGCTCCCCCCCACCCCCCCGCCCCGTTTATATCTCCGTTGTCAATAAGGTAGTGGAGAGACTAGCGCCAATCCATTTATCAAGCCACCCTACAGGCGAGATGCGGCTCGACTTAGCGTTTGACACGATAATAAACATCAAAGCTTTAGCACCTGATGTTAGCACAAGGTGCCTTTCCTCTCGAAACATCTGGTCCCCTGATAAATTGTTACACTCGCCACCGCTCAACGCGCCGCCGCTCCCTCGATCGCGGGTGAGCCCTGCCCGGTGCGTGCTGCTCGGGGTCTGTTCTCCAGTTGTTGAGGCGCACCGGCCGTATGATGACAATTAGAAGCAGTTAGCGCGCAGATGAGGCTCACGAGTGGCAGGTGGCGGGAATGGGGCTCAATTAACTAACATGCACAAAATCCTTTGCTAATGAGGCTGGGCCACCCCAGATGAGCAGGAAAGCATGTGTCACTGACAGCAACAGAGGATTTGAAACTGAGAGGGAGAGAAACTGGTCAACAGGTATCATCAGTGAGAGAATAAGCCTTTCCAGCTCGCTGCGGTCAGATTAAGTGCTGGGTTTAAGTCTGCAGGCTGGAAGTCAGTGAAGGAGATAGCTGTTTGCCAAAGAGTTGGGAAGAATTTCATTTTCCCTGTCTCTAAATTGGCTGCCACCTTTTCCCTTCCCTGTGTCCTCTCTGTTAATCTTCTCTTTTGTGAGAGCCATGGCAATGATTACAGTACAGCATAAACTTACATATCATCCCTCTGTATTGCCAAAATACTGATGTGAAAGGCCACAGGGGTACAAAATGTAATGAGTTTGCTTGGCTTTCAAATGAGATAATGTTAAAACAGTGCATAAGCTCTGTTTGGGATGTTACCTAAACCCCTTACTGTTTTGTGATGTACATACCAATATTTTTTTGTCTATGTTAAGAAGCAGTTCACAGTTGTACAAGAGAGTTGTAGATAAGGATTTTAGTTTTAGCAGGTCATCAGCCAGCATTTTTCTTTGGATGGAAACTTACTGTAGAAGCTGTCACTGTGACCATGATAAGGCTTCCAATGTAAGTCTACACATCTGCCTCTTTGAGCACTGCTCATTTGAAGATGGTTTGCAAGGGGATCTATAGCTGTGAATATCTTTTCATGTATTATGTACTGTATCTAAAATTCTGCAGTATGGAATTTTCTGCTATTTTTTTTTCCCCTCAGAAATGTTTTTGAAGTAGAGGCTATTTTTTTCTTTAATTGAGCAGTGTATAGTGACTTGTTTTAAAATACATATCTGTAACGTGAGCAAACACACAGGTCTTCAGATGCAGTGGGATGGACTGATTGGAAGTCCCAAGAAGCCATAGTACTTCATAACTAAAAGCAGTGAGACAAAGTCCAAATGAACCACATCCCAGACTATGAATAGAATCATAGAATCAGTGAAGTTGGAAAAGACCTCAAAGTTCAGCAAGTCCAACCTGTCACCCAAGACCTGGAGTCCTTGACAGTACATCAGGGTTTGTATCTGTTTCTCTATGTTTTCAAGTGGCACAGTGTGATGAGACTTGAAGAAAGAAGAACTGTCTTTAAACTCTTCTGAAGAAATCCCAGTTTCCTCAGAAGATCTGTCAAGGTTTCCACTACACTTTACACTGCACATTGGTATGTTGGCACAATTTGTACCAGTTTTACCTGAGTATGCTTTGACTTGATGACAAAGCATCCCTTGTATCAAACAAGAAATATCCCATTCAGAATAGTATAGAATAGAATAAACCAGGTTGGAAGAGACCTTCAAGATCATCGCATCCAACCTATCATTCAACACCATCTAATCAACTAAACCATGCAACCAAGCACCCTGTCAAGTCTCCTCCTAAACACCTCCAATGATGGTGACTCCACCACCTCCCTGGGCAGCCCATTCCAATCACTCTCTCTGTGTAGAACTTCTTCCTAACCTCCAGCCTAAACCTCCCCTGGTGCAGCTTGAGACTGTGTCCTCTTGTTCTGGTGCTGGCTGCCTGGGAGAAGAGACCAACATCCGTCTATCTACAATCTCCCTTCAGGTAGTTGTAGAGAGCAAGAAGGTCTCCCCTGAGCCTCCTCTTCTCCAGACTAAGCAACCCCAGCTCCCTCAGTCTCTCCTCATAAGTTTCTACAGTGCATAGTGTCCAACCCTAGCAGAAAGCTGTGATTTTTATAATTCCATTGGAAATACCAACTTTGTAAATGCCTATATGTTGCTTTGAACAAAATTGTTCATGCTTTGTTTCTGACTTCCATTCCCCCAGCCTCCACAAGGATAATTCATGCTGTTGAGCTAGTAAGAGCTAAACAGCTTCTTCAATCAGTCTCTTGACAAGTGCCACATAGCTTTTTAAAATTTTTATTGGGATTTAATGATTAAAGCTTGTATGTCCCTGGGTCAATGGCTGTTACTCTTTACACAGTACACCATTAAATTATCTTGGGTGGTGAGCTGGCTCAGTATAAAACTGAATGTTTCCTCAGGACTTTAGGGGAATTCTGCACTCTGGAGTATTTTTGTCTCAAAAGCCCTTAAGCACTTTTGTTTGTGTGAGGTGTGTAGAGATGTTAACCTTAGTGTCCCAGGTAGGCTTTAAAGTAACCAGCTTACACTTGTAAATGGAAGTGGGGGAGCAGACTGATCAGAACGATTTTTAATCCTTCCATTCCCAGAGCTGTGCTTGCTCTTTCTGAGCATTTCAAAGCAGCTGCTCTGTGGCACCCACTTCTGCGTGGGGTGGCACACACTGTGGGTTTGTTTGCAAATGCCTGCCTCCTTAAAACAAAATGCCTGACACTTGAGGACCCTCTTGAGCATTAAATTGTGTATGAATATGCAGTTCTTTCATAAATGATGACTTACTATAAGGAAATGAGAGAGAAATACCATAAAGACTTTTTACATTTTGCAAACAACTGAAAAAAGGTGATGTGCTGAATTTGCCAACACACCTGTAGGATCTCTTGCAAAAAGATCATCAGGGACTTTGCTTTGTTTTATCTGGAAAATTAAATTATATAGAATTGTTTTGAAATAGAGAATCATAGAAGCATAGAATTGTTGGGGTTGGAGGGGACCCCAAGGGTCATCCAGTTCCAACCACCCTGCCATGGGCAGGGACACCTCACACTAGATCAGGTTGCCCAGAGCCACATCCAGCCTGGCCTTAAAAAGTCCCAGGGATGAGGCTTCTACCACCTCCCTGGGCAAACCATTCTAGTGTCTCACTAGCCTCATGGTGAAGAATTGCTTCCTAACATCCAATCTGAATCTACCCATCTCTATTGTTTTTCCATTCCCCCTAGCCCTATCATTACCTGACACCCTAAAAGTCCCTCACCTGCCCCATTTTCCTCCTTTTTCCCCTCAAATCCCAGAGTACCTGGGCTCTGTTGGAGCCTCCTCCCACCCCAGGTATGGCTACTTGGCCCTCCCCACCCACTCCCCTTTATAATCCTCCCCAGAAAAGGCAGAAGCCCCAAGCTGAGCCCATCTGGGCTGAGGATCATCCTCTCATCTCTGGTGAGTGCCCATGGTGCACACTGGGTGAGGGTGGCAACAAAGGCCGGGGGGCCTGGTGGCCTCCCAGTTAGGTAGGAAGAATATTGACTTTTCCTCCAGTATCATCCCTGGGTGCTGGCTGGGTCTCCTTACTGGGGCTGAGAGTATTTTGCTTCAATGTAAAACTGAAATAATGAAGTAACTGTGGGTAAATACTGGAGGATAACATTGCTGACCGCTGCTTTTGAGAAGTAGAGGGAAAGACTCTGAAAGGGAGAACTCCCCCATGGAAACTTTATCACACATTTGTACTTGGCCTGGCAGCTACCTACTGTGTAGGGCCCTGCAGAACAAGGACAGAGATGGAAAGCTTTTGTCTGGTTTCAAACAAAGCTTGCTCAGCTGGCAGTAAAAGGAGTGTTTCGTAGCAAACAAAAAATTGGAGTGTTTCATATGGATGGCCAGTGGAGCAAGGGAAACACATCAGAGGGGAAAAAAGGTTTAACTAACTAACCAATCCCCAAAACAACCACCACCACCAAAACCAACCAAGCAACCAAACCAACCAGATTCCAGAAAGAGTTGGATGAGCAGGTGTCAAACAAGGAAACAAAGTGAGGAAAGCCCATTAAAGATGCCATGTGAGTAGCGGTGCTGGACTGTCACAGGAGCATGGGGCCACTGACTTGGTGCTGAAGGTGGCTGTTCCACTGAAAGCTGCTTAGAAGAAAACCCTGCTGTGCAGAGGAGGGCTCAGGATATGCACTGCCAAACAATCCAGCTCCTCTCCTCAAGGGAAGAGGAGGGAGATGACCTACTAAATGGTATTCTTTGCCAGGCACAGCTGATGCAGGAAGAAGTAATGTTGTGTTCCAGGACTATAAAGGAGTCTTCTCGAAGGAAGTGGGTAAGAGAGAGCAGACAATTGCAATGTATCACAATAACACATGCTAACATATACTGAAGTCCTATGTGTGTGCTTAATTTCATCCCAAGCAATTCTGGGTTTGCAAATCACCCCCACCAGTGTTTAACCACATGCCTTCCGTTTGCACAAACAGAGTGGTGTCTGCATCCCATAGATTGCTCTGCAATTCCCAGGCCTTTGATATCCTACAGTACAACCCACTGGGATAAAACAAGAATAGTTGAAAGTCATAGCCCTGCCTCTGTTGGATAGGATCCGTTCCTATTTTAACGTCCTAAGCTTGAACTATGGAACCTTTTCTGGAGGTCAGCATCTTCTTTACAACATGGATTCAATGTCCTTGGTGGGTGGCATATGTGCAATGGGCCATGAGAAATGTTCATAGTGTTGAGATCAAAATAACCTCTCAGGCTAGGAGAAATATAATTGTAATTTATAACCTAACTGAGGAGATTATTAACACATTCCCCTTTCCACTTGCATAGATTTTATTCCTATTCTTCCTCCAAAGTATCCTGTTAGATAAAGCATTAAACACAACGAGGCCACACACAAATTAAGGAGAAAAATGGGGATTTGGTTAAAATCACAGTTTGGAGGGGAAACTTAGACAGTTGTTTTTACTGTACAGCTATTAGCACTTGAATAGGTTACAGCATGTTTTAGGAAAAGAGAGAGGGGAGAGAATTGTGTATTGCCAATATGATGGGAAAAAAATCCAGCAAACTAATGCTAAGATCCCCTAATGGAAAATTACTTAAGAGATTATAAAAATTATGATCTTTTAGATGCTAAAGAGTGCTGCTATGTTTTAAGAAGCAGGTGCTCCCTGTGCGTAAGTAATTACAGATGGATCTATGCTGATTTACACCACCTCTGGGCAGGAAGTCAGAAAGCTTAAAAGTTATTTGGTGGAAAGAGAAAACCAGTGATTGGGAGGGGGCACATATTATAAACATTTGAATAAACAGCTGTGTGCAAGGGCAGTATGAAATAAATGAGGCAGCAGAGGGGAACCCAGAAGCTCTTGGGAGGTGGCATATACGGGGAAGACAATTCTGAGACCTTGAAGTTATTTTTTTTTCCTTTGTGAGAAGCCGGATGGGATATTTCCATTTTGCACTGGGAACTCAGGTTTCCACACTCAGTGCCATTCTCCTACATATGCAGTGGGCACTGACCTTCCTCATGGAAAACTTACTTTCTGTAAAAGCTATAAAGATGCACAGAACTAGATTTAAACAGTGAAAAAAAATGACTGTTCAAACATCCCTTCCCCATCGCTTCCTTTACTTTAGAGAGACAAATGTCACCTTGTGAAAACTCTCATGGTAAAGGCTTTCCTTTTTGACACTTTGATTGTAGGTGAGCTGGAAAAAAAAGAGAGCTATGTGAGTGAAATCACAGCACACTCTGGATAAAAAAGAAGGGGAAAAAAAAAGTGTGTGTGTGTGTGTGTGAAGAGTAAAATTTATGGTCGCTTCTGTGCAACGAAAAATCAACTCACAGAAAGTTTAGGCTCAACTGCATTTGCCTGCAAACGAGCTGTCAAATTATCTTGGTAGGAAACTGCACCGAAGTATTGTCCTTAATTGCTCTGATAATGCTCAGTTTTGACAGCTGCAATACCTGGATCAACATGGCTCCTAACAAAAAAGTCAACCATTAAGTATGTTTTCTTAAACAGTGACTGATAAGTTGTTATCTTTCAGCATCTCCAGCTAATTAGACATCACGAGTCAGAGTTAATTTGGTGGAAAACATTTCTCGACTTAATGACATTTATGGGCAATTAGGCAGGGTGCAGAAAGGAATACACATTTACATTTCAGCCTATTTCCAGTGCTTAACAAGAACCCACCTCTTTCTCCACTGGAGAGTTCTCATTCTCTGAGGAATACCTTCGATGCAGACACCACAGGTCCTCTTGTTTTTCTGGAAACCAGCAATTGCTTGCATGAAACAAGCTACCAGGCAGTAATGAGGCACACACAGAGATAAAATTAAGCACAATAAAAGCATTTAAGCTCCTGTCTTGTCATGGTGAGAACTGTGTTTAACTCCACAGTATATTGACTGCCTCTGAGAAATATATGTAGTCTTGAAGCCTTTACATGGAAGTTTGACAGAGGAGTTGGACTTGTCCCATGTTTGTTGAAAGGGAAGACACAATGTAATTTGTTTCTTTCTAGTTGCTGCGGGCTGAGGGAGCCAGGAAAGAAAAAGTGTAGTGGTCTTTACTACTTTACTCTTTACTAGTTACAGATGGGCACAGGCACCTATGTGCCCTCCTCATGCCTTCAGACGAGGACACAGCAGAATTTGGGAAACACTACCCAGAGAGTACCTCCTGGCATGGGCAGGGGGCTGCTTCCTGCCTCCATCACTCGGTGGAAAGCACTCTGTTGAGACTGCTGCCTGCTTCTGATTTTCAACAAAACTTGAAAAAACATTCAATCTGCATCTAATGCCAGGGTCACTTTTAGCTCATACTGGTTAGTGGCTCCAAAGGCCATGTGGGCCAACAGATCCTGGTTATGACATCCTTTCACCTGAGAAGTTCAGGCTAAACTGCAAATGAATGGCAGGCTGAGCATGTAAAGATGTCCTTGAATTTGGCGCCGCTTGCATGTGTTGGTTGCTCTGGACCCAGCCCTGATGGGCCGGAGAGCTGATGCCACAACTACAGAGACAGACAAGCAAAATGTTCTATTTTTCTACCATTTATCTCCAAAGTGAGATGGAAGGCCATCAAAACAAAATGCTTGGCAAAACAGTTTGATAAAGTCAGTGTGGGCAGGCACAGGTGAGAGCACAGTCTTGTAAGTGCTCCTGGTGACAAACAACACCTCCAGGGAAAAAAAAATGAGGTATTCTGGTGTCTTGCACATTGGAATGGTCTGGGCATATTTTTGCTGCACCTAGACTTCTGCTCTAAAACCACATTGTTTTTAGAGTTTGCATAGACTGAACAAGAAAAAGTGTGTGTGCCATCTACAAATGATGCAGTTGTCTGATTGGGGGTTACTACCTGGAAAATGAATTTATTTTAAACTGGATACCTGCAATGGCAAGAAGATATCATACCAGGTTTTATACTGTTATATTTAGATAGGATGTGCCTTTCTTTATTCTCTATATATTTTTTCTTCATGGTCAATTGATACCAAGTTTACGCTGGCACTTAAGAAATGCACAGTGTTCAAAATGACCTTCTGCAAGTGGGACAAGGGACTCCTGTAATTCAGTGGGTGTATAGTTATGTGGTCCTGTCAGAGGAGGAGCATCTTTCTCTCTGGCACCAGGGTATGCATCTGCATTTAGCCCTGGAAGCAGGGAATTCACCTCAGAGAGAAGGGGGGCATCTATCTGCCATCATGGTGTCCTTCCCCTTCCCCTTCCCCTTCCCCTTCCCCTTCCCCTTCCCCTTCCCCTTCCCCTTCCCCTTCCCCTTCCCCTTCCCCTTCCCCTTCCCCTTCCCCTTCCCCTTCCCCTTCCCCTTCCCCTTCCCCTTCCCCTTCCCCTTTCCCCTTCCCCTCCGCAGCTCCAGGGCAGGACAGGCCGCGGAGTGGCCGCCAGGCGGCGCTGCGGCGCGGGACGGCGCGAGAGAACTCTCGGGCAGTGCTGGTGCTCCCTCGATCTGCGTGAAGGGGGAGTGAAAGGGGGGCGAGGGGCTGCTCGCACGCTCCCTCCGCAGCCCCCAGCCTCCCAATAACACGCTCTGGCTTTCCCAGTTGTTGTCCAAGGCATGGTGCTCAGGGTTGCGGCAGGAAGGTGCCCGTGAGACACAGGAGCACCCTCAGCCCTCCTGAGCTGTACCGGGGAAGCAAGGTGTGATAACTGAGGCTATTTCTCAAGAACAACAGTTTCTTAAACACACTGCGTGGTGGTGTGGCCACGGCCTTTGGAAGCCACAGCTAACGATCGAGACAGTTCACTGCTGGGTCATGGCACATTCTTGTAAAACGTAGGAATTTCCAGAAATGCCCTGGAATCTCTCCTCTTGCTTGCTCCTTTGTGTAATTCCAAATTGCAGAGGCACCAAGGTGTCAGTCTGGATAACACAGAACTTCCCAAAACATTGCTTGGAGCTGCAGAGTGTTGTGCTTCTGCCTCTGCTCTCCTCCCAGCACATCTCACACTCTCCTCCTCCAGCCCACCTCTTTTTCATCATTTACTCTTAAACTGTTCCCTGCATTGTGCTCCCCTCCACTCTCACCCATGTTCCTTATTCTGTGGGCATTGTTCAGGATGTGCAAGTAAAGCACAAAACTGGGGTGCTGGGTAGCAGCCTTCCCACAAAGGAAGACCTTCATTAAGCAAACCAGGGCTGAACTGGGCCCTCTAGCACCTATGGACATTCGGGCCAACTTTTCCTGGGATGTTGCTCCCACATGTCTCAGAGGCCTATTTAATGCTACTGTACTGAGAGAGGAGCCACACGGAGGAAAAAGGGTTTGTGTGTCCTCTCTTCTACTCCAAATTGATCATGAGTAAAAGAAAATAAACACAGCACTTTATAGCTTGGTTACAAAACACAAAACTTGTTGCTGAATGATATCCTTTCACTGTTCAGGAGGGAAGACGGGAGAAACCACTTTCCTGCCAAGGTCAGTTTAACATGCTGCAGTACAAGTAAGAAATGTGGTTATGCAGGCAAAGCATAATTGGTAATGGGTAAAATCTCCAGTAATAGTATCATAGTATCATAGTATCATTCAGGGTTGGAAGGGACCACAAGGATCATCTAGTTCCAACCCCCCTAATGCATGGATGTTTACAAACAGGCATCAAATTTTGGCTTGCTCTGTGACCCTGGGTAAGGCATTGAATGCTGTAGTTTTTCTGCCTCTGTTTTCTATCTGTAGAACGGAAACAAGGATTCACATAGTTGGTGCAAGCATAAATTCCATTTGGTTTGGAGAGCGCCCATGGACTCCTGTAATGGGAGTCAGATAACCCCATAGGTATATTACTCATTTCTGGGCTTCATGTGCTTTTGGCTGTGCACAGATGCCAAGGGGAATAAGCTTGTTTTCCAAATCTGGGTGGCTGCTAAAAAGGACCTGCATGCCCGGCGCGGGAGCTGCATCTTCAGCTTAAAGTCGGGAGGACACAGAAAGCGTTGCAGGAAAGCTCCAGCTGCCGTGAGAGCGAATGCTGGGAAAGCGAACTGGACAAAGGGAAGGTAGGATTCCTTCCTGGGGGTTAGTTCTGGTTTGTCACTGGCAATGAAAAAGTTAAAACTCATAGGGTTATTCATGAATTCCGCTTTTTAAAAACATGTCCCATTAAAATGCAGATTTAGTCTTCCATTTGCAAAGAACATAGTTATTTCAAATTCTGTATGGGAATCCTTTTTGTATTTGTATCTTTTGGGTAGAAAGTCCAGCTGCCTCTTGTGAGATTGCACATATCTCTTCAGATGTCAACAAATCATTGAAAAGTGTCAGAAAGGGGGAAATGAAAGATAATTATTCAAACCATGGAGAGCTACTTTGAAAGTGAATAGAATCTGTCAGATAGTCTTTTGAGAACAGCAGTTGGCTGCTTGTATTGGATATATTAAATGGACATATCTAGAGGCGAGTAATGCTGTTTTAGATTCGGATCAGTTTAAGGTGGAGGATGTTTTTTTCTCGTCGAGGTAGCCGAAACCATCAGAAATTATTGAAGGGAAATTAGTTGGGAAAGTGTTACACAGAGTTGCAGTGACACATTAAAAGGGATAAAAAGCTCTGTAAATAAAATGCCTGCTCTTTCAGCTAAAGAAACAGAAGCTTTAACATGTTGTTCTGTTGTATTTTGAAACTGTGTTGGGATTAAGGGCAAGGAGGATTTGACTAAACTGGAAATAAATAGTTTCATAGTTTCATAGTTTCATTCAGGGTTGGAAGGGACCACAAGGATCATCTAGTTCCAACACCCCCGCCATGGGCAGGGACACCCCACACTAGATCAGGCTGGCCAGAGCCTCATCCAGCCTGCTCTTAAACACCCCCAGGGACGGGGCCTTGACCGCCTCCCTGGACAACCCATTCCAGGGTCTCACCACTCTCATGGTGAAGAACCTCCTCCTCACATCCAGCCTGAATCTCCCCACCTCCAGCTTCATTCCATTCCCCCTAGTCCTATCACTATAGGTTGGTGACAGTGTAAAGAGGCATATTCCAGAAGGAAACTTATCACAAAGAGATTGAAGAAATCACCATTGTGTCTGACTAGCACAATGGTTTTGAAAATTTGCTTGGATCAATGTTCTTGCTCTTATGAGCAACCTGATGATGCTGGCCCCAGATGCTCCAGAACTTGCCCCTGTGAGTAACTTTCTGGACATCCATTGGGATGTCCCACACCCCGTGTCTGCATGAAGCCCAGAAATACATCTCCTTTTCCCCTGAAGAAGCTGAATAGATGATATTTCATAAGGAACAGAGTACTCAGCAAAGGGCTTTCTGAGACTGCTGTACATGCTTGCTACTTTATCTCCCAGGAAAGACTGTATTGCTCCAGTAATGGCAAGCATCTGACAGGCATTCTGGACTAGTGGTGAGTGCCCTGGTGCAGGCTGATGAATGAGATCCCACCTGCATGACTTCTGTGATTTAACTGCATTGATGCACATTCACATGGTTTAACTATTGTAGGTGAAGAAGACTTGGAGCAAACAAAAGCTGTGGAAAGAGGTACTGAAAGCAAATGAGAAATACACACAGGTGGGAAGCTGCAGGCAACATTTTTCAGGTTTATTTATTTCAAATTGTGTTTTTTTCTGCTCTTTTTTATAGGGCTGTCTACCATTTGCTTTTCCCTACTGCACCAGCCTGTGCTAGGTCACATGTAAATGGCAGGAAAATCTACAGCAGCATTATGTTACCTGTGCTTCTGTAGTACTCAGTCCTCTGAAAAGAAAGACAAGAATGTCTCCCCTGAGTTGGGAATGGCTGGTACTCCTGTGTGGGTTTTTTCCTCTTCAGTCATCCTTTCTCTCATGTGGCACAGAGGGCTTTTACCTATGTCCTGCAGACCCAGAGGGACTGCCAGTTCTGGCATGTAAGACCAGTCCTTGTTTCTTCTCTCTAGTACAAGATGGATCTCAGTCTCAATTTCTACCTTCTTACAGCTTCATCTATTGCCTCTTAAAAATCTGATGACAAAATCAGCATACCTGGAAGCCCATCCTGTGTGCAGGTACTTTGTCATTAGCACAGTGACTCCTGTTGTCTACAGCACATTTTAAAATCCTTCTTGTCACAAGCCATCCCATCAGCTCAGACAACTGTATCTATCAGATATGACAGGCAGGATATGATTGTGTCAAGATCTGGATGCTCCAGACCACCTAATGGAAAAATATAATCGAAGTTTCCAACAAAGCAAAGACTTTTTGCAAGCCTTGGCCATAAGTCACAAAACTAGACCTCATGAAAATGTTTTCTTTAGCCTTTTTATAATTCAGCTGAATTTCCTAGTTTGTCCAGCAAGAGCAAACTGTGAGTGTATGTCTGCATTCAGTGTAATCTAATCCTGATCAGCATATCCCCTTCAAAACAGCACAGATGAAAGGACATTTTTGCAGCTTCTGAGCCATTTACAGCCATGCCCAGGCAAAATGTTGATGTCCAGGTCTCAGCTGGAAAGACCAACGATGGCAACTGGGCTCACGTTAGTGTGGAAGCTAAGGGTAGCCCTTGGAGAACATGAAAACTCTCTTTTGAGTGCAAGCAGATTGGAAATTTTGGTTCATGCCTTTCTCCTTTAATACTTTCCTTTTTCTGATCCTCACAGGTGAAAATGAGTTAGCTTCGAGGTTTGAATGCACACTATCGTGTGGATATATCCCAGGTATGGGGTTTGCAATAGGGATTTGTTGGCTGACTTAGTCACCCTCTTTCAATGTTCTGATGTTATTAGCAAAGGAACTTTGCAAATAAACAGAAATAGACTCAAGGGTCCTTGATATTTTCTTTGTTTTCACCCTGCCCTTACCTGCAGAAAATACAGGAGACTAGATGGCCAAAGTCTCCATCTCCTTGCCATACAGGGAAAACTAAAAAAGCTTATGTACAAGGGAGCATAAATGTTCAAGTAGTGATGTGTAAAGTACCTACAGTGTGCATTATTTCTCTGTTTCCTGCATTTTCCCCATAGGTTGAGTTCCCTGGGATCCTGCTAAAGAGCCTTTACATTAGCCCCTGCCCACTCCAGGCCCTGCAGCGACCTGCATGGCCAACTCCAACCCCCTTCCGTGGGAGAATTGCCTACACAAAAATGGGAGCAACTTAGCTATGGTTTTACTTAAATTTCTGCTGTGCTGACAAGAAGCACTTTCTCAAAGTTGTAGGCACCAACAGTGACTTCTTAAAATATCCTTTTTAAGGAAAGAGGCAAGTTGGGAGAGACTTAACTAGGTTTTCTAGTTGAATAGTCCCTGGCCCTGCCCTCTGCAGGCTGGGGCCAGGTGCCTCCAGCAATGCAGTGTCTGCACCAACCTCCACTTCGATTCCTTCCCAGACAAGCATAGGAAGCAGTGACATCTATGGAGAGCACTGGTCATCTTCATGAGGGACTCCTGTCCCTCAGCTTCCTCCCACCCCCTTGGGAAACCTGTTCTGGAATGAGGTGCAGCTTTTCTCTTTGGCAATCAAGGGAGCTGCAGTGGGCTGGGGCGCCCAACACTTACACACATGAAGTCAGGTGTGATGAAACCCACTACTGTTATTGATAACACCGAACAGCTGGATTTGCAGTTGGTAGAGAGGCAGCTCCATCCCAAATGCTCATCATTTTACAATAAAAAGAGGAAGCTTGCCCTTCTCCTTTATCTGCTTTATTTGTTTGTATGCAGATACATCAGTCCACATGGCTACACCAGTCCACAGTGCACATCTTTCCTTGCCCCAAGTGGGAGAGCTGTTGCTGGCTCTCTGTGTCTGAAAGCTCATGGCAGCGAAGACTGGGAAAGAAAAGGCACCTGTCCTTTTTTAATGTATTTTCTATCTTATTCTATTACTTTGTCTAAAAACATAACCAAACTTCAGTGAAAAATAATTAGCTGATATTCCCTTTCAGTCATCTCACTATTACTCTACCAAAGTAAATGGAAATTACTGCAGATTTAAAATAGCATGCAGGAGTGGAAGGAAAAGCAGGGCTTGGATCAACCCAGTGTTACAGTTCAAAGGGATTAAAATGAGAAAGAGAGAAAAGGAAGAGCTAAAATAAGAGAAGTTCTAAAGAAACAAAAATTAAATGTTGCCTTTGGGGAGCTATGTACTTTCTCCAGGGAGTTTTCCTACTAGATAATCTTCAAGATGGGGAAGCAAGGTATTTAAATCTCTGTTTCAATACAGGAAAAGGAAGAAGAAAGTGAAGAGACAGAAAAAGGAAAAGATGCCTTTTTTTTTTTTCCTGGAAAAACAATCTTCTTCTTACTTAAAAAAAACACAAAACAACAACAAAACCAAACAAGCAAACAACAAACTTACTATATCCTACTGATAATTATATCTTCAGCAAAGGGTCTTTCAAATTACTCTTTTTTCTTCTTCTGAGAAGCCAGCCCTTGGCTTTCAGTAATCTCCATTCAACCTGATGATGTTGTGTTTGTTCATGCATATAAATATATGTTTATAAAGTTGTGGTGTTTGGGATATATTTGAATGTTTGCTTTTTAGTGGGAACTTTGTCCTCGCCTGGGCAGTTCAACAGATTCAACACTGAGAAAGCATCAATGAGAGCTCCCTGCTGGTCCCAGATCGGTGGCACTGGCACTGTGCCCCGCAATCAAAGCTTCTGTAGTATTTTTCAGGGTACTTTTATGGGCCTCAAGGAAGTTTGTAAGATTTTTTAATGCCAGGTGTTGGGTGGCTAAGAGGCCTGGGTCTGGAAACCTACGTGGGTAACAGAAGTACCATGCCAAAAATGCGGCACCGTTTAATGATCTGTGTAGGAGAAGTTTAATCCTTCGGGTGCAAGGTTTACAATTCCACAGCAGATTAAGAGCCTTTGCCATTGAAAACTCCAAGTTGGTGACTGATTTTTACTTTTTTTTTTAATCTAACCTGGATTTGGTCCTGCAGACTGTATTTTCATATGAAAAGATAGAGTTTGGGTATTCAGGTGTTCAAGCTAAGCAAGCTAATATAATAAAGAAACTTAATGCTGGGGGCGGGGGGAGAGGGAAGTGAGTGAAAAGAATTTTGCTAAATTGAAAAGAGAGATTTGACTTGGTCCTGAATTCAGTTCCAAGGAACCCAGATAAAACTGGGCAAGATGGTCTGCTCCTGGTTTTATTTCTGTTCACTATAATTACTGTTCTGATGCTGTGAACTACGTGCAAAGAAAAGCCTGCTTGACCTGTGCAAGGAGAGTGTTCTTTTCTGGGTAGGTGCTATAACTGTTAAGAAAAAAGAGTCTCTTCCTGTCTAGCACAAGGCTTTACATTCCTTTCTGGAACCCCCAGATTTATCAAATCTATTACAGCAAAGTAATTCACTGGCAAATGTCTCCTTTCCATTTTGTACCTCTCCTACCAAAGTCAATAAACTCATGGGTCTGATCCTGCCCCAGTGTCAGCAGGGCCCCGGCAAGAGGAACAGCAGCCAGCACTTGTGCAAGGCGAAAGGGATGTGCATGCCTGCTAGCACGCACCGCTGCAATGATACTCTTCAGACTGCCTGCCTGTCAGAGTGTCTTACAGCCAAGCAGACATCCAGCTTAATAAAATGGGTGTTCGGCTTGCGTTAATCATTGGGGTTACTGCGAAGCATTCTCACAGAGTCTGTAAATGTCCACACATCAGTAGCATTGTCCCTGTAAAAGGATTAGCCTCTTTAATTAGATCTATCATCCTCTTTTACAAATGTTTCTCTAAGAGATACAGTGGTAGGAGCGCCGTACCGGCGAAGATAAATTGCCTCCTTTTAGAGCGCGACATTTCTGCCATTGAGATGGGCCCTTTGCTGGGGTCCTTGTTCTGCCCCACGAAGCTGCCATTCAGGTACGGTGGGGCTGAGGGTGCCTTATTCAAGCTCAGAAAGCATTTGTGAGGCTGTGGCAGACTTGGACTTTCCAACTGGCACCGAGGAGAAAGAGACACTTGTTTCCCCACTATTGGGGGCGGGGGGGAGGGTGGGGGGAAATAGAAGCGGGCCAGTGCAGGTGGTGCTCCATCAGTAAAATGCTGTTGGAAGAAAAGCTTGCAGGTGCTGGCTCTGAAAATGAACGGGTGCTTCCTGGGCCCGGGGCGAGCTGAAGAGGACTGCCAAGGCCAGACAGAACCGCTCTGTTGCCTTAAGAGTGCATAAAAAAAGATGTTTCAATGCTGTCGTTGGATCTGGGTGGTTTGCCATGGAGGACAAAAAGTCTCCTGTAAAATTGGATTTAAATAGTCCTATCTCACTTGTGCTCTGGGTGACCAGATTCAATTGTGCCGGTGTCCCCTCTGCAGTATGATATCATAGCTTCAGAGGAAGGCTTTATTTAGAGGTCACATTAGTTTGTCCTGTGGATGTAATCATTTTTTGTGTCACGGACAATGTTTTACTGTGAAGATATGGGCCAGATGGCTCAGCCACTTGCAGTCCGGAGTTAAACAGGCTCTTTATTGTGGGTGAATAAACAGAACCTATTGTCCCCTGCTCGTGAAACTCTAGTGTCCACCGCCGGGTAAAGATGAAGTATGAAATTTTCACGGCTGAGGGAAGAATATGTAAGACAACAAGTAAAAGGGGTGTGGGCTTCCAAAACATATCCTCATTGTCCCTTCTGTTGTGGTTTTTTTTCCCCTCTCAATAAATATCCGTGAGGTATTTCCATGCCTTGCCATTGTCTGATGTTGCTAAGCACTTGGGTTCCTCTTGTCCTCTGTCCTCAGCCTGGCGAGCATCTTCCTCCAAGACTGCCCCCCATGGTGGGGCTGTGGGTCTTGGGAGCATTACCCCAAGACTTCCTGCTTGTAGCCCCCTGTTTGGGTGTGGTGTCTGGGCAGGTAGATCATTGCCAAGTCCATCTCTGGTTATTTATTGGTTTATATCCCTGAAAGCTCCCCGTTGGCCATGACTCCCGTGGGCTAATGCCACACAAAATGCTGGCTGGCAAGTGAGTAGCAAAAAAGGTAATTTCCCCCAGACCAAAGGTATCAAATTCATTCTTTCCCTCATTTCTTATCCCCCAGGCCCACCATAGTAATTCAGAGGGCTTTTTTCCTAAGGAAAACACACACTTTCTGTTTAAACTCACCTCATGTATAGTTTCCTATATCCCAATGTCAGAAGTATTTCTTTTCTCTCTTTAATTGCAACTAAAGCCAACCTTGACTGGCAAGGAGAAAGTCCCTGACAGGTTTGGGTTCAGTCCAGACCTTCTCAGAGAGTCTGTCAGCCAACTGTTTGACAGTATGCAAATGTATGCAAATGGGGGGACAGTGGCCGAACACCTGCAGAAAGTGTCCATCCCCACTCCTGCTATGCTCTACCTCCTCCACACGTGGGGCTTTGAAAGGCTGCTTCGTATCCCTCTGTCAGTTTATTATGCATTTGTCAGCAGAACGTGGGGCTGGTGAAAACCGTGCTCTTTGTCCTGCCTGGCGGCAGAGCCCCGTGTGGAAGGGCCAGTGCCGGGAATGGTGCGATGGCTTCCATCCAGCCCTTGTGAATCTTCCTTTCTGTCTATTAGGACCTTCATTTCAGCATCCCAACCCTTTTGGGGTTGCCCATGTCAAGGAAGGCCTTCTGTTTTCCTGGGAGTAAAGACATCATGTTGGTGGAGTCTCAGACGAACAAAAAGGCTCTTTCTCATCAGCAGCTGGAGCACAGGGCTGTAAGAGGCTCTGCATGTGCTGCATGAAAACCTGTAGCCAGTTCCAACAGGAAGAAAGGAAGGAGGGAAGGAAGGAAGGGAGAAAGGAAGGAAGGGAGGGAGGGAGGAAGAGGACGAAAGAGTTTGGAATTCAGAAGGAAGGAAGAAGCAGCACCTTGAATAAAGCACAATTGCCAGCCATGTACTGGCTGCCAAAGAGTAATACCAGATGCTCCATCCAGCCTTCAAAAACACCTGTGGGTCTTCTTTTTGCCTCCATGGATGAAGCCCTGTATAGCTGGGGGGTCTGGTGGGGTCCAGCAGTGAGGCTTCATGCACATGGGGGACACTATGTGTTTTGCTCCTCTAAGTCTATGCAGTGGGAAGGAGAAGGAGAGGGGCATTTTGCAGGGCTTTGTAAACACAAAAGAGCTGCAAAGTCAGGAAATTTTGGGACTTTCAGCCTGAATCCAGACTCTGAATGGAAAATCACTGGATTTTGAGATGATGCTGGTTGAATCAGACACGTGTATCAGCTTCAGTTTTAGATAGCTAAACTTAGATAGCTAAACATCGGAGCCAGTGGTGACCAGGTGATGGGTCTGAGGGCTGCATGTAAACATGGCCCTTCAGCTCCCAGATAGCTTACTGCTGAGACTGGACCAGTCTGACACAGCTCTGACTGCTGTTGAGGCAGCAGGCACCTTCCCCTGATCCACGGTCTCACTTAAAAATCTCTAGCCTGATGCAGATGCTGGATCTCCCATGTGTATCTGACTCTATCATAAGCAATTGTGTGGCTTTAACCCATGGGTGATGATTGTGTACAGCCTGTGACTACCAACATGTTGTGCCCCACAAGACTGACTTTACACCACATTAAATCAGTGCTCCTGAGGCTGCCTGGAGTGAGGTGTTCTGGTGGATATAAGATCTGCTCTTTGCTCGGTTGCTTGCATTAGGAGAAGCCAGGTCACACTGGACTTGAAAGCCATGGGGTAAAATGTCAGTAAACATTTCAAAATAGGATGCAGCCTATAGGTGCTGCAGCCAGGTGTAATGCTGAGCTTTGAAGGTCAAAGGCCTGCTTTTGGACTGCCAAAATATGAGAAACACTGCTTCATCTTGGGATACCAGTGGTCCTGGAAATGCAGACAGGCTTCTGCTGAAAGCCAGGTGGACTTAAAGCAGTTGGTAATTGTTTCTAGGGCTTTTTCTTCGGCTGGGGATGAATAATAAAGACGCTTCTGTGCTGGGACAGGGATGAACAGTCAGTAGGGTGTCTACCAGAGCTTCCCTGGCACCAGCTTTGTCCCCTGCACTCCCGTAATAGGACACTTAGAGGGACCTCCTTCAGTTCTCAGTGCACCATATGGAAATCAGTTCACATTTTCTCCAGAGAGAGAAAACAAGTGCTCCTGCTTTCTGGCCTTTTTTTTTTCCCCCTTTCTTTGCGCCCTCCCCCCCCTTTTTTTTTTTTACCCCCTTCTTACATTTTAGAGACCAAGGTAGCTGCATTTAGCAGCTTTAGTATCCTTTCATTGCCGCTGCTTGCAGGGCTGTGGTCACTCAGGCAGCAGTAACTTTGAAAAAACGACCCGTCTACACCCAAACAATAACAGAATCCCCCTTTTTATGTTGGCAACGCCCACCCCTTTCTCTTTGCTTCAAGACTCCCCACGTAGACGCAACTGTTTGACCAGCCTTCTTCTGAACAACTTAATTAAGCAAAAGAAAAAGTGTCAGTTTCTGCCAACCTCACAGAAACAGAACTGTGGGGGTAAAAAGGGGACGCAGCATCAGCCTGCATTCCTCAATGGGCTAACGAAGGGAGACCCTTGCTTTGCAGCGCTGCCAGGCATAGTCAGGGTTATCACGACATACTGCTTCTCTCATTGCCCTCACTGTAATGGAAGCTGGGGCGACTCACGGCCCAGGGGTGCTGAAATGTCTTAGGAAGTGTCAGGTGCTTGACATGTGCCCCTTCCCATTGGAATCAGCCTGGGGGTTTGAGCAGTTTTCTAAACTCCATGGAAGAGGGAGACCCTTTTTTCCTCTCAGGACTGAGTGTGGATGTTGCAGAGGGTAGTCCTGGAGGGTGTCAAATTTCCCTGCATCGACACTAAGAGGCTGGTGGGTGTGCATTACACACACTGATCTGTGACTATTGCAAAACTTCCCTTCCCCAAACAGAAATGCCAGAAGAGGGTAGCACTTATTTTCTTTCCTTCAAATACTAGATCTGCTCTGCAAATATTGAAGCATCCCTTCCTTAGGCTGGCGAGGCTGCTCCTTATCCAGACAGCTGTTCTCTGTCCAAGGAAAGGGATGAGGCTCTTACCATGAGTGCTTCAAGGGCCTAAGCTTTCATTGCTTCTTTCTGAGGGAAAAATGTTGCTCTTAAACAAGGAGGGAACGATGGACCAGAACTGTCTCCCTGAGTTATGTTCTCCCCTTCTGGCTGTATCTCCATTAAAGGAACATAAATTCATTTTAGGCTACAGTTCTGCAAAGGTCAGGGGCTGCTCTGACTCTGCAGAGTGCGCCTACTGCCTCTGAAATCAATAGGCCGGCTGTTCATCCTGCACAAGCAGAGCACGCATATGAGTCTTTGAAGGACCATGGCTTCATCTGGAAAAGAGTTAGGCATGGGTTGTTTCTTTTCAGATAAATGCTGTGTTTGCTTGCACATAGTTCCACTCTCTCCTACTCCAGTTATCAATTTTCTGTAGTTGTAGCCGACAGGCAGGAAGCTGTGTACTCCTGAGCAGTCCTCCAGTCCTCAAACCAGACCAATATTTCTTTAAATAATGAAAATTAACACAACAAAGTGGGCCCTCAATTTGCTATATTTTCTTGGGCTCTACCAGTCTTGATACAACCTCTCATTTAAGAATAAAGGAAGCCAGCCATCAGAAGTTACATTCCCACAGCAGTGTGACCTCTTGTAATGAAGGTGTTTTCTCCCCCTGTTAATTTTGAGATAGAAACAGATATGGCAAATGCTGGGGCTTGCTTTGCTGGGTGGGACTGCAAATGCAAGGACAAAGCCCCACTCCAGATGTGAGCCAGCATTACCATAGACCTCTAACACTGTTCTCAGCTGCAGCATCTTGAGACCCGCAAAACTCCCTGGCTCTGGTAGATGCACACAGGCACATACACATAAATACATATGCATGCAGAGTATGCATGTTGTAACTGTGGTGCCTGGGACACAGTGGCAGGTGGTGGCAGCCTGCAGCTCCTGAGAAAACTGTGTTTGGGGTGCATTTGCACTCTGTTTTTACCTGATTACACAGCCACGAGGTGCAGAGGGAACTTTTCACAGTGTGCACTGGTGCAAGCAAGGCCACTGTCCTGTGGAAAGCAGCGGAGTCCACCAGTGGGAGTTGTGCCAGGTTTTCAGGGCATTATGAGCTTGAAGCAAAGGGGCATTTGCTCACCAGCATGCTAGCACTGCCTGTGAAATGACAACTGCTTCAATATTAAAGGGTAAAGAAGTGAGAAACTTTTTTTTTGCAGCCTCTGACTGTTTCATTCTCCTGACACAACGGTACAGGAGCGGCAGCCTTTATTGTGATTAATATCTGGGAAGCTTCTTAACAAGGCTTAGCTTGATAGGTGGCTCTTGTTGGAGGAAATTTATGGCCTGGTACTTCCTCAGTGAGACTTCCCACGTTGAATTGTTGAACATTACTGACCCTGATGCCCAACACGAGGGGGTGGGGATTTACACAGATGTCTGGTAACTGTGGAAGGTGCAAAAATCCAGAAGAACAACCTGCATTACAACCATTGGAGGCGGCTGGTTAACAGAGGTCAGGGGGAGGCCCGAGCCAGTGTGTGAGCCTCAGTGTTTTGGTGCAGTTTGTTTTTTGATTAGTGCAGTTCATGACCGGGCCATCCCACCTGAATAACAATCAGTGTGATTCACAGCGGGCCAGGAGAGGGCAGGGACGCCCGCCGTGCCGCCCATATGGAGCCCAGCCCTGGGAAGTGCAGAACCTTCCCAAACCCAGATGGTTCGGCTTGACAGCTTTGGCAAGGCACCAGCAATAACCTATGACGATATGAAATCATCAAGATCTCGACCCCCCCACGCCCTCCCCCCCCCCCCCCCAATCTTTTCCCCTGCTCACACCCCCCCTCTCCCACCAACTGTATGTACAGAAACAAAGCCATATGGGAAAAGAAGCGCCACTGTGGATTAATGAACACGATGAAATGGAGATTGGCTGCTGCTTAACGATGCAGTCATTAAAAACTAGTGTCTGTGCGTGTTTTCCCTTTCTTTTTCTCTCTCTCTTTTTTTTTCTTAATATCATGGGTTGTTTTGGTGTGGTTTTTGTTGGTTTTGCTTTGGGGTTTTTTTTTAATCTGACATTATACTGGCTTTCGTAAAGAAAAAGCCCAGCAGATGGGAGGGCAAGGCTGGGCTGCTGGTGGCAGGAGGTTGTGAGCATCGGTCCTCCTGTGCAGGCAGGAGTGAAGCATTTGGGAATGGCACAGGGAGCCACTGCCTGAACCCTAACTGCTGCCATTTCTGCTGCTTGTGAGGAAATCTCCACCTGCAAGGACTCGTTAACTTGGGCAAGCTGATTTCTCAGGCTAAGTGAGATAATCGCAATAAGCAACAGCTGGAAGAGCCTGAGCAACACCTAGAAATAAGGGAAATTAAGTCCTGGCTGCTGGTGGTCACTGAGCATCTTGCTGTTTTTAGGGAGGGCATGGGTGGGATGCACCTGGAAGGTGTTCAGGGTGGAAAGGGTGGCTGCCATGCTGGGTCAGCCAGGGTTTATGAGTGCCTCCACAGGAGCCTGTAGACAGGATTTGGTTTGCTGCCAGCTGCCAGGAGATCCTGCAGCGGAGGGAAATAGAGGAGCCTTTTGACCAGCTGCTTTCAGAAAGACATGAAGACCTTGGAGCAGGAGGGCTGGGGTTTAATAAACCAATTGGCTCCAGGAAAGGGGTGGGTTTTAACTCAACCTCTGCATGTTTGGGAGAGTTTGTGAAATGCAAGGAGAGGAGGGCTGCTGAGAAGCCACCAGCTGAAGACCTTTTGCTCCGCTTCCTTCATTCACTTGCCGCCTCACAAAGGGCGCTGCTTTCTTCCCTGTCCCCACTCCGTTATTGTTCTGTGCTTCAAAATTCAGGCTCTGGGTATTAGCAATAAAGCTGAGACCTGTGCATAGCCTATGTTGAGTATCACTGTCCTTCAAGGAACACTATAATGTGCAAGTGGGATTTGGTGCAGTATGATTTTAAAACTAATCTTCACCTCAAAACAATCCAATTTGTAATCCCAAATTTCCAAACATATTAGATGAGAGACGCTTGGCCAAGGAACTAGAAGAAATCATTTACACAAATAGCTTGTACAGTGTCCTTTGAACATTGTGCTCTACATCTTTTTAGTCTCATGAGTATTCATAGTGTTTTTCAAATAATTTGAAAGCCATTTCTTAATGAAGGCTAAAATATCCCTTTTAAACTTCTAAGTGCCATTGTTTTCCTTTGATCACCTCTATATGTTCCATATTCCAGCACCCTTCTCTCTGCTGCATATTCATGTCCTCAGGATAATTTAAAGGCATACTTGCATGTTTGACAGTGATAAATAAAACTCATCCATCATATAGCAGAACCTCTGGGGAAAATTAAATATCCCCAATTTCAGTGCTGTTACTGTCTGCATGATTATGAACCTGATCATTGAACTGGTAGCACTGTTTAATGAGAATATTTATTCCTGGTTAAAAGAAACCAAACAAAGTGAAAACAAACAAACAAAACCAACCAAACAAAACCCAAATCCATACAACTTGGTATTGGCAGTTATAGATGGTGGGATGCTGCAAAGCCTTCCTACTGACTGCCTGTCTTGCTAACCAAACATTGTGATTTGCTCTGGCTGCAGTCTTGGTACATCTACAGAAGAGGATGGACAGAGGATTGAGTCTGTGCTCTGACTGACCTTATTACTGTGAAAGGTGTGAATCTTATTTGCTTGTGGGAAGTACAAACGTTGTGGGTTTGCATCCCTTTTTGAGCAGTGCGAAGCCCTTGCAGCAGCTTACTTCATTTCCTGAAACTATGACTGGAAAGGAATCTGCCTCTGGAAGACCTGTGTGCTTGTCCTAGAGATACCATTGCTCCTCAAAAAGTGTAAATACCAGACTGTTTGCCACCTGCCCTGCATGTCTGAGAAACAATGCTTCTACCAGTCCTCACACGAGCTTTCTGATGTGGCAAAGTGGTGTTACATCTGTTTTACAGAAAGAGAAGCAAAGGAGAAGGAAATCTACACCCCACCAAAAAGTACACATTGAGTTAGCCATGATGGGAACACAGGATCACCCCTGCTTTGGTTCTCCCTTGCAGGCTGGTCCATCTGAAATTTGCAGGTGTGTAGGAGGGATTCCTGTGCTAGCCTTGGCACAAGCCAGCTGTGTGGCAAAGCAGTGAACCCTGCCTGACTGCTCAATCCAAAACCCAGTGGGTTGTTTGCAGTCATGGTTTATTTGAGGAGAAAGGATGCTCCAGTATGAGATTGGGAAGGTTTTTACTGGCCTGTTTTTGCATTCATCAAAGCTTCCACAGCAATCAGCTACCTCATTGGAAGAAGGAGGCCTTGAAATCACTTTGGTGACACAGTGGCAGATGCTGGGATGCTTTTTTCTTGCATCCTGTCCATTCTCAGTCTGAATGGACTGAAGTAAAGAAAAACCTTTCCAGGGCAGGAACTGGAGCCAGAAGTGAGATGGAAAGAAAACACAGAGCAGGATTTATCTTATGTCTTTCAGAATTCCTGTGTCCCCTCATCAGTCCTAAGGCAGGTGTAGTGTGAGTCCTCCTGTGCAAAAAAAAAAGAGACAGGACAGGCAGTTTGGACCAGATAGTTAATTTTTGGATAGCTAAAAGCAAGTGGATGACTACCCAAACTTCACGACTGTCTGAGGGAAGATGCTATGTGGGAAGGAGACCTCATGGCTGTGCAGTGAAAGCCTGAGGCAGCAGTGAAGGGCTGGGGGAGCTGAAGTGTGATGCAAGGGAGGGCATAGCACAAGTGTATTTAGCTGTTGCATTGCCAAGACATCAACCAGAGGGCAGGTAGCAGCACAATCACTTAAATCATGGGTGATGCTCCTAGGAAATTTACAGCTGACCAGTGAAAAATGAAATGGCCTGACCTTTCACTTTGGGCTACAATGGCTATGCTGCTGCTGGCCCTGCTCCCCTCCAGACTGCTGGAGAGTCAGTTGCTATAGCTGTGACATTCCCCCCACAGTTGCCTGAGAAACGTGCTGAAGCCTCTGGCAGACACCTCCCGCTCTCAGCATCCCCTCCTCTGGCACTCAAGATGCTTTATGTGCTGATCTCAGTGTCCGAAGTTGCTGGCGGAGGTTAAGACCTTGTCCCGTATTCTGTTGCTACTTAGCAGGATCCCTCTTCAATGGCCTCACCCGGAGCAGGAGATGATCATGTTTAGTGACCTGTCACGCTAGTACTTCAGGTTTTTGTTCTGGGAAATTGGCCTTTCTCTTTTGGTAGTGAGAGGATTTGGGTTGTGTCACTAGAGCCATCAGCCTGCCAAGGTTAAGGGAGCAAGGAGAGAAAGCTGTTTCTCCATGAGCAGCAGCGGGTCTGAAATATCTCACTTCCTTTGAAGCAGAGTTTCCCATCCTGGTGGCATTAAAATGATCCTGAGGCAGGAGGCAGAGGGCTCTCCTGCTCACACTGGATGGTGGATGCCTGGGCAGAAACTGAGCTGCTTGTCAATCTTCACAGGCATATTGCAAACCTCCAAGAGTTACTGCCTCGGTACCCTGGTGTATGTAAAGGAAAAAGAAAATAGTATTCATCTGCCAGTGAGAGCTGTGGACTCTGTTCCTCTCTTATTTAGATGTGCTATTAGCAAATTTTATGTGGAAGGCTGGTGAGAAGAGGATCTAGTGTGAGGTGTCCCTGCCCGTGGCAGGGGGCTTGGAACTAGATAATCCTTGAGGTCTCTTCCAACCCTAACAATCCTATGATTCTATGTCTCTCCCTTCAGAGAGCTTATTTTGAAGGCACCAGGGCATTTCCTCCTATTCCCAGGAGGAATATCAAAACAGACCTTGTTAAAACTTGCTGAGTATACTGTGGCATCTCAAGGAACCTGGCAGCAAGTTTTGACCCAGCCCTCCTGTGTCAGGGAGGGTACTGTACTTCCTCAGTTAAACCTAATGCCTTGAAAGGGTCCATGCAGTGTGGGAGGGTGTCTCCTCTTCCTCTGCTCAGTGTGGGAAGCAGACAGCTGCACTTTGCAAGGCTTTGCCTTCTCCTGTCATAACCCAGACCTTTCCAGCAGTAGGTGCCTCCTTGACATGACCATCTGCTTGGGTTAGAGCTGGGATGGGTTGTATCCAGTGGGATGGTAAGAGGTGAGGGAAGCAGTTGTCTCTGCCATCCACTTCCTAAGAGCAGTGTATTGTGGTGCCACTGCAGCAGGTATAACACTGCCCACAGCTGGCTGGGAGTAAAAAAAACTTATTTCTGAGATACCTTCTCCTTCCTGGTTTGTTTTGTACACTTTGCTTCTACAGTCTTTGGAGTGTCAGACTGAAGGTATTTGCTGCCTGCATTGTCAGCCCTGACTCAGCTGCTCTCCTGGGTGCTCTGTGGGTGGGAGCACTGAGGAATGCTGCTCTGGGTGATCTGAGCTCATAGATGTGGCCAAGGACACAGAGCAGGGTTTGGGTAGGGTCCCTAAAGTGAACATGGAGTTTTGGAGGACAAGACTCAAGAGGACTCACCCGGGAGAGGTGGGGGGTCAAGCTCTGATCATGGCCACAGTTATTGGATCCTTGGACACCAATGTCACTGATATTGCTATGCACTGGTGGAAAAGATTTTCTCTAGTACTTTCTCAATTCACATCTCCAGAGAAGGGAGTCTCTGGGCCTGGGTAGCAAGCAAGCACAGCATGGTGATCTCTGTTAGCATTTTTAGGATAGAGCTGGACTCTGCACTGTGAAGATGGCCTTAGAAGCCTTGTGCCGATGGAACAACATTCCTGAGGGGACCTTTGAAGTTTCAGAGTGTCTTCTTGAAGATTCATCCCGTGTGAGATGGGTTGGAGCCTGTATGAGCGCTTCTTCTAAGCCACTGGGTATTGCCCTGTGAGCTGTGTTGGATCAGCATAGGGGGTTTGGTGGTTTAGATTTGTGAGTTACCCTGTTGATCTCAGTTTCACTGAACATGACTCAATGACTTATAATTTCTTTTCTCAAACACCTTTCCACTGAGGGTGCTGGTGGTGCTCTGTGCCAATACGATCCAACTCCAAAGAGTTGCTGCTACTACAATCACTTGCTCCCATGTTCAATATCTGTTTGTACCACATGCCATGTAGTGTTGCAACACTGCTGCTCTGCCAGCCAGTTACAGGCTAGTTTTGTAGGTGCAGAGAGGCTTGTATCCATGTTTCATGTTCAGATCGAAGGCTGAGCATGCTTTCCACAAAGCAATTGTGAAATAAGCTGGACTGGGAATTTGGCTTCACTATCAGTAACACTCCATAGGAAATTTAGACAACTCACTTTTCAGTGAAAGAGTGGGCTTGCATCCAAGGTGCCTGAAATGTACCAAGGGTGAACACCAGGGAAATCAAGTCAAGCAAAACTGTCAAAAATGAGAGGAGTTTTAACATGGAGAGTCTCATCCAAGCATTGCATTTTCTCTCTCTCAATCTCCAGCATAACCAAAGTGAGACTAATTCTGGGCAGGCAGGGATGTTACCCGGGGAATCCAGCAGAGTCTGCTGATCTCAGCCAGCTTAGTGGTGAAGGCACCCACAAACAGCTTCAGGTGGTGAGTCAGGTTCAGCAAAAGCTTTGTAACTCAATAAGCAAAGCGGGTTGAGTCCTAGCAGCATCAAGCCCTGCCACACAGCTTCCAGAGGTCTGGGTGAAGAAGGAAACCTGGGGCTGGGGAACAGTGACCCCACATGATCTCATTGATGCTTCTGCTGATGCCTTTGTAAAAGAAACTAGCCAGGCCCAGACAGTGTGAGCCTGGTGTGGGAGCCCTGGGAGGTGGGAAGAAAGGAAGTGCATATAACATCAGGTGTCAAATTTGGACCTGCAGCATGTGATACCTCTCTGTGAGAGTGAAAATGGGTATGTTGAGACAGCAGCTTTTTGTTGTGATCTGATTACAGCCTTTCTGTTCTTGCTGACCCTTTGCTGTGAGAGTTTGGGAGGTTTTTTTTTTTTTTTTGGTGGATTTTCTTTTTTTTTTTTTTACTTGAAAGAATTAAAAAGTACAGCTTCCATGAATAAATATAACTCTTAGCTCCATCTTATTAACTAAAAGCAATCTGGGGCTAAATACAGTGAGCGTTAACAAAAAAGCCAAGAATAGAAAATTGTTTAAGTGGCCAAAGAAACTTTCTCCCATTGTGATGCAAGCCAAGCTATGCCAGCTATATGTAAATGTATGCAGTAGGCTCTGTGCATGTGTCCACTTTGAAGTTGCCATCTGAATTTAATTCTGCCTTTGTGATTAAATCAGGCCATTACGTTTAATCTCACTTAATAGTAAGAAACGCTCTTTGTTGTTTTCTATAGGCAACATATTCTGCCCCTAACATATACAGCTTGGCATTCACACTTTACTATTAATCCCCGATGGCTGATAATTGCTTCATCTCCAAGTTCTCTGTCCAATTCACAAGGGAACTGATTGCAACTATTCTTCCCCTATACATTAATGCACTGTTTTGGTCTTACTTCTTTGGCTCAGTGAACCCTATCAAGCTGTCCACATTTTCTGGGCATGTGGGCGTATTGTAAGTTGTTAAATTAAATTCTGCACTGACCCCCTAAACACCAGAATCTATTAGTGCTGCAAGTTAGCTGATTGACAAGTGGGGCTACTTTTCCACTCAAAAACCTGACATAAAAAAAACCAACCCCAAACCAACAAAACCACAAAAAAACCCCAACCAACAAAATACCCAAACCCCCCAAAAAACCCACAACAGGCTACATAAGGCTGAATATTTTGTTTCAAGTGAACATCTGAGGTCTTCTGCCTGCTGTCTTTCTACTTACAGTTTCATTATTGCAGCAGGATCAATTGTATTATTGCTGTGGTATCGCTTCATTGATCTTACATGTGGCAGTCAGGAAATTTTTCTGGAGAAAAGACCAAGTATCTGAAAGATGTCTTTAGTTTGCCAGAATCTGGAGGCCCGTGGAGATTTTTTTTCCCCCAAGTATATTCAATTCAGAGAGCTCTTCTTTAGAGGGTTTCTGTCTACTCCCTAGAAGATAGCCCTGATTCATAATTGCAGAATGATCCTCAAGGGGCCTCAGACTGTGATTATTTTGCCAGAAATGTAAAAGATAAACAAAACAAAACACAACAAAAACCAACTTGGTGAAGTTTCCTGCAGGGAAGCCAATTGAAAGAGATGCTCAGAGTCCCAGAGAACAAATACCAGCAGTTTGGGTTTCCTTTCCTGTATCAAACCCCTGCATTTAAACAGATCCCTAGGTGTTGTATCACAGAAGAAGTAGATTGATATAGTGAAAATGACATATGAACAGGGTAGTGCTGTAATACCTTCCATAGCTGCTAGGCAGGGACCACAATTACATGCTGCTAGATGAGTGACCATCACAAGTGGTTCATATTTCAGCGTTGCAGTGGTATACAGCATGTCTCCACTCTGATTGTTTTTCCCTGCACTGACTCTGTTAAAATAGATCTTCTTAAGCTGTCAAAGTTTTTGAAGGACTGATTTAGGCCATGTGGACAGTGAGAAAATGTGAAATTCAATAGAAGTTTTAAAAAGTATTGTTGTTTTTATTTAAAGCTCACAGTTCCCAAAAGGTTAGAATCCAACGTGCACCACAGCAGAAGTTAACTGCTAACCAACACAGTTTAGAGGACACAGCCACATTTTCTCATCTATAGTCATAGAATCGTAAAAACTTGAGGGTGGAAGGGACTTTGGGAGGTCTGTGGTCTGACTTATTGCTCTAAGCAAGCAGGGCTAACTTTGAAGTTTTATCAAGGTGCTCAGCATTTTGCTGATTTTGGTCCACTGCTGCATGTCTCCATCCTTTCTGTAGCCTCCAGGTATGAAGCAAGAGATTGCTATTACTCCTCAGACTTTCCTTCTCCAGGCTAAAAAAAATTCAGTTCCCTGCCCCATAAGTATTAATTATCTCTCTGACCATATAAAAGCCTACTCAAGCGCTGAATGGGGCTTTCTCAGACACAGGAGGGTCAAGTAGCAACCATATTCAGGTGGCACACAGTCCTGCCTTTTCTACACTATACATGGTCACTTTGACATCGCCTGAGACGTCTTCAGACCTCAGTGAGATGCCTCATGGATGAAGAGGAAATGTTATTGCTGAATGCAAGCAAAGTGAAGGGTATAGTGATGTGTAGACAAAACCAAACACAAAATTTTGAAGCTCTAGTGAAATTTCCCTATGTGCATTCACAGCTAGAGCTGAGCCTCCCTGGTCCCCTCACACAATACCTTTCCTAACCTACATTCAAGGTAGGCTTTTTACAATGGGCTACATACAACATTTCTTCTTGACCTGGCAGATGCCAGATCCAGCTTTCATTACTCAGGGCTGGCCTACAGGAGTGTGTCATACTTAGATTGAAATGCCATCAGCTGATGGTGGCTGATACTGAAGGCTGCACCCCATCTTCTGCAAATTTGTCTAATCTGTCCTCTGCTCTCTGAACTGGCTTCTGTGAATCTACTGTTCTGAGCACTGGGACTTGGCCTATATTTTCACAATGGATGAAGCTCAGGATGTCAGAAGGATTGTTTCCTGTTTCAGCACTGTTTCTAGTCTTCAAGTGACGGCCCTGTTTGTCATGAGTTAGGGATGATTCCTCCAGGCAGATACATTTTCTGTGTAGGCAGAAGAGCTCTCTCAGAGTCCCAGATGAAACTGTGCAACCAGTTCCTTGCTGTGCTTAGGTTTGCCTCAGACCTTCTCTTTCTCCTTTAAGCTTTTATGGTTGCCTTTGCCGGGACCAACACAAGAGCAGAGGTACATGCAGGAGATATTCTGCCAGAAGCCCCACCAAATTTTCTTCAGAAATTACTTCAAGGAGCTGATCTAGGGCAAGATTTTTGGTTGGTTTTTCTTTTTTTTTGGTAAATCTGCTGTTTTTATCCTATCTGAAAACCACTACTCTAATCCCCAAATAGCCAGACACCAGAGGCTGTTGTGCAAATCCATCCAACGTTAAAAATCTGTCATCTATGGCCAATTCCTAATGGAACTGCTGTACAACAAAAAGGAATCACACAACTCAATATAATTATTTTATAATTTCCTTCCATAAACCTAAAAATCTTGAGGAGCAGAAGGTAATTTGAGCCTAATCTTTTAATTTCTTTCTTTCTTCTCTTTTTACTCGTAGGCATTCTGTTCAGCATCAAATGCTTTATTTGCTTCACATACGTTTTTCCTCCTCTTTTGCTGTTTGTTCACAGGGTGGCTACAGTGAGACTACTGTCAATTGATCAGAGAGAAATCATTGTGATTCATTAGCCACTTCAAGAAAGGGCAAAACCACCGTGACCCAAAGTGCCATAAATTTCTGTCTACATCAAGCACAAACAGAAGAGGGCCTTTTTTTTTTTCCCCCCTTTTTTGTTAATGTAGATGCAGCTCCAAAAGTTGTGGCTTGTATTCCTGTTGTCATCTCACTGAATCTGCTACAATTCCTGCCAGCTACATACTGTCTTTCCAGAACCAGGAGCACACATGTACTCTGGAACGGAATGATTTATTCAGAGTGAACCTCCCTGTGTTTTTCAAGAGTCTCCCCCAAATGGGCATCTCTAAAACACTGCACAGATGCATTTTATTTTTATCCTGTTTCAGACACTACTTCTGCAAGCAGTTGTGTGACTCCTGCAAGGTGTTTTAATTAACTAATTTACATTGCTAGGTTGCCTCACACTGGCTTCAACAAAAGTAGCTTTATTTACTTTATATAACGATTGTGTCCTGCTGCAGACGGTAATCTCACCGCAGTCAAGGAAATGGCTATGTGGGGGCTGGAAACTGTGATCTTAAAGCAGGAATCTGATTCTGCAAGAGTGAAGGATTTTGTCCTGGTGGTTTCCAAGGGTCTCTCTAAGGAAAACTGGTAGGGAATGAGATTAATGCTCTAATAAAAGGAACAGGAAGGAAATCTGCTAGTTTTGTCTAAGAAGCTATTTGTATTGCAATGATGCCTTCAGAACTCCCACAGCCCCTAAATGTTGAATAATGTTTAATAAAGCACTAACATCTTATTAAGTTATCCATCCAGGCAGTTGTATAACTTTCCTGGCATTTTCTCTGAACTGTGCCACAGCATTACATGTATTTATATTACTTTGGGTCAGTTAGTGTCAGAGCTAGCTCTGGAAAGGCTGGCTTAAGTTTCAAGTTGTTTGTTGTTTGGCTTGGTTTATTTGGGGGTTTTGGGGGGTGGGGGTGGGGCTGTTTGTTTGGTTAGTTTGGTTTGTTTTGGTTTTTTGAACTTTGCATTAGAAATTACTCAGGTTAAACATCCGTGTAGATGATGATGATTTGGGAGACACCCACAGAAAATCAACATTGAGGTTTGGTTCAAAAAGCATTACAAGTTGCTCCATCTGCTTGTAGTTCTGACCAGACTAAGAGAGCTTACAATGGCAGCAGGTACTCAGCAATGAAACTGGTAGCAATAAAATCCAAATTAAGTTTTAAATGAATTATCTTTATCCCCTCTGCTTTTAAAGACTAATTTTGCTTTTTAAATTTCTCCCAGTCTGCCCAAAAGCTGCTTTGGATTTGTTCTTATCACAAAACAGGGGACTGATAGGACAAACCATTTCAGATGTCTCCTTTAAGCACTTCTTCTTGCTCATTGCCTCCTCACTTGTAGGAATAATTAAAAAATAAATAATAGTAATTGTAGTAACTTTTAAAGGACTTTGAAATCCCTACACACAAAGTGTATAAAAATTTCATCTTGCTGCTATTCTTATTAATAAATGTTTGCAACGTTTTCATACTAAAGTGTGCAGAATTCCCTTGCAACAGCAGAGAGTGAAGTGTGACAAGCAATGCCTGTCGATGCAGAAATGGCTGCACGATGACATGAGCAGAAGTAAGATGGAAAGAAAGAAGCTTACAGTAAGTTGGGCTTTGAAGAGCTGCTTTTCATTTTATGTTCAGGGACTGTGTTCCTGGAGTCTTTTACTCCTATTGCAGCAAAAGCCTCCAGATCAGCTGCAAAGACTTTTTATTCCTAGAAGTACTGTAATGTGTGCACAATTCTGAAAGCGCATGGAGCTTTCTGAGTGCCCAGCGATGTCCTGCCCATATCAATGGTGCCGGCAAGCGTGCCCAGGCAGGCAGTGAATGCTTGGCAAGCCTTTCCCTGAAGTTGTTCAAGCTGCCCAACCTGCATCTCGGATCCTGCCACCACCCAAGTTGTATAATAACCATCTGGACTATCCTTGAAGTTTCATTCACTGCAACAGACAAAGTCACCGTTTCTTTTTCATATATGCTGGCCATGCCAGCAGCGGGGACAACTGATTTATTTGGTCTCCAAGCTGTTCTTGGAGGATGTGTCCTTTCCCTCTGGGACTCTGGTACTATCTTTATGTAGCCTTAGAGATTCAAATGCAGAACATCTCCCCACTTTCCCTGCCACCTTCCTCTGGCAAGTCACAGCCAAGTTACCCACATGTCAAGTTTGAAACCTGCTTATGGGGTGCCTGCAAGCTGACAAATTTAAGTCACTATACCTTTAGCAGTTACAGATTAATTGAATGATTATTAAATATTACAGAGTTAAGACTGCCAAGTTAGCCACTGACAAAAGAAAGATGGGATGCATGAATAATGGGGGGGGGGGGGGGAGGTGATGTTGTGTGTTTCTTCTACTGTGACTGTGCCAGTAAATATGTAAAAGGTGGTAAAATATGTAAAAGGTGGTAAAGTATGTAAAGAGTGGTAAAGTATGTAAAGTGTAAATATGTAAATCCTCATCAAGGGGACGAGGCCAGACTCTTTAGTGGTGCCCAGCAACAGGACAAAAGGCAGCAGGCACACATGGGAACACAGGAATTTCTATCTGAACACGTGGAAAAAACTTCTTCGAGGGTGACAGAGCACTGGCATGGACCAGCCGGAGAGGTTGTGGAGTCTCCTTCTCTGGAGATATTCAAAACCTATCTGTACGCACTCCTGTGCAACCTGTTCCAGGTGATCCTGCTTTAGTGGTGGGGTGGACTAGGTGATCTCCAGAGGACACTTTCAATCCAAGTCATGCTAGAATTGCCGCTGAAGGGTTCGCATAGGCGAGGTGCTGCGGAGTTACAACTCCGTGGCGAAAGGTGAGGCACGTATGGAGCACCAGGAAAGCCACTCATGCCCAGCAGCACCCCGACTGTCGCCTTTCCCAGCAGAGATGCTCCGTGGGCAAGGCCACCGCCGCTGCGGGATGCGGGGCCGGCGGTTGGGGCTGTGGGAAGGCGGGGCTAAGGTGCGGGGCCTTTAAATCCTCCGCGTCCGCTCCGCCCTTCCGCTGGCCAATAGGAGGGAGAGCACAGCGGGGACCAGGAGCCCACTGGCTGCTGGTCACAGTATGTGTGGGGCTGGGAGATGCTCCCTCCAGCCACCGACTCCGGTCGCCGTCCCGGCCCCTTCAGCCACCTCTTGTGCGGGGCCGCCGGGCGTCGGCCGGGGTTCGCTTACACCCGTGTCCTGATGTCCGTGTTTGCCCCATCGGGAGGGGAAGGTCTGAGCTAACGGTGCGTATGTCTGACGGGAAGGGACCTTCAGTGGAAGCACGGTGCTGCAGAGATACCCACAAAAAAGCAGGAGTAGGAAGTTATGTAAACATGTCTCCCTGTTACCCATTGAATGGCGGAGAATCATAGAATCATGTAATATTTGGGTTGGAAAGGACCTTCAAAGGTCATCAGGTACAACCCCCCTGCAGAGTGCAGGGACATCTTTAACTAGATCAGGTTGCTCAGAGCCCCATCCAACCTCACATGGAATGTTTCCAGGCATGTGGCACCTACCATCTCCCTAGGCAACCTGGGCCAGTGTTTCGCCACCCTCAGCATAAAAAGTGTCTTCCTTATATCTAGTCTAAATTTCCCTTCTTTTAATTTAAAACCATTACCCCATGTCCTGTCACAACAAGTCCTGCTGAAAAGCCACAATAAGGTCTCCCCACTGCCCTCTCTTTTCCAGGCTGAACAACCCCAACTACTTCAGCCTTTCTTCATAGCAGAGGTATTCCAGTCCTCTGATCATTTTTGCAGCCCTTCCCTGGACCCACTCCAACAGCTCCATGTCTTTCCTGTGCTGAGAACTCCAGCGCTGGACACAGTACTCCAGATGGAGTCCCACCAGAGCAGATTAGAAGGGCAGAATTGACTCCCTGAACCTGCTGGCCACGTCTTCAGCAATGGACTCCCACGCCCTTGGGAGATCTGCTCACCAGGCCATGGGACTGGGGAGGTGCAATCAGTGCTTCCTTTATTTTAACTTCTCCTTGTGCAGGAGCCATTGCTATAAGGGCACAGGCTTTGGACTAGGGAAGGAAGGGTGAGCAGTCAAGATGAGGGTACATGTGTACCCGTAGCAAGAGGTCATGGCTGCTCTCAAGTACGGTGCCTAACTGAAACAAGGCCCAGATCTACTACAGGCAAGGTTTTCCAGTGAGAAATATGCACAGCTGGGCTTTGAAGGACTCTTCTATCTGAGGGTTTGAACAAACAAGAGATCATTTCATGTCCAGCAATGGCTTGGGCTCATGAAACAGAAAATAATTCCAAAAGCAAATGTGTTGTTGTTGGGGCTGAGAAAAGAGCTGCTAATGAATCCCGAAAAACAAATGGGTAAGCGACTGTTTGGGGTACCCATCAGCACCCCTTCCCCACTTTTAAAAATGTCTTGTGCTCTCAGAAATTATAAATTTGAGATCTCTCTCTCAGAATCATCTTTTGCCAGCACTGTTATTTTACTGCTGCTTGAAGTGGCGAGACCCACAAACAGAATCCTTGCCATCACTGTGAGTAGATATAGGGAGAGCACATCCCACGCTCCAGGGAAATGTGCTTCCAGCGTTCAGCACTTGTTTTGGAAACAGTAGCATACTCCAGGTTCTCCTGGGGCTCCTCACCAAAACCTATGCAGAAATTTTAGCACAGAAGAAAAAACTAATAAGCATAAGATAGTAGAAAACACAAAGACAATCTCTCCAAGGAGGTGCTAGGATTGAAGTTCACAGGGATACTCTTTTTCTGGATAAACTATCATCACATGGGCAGACTTTCCCTTGAGAGGAGAAAAAGGGCATTGGGGTAGGTACCTTGTTCCTCCTCCTTCTTTTCTCCTCCTTCTCTTATCCTCCTTCTTCTCTTCTCCTTCTCTTATCCTCCTTCTTCTCTTCTCCTCCTTCTCCTTCTCCTTCTCCTTCTCCTTCTCCTTCTCCTTCTCCTTCTCCTTCTCCTTCTCCTTCTCCTTCTCCTTCTCCTTCTCCTTCTCCTTCTCCTTCTCCTTCTCCTTCTCCTTCTCCTTCTCCTTCTCCTTCTCCTTCTCCTTCTCCTTCTCCTTCTCCTTCTCCTTCTCCTTCTCCTTCTCTTATCCTCCTTCTTCTCTCCTTCTCCTTCTCCTTCTCCTTCTCCTTCTCCTTCTCCTTCTCCTTCTCCTTCTCCTTCTCCTTCTCCTTCTCCTTCTCCTTCTCCTTCTCCTTCTCCTTCTCCTTCTCCTTCTCCTTCTCCTTCTCCTTCTCCTTCTCCTTCTCCTTCTCCTTCTCCTTCTCCTTCTCCTTCTCCTTCTCCTCATTCTCAAAGAGTTATAGGAGCACATATTCTGCTCAATAAGATGCACCAGGCTCAAAGCTGAAAAATTACTGCTTAGAGTCTGCTCCATCACAGGGTTTTGTGGTTTTTTTTTCCTATGATGGTGTTTTTTCACCCTCCTCTTTCCACCACTACCACCCCACCCCCTGAAGAAAAAAAAAAAAAAAGGGAAGAAAAAGGCACATTAAAATCCAACAGGTTTCAGTTATTGTTGCAAGAGTTCAATCCTGGTTGCTACCATTCCTTCCCTTTCTTTGCATTTCCCAGATCCCCAAGAGGAAAAGAAAGAATGAATGAAAGAAAGAAAAACCCTCAAAGAGAAAGCAGGGGTCTCCTCTCAGACTCTCACGCTTGCAGGCTAGCTCCTGGCACGCTTATAGACATGGCACACAGCCTCTTCTGTCGGCACAGACTTGGCAAACCTGGGCCAGGGCTGGCCTTACTTATTGTGTTCAAGTCACCTTCTTGATTATAGCAAAAACAGGCATTTGTGGTGGGCGACTGAATTGACCACCCTACTAGACATGAGGCAGAAGGAGAGAAAATAGGAAAGAAACAAGCAAATTAGTGTTGCAGGGAGAGATGAGAATCACACTCAAGGGAGGAAGCGATAGCGGCTGCCTCCTGTTTAGAAGTCAGCTCTTGCCCAGTATTTTCTGGATGCTCATAAAGCTGTGATACAGCCTGGCTGCCTTGCTCCCTCCCTGGTGGGTCCTGCCACCAGGAAGATCTGCTGAGAGATCACACTGTCTTTGGGGCAGCTGCTACAAGTGCACAGGCCACTAAAGTGGCTCTGAGTCCCCTCCTGCCATGCTGGGATCACCACAGGGGCTGTGGCACCCACACCTCAGTGGGTGTTGCACACACACTCTAAATATAATACATAAATTCAAGCCTTTCTTTTATGTGATATTGGGGAAGCAATGGGATTCAGCACATCAGCAGGACAGCTGTGTACCTGAGCTAACACACCCTGTGGGGTTAGTAAAGAAGGTAATGCATGTGGTGGCTGTGTCAAATTGTTGGGTTTTTTTCCTCCTGTTTTCATATTAATAATCCATTTTCAAAATGCAGGCAGATGAGCACAGTAGCTGTGCAAAGGATGGACTGAAAGTAATTTCTGATTCAAACACAATTATTGTTTTTGTTAAAAGGCAGCCACTCAAAAGGCAAACTCAAATCTCAATTGCAAATAATTCTGTTGAGTGAATATTTATATTTTGCTGCAGACATCAGTAGCTTCTTGGTGTGTTTTAGTAGAAAATAAGAATAACAGGAGTACAAATATATCTCCTTGTAACAGCTGTACTCTCTCCACAGTACACAAAATGTATAGTTACCCACAGGTTTAACTCACTGGGAAGAAATGAGACAAAAGAGTTAGTTAGAAGGGTATTTTTTCCCTCTGTCAAACAGCTTGAAACAAGCAATCAAATGCTCAAATCAAATGCTCGCTCTAATGATGTTACAATGATTTGTGCAAAATAATATCTAGTCTTTTCAAAAACTAAAGTGGTGCCAGCAAGCTGTGAAATCACACACACTACTGTATGAAATCCATTTGAAAGCCTTGGCTTTCCTCACGAGAGCAAGAAATATTCCTGGAGACTTTCTGGAGTCAGCAGCCAAAGCTGAACGCTATGGAGGGCTTACACCGATACAATCCAAAAGGACAATTTGCTTGGAAGCCTGTGGCTAATTTTGAGCACAATGCCCGATGTCATGGTCAGTTGTGCTGCAGAAAGTTGGCAGTTTGGCTCAGCCTCTCCCTCGGCCCAAAAAGATGCGAGCGTTTCTGGCTGAAGCCACGTTGCTTATTGGCTGTCCCAGACAGCTTCAAACAAGTCCTTTCATAGCGACACACGGCCAAGTGCGGGCAAAGAAACGAGGGGAGAAACAAAGGTGGCTCTGAAGTCATTTCCCCGTGCTGAAGCCAGCCATCCGGTTTTGCTTCTTCCCTATTGAGGGGGCAGAAAGCGGCAGGAAGAGCAGGGCTGAAAGGGAACAAACCGGCCGAATGGGCTGGTGGGGAGGCAGCCAGGGCCGGGGCCGCGCCAGGCAAAACTCCCATTCTCCCTGCCCAGAAAGGGATGAATGATTAATTATAGGCATCCAAAAGGTAATAGATGTGGCAGGCCAGCATCCTGCAGCCAAGTTCCTAGAGCACCTGCGAAAACAGGAGGTGCCGGGAGACAAAGCCGCTCACCCCCTTTATGGAGAGCACAGAGGGGTACTGTTCCCCCCTTCACCTGGTCTGCTTTCTGCTGGCACAACCTCCTTGCAGTGCGGCTGATTTCCATGTCTGCTTGCTGTACATAGGAAGCAAAACCCTTCAGCCTTCGGGGAAAGGAAACAGGGAGATCCCAGATGCCAAAAGCGAATGGGGGTCCTGGGATCTGGTCCTGAGACCAGAGGATGCAAAGCTGAGATGTCAACTCTTCATCTTTCTGTAGCCTAACAGCTGGTGCACAGGGCTGGCTGCATGTATAGGTACTAGAGATGAGATTTTCAGAGTAACCTGAGGAGAATTAGACACTCAGATCCCACAGCAATTAAACAGAGAGTGGCTGTTTAGCTTCTTTAGGTGTCTGGAAATCCCAGCCTGCCCTACAGCTTCAGCAAAGCATGGAAGAACCTGCTAAACTGAAACACAAGTTTCTTGTGGTAAGGACTAAGTGCCTGGTTACTCCTAAATTAGAAGAAGAAAACACCACTTTATTTGCCCATTTGGTTGTGGCAGCAAAGCAGTAAATTTGACAAATATGATTTAACTACCCTCTGGCTTTGTGGGATCATTCTGTCAGTCCTCTTGCTGCCTCCTGTCTTCCCATTGCTGCTCCCGCTCCCAGCCTCACTTACTGCTCCCATCCTCCTCCTGAGACAGAGTTGCACATTTTTTTTTCACTTCAGCATAGTCTGATTTTGCTTAAATGTGGGAGAAGCTCTGAGTTGAACCTTCACTTACAGTGAGCATGAGGACTGACCAGAACCCTTCAGCTGCAGTCTGATGGTCCCAACCTGTCCTGTGCTGCTGGCCGTGCTGATTCCTGTTGCTTCAAGCAAAACAATCTTTTCAGTGGTAGATCCTGACTGTGTTTTTTCTTGTAGCATTCACAGAGGGGAACACGTGGTAGAGGGAAGTGCTTGAACAGGCACTGCTTCCCCAGGGTTTCAGAGGTGTAAGTTGCTTTAGGTGGTGGAGAACAAGGTAACCATGTGGGCCCTCAAGGTTTGATACAATGGGAAGTTGCTGCTGTGTAAGGAATTCATGACAGATTGGTATGCAATAACTACAGTGCTGCACGTTTCAGCTCTGACTTACTTTAAGTCAGCTTCCTGATAAAGAAAGTGCCTGCAAGCCAGCATAATGATGAACTTTAAATCCTTGAGGCACTTTGTTAAACAGGATTTAGCTATGTAAGTTGCTTAGGTCTTGTGTGGTGAGTGGAAGTATGCCCAAATTCCCCTGTAACACCCAGTCCCATCCATAGTCATTTGGTGGTATGGAGAAATGAAGTACCTTTGAGAATTCTGCTGAAGGAATAACGTAGAGAAGCAAGGCAGGAACCATAGCCTTTGCCTCAGAAGACAGTCAATAAAATGATCCCTGTGCTGTTTAGGGAGGAAGATTTGGCAGAACAGGAGAAGTAAACACACCAAACAGTGGGAAGAACCAGCTGCAAATGACACTGTAGCAGTTTCCTTTCTATAATTTTCCTTCCTCTTTCCATCAGCCAACCTGCTGATGTTGTTGGAGGTGCAGTGTTCTCACAGTGAGACCAGAGCATGCTTGGGTACAAGAGATGTTGGTGTGATGGAGAAGCTTCATGTTCATCCATGACTTGACAAACCTGCACTTGTCAAAAACACACTGCAAAAAAGCCTTTGGAGAAAGCAAGTGGAGATGTCAGTACAACCAGGAAGCCTGATTTATTTTTTTGCAAGCACACATATGAAAAACAGATCTCACTCACAATATCTTAAAATAATTGGGAAAAAATTACTCTGAAATTTTGAAGTCATTTTATGCCTTGGATGGGATGTGGAGTGAGTGTGCATAAGCCCAGGGAGAGGAGGCATGCACACCTTCAGCATGGCACAGACTGTGTGGTGGCATTGGCAGGAAGAGCAGCACTCACTTCAAGCTCTCCCCTTGCACAGGCTGTGCCTGCGTGGTGGCTCAAAAGCTGTGGAGAGCCACACGTGTGCTGACAGCATAGCGGGACAGCGCTGAGCCCTCCACCATACATCACTGGGGCTCAGCCGTGGCAGATGTTGTATGCTAATGCTGGGGCAGCAGTCGCCTGGGGCAGACACTGCTGCCAGAGAGGCTCCTCAGTTGCATGGTGTTAAAGAGGCATCTTTGTCCCCACTTGCGGGAGTAGCGGCACGGCTGCGTCCTTCTCCTTGGCCGTCGGTGGATCCTCTCTCGCAGGAAGTGCACGGGAGCTTGCTGCAGCAAGCAGGGTGCTCCTGCAGCTCGCTTTTCCCAGATGGTTGATGTGCACAGTGAACAATAGCTGGGACAGCATGGCAGGGCGCACCGCTGAAACCTCCCCCTGCATACAGAGCAGTGCGGGGCACGTAATTAGCAGCCCTGCTCATGTCAGGCTGAGACTGTTCCCATCAAGATGAATTCCCTCCCTATTGCTCTGGGGGGGATGCTCAGCCAAGGGCGGGCCGGACGGTCCCAGGATGGGAGGCGGTGGGGATTAGCTTGCAGTCTGGCTTGCCTTGCATGAGCCTTTGTGACGATAAATAGAATAGTTTTGTCTCCTTAAAGAGCAAACCTGGAAAAAAGCATGTTTTGGCCTCTTGATAGAGGTGTCTGGGGTATTAAGCATTCTGGATGTGTCTGTGTGTGTGTGTGTGTGCACATGTGAGCAGGGAACAAAAAAAAGATCCAAATAAATAACCTCTAACTTTTCCTCCACTGCCTTTGTACACTGACACATATGGCACCCAAGAACAGCTATTTGCTGATGCTGCTTCTAGCCTAGTCTTTTCAGGTACTCCTAGTTTAAAAGTACTAAAATGGCATTAAAATTCTCAATGTCAAAATCTTCATTTGTCTCCTTGTGTGCTCAGCTTTCCAAAGCTACCTGATCCACAGCATCTTTTTCACCTCGCATGAAGAGACAGAGGTAGGAGAGGGGAGTAAGGGCTAATTTTCACTGGTAGTCTTGAAGCTTGGAATTGACTCGACCCTGCCTTTGCCACAGCCTCAACCAGCACCCCAGCCTGAGGTCACTGCAGAAAATTTGTGCTGGGGGAAGATGAGAAAAGATTTTGGCTAGGCTGAAGACACCAGGTAATTCACTGCCCTCATCCTTCTGGCCACACCACTGACTGGAGGCAAAACAAAAGACACTAAAAGTTAATACCTTGTGATAAAACCCACCTATCCTCCAGGCAACTGAGTGGTGCTCCTCCTAGTGCAGAAGTGTCCATGGTTTCTGTGAAATATGGGTCCACACACAAGGACTCCTCTGGATTTTGGGGTTGCTGCAATTCCTGCTTTAGAAAGCTCACATATGTGCGTGTGTAGATCTACGCTTCACAAAAGACATTCAAAGCATGATAGTGTTGCTCTTTAAAATTAGAAGTATTATTTTAGTTAACAACATCCACCTTGGAAAGTATTTGTCAAACATAGTGTTTCCAGGATGGTCACTACTAGCAGGATTTTTTCCCTCTTTCACTACCCAGCACTGTGGGGACAACAAAAACGCAAGCTACTGCTAGCAGCCAGGCTGGAAACTCTCCCTTAGCTAGCCCATGGCAGCTCTTGCATGACTCAACTGCAACCATGGATTGAGCAGAGATGTCCAGCTGTCATGGGAAAACTGCTCCCTCTCTGGGAGCAAAAGGTAGCCAGATGCTGGACTAATAGGGTGCACTGCAGCAGCACTGAGAAATTGCCAACAAAAATACCCACCTCAGGTTTGGTTTAACCTGCTCTAAGCTGCTGTGTCTGCACTATGAACTCGCTGCAGGCAAATAGGTCATTCATCCCCTCCAATTATCCCACCCATTTTTTGCCAGCCAGGTTCCAATGCTTAGTTACCTGGTATGATAGGGGGTGCTGGTATTTTTTCTCACCCACTTTCCAGTTGGTAAGGTCTTGTTCTGTTCTGATGTGAAGGCATGGTTAAAAAGGCTTGGTGTGATCTTCTTGTGCAAGAAGCACCCAGCACATGGTGCCACAGAAAATGAAGCTGATGGGGTGCCTGGAGGGGCATGTAGGGCTGGATTTTTGGAGGCTCATAGCCAAGTTAGATGTTTCACCTGGATGTTTTGCCGTGGTTGCACTGTCTATGTGAACCACACAGTGAAGGCAAAGACTGTTTTCCTGAAGTATTTAATGGTGTCTGCAGGTGCCCAGATGCTTGGACAGCATATGGGGAAATACCATTCTCTCCATGCTCTATCCTTATATTCTGCCTCTAAACCTCCATTGCTGTCTCTGGTCAGAGAGATCCTGGATGAACTGATCTGACTGTCAGACATTCTCATTTTCTTAAATCCCTTAATTTTGTCAAAATTATGCTTTGGCTTTTCTGATGAGGGAAAACATAGAGAAGCAGCATGGGCTGAGCACGTGTGACAGGTGATGCCAGTTTGCCCGCGGTCCTCAGGCCAGAACTGTAGACCTGTGCCCTCCAGTGTCCTACTGCCGTTTCATGAGCTGAAAGGATATTTGCCCAAGCTTCTGCCAGTGGTTTTATTTTTTCCTTTTTAATTTTGGGTCACCTTCCACCAACCTCACACACCGTATAAAGTAAATGTCACTGGAGCTGGGAGGCAGTAAGCAAGTGAGCACAGCGCCTGAGAAACCTCAGTTCACGTCTGCTAAGTGTTTGTGCTGCTCCTGGCAGTTGCAGGTGACAACCCTAACGAGCGCCCACGAGCAGATGAGAAGTTTATGGGCTGCTAATAAACTGTAACCAATCGGTGAATGCTGGCGGGTTGTGTTCAAGCTGTTTGGGGCCACAGGTCCTTGGGAGAGCTTGCACTTGCTCTGCCTTTATTTCAACGTAGCAGAAACATGAAAGCATGTGACAGACTCTTGATGTTTGTTACAGTGAATAGACATATGTCCCTCACACTAGCATGTAGAATATCTAATTAAGTTACACAATGATAGCTTATACCCAGGGGCAGTTGCAAACAAGACGCTGTCACACTCTTAAGAACACAAACAAAATGAAAATTGCCTCTTTATACATTATAATGAATATGTTTTCAATACATTAAAAGTTCATTTACTAACAGATTCTGCAAGACCGGGTGGACTTCTGCTAATATAACTTTGGGGTTTTTCAGCGGGATTGGTTTGTATGGTTAGGATTAGGAACAGGTTTGTTAATGAAGCTACAGAGCATTTTTCCCCAATAGACCTGAAAGAAGTGAAATCTTAATCATGTGTTTTATTGTGTTGTCTCAAGCAAATCCCACTTTTCAGAGCCCCACCTCAGCCCCTCCTGAGGGGATACATGTGCTGTGGATTTGTTTCTCCTTTTCTCCCATCTCTGCTCTTCTTCACTACCTTTTTTTTTGGCATTTTTTTTTCCCAGACAAGACAGTGACTGAAGCTGGATGGCTTCAGGGGTTGTTTCCCACTTCAGGGTCAGGGATACCAGATGCCAAGGTCTGTATGACAGGATGGTGCTCAAATAGCACCAACACATAAGTCCTGATCTGGGTACAGCTTTTGAGCATCACAGGTGGGTGATGCTTCCTTCCTCCCCGCTCCAGTGCCACAAAACACTTCAAGCAGTATAAAAGCTGCCTGGGGCATTGCAGCTTTTCCTCTTCCCAAAAGAGAGGTCCATTACCACTAAGGCACTTTGGCACTTTTTCTGAGTGAAGTACGCACAGGGTATTTTACAGGGGACAAGTGATTTCTCAGCCAGCTTCAGGCACTTAAACAAGGGCTGCCTTTTGGGGCATGGTGGCTTAAGGCTGAGGTAAACTCAGGCACAGATGGCTTGATTTGGCCATCCTGGAAAGTGAAGAGCAGACAGGGAGGTCCTAAAGGGGCAAATCCCTCCTCACAGCACCTCTACTCCATGCCTGGCAGAAACAGGGAAAAACATTCCCAAAAATGTATTCCAGTGAGCACAGAGGAAGGGGACGTAGGTATGCAGCCTCCCATCTGACATCTCTCATCTCAAGAGCCCTCCAATTACTTTTTTTTTTAACCCCAACTGCAGCTCATATCTCCCTCCCCCCTCTACATTGTTTGCCTACTGTGGCTGGTGTTCAGAATAGGAAAAAGATTTCCCCCATCCCTTGTGGGACAGGGCTCCCTGCCAAGGTTCCCTCACCCTCCTCCTTGTGTGCCGTTTGTGCTGGGTGCACCCTGGCCCTCAAAGCATTGCAGAGAGCTAGGAGCTCACCTGCTTTCCACTGTCACTGAGAAGCTGGGGCTGGCAAGGCAAAATGCTTGGTTCTGCCTGGCTTTTGTGATTGCTGGGTTTTGTCAGGTTTGAGATGGATGGGGAATGGTTTTGGGATGGGGAACAGCTTCCTGCAGTCCAGGTATGCTCAACCCCCTGCACTACCCATAACCAAGGAAATCTTTCTGTGTTGCTTGAGCAGCATTAAAAAGTTGTTTCTTCTGGGGAAAAGGAGCAAAGGATGTGAAAAGAGAAACTTGAGCTCTTCAGCACCATCCCAAATGAAGGATGAGCACTGGAGTGGATTAGCTGAATATGCACCTGGATGGGTTACCTTTCCTACAGAGCAAGCTGATGGGTTTTGCTGCCTCAGCTCCACCCTTTGGAAAGAGTCTGCCTCCCTACATCCCCAGACTCTTTTCCTTTAGGAACAGCAAGCCAAACCCTGCTTGACTCCCTCAGGAAGAACAAAACAAGCCCCCCTCCTCCTGAAACTCTGCTGATTTCCTACTGAAATGGACTTTTCTTATAAAAGTCACTGTGACTGCTTTTGTAAAACAAACCAAACCAAAACCAAAAACACCCCCACTAAAAAAAAAAACAAACCCAAAACAATCCCACAGCAACAAAACACGCAAACAAAAAAATAAACCCCCAAAAAACCAACAAACCCAACCAACTAAAAGCAACAAAATAAACAAACAAAAAAGCCCCCAACTCCTAAACCACAGAAAAGGGAAGTGTATGGGGTTTTTTCTTTTCTTTTCTTTTCCTTTTTTTCAGCAGACAAAGACGTGTATAAATGTGTGTCATACATATATGTATATGCCTTTCTGAAAATAGCATTTAACAAATGCCTTCTGCATCTGAGAATCCTCCAACAATCCTGACACTGTGATCAATCTGTAGACCGGTGATGTTTGCTGACAGTGATTGATTGATTTTTCCTGCTAATAGGATCAACATTGGGAATATATTAAACTAAAAGGCACACTTCTTGCTCACAGGAAACACCCCGTGTATTGGGCCTGATCCAATTGTATTGGTTTTGGCAGCAGGATGCAATGATTGATGACAGGCAAGGAGTGGAGGGCTTCTTGGAAGAGGAGTCTGATTCCCTCAGTGCTCTCTCCATGTGCATGACACTGGTTTCCTGCTGGGACAGGGACAGGCACAGGCATAAGAAGGGACAATGGAGCAGGGTGGCCCATCCAGATAACCTCTTCTAATGCATATGGTGAGATCTGACCTGCCAGTTCAAGAAGAGGAGGCAAAAAGCTGATGGGAAATTAATTCTCAGGAGTTTGTCAAGACATCTCCAACAAGTGAAGATAAATGGCAGAACAAAACTTCTAAAGCTAATCCCAAGAATGGGGATGAATGAAAAAGGGAAACACTCTTTTGCATTTGCATCCATCTTTTAGGGTAAAAGCCTTGGGGTAAGCATCATGCTTTTGGAGGACCTCGACCCTGGGTAGTTTGTAACTCCACAGAGATTTGAGCACCCCCAGGGCTGTTCTGGCCTCTGTGTGTGTGTGTGTGTGTGCGCGCGCACACATGGTGATCATGCTGAGCATTCACCTCTTGCTTTTTTGTTCTTAAGCAGATGGACTGCAAACCCGCAAAAAACTTTCCACTATCCATGTTGCCACTAAAAACAACATAAAACCTTACTTGCCTTCAGAAGCACCATCCAAAGAGTGAGGGTGGCAAGATAGGAGTGTGTTTGGACTTTTGAAAGCTGAACCAGCAAGTAGGCAGAGCTGGTACAGTCCCATGCAGTCCCATGACTCTGTTTCCATCATTATAATTACTGGCTCCCCTTCACATTTTTAGTAGAAAAATATAAGTATTATTAAATGCTTCTAGTGGAAAATTCAGTTTTGCTGACTGATAAGAGGATCACCAGAGGCTTGGCAAAATGCAGTGTGTCCAAAGCTTGTTTTTAACCAGCATCCACCTGGGCTGGAAGCTTAGGAAGGGGCAGGTGTTGTGTCTGGAGTCAGGCTTTTGGCAAACCTCCCTTCTCATCTCAACTCCTGTATGAGCAACTAGATTTTCATAAGCACAGGACTGTTTTGCAGGTGCTGATCATTCAGAAATAATCTGGGTAACATCAAGTCTCAGGCCTGGAGGTCCCCATCCCATACAGAGATGGAAATGCCAATCTGACATGGGGAAATTTGAGGTACATTGCAAGTACCATCTTGCAACACCAAGCAAGAGATGCTGGCCTGGTGGCATTGTCAGGGGCTGATTGGCTCTTGTCACACTGGTGTCCTGTGGGCCATCCTCTGGCAGATGTCTCAGATGGTTTGCAGTCTGTCAGGGTACATGAGACATCAGTGTTTCACCTATGGAAGTATAAACACAAACCTTGATATCCAAAAAGGGAAGCAGCATCCCAGGGCTGTGCCATAGCTGTAGCTCACCTCTGGAACCATTCCCCAGTTATCACGTGTCATGTCCTGTACCCTGGCTCTAGCATGGGGAGACTACAGTGATGTGCATGGGGGAATGTTGCCCCCAAATATCAGTGTTACAATGCTTGCAGAGGAAAAATGTCAAGATTATTTTTTTTCTGTCTACATTTTATGCAAACAACTGAATGCATGGAACCTGTGCTTACATACATTACCCTACTAGCAGGCCCTGTTCAGAGCAGGCTCTAGTTTGTATTACTGAGGAGAGGTTTGTAAATTCAAAATTAAAGTGTTTTTTATCCATGGGAGACTGATATTTGTAAAGCTGTGAAGAGCATTTGGATACTCACCCCAAACATTCATTCAAATGAAAAGGAAGGGAGCCTGCAACCCCACGCTAATGAATCCCTCCCCACAGGTCTAAATCAACAGTGAGCAGAACCAGTATATCCCTGTGAAAGAGACACATGCACCTTGAAGAAGCCATGGGCTTGGAGGGCACAACATGCCTCGGTCAGGGCTGAAAGGCAGATTTTGGACTACTCGGCTCAAAATTTGCCAGGCAGAGGCTGAAGAAATCCCCTGCTGAAATGAGAGAACATCATCTGGATAAAGACAGAGGAGCTGCTGGGGTGCCCTGCCTTGGCCGATTTCTCCGTTCCCCTCAATTTTTCTGAAGCACTGCAGCTACTGCCGAAAACATGCTGCCAGCATCTCCTGCCTCTCTCTTCACTTTCTGTGCTGTGCCTGGGAGTGTTGGTAAGGAGTGAATGTAAAGTGAAGGGGAAGAGGGAAAGTGAACAAGGAAGGAAAGAGAAAGGGAAAGAGGGGAGGGTATTGAGGAAAAGTGGTGAGTGAGTGATGTCATCCAAGGAAGTCATCCACACTGCATTGTGAGGGTGGGGGTTCCCTACTCTCCCTCCTTCTGGGGGGAGACAAATCGCGATAAACCTGAAACAGCTTTAAAAAGCAGGAGGGGTATGAAGGGAGGGATCTATCTTTTTTGCACGGAAAGCAACGAAATGGGAATCAGAGGGGCCGGGACGTGAGATTAGGGTGCCTGCTCCAAGTCTGGGGGGGAAGCGGGGTAGTGGTGCTGCAGGAGGAACCAACGCGAGTCCCTCAGGTCTCCTGGTGCAGCTGGAGGTACAGGTAACCCCTCGGCAGCCCCGCCGCTGGTGTGCACAGAGCATATGGGTTCTCCGCCACTCCCCGTAACCCTATCTGGCCGGAGCCGCGGCTTCAGTGCGGGCAAGGCAATCAGGGGACCCTGCGGGGCACTGCTTCGTGCAGGGCAGCATATGGGGAGCAAGGAAGGCGGGAGGGCGCCGGGGGCCCTGCAAGGCGGCTAATTTAATTTGCAGGTAGCACACGAGGAGGGGGGACAGGGGAGCACAGCTGGCGGCCCGGGACGGCTCGACACGGCCCGGCTGAGCGCCAGGTAACAACTCCGGAGACTCCCTCCGCTGACGGGACGGATGCACAGCCTCGACCTGACTGACAGCGGGCAGGCAGGTTCTGCGGAGGGCTCCAGACTGTCCTCACTGTTTTTGACACCGCGGGGACCGGTGGGGCCAAAATGCCCCCGCAGAATCCCCACGATACTCCACTCTACCCTCCCGGGGCGGTACTGCCTGTTGGGGCTCCCCGAGGCCACCTGTTAGAGACGGGGAAAGGCCCTCTGGGTGGCAGAGCGCTGTCGGAGAGACAGACGAGCAGGATTTACCAGCTTCTGGCCACTGCCGACTTCTGCATCTGTCAGGGTGCTAATTATTGCCTTTAATAGAGACAAAGAACAGCTAGTAATGATCCTCCCTCTAATTCTCACCTGCTCCTGCCCTTCTTAAGCAGCAGCACTCCCTCGCCGAAGCCCTGCTAATTGGGAAAGATGCTCTGCTTATTGCGACCTCCCTACAGATGGGGAGGGGGGCGGACACGACACACGACGGCAGGGCTGGGGCGAGGGGCACCGGTAGCTGGGCACCGAGGGAGACGAGCAACTTTTAAAGCGGGCCGGCCTGGCGAAAGGTCTCTATCCTCGGTCCCAGCCTGACGGAGCTCAACACCTCCGGGCCGCCACGACTTGGCGGAGGAGCGGCCTTTGTCTCCTCATTCCAGTGGGCACTAGGGTCGTGTCTGCTCTTTCTTCGGCCCAGCCGGGCCTTTGGCTTGCAGCCTAGCAGAAGGACAGCCGTCGGGGAACCGTCCCAAGCCACTGGCAGACACCTGCCTGTCAACCCCTTATTTTGCACGACTTTCTCCTTCCACACACCCTGCAGGAGAAGCAGAAGCAGAGGGTCTTATACCGCAAAAATCGCATTCAAAGCCTCAGACCAACACAGAAGTATCTTCCTAAGGCAGCCTTAAACCGATGGGCAGAGCTAGTGCCCTCTTGGTTACCAGACTCAGGGGCAGTCCTCCTACCGGAGAAAGCTCTGGGGCCATCAGGGGGATGTTAGGCTTTGATCCCCTGGGTTTCATCCTTCCCGAAGTTATATGGGTTTTGTTTGCTGAAATCGGTATTGAGAATGCTGGGAAGAGGAACTTTTCTCCAGGGGCCTGGGAAGGTTGGGCTGAATGTCTCTGGAGACGGGATGGGGGTGGGGTGGGGTGTATCTCTTATCATGAGGTGAGGGGACACTCGCTTCAGAGCTCCGTTTCCCTTCCTTGAAAGGGTTGGCACGGGGCCAGCCGCAGAAGGAAGGAGCAAACCCCACGAACAGTCCGGGGAGGCTGTGTGGCCGGGAGCAGCTCACGCCCCCAGGGACTCCAGCCAGCCCTGGCCGCCAGGGAAGAGGGAAAAAAAAAAAGTCTCTCAGGTCCGGAGTCGCTCTCATTTCTCCGAGGATGCCTGTGCCCCTAAAACTCTTCCATGGCCTGTTATTCTATTTTTATATATTTATATATATACTATTTTGTATTTTGTGTGTGTAGCTCGGTAGTCCTTTTAAATAGCTCTCTCGCCATTCATCAGTCTAGAGAGAGAGAACTGTAAGGATTTGCTTGGGCAAGGAGTGAAATTTTGCGGTTCCCTGCAACCTGGCAGCCCGGGAGCGCGGTACCGTGTAGGACCGGCTCCCTCGGGGCGGACAGCGGAGGGACCCTGAGAACGGCGCCCGGGGATCCCAGCTGCCCGTCACGGTGCACCTCGAGGAGGAGACGCCGCGGGGGGACTGCCGACCTTCATTTCCTCAAAACCCGGGATTTGCCTTGCTTTTCTCCTGCTCCTCTCAGGGAATAGGGAAGCCACAGGCTGCTCCACGCCCTCACTCTGGGTGCGTGAAGACAGTCCTTTTCTTGGGGTCTGCGAGTGGGCGAAATATTTCCTGCCCAAATAGCAATGTATAGAGCTGTTAAAATGCACAGGGGCGGGAGACAGTATCACTTCGGGGAAGGGTGAAAAGACTGTCCTTAAACAATTTTGCTTTCCGTGGATTTTCGTTAGGTTGATTTTTTTGCTGAAGGTCAAGCGTGCAGAAGTGATTATAATAAGCAAACATTTCACAGTCGTCTTTAATATTTCCTTTTCCCAAATTAAAATTTAGCTCTTCCCAAGTCCTGGATTCGTTAGATAAAAATGTTCGCGTCACAAACCCAGTGACAATCGTTTCTTTCCTTGCCTCCCTCTTTCTACAATAAAGAAATAGGGGGGGGGAAAACAACCAAACAACAAAAAATACACCTTACCAAAACGGTTTCGATTCGCCGGCAAAGCAAACTAACAAAAAAAACTTAGGGGGAAAAAACAAGGATGCTCCTAAAACGTTCCCCTCCCTTCCCGGCTTTGGGCTTTGTGGCCGGCTGCCCTGCCATGGTCCCGCACCTGCCTCCACCTCCCCGCTCGCCTCGGAACAGCAAGGAAGAGGAAGAGGCTGTTTATTTAAAATGTGGTGGTTTTTGTTTTTCCTTTTTATTTAAAACCTCAACAGTGGATGACTTTTTTTTTTCCTCCAACCAAACAAGTAATAAATATTATTTAGCAACTTTTTTTTTCTCCTTTTTTTTCTTTTTTCTACTTACTCTTTTTTTTTTTGTTTGTAATTTTTTTTTTTTTTTACAAAAATAAACAGATGATAAAATCTCTGCAAGGGGCAGCGATAAGAAAAGTTGTTATTTCAGAAACAAGCCCAAGTTCTCAGTATTGCAACACGGACAGTGTGAAAGTTCCTAGACAGAAAGAGCATTAAAGAGTTCAAACTTTGTTAAAGGTGGCAGGAACGAAAATAAACCCCAAAAGTGTTATTACCTTAAAAAAACCCCACAAACCCCAAGGAACCCCAAGAATCCAAACCAACGAAATCAAGGCAAACCGACCCCTTATTCACTCATGAGGCTTACACAGTACAAGTGCACGGACGGAAAGCTCAGGCAGAGCGGACTTGCGTCGTTATCGTTGAACGGTATATTTACAAATCGCGAAGCAAGAAAGAAAACAAACCAACCAACCAAACGAAAAAAAACCCACCAAAAAAAAAAAAAACCAAACCCAAAAAACACGGGCGGGAGAGCGGGGGAAGAACCCGACTTTCCCGTCTACACTTCCACACGGAGTTCCGCTTCTCCACACCAGTGCCAGGAATCCCCGGAGTGGCGGCTTGTGCTGCTTTCCGGGGCGGGACGTGACCCAGAAACGTTTCCAAAGGCTCTACGTGTAGAAACGAAACCGGTCGGGGGAGAGGGGGGAGGAAAGGTGGGGGGAAGAATGGAACAAACAAACAAATAAACAGGCAAACGAACAAAACCCCCCTCTGCAGTTTTGGTGCCTCCTTTTGCGACGAGCCTAGGGCTTATTTTCACCTCCTCGCGAAGCTGTCGACAACAACGTAAAATTTATAATGAAGATAGGCGGGCGTTTACTTGTGTCGGAGTGGTCGTCCCCGCCGTTCGGGGAACGGGAGATCCTGAGCCAGGCTCCATCCCCTCCCGTCGCCCCTCCGACGGCACCGGCAGCGGGGAGGCATGGGGAGGCAGGGGGAGCCGCTGCCACCGCCGAGCCGGGGTGCTCGTTTGTAGGTCCTGGAGGTGCCAGGCCGGCGCGGGGCGAGGAGGGACGGCCCCTGTGAGGGGCTCATTTAGTATCGGTGGCTAATCTGGGGAGGCTGGCGGTGCCCATGCCGGAGACGTGGTGGTGCGGTGGGGCCGACACCTGGCACATGCTGCAGGGGCAGGGCATTCCCCCCCAGTGCTGGAAGCCGCTGCCCAGCGGGGCGGCGGCGGCGGCAGCCGAGGGAGACTTGAGGAGCCCGTGGGGAGGCCGAATGGAGCTGACGGCCGAGAGGCCTGAGCCAGGCAGGGAGGCGCTGGAGACGGCGGCGGGGGGCAGGATGGGGTGGTGGACAGGGTGCGAGGCGGGGTGGCCCGGGTGGCCGGGCAGCGGCGCGGAGTGGGCGCCCATGCCACCGGGGCAGGCGGCAGGGTGGAAGCCGGCGTGGTGCCCGCCGTAGATCTCGCTGACCAGGCGCTTCATCTCCTCCAGGGAGTTGGTGAGCATGAGGATGTAGTTGCGGGCCAGGAGAAGCGTGGCGATCTTGGAGAGTTTGCGCACCGACGGGCCATGGGCGTAGGGCATCACCTCCCGGAGACCGTCCATGGCGATATTCAGGTCGTGCATTCTCTTGCGCTCCCGGCTGTTGATCTTCAGCCGCAGCTGCTGCAGCTCCGGCTCTGTCATCTGCTTCTTGTCCTTCTTAGAGGAGGAAGAGGAGGAAGACGAGGAGGAGGACGAGGACTTGAAGCCCAGCTTGTCCACCACCACCACTCCCGCAGCACTCATGGCGCTGCGCAGTTCGGCGCTCAGCTCCGGCGGGGAGTCGCTCTGCGTGGAGCTGGACACGGTGCCACCCGTGAAGCCCCCGCCGCTGCCTTTATTTCTGGCCGTGAGGAAGAGGTCATCGGGCTCCGGAGAGGACGGGCGGCTAGAGACCAGGCTGGCGTCCGAGTCCATGGCCCGGCAGACGGGATGGCGGCGCGCACCGGACTGCCTGCGGGGAGGGGACAGAGCCCGCGGGAGGTCCCGAGTCAGCGCCCGCGGAAACTTGGCGGGGTTCCGCCGTAGCCCGCCAACCCGTCCCGTCGACAAGACCTCTCTGCCGCCGCTCTGCGGGGCCAGGGAGCGACACCCCCCATGGGGCAGGCCATTTTGACCGCCCTCCCCTCGCCGCCGCCCGCGGGGCGCCCTCGGGGAGGGGCACACCTTCCCCACTTGTCTCGTCCCGTCCCGTCCCGTCCCTCCCTCCGCCGGACTGGGGGCCCCAGGGATTGCCGCGCCGGGATGTGCGGGCGCGGGGCACTTACCGTGCGCGGGGCGGCCGTGGGGAGCGGCGCGCCGTGACGGGCGAGCACGGCAGCAGCGCGCACCTTGCGGCCGCTTTATAGCCGCGCCGGGGAGAAACGATGTCACCGGGCGGGAGGGGGGCTGCGCCAATCGGCGGCGGCGGCGGGGTGGGGAGGAGGCCGGCGGGGGGGGCAGCTGATGTCACCAGGGCCGGTCCGGCTCGATGGGGCGGGCGGACGGGGAGTGTAGGGGGGTGATGGCCGGCCGCGGCGTGAGGAGCCCGGTGGGGGGGCGCGGTGGGGGGGAGGGACTTTTGTCAAATCCATAATAAAATGCAACAATGACAGCGCCGGGAACAGCTGTTGGGGGGGCGGGACGGGATGGGGACGGGACTAAACAGCCCCTGGCCCGGCTGTCTCAATGCCCTCGGGAAGGCCGCGCTGCCCAGCTCCCAGGAGCACGTCGGGGGTTCCCCGTGCCCTGTCCCTTCCCCTTCTGGTTAGGAAGCGCTCAGTCCCGGCCTCGCCACGCACACCGAGAAGCCGCAGAACTTCCCGCAGCTGATGCCCCCTCCTACCCCCAGCCTGGTCGTTATCCCCCCGTTAAGTACTGCAAAAGGGAGGCGGAGTTGGGGGAGTGATTCCAACTGATCCGGTCCTCACACGCGGGTTTCCCTGCGGAGATTGCTGCGCGATGCGGGGTAGAGCAGGCCCCAGAGCGGTCCTCTGGCTCCGGGTCCACAGCGACCGGGAGAAGGAACCGGAGTGCCACTAAACCCTATCCCCAGACAACCCTCCAGCAAGATTAGAGTGGGAGAGAAAGAAGAAAGGACGTTAGCAGGGAAAAAACTAAACTAAACTAAACTAAACTAAACTAAACTAAACTAAACTAAACTAAATACCTTCGGAAGTGCCTCTCGCCTCCCTCTGTTCCTCGCCCGGTTCCCAGCGAGCCCACTCGCCGTGGCAGCTACGTGCAACAAGGTCGGGGCTTCCTCCCACAAGGGTAAATCCCCCCGGCCCCTTTGCCTTTGTTGTATTATTTTTACACCCGTGTGTTTCCCAGCTGGCCCGGCAAGCCTCAACCATCCGTTAAATATGTATTTAAAACGTTAAGAAGTGAAGCGTGGAAATGTGTTTCCCAACGGTTGCGGGGATGATCCGTAACAGGTCAATTAGGAAAATCTGTCCCAGCGACAGGCGGGCCCGCCGCCGCCCGCCGCCCGGCGTGTGTCCCGCCGCCGCCCGGGCAGCCCCCAGCCTGGCCACCCGGGACGTGTCCTGGGCTCCACTTCGGCCGATCGGGCGGAGGGGTCGCCCCAGTCCTCCGTTCCCGCACCTGCTTAGGAGACTGAAGTGAGGTGGCAGGGACATTCCCCCTTCGCGGAGGACTGGGGTGGGATAAATCGGGAAGAGCTGGGGCTGAGCCCTGGAGGTGAGCAGCGGGGCGGGGAGCCCGGGTGGGGGGGAACACACGTTTGTGCAAACTTTCCATTTATTTCATGTTCGGGAAGCGGTGAGACGGCAGCGGGGAGCCTGCCTCTGCCTTTTGACTGATGGCTCTGTACGGCACATTGTTGGAGCCGCATAAAACAGGGCAACAACGAGCACAACTAATTAAGCCCCGGCGCCTCTCCCACGGCCGCCGGCTTCTGGCAGGGCCCGGCCCGGGGAAACGGAACGGGTCTCTACCAGGCCAGGTGGGGAGGAGGGCAGCCGTCCCTGGGGCCGCGGCGCTGGGTCGAAAACAAGGAAAACGCTTTTCTCTCTCCCTGCCTCCCAGGGCTCGACAATTCACCTTCTTAAAGGGCTGGGACATTTCTTCTTAAAGGACTGGACCTATTGCCCCTCCGCAGCTCAAACAAATGAGAGGTCCCGTTCCTTCCGTCGGGTTTGCAGTACACGCTGCTGGGCTGCCACGGGCTCATCCCCGGGGACAGGGTTTCACCAGCCACTTCCTCAGCCCAGGGACAGGACAGAACCCCCCGCAAATCCCTCGCTCTGGGGGCAGGAGCCCGGGCGGAGGCTGAGTGGGCGGCCGGGGGGTGGAAAAGGGGTGGACGATACCTGCAGGGAGGGATGGCCGGAAAAAAGCGGCCAAGAGGCATCGGTCCCTGTCGCGGGGAAGAGGGCACAGACAGCGGGTGGAGGCGCCGTGAGGGCTGTTGGAGTTCCAGGGCCGGGCTGCACTCTAGGGAGGCAGTTCTCGCAGCCCTCTGTGGGTCCAGAGACAGGAAAAGTGGGCAATAGTCTTAGCATTTTTCCAGTTTTCGTTTTTCCCCCTTTCCCTTTTCCTCTTCCTTCTCATCTTCTTTTCCTTTTTCTTTTGCTCTTTCCATTCTTTCCCTCCTTCCCCTTCTTTCCCTTCTTTCCCTTCTTCCCCTTCTTTCCCTTTTCCTTCTTCCCCTTTCCCTCCTTTCCCTTTCCCTCCTTTCCCTCCTTTCCCTTCTCCTCTTTTTTTTTATTTTTTTTTCTTCTTCCCTTCTTTTATTTTCATTTTCTTCCCTCCTTCCTTCAGAGTGGAAATTCCATCCCACCACCAAAGACAGTCAGGGGTTTATGTCCCTAACGGAGCAAGTGCTATCTTGGAATATCACAGTCTGTCTGTTCAGACTTGAACTCTGCGGGGGGGCACAGAGTTTGTGCAGGGTCAGACTGAGGCTGACTGGGCAGTGGCAGGGATACTGTGCTTCTCTGCTGTCCCCACTGGAAGTGGTGGAGGATGTAAGGTGCAAAGCGGGGTGATCTCTGTCATGAGATGTCTAATTGAATGTTACATGTCCCGTCTTGATTCAATAAGGCTCAATGTTGCAAACTGCCTCTTGGCACATCCTGGGAAGGTGACCCCGGAGGACTCCCAGAGAAGCCCTTCACCTCAACTTGCTTTTGGCACTAAAATGTGGAGCAGAGCCTATTTTCTTACTATGAATATGTTTCAATTTTTATTTATTTTCAATTTTTAAATCACAACTGTAGGCAACTAAGGCATGAATGAAGGCAACTGGGGAACATGAAGAAGTGGTAACTTAATACAAACCAGACTGTTGCTTTCATGTTGAAAATCACTTGGAATGTCATTAGGTTATTGTTGGGGATTGTTACTGCCTATATTCTCTTAAGGCCTATAGTCCAGGGTCCTTTCCTCAGGGATACTGCACAGCCACACTAAAACTATCCCTGTCCATCTGTAAGGAATCTGAGGCATCTGAAGGATGAAGAGCCTGTGAGTGACTGCGGCTCCTTGAGGACTGGCAGCTGAAAACAGTTTTAATGATGCCTCAGAAACTGTTAAGTCCTGATTCCCCAGTGGTGTCTGCCTCCCATCTGTTAGCAGGACTTTTCTAAGTCTTTACTATGAGGGTGGTGAGGCACTGGAATAGGTTGCCCAGAGAAGTTATGGGTGCTTCATCCCTGGAAGTGTTTATGACAAGGCTGGATGAGGATTTGAGCAACCTGGTCTAGTGGGAGGTGGCATGGCACCCCCCACCCCCCCGCCATGGCAGGAGTTGTAGCCAGGAAGGGGTTGGTCTCTTCTCCCAGGCAACCAGCACCAGAACAAGAGGACACAGTCTCAAGCTGTGCCAGGGGAAGTTTAGGCTCGAGGCAAGGAGAAAGTTCTTCACTGAGAGAGTCATTAGTCATTGGAATGGGCTGCCCAGGGAGGTGGTAGGGTCACTGTCCCTGGAGGTGTTCAAGAGGAGACTGGACGTGGCGCTTGGTGCCATGGTCTAGTCATGAGGTCTGTGTTTATAGGTTGGACTCGATGATCCTCGAGGTCTCTTCCAACCTTAGCAATACTGTGATACTGTGACCTTTAGAGTCCCATTCAACTCAAGCCATTCTATGGTTCTCTGACTCTATGACTGTGGGCTCAAAATTGCTCTGTGACTGTGGTCTTCAGGGAGTCCACTGAAGTCACAGTTCTGCTGCGTCCCCTCCCCAAACACCATGGGACCACAAATCTCAGCACCTGACTCTGAGAACATGAAGATGTGAGCATTGCCTTCAAGCTCTCTGCACACTGTTTAAAGGTATGAAGAGGAATCTCAGCACAGGGAGTAACAACTTCCTGAAGGTTTTTAATTTTTTCCCCCTTTCTTTACTTTCTGGATGAATCTTAATCAGACACAAATACATCTTTTGCTATTGTTCTGAACTTACAAGTGAAGTCCAGCCTGTGGGCTTTGATGCCACCAGACCCACTCAACACATTCGATACTTGTGATCTCTGAGAAAGGGACTTGAGTTCATTGAGCAGAGCACTTGTTTTATGCCGTTGGGCTGCTTCTGTTTTCCAGTGCTAGATTTGTGTTTGTTAACACTTGTTCAATTGAAATGTTGGAGGCACATACTCTTTGCCAAAATCTCAGCATGTCTTCCTATTCAATCAGAGACTGGAAAAGCTTCTAATCTTCCCAGGAGTCACCCAGAGGGAAGTCTCAGAAATACCACAGCTGATGTTTGTGATATTTACAGGATTAAAAATATGCAGGAAAGAGGCCATCTCCTATTCTCATTTAGCAGAAAAAAACCCCACCTCTTTATTTATAAAGTTTTGTCACTTATGAACCTCCTGTCATCCATAACAAATTCATTAGGCTGCAATTTAAAACACGGACTAGATTCTGTCTTAAATCTTTCAGCTCAGCCATCCCTCCTCTCAAGCATGGCCGTTTACTTAAACAGGACAAGTCTCACTCCCATGAGATTAATGGGGACCGACTTTAAGACATTATCAAAACCACCTGATCCAGACTCCTTTTAACCCTTCAGTGGAGGCATAAGATGTACAAGCTTTCTGTCCATCTTTTGTTGTATTTAATGCAAGATGCTGTATTTTTATACAAGGCGTGATAGGATTTAGTTTAATACATTTTTTTGGGGGAAAAAAATTGGATGCATTTTATTTGTTGTTTCATTAACAGGATGCCAAAAAGAAAATAAAAGAAGTGTGTGTAGGATGGCACAGATAACTCCATACCATCATTTTATTGCCTAAAGCTTATAAAACAGTATGATAGCTATTTCGTTTTACCAGCTGCTATGTGTTACCAGCGATTTCACTTCTCATTGGCAGTACTATCTCCTGTTGGCAAATGAGGAGAAAGAGGTTGAAACACCAAGAAAGTGCAATGCTAGATGGCTCACACATTGCCCCATTGGCTCCTCCTGTCCTGGTCACCTTGGGCAATCACCCCTTGACTGCCACATAGTAAAGTCTTCAAACTCTTCTCAGGATCGGTTTCATGCTGAGGCTTCTTTTTCAGTGCAGAGTAAAGCTGTATCTGTGTAGCATTGTTTTTATGTGGCTGATGAAGCACTTCTAGCCTGCAGAGGAGTGGGACCTCTGCAGGAATGTCACCTTGCTAAGCAGAGGTATGCTGTGCATCATGCCTTTCCTCGGGTGCAGAGGTAGGAAGAGAAAACCTCCTGTTTAGTCCAGGTACTGCTCTGTTACAGAAGAGATAAAGTACTAGTGAAAAATATGTGTTCAACTTTCTCTGGGCTTGATGCTGTTCTTTGTGTGCAAATTCTCCCAAAATGAGTTGCTGTAGCAGGGAGGGAGCAGTAGGCACACCTGAGAGAAACAAATCAATGCAACTGCTAAGATTGGCTTTTGGACAGACAGAGGCAAGGAAATGGTGCTGGAGGGGGAACTATAGATCTGTGCCGTGATTAGCCCAGCCACATGTAGTTTTCTGTCACACAAGAGACAGAACTGGGCATCTCCTTGAACTAGTGGTCTTGCTCTGCAAAACTGGATAAACTGGATACCAGCAGGATTAGAAAATCACCCATGTGTTCAAGCTGGTGAGCTGCTTCACATTACCTCCATCCCCTGGCCCCAGCGGCAGGACCTGAGGGTGCAAAAGAATTTTGTGTTATATAGATGGAAGGGCAAAGAAAGTCCCAGCACAGCTGGGTGTATCCTCTCTGAAAAAAATATCATGTACTTGTCAGGGCTGAATTTAACCTAGAAAATAATATTTTACTCTCATATTTGCAGGAAATCTCCATATAATACAGTATGGACTTTTAGTTCTAGTTTTGAGTCTCTTGGGCAAGATGTCTAGAATTTATTTTATTTTCATTTTGCCATTTGTTTGTGTATGACACCCTTATACTACCTCTCACCTCTTTTCTATTTTCCATGCCTTTATTTTGACTAAGAACTCCTTAGAAATGAGAAAGTCCCAGTGAAGTTTTAGTGATGACCAGAACAAGAGAATGGGGGAATGTTTTGCTTCCCATAGGAACGCTAATGGCCAACACAATTTTCCTTAGTTTATCCCTTTGTCCTGTCCATACCCTGTGCTCAGGAGAAAATCCTGGTGTTCATAGGTTAAAGTATCTGTTTGATTGATCTCATGTTACTATGTACTCTTCATGGAAATCATCCCTCATCCAGCAGTCAGGTGTCTTTCAGAATGGCTTTCAAATGGTGGCAGCAATGGTTTGACTCATGCCAGACTGCTTGCTGCCCTTGAGCGTTTTACTGTCAGCACTATGGGAGGCCCTTAACCCTTGGGATGGAGAAGTTCTTAGTTCATATGGTCATTAATGTGAAGGGAAAAAAATATCAAAAAAAGAGTGGATATCAAAAGTCTTTACTAGAAATTTGGCTTGCAGCAGGGATCTCTTTCATTTGCTGTGAGTTTTGGGGGGCTGTTGCCTTCCCATGTTGCAACAGGATTTGTATTGAAGGAATAACAGCTGAACTAAGTGTTTGGAATGAACATATGAAAGCCCCGAGTCTGTATCACACCATCTCTTGTTGCCCATGATGTCAAAGGTTGCAGCAAACATCTCCCTTGCTTTCTGGGTGGCATTGTTCAAGAGAGTGGACCCAGCAGATGGCCCAAAAACTGCACCTCGGCCAAGCAAAGAGGGACCACATGGGACGAACCATAGATGTCTCATTAGCAAACAGGGGGGGGGAGGAAAGCAAGGATGAGAAACAAAGATAAAAAGAATACACAAAGATATTTACATATTTACATTGTTTCTCCCTCATTTCCAATTCTCCTTTAGCTGAAGTGTCAGTGGGCTCGCTTTTCTCCTTCTGTTTGTATGTTTACTTGTGCTAAATAGATTATGATAATCAGGCACATAAATGCATGCAACTGTTATTATGGCATTTTAATCACAGAGTTTTTCACTGGAAGCCTTCATTAGAATTCTCATAATCTCACTTGTTAGTGTAACAAACAGTAATAAATGCCAAGGAACTGGGATTAAGTCAGAGACATTCAGACATTAAAGGAGGAATATGGAAATGTTGTCAAATCTCCACATTATTTATTGAAATGTCACATAAACAGTTCAGGACTTTAAATATCTTACTCATTAGAAGGAGAGGGTGTGCAGACACCTGAAGATAGTAAGTATATATTTTTAGGGAGTGCTGGAACCATGTGTCTCTCATCCACTCTTCCCAACTTTGCTGGGCTACTCAGGCACAATCTAGCTATTTGTTTGTACTTATAAGATGTTTAGCTGGAAGCAGGGCTTGCTCCCAGATGGCTAGATGTGACACAGAAAGGTGGTGTGCTGGCTTTTATGTGGCTCTTCTGTATCTTTGTAAAGTGATGCCCACCACACCTGCTAGCACTGTGGGTCCTAGCTCCACCATCTGACCGTGGAGTTGAAGGTCTCATGGCACTATCCAAAGAGGCCTCCTGGCATGTCCTGCCAGCTATCCCTTGGCAAAAGGAAGGAAGACTGCAGTGATGTGCTTGGATAGCCCAGGAATTTATGCCCCCACTGTTCCCATGGAGTTGCTTTGGGGACACGGTTGAGGGAGCAGGATGGCAATTTCCTACTTGTTTTTCAGATCATAACAAATACAGTCCATTGCTTGAAGTCCAGGGGAAACGTAGGTTACTCAGACTGGAAGCAGGGCTGCACACACACACACAGAGTCCTTGCCTTCCTTGACAGGCAATGCTGGCCTCCCCTCTGTGCATTAGCTTGCTGCTGTGGGCAAGGGATGTTGCTCACAGCAGAAGAAACAGAAAATAGCTTCTTTTGATGCAACTCAGACCACCCATTTTATACCAAGCACACAGGGCCTCCTCCCACTCATGAATATGCACCTGTGCTCCCTCCATCCCCCTCTGTGGGAGTGGGTGCAGGGGTGGGCTGCAGGACTTGGCCCCTGCCATGACCAAGACTTATGTAAAACACTTTACAGAGCAGAGTTATTTACAGTGGTTTGGGGTTCCCCCCACACACTTTTTTCCCTTTGTATTTGTCTTTTTTAAGAACAAGAAGAAAAAATCAATGTGAAAGACAACCACACTCATGTTGAGTTTCCCACCATTTGGCTTATGGTGAGGCATCCCTCATGGCCAAAAACTTTTTCACTGTGAGTGAGATAGAACACTGCAACAGGCTGCCCAGAAAGGTTGTGGAGTCTCCTTCTCTGGAGACATTCAGAACTGCCTACATGCATTCTGTATGACTTACTCTAGGTGATTCCACTCTGGTAGCGAGGTTGGACTAGTAACCTTTTGAGGTCCCTTCCAACCCCTAGCATTCTGTGATCTAAGATTCACCAGTGTGCCCTCCTGGGTGTGGGAGAGATGCTAAAGCAGGTGAACAGCATTGAGTTTTGCACATACTGTTTTCTGATGCTCAACCAGGCAGTGGTGACAGGTTTTGCAAGAAGAGACAAAATCTTGCCTTGGCAAAACTCCTAGCCAGGTGAGGATCCCCAGTTCTTGTGGGAACTGCAGAAGGATGTATCAAATCTGTCCTGGAAATCAAGTTTGATCCCCCTTTCCAGAATAGAAGACCCATTTGACAGGAGGAACCATATATGTGCTGTTTCGGATAAAACTCTGAATCAGCACCCTCTGCAAGTGTGAGCTGTCATTCATCTGCCTGAGAAGCACAAAGTCTGTAGAGCACTACAAAAGAAAAAATCCAAGAGGGCATTACTCAAATTTAGCTGCTGTGGAAATACCGTATCACTCAGGATTGTTAATACCGACTTCAATGCCAGAGACAGATGAGGGTTATCTAAAAACACAAGTTTTGATGCTTTGAATCTGAAGTTTCTGTGGTCTCTCCCTCCCCTTCTAAAATACAAACCATCCAGCAGGGATTTATGTTCACAGGAGCTGATGTGCCTGTGAGACCACGCCATTCCAAACTCACGCCTTGAAACTTGAAGGAAATATTTTTGCAGCCTTGCGTGTGAAAGCACTTTACGGGACTTGGTGCTCTTCTCACCCCATGCTATGCTTAACGACCTCCTCTCCACTTTGGAGCTGAGCCCTCCCGTTTTGATGCCTGCCACACCTCTTGTGCAGATACGGGTGTTTCTGTGCAATAGTTGCTCCCCCTTTCCTGTTTGAATCTCTTAAAAGGTCCTCCACAATCTTCTTCAGTTGGCAAAGGTTTTGTGTATTTGCTGGAAAGGGAAGGGGGGGAAAAAAAAAGAGAGATTCATTCTTTGCTTTCGGTAACATGCTGGCAGGAGTTTTGATCTTTTGAGTAACATGCTGAATTTATTACCTTGGGTTCTTCACACTGTTTCTCCCTCAGCCGAGTTGGGTGGGGAGCTGTGCTTGCCTGGCCAGAGCAGAGGCCCTGACCCACTCTCACGTGTGCCTGGGCTCACTTTATCGAGGCACAGCGATTTAAAGCACATGTTCCTTTGGAACCACTTGAAGAAAATGTTCTCAAGTGAAAATATAAATGCCTTAAATAACATTGCTTGTTATAACAGTTCCACATGAAGCCTCCCCCTGTCAATCCACTAACAATGTGAGTGAGGTCCTGGCGTGCTTTGCCTGAGCCATACATGCTCCAAAGCAGCCTCAGAGGGTAAAGCTCTCACAGGAACTGGAAGGGTTTTGCTGCCAAAACCCCATAGCAGCTGTAGCTTTGCTGTTCACAGCCGTCTCTTGTGTTAGCTGCCAGCACAGAGGTGTTGGGGCATGGAAACCAGGAATGCTCAGGAAGAGTCTTGACCTACAGGCAGTGGGGAGGACCAAGCGGAGAAATTGTCATGGAAAAGCTTGCGGAGGACTGGAAGCATTTAGTGAGAAAGGATAGAAATGTAAGCTTTGGGGAACAGGAGGGAGATAGGAGAAGAAGTAGTGGGTAAGGTGTGTTTCTGAAGATGGAGAGTGGATGAAAGGAGTGAAATGATGCAGTGTTTGGAACAAGTATTTCAGGGAGCAAGGAAGGGTGTTGGTGAGAAGGAAGGAGCAAGGTAAGAGAAGACATATTGAGGATACCTTGTTTTTTGGTTCTGGTTTGTTTGGTTTGGTTTTGGTTGGTTTGTTTGTTTTTAACGTCTGAAACAAGCAGAAAAGTTGCTGCCTAAAAAGGAAGAAAATTTGCAATGACCATGTAAGTTGTTCTCCCAGCTTTAGAAAGGTCCCCATATTCTGAAAATGAGTTGCCTGGGTTAAAACCTTGCTTAGCTGTTTACACTGCAAACAAAAGTTATCCTGAGGAGAGATTTCCATGTATTTTCACTGCACAGGTGTTGTCCTGTACCCACAGATTTGAATCCAGAAAATATCTATTTTCTCAATAACCAGAAAGTGTGGGAATGTAATTTTGAGGTCCATCAGAAAGGACACAGTTTATGCTGGTTGCTTCAATGGCCTTTTCCCCCTCCACTTCCAGTCCTCTTACCTCCTTTTATAAGCCTGAAGGAATCCATCTACTCTCTAGTGTTATTCCAAACATGGAGCACATCCTGAGGAAGAGACCTGTGTCATTGCTGAGGTCAAACATCTCTGAGGGAGCAAGTTGCTCCATATAGCTGTACTTCTGTTTCACAGCTTCTTGGTGATTGGTGAGCAGGACAGAGCAAGGCATTGTTGTGCCAGCTCTGTCCCTCACAGTACCAGAAACAGGGCTGAGGACCCCAAGGCTGACCTGTAGGTCCATAGGGAGCTGTGCCCCAGTGCCTGCATCACTTTGGCCATCCTGTACTGGATATACATCTGTGATTTCACCTGTGTGCCATTTGGTGCAGCCCGCCCAATGCCAGATCGAGGCCAGACATCTCTTGTGTGCATTGCATACATTGCCTCGTGCTTTGTGGTGGGCATTTGTGCCAGCTAAAGTATTTCAAGGTTTGTATTGGCCTACAGAAATGCTCTACTTCAGCTGCAAATCCTTTGCAGCATGCTTGCCTGGGCCGTTAGCAGGGGAGCAAGGCTGGCCTGCTAGCACATCTGAAGACACACATAGTTCTGAGGTGCTGAGCAAGAGCTATATTTTGTCTGGAGTGAAAGGCAAGGATTTCTGTAGCAGGAGAGCCTCTGTGGCCCTGGGTCTGACTTGTCTGTTTTACTTGCTGGAGCACTCTTCACTTTTGCTGGCCAGGAGGCCTCTTTATTTCTGTGTCTCTGCTCTTGGTTTTCTTGGGCTTCCTGGGTGGTGGTGGAGTTGTGATGTCTTGAATACCAATAGTGAAGCTGAACATATGTGAACCTTTCCTAATCCTGCTAATCTTCCTTCAAAAACCTTTCTGAAAGTGTAGGCAACATCCAGATTAAAAAAAAAAGGGGGGGGGGGGGGGGGGGGGGGGGAGGAAAGCTACTGAGCATTTTAATGACAAATAATCTTTGTAAAGGGGGAGGGGGGTTTTGCCTCAGCTGGAGATGGAGCTTATGAACTACAGCAGGTAGAAATAACTGCTGTATTACCTCATGTAATCTCTGCTATTCAGGGTCAGATTAGGCCTGAATGCGAGACGAAATAGACTTCTCTTTTAAACCGGGGACTTTGTCCCCACAACGACTATTAGGCGGTAATTAGTTGTGACAGAATTACCAGCCGCACAATGGCAACTGGAGCCTTACAAGTCCTTTGAAACGGCTTGGAGGAGCTGAATAGATGCTACTTGCAATTTTGAAATTCTGCTCTGAGGTAGGAATTATTTCCTCCCCTCCCGCCCACCGCTTCTCTCCTGAATTTACATGGTGTGTTTGTCAGGCAGGGAGCCGGTACCAGCTGAAATTTGGATGTTCGCAGTCAGCTGTCCCACAGCTTTTGGCAGGATGGATGAGATAACAACTTCTTCTTTGATCTCATTAGCTGTGATAGTGTTGCGATGGCTTGAGACTCAGTGTTGATAGGCTGGATGTTTTGAGACTTCCTAGTGCTCTGAAGGAGAAAATGAGATCTAATTAAATCAGTCAATGTAGAGGTAGCACAGGGCTGGGCTTGCCCATAGGTTAGGGACTTGAGCAACTGAAAAGCTCTCTCTGTGCGCTGCCATGCATGCTTCACAGGCACTGTGCTTCCCAGTGTACCTACCTGTCACTGGCTGCCTCTGCCTTATATCAGTACTGGAGCAACCTCTAAGATGTTTGGAGTGGAGATCTGAACTGGGCCTCTGTAATATAGATTGTAGCCAGATGTGAATCCGAAACTTTTAGGAAATGGAAATTAATACTGAGAGCTAAATCTCCATGACACTGCCAGTGTAGAGATGAAAGATCATGCTCTGGGTCTTCAATCTATTCAGCAGCACCGGCAACTGTTGCACTGCACCTTCCCCAAGGCAGCTCTTTGCAAATTGGTTGTTCAGCAATACCATGCAAAATGGTTTTATACCCAGTTCCAGATAGTACTAAGTCATCACGGAGGCTGAATCATAAGGCAAAAGGAAATCTCTTTCCTCCCTGGCTAGTCCTGCCATGCTTGCTGCACTTGGTTGCTGACAGCCCCAAGGAGAGGAGAAACCCACCTGTGGGGCTCAGGATGGCTTGGACGGTATGTGAGTGAGCTGGGGCAGGTGCCAGAACTGTATGGCTGTGCCAGCATGGTCACACTGGTGAGAAAGAGCATTCTCAAACCATCTGTTTCCAAATGAAGTTTTGGTGAACATTCTGGCCTGGTCTGGAAATGACAATGGCCCCCTGGGCTGTGGTGTGATGGTGGTGGCCATGTGTCCCCTGGGGCAGTCTTCTGTCACTGGGTTTGTATTCATGGAATTCCTACTTTGGTTTATTTATTCTCCCATGCCCTCCCCTGATGTTTTATGAAGGCATTATCTTTGCTGCTGGCTGCCATGGCAGGGAATACCTGACCATCTCACTTCTCAGCAGCCTGTTCCTCTGCTCACACCTGCCAGGCAGCTGCAGGAAAGATGATGGGATGTAGGACTGACACAAGCAACATTGCAGAGGGGCAACTCTCAGGAGACATCAGCTAACAAGAACATGGGGTAGAACCGAGAGCTCTTTGGTGTGTGCAGCAGCTCAGGCTCCATTGTGTTTGTGTCCAGGATGACCAGGGGATCTTAGAGGTCTCTTTCAACCAAAACAGTTCTACAATTCTATAATTCAGAGTGTGGTTTCTATAGTCTATTTGCATCTTCAAAAGTAAAAATACCACACTAGGCACTATATCCTGCATCAAGAACTAGGCACTATGGCCTGCATCAAGAACAGTGTGGCCAGCAGGAGCAGGGAGGTCATTCTGCCCCTGTACACTGCACTGGTTAGGCCACACCTCAAGTACTGTGTCCAGTTCTGGGCCCCTCAGTTTAGGAAGGATGTTGACTTGCTGGAACGAGTCCAGAGAAGAGCAACAAAGTTGGTGAGGGGTTTGGAACACAAGCCCTATGAGGAGAGGCTGAGGGAGCTGGGGTTGCTTAGCCTGGAGAAGAGGAGACTTAGGGGTGACCTTATCACTCTCTACAACTACCTGAAGGGAGGTTGTAGACAGGCTGATGATGGTCTCTTCTCCCAGGCACCCAGTACCAGAACAAGAGGACACAGTCTCAAGCTGCGCCAGGGGAGGTTCAGGCTGGATGTTAGGAAGAAGTTCTATACAGAAAGAGTGATTGCGCTATGGAACGGGTTGCCCGGGGAGGTGGTGGAGTCGCCGTCATTGAAGGTGTTCAGAAGGAGACTTGACGGGGTGCTTGGTGCCATGGGTTAGCTGTTTGGGTGGGTTGGATTGGTTGATGGGTTGGACACGATGATCTTGAAGGTCTCTTCCAACCTGGTTTGGTTTATTCTAATAAAGGTTTATTCTAACAATATATTGCATATTTCACAGATAGACAACATGAATACTCACCACTGTTGTGTGACACAGAAGTCCTGTATGTGCCTTCCCAAAAGAAAAAGGTATAACACCCACACATCCTACAAACATCTAAGGATAGCTGAACCGTGGACTCTGCTTTCAAAAATGTGAAAATGTTTTCCTTTCATATCTAATACCAGTCCACCTTCCCTGCATAATGGTCATGATTAAAGTAAGAACATAGCATCTTCCTAGCACATAAGGAAGGAATTCACCTGCAGACCTGTTAGCACGCACCCTGTGATATCTTTTAAAGGACCCTCAGAACATGTTGCAACAAGGAGACAAATTATATCAGGCAGTTAAATTAAAACCAAAAGACCAGGTTTTATTACCCTTCCCCATGCTGAAATGTACCTCATTCCTGAAGTAGTCCCATTGATTTCAAAGCCGAATGAAGTCTCTTGAAAGAGAAAAGAACAAAACTGGCAATATGTTCCAGAACTTAGGGTTGTAATTCATTATTTCTTCCCTAGTAAATTAAATAGAATCAGGACCTTTCACATAAGAGTATAATAATGTAAGATTATTTTTTTCCTTTCACAAAATATTTGAAGCTCAGTGTTAATTAAGAGAAAAGATTTTACAATTTCTTTCTTTAAAGAAAGAAATAAAACAGGGGGGGGGAAAAATGAGACTTAAAGTTCATATTCCCCTTTCTAGTGAATAGAAAGCAACCTGCTCCTGCTGGCCTTAGCAGGCATTTTCCATCAGCCTCTGCAGAGGGGATCAAGACCTCTCTTTTCTGCCAACATACTGTTTTCTTCTCATTGGAATATGTGTCCAAATGAATGACCAGATTAGTGGTGAGGTCCCTGTCTCTTGGTGCTGGCCCTGATACAGGTGTGCAGGAGGCACAGAGCCTGACCCCAGGGCAAACTCTCACCTTGACTTCCCACATTAATCTCAAAACGTCTTGACTTCCCAAAGTCAGCTTCTATATCTCCACCACAGCATTAGCATCTGCAGTGACTTGGGTTTACTTCTGCATGCCACTGGCTTGCTTCAGCTTCTCATGCTTGAAACCAAGATTCAGGGCACAGATTTGGCTCACCAAGCTCTTTAGCTCGTGGCTAAAAATGCCATGGGGACAACTAGAGCACTATTATTTTTACTGCAGGCAAAGGGGCTGGATGGACCTTGTTTGCTCCCAGGCAGTCTACATGGGATAGACAACATTATGCTCCCTTCCTAAATGGGACTGTGCTGGGGTGTGGAGATTAAGTGTCTTATCTCTCTTGATGGGCACTTGGATCCAAATCTCTTGACCCAAAGCTGGCTGCTCCTGCTCTGCCAGGGGTGCTCATCCTGCTTCCCAGCCCTTCACCTTGGTGACCGTGTGCTGTCTTAGCCTCTATCAACAGATACTAAATATGTCAAGGACTGAAGCAAGAATTCAAGGATCTACCCTCAAAGGTTTTGTTGATTTATCTTCACTATAAATCTATTTCTTTTGAGTGATCTGAAATTGATTTCAGGCTCATTCCTTCATTCCCCCCATTTGGTTGTAATTTGGGATGTCAAGGAAATTGTGTTGAAAGAAGAAGATGAGCCCATACGAAAAGGGATTATCTGTCCCATATGGGTAGAAGATGCTGGTGTGGGGGAGAAGGGAAGAGAAAATGCTTGTCTCTACATGTTTGCACATGTGCAGTGTTGGGCAGAAGTGGGTTTCCAAGAAGAGAGGAAAAATCAAAGGAAAATTCCTAGTTCAACAGAACCATCCCATGACAAGTTAGAAACTTGGTTATGAGCATCCTTTGGGTAGGGAAGGATATGCAGGTGAGCATCCTCACACAGCAATTTTAAGTAACCAGTGTGCTCCGATTTAGTATCTAATCAGGCCTTTTGCTTTCTGAGGAAACATGTACAACTGAAAGGATAAAACAGATCCCTGTTGCAGACCAACCAGAAAATTATGAAGTATGAGTCAGGAAAAGACTTTCTCACTTTTCAGTGTTTTCATCTGGATTCACTCTAAGATGACTTTTGAAGATTAGGGCAAACTTTGGATTTCATCTTTTGCAGCTACATATCGCTCAGGTAAAAAGAGTGACAGACGCTTTAGTGTGTATCAGATCCCATACAGATTTGCTACATACTTCTTTTTAAGAAGGGGCTGCTTTGCCACATGAGGCCCCTCCTGTCTTCTGTAGTGCTCAGGTAGTCTCCTTACCTCATCACCCTGATTCTGCAGCTTCTGGGGTCAGGTAAGGAGGTGCTGTCACTGTGGATAGACATGTCCGTCACTGAGAACTGGCTGTCAGAGAGCCTGTGTTAAATTGATGCTCTTTCCCCCACACTTCAGGCTCCTCTCTGAGAAGAATGTCACAGTGGTTGCCCTTGGCTTCCTGCTACCAGCCTGTCCAAGACCACCATACATTTGGATATTCCAGGCACAACCTCCATTTCTATCTGGAAATTTTGCCCCACTGGATTTGAACCTTGAACTCTGTGTGAGGAAGCCAGGGTTGTTCATGCCAAGAGGCCAGTCTGTAGCATCCTGCACCTTGATGGAGTAAGCACTTGGCTAGGAGCTCTTGGGAAAGTCACTCCTCATCATATTCTGTCCCAGCACTGAGAGCTTGCCTAGCTGTCTTCTAGGTCCCGTCTTAGCATCTATTGCCTCAGATGATGAGGAGGGGATGTGTGATTTTGTGCACTGGCAGTCACTTTAATATATCTACATACCTATTTTCTTCCCCACTGCCATTCTTCTGTCATGCAGCAGGATCCATTTCCTTGTCTGATGTCTCCTCTCAACTCTTCCCAAGGTGGGATTCAGAATGCTCCTGCATAGGCAGAGGTCTCCCTATTCAGAGGCTGGGGAAGGAGCACAGTATGGCCCAAACCACTGTGCTAAAGAGCACAGAAATAATGAACAAGAGGCAAGGGTCTGCTTCAGATGATCTCTGTTCATGGAGCTGGTGCACAGTCCCTCAGAGCCAGCTAGGTCTGAAGTACCAAGAGCCACTCCATGGAGAATGGTCTGGTCAGACCATTCAGAGCAAGACAGACAATATCAGCAGAGAGCACCTTCTCATCTTGCCACTTAAAGACACCCAAGAGATGGCAAATATGCCTTATTATTGATGTTTGTCCCTGGAAGGTATGTAAAGGAGGGTCCAAATCTGCTTTATAGTTTCAGTAGCAGTGATTTGAGGCTGCAGCAATAGGTACCTGGTGAAACATGTCCATTATTGCAACAAGCCTGACCAAAACAGAGGAAAATTCAAGAAAATAATAACACTTGTGTACAGCAGCTAGAAGAACAAACCTGCAAGTGTCAGGTGGAGCTCACCTCACTTATTCCATGTGTAACAGTTCCATATCCTTCTGCTATGAGACAACTCACTGTTTTCACAATGACAATGCCCACGTTGGTATGGTGTGTGCAAGTCAGAGGCTTGAGTGTAGCTGTGATACAAGAGTTCTAACTCTGCCCCATTCTCATCATGTTCTTTTCTGCAGGCAGTGTCTCAGAATTGAACCCCACTGTTCTCTCTTGGGGCCAAGAGCCTTGCTATCTTCTCACAAGTTCTTTGGTTTGGCCTTCAGCTGTGTGGTATTTGGTGCCAGGCATTGTGAAACGGGGAGCTGTGATGAGGTACAAATAGGGCTGAAGTCTTCCCCCCTTCTGGGAATTGCCATTTGCTTCGTCCCCAGGGATGCTGAGTAGTTTAGCTGTGTGCCATTAGATGTGGGGACCATGCCAGCCTGGCCATAGACATGTCTCTGCTTCTGCAGGGTGCAGTAATGGCATTCACTTCTGAGGGGCAGCAGGAATAGAAGAGGAGAGAAAGACTGGCAGTCTGTGCTTACCACTGGGCAGATGAGTTTCAAAGCTGATAGTGTTATCTTTCTGGACACCACATTACAGGTCCTGTGTTTCCAGACTGGGAACTGTTTCCTAAACAAAGATATTTGTCAGACATACACAGTCTCTTAGCTAAAATCACTCAGGCCCATCTGTTAGGATGGCATAGTGCCCACTTCCAAGTTGGTGAGATGTTTGCCATAGGGCATAAATACCAAGTAACCATGGGTTTAACATGAGCACCCAGTGTAATCATCTAAATGCTCCATTTCTCAGGGTGCTGCCGCAGCCTCGCTGTCTTCTTTGGGCTTTTCCTTGCAGGGTGCCAGTTGAAGACACTGACCCCAAGATTACTCCCCAGATCCAGGCAAGAAAGACCAGACTTTCATCCACCCCATGTGTGGAGGAACAGGGAGGGTGTTTTCAGTGATAAAACCTCCCACTGCCTTTGTTTATGTTGTTCATGCTGACCCAGGAGCTGAGAGAAAAGCTTTAAGGACCATTCTGAGTAACAGAATGGCTGATTAGCAAGGGAGACTGATAATTGCTACATGTAGTGAGCAAAGCCAGCTGAGGTTGGGCACACACGAGGGCCAGTAATCAATACTACATGCACTCCTTCGAATTCACAGAGTTAGTGTCCTCTAGTAGCAGCCCAAGATGCAGACCCTAATACGTCTACTGTGCTGTCACCAATTTTACTAACGTGATGCTGCCTCTTACCATTGTGGCTGTATTGACTCAGCCTCCAGTATCTAACCCAAAGTAATTCATATCAACAACAAAGTATTTACCTGGAAAAGCTCCCACAGGTTTAACAGAGCTTCTGTGGGGTTTTGCTTGATCCTTACTTGTTAAAGCTGTCCAAGCCACAGCAACTTTTTGGAGAAGACTGTCCCTCCTCCAGTTCCCATAGCCTTGAAAGTCTCCCTTTCAGGATGTATTTAACAAAATGGTGGCTACCTGTTTGGATTGCTTCTCAGAAATAACCACCCACCCAGGGGGCTGCAGGTCATTGCACTAAAATGGCAATTAAGCAGAGCTTTCTCCAAGGAAGACCTACTGCTGGAAGGCACCTGGAAGACTTTTTTATTTTCCCCTCTTCATAGGAACATAGAATCAATAAGGTTGGAAAAGACCGCAAAGATCTTTAAGTCCAACCTATCACCCAAGACCTCATGACTGCTAAACCATGGCACCAAGTGCCATGTCCAATCCCCTCTTGAACACCTCCAGGGATGGTGACTCCCCCACCTCCCTGGGCAGCCCATTCCAATGGCCAACGACTCTCTCTGTGAAGAACTTTGTAAGGTTGGCAAGCAAGGAGCAGAAAGGGGAGCCAGAGGAATTAATGATGGCAGTATCACCTTAGCACACCGAGGAAACTTTAGGTATTTCTAATGAAATGCAATCATTATGTGCCTACTGCAGCCAAAATAAGTAATTGCAATGATGCTGTCTTTACTCCTTTGGAAATGGAAATTTGCCTAAGCCCAGCGAGGTCAAGAGAGCAATTTTACTCTTCATAGTAGAGATGATGACATGTGAACACCTTTCAGAAAAGCAGTCACAGATCTATTTACCTGACATTTGTCAATGGCCGGCAGAAGATGACATTCTGTGGTCTGAAACAGTTTCTTTAATGCTTGAAATGAAGCACCAGAAAATGGTTTATTTTTTTAAGCCTTACATAGGTATCATTATGTGAGGTCTCTCCCTTGGCATGTCTATGTGTGTGGAATACTCTGTACCCCATGTAAAAATACACTAGTGAACAAGAGCATCACAGAAATGAAAATGTCAGCAGGAAACATGTGAACGCAATTGAGTCATGTAGGTGTGAGGAATACAAGCTGATTTATCCCAGCTAGAGGTCTGACTAGTTCACTGGGACTGTAACTCACGTCTCCTGAGCAAACAGAGTTTTCCTGTGCTTGGCTTTACAGAGTTCTTTCCATCCTGGATGCTTTCTACTAACCTGACCCCCTTGCTGCTTCATGCAACTTGTGTTTGAGGTAAACCAAAAGACACAGGGTACACTTCCATGGTTTTTATAAAGCCCAACTCAAGTTACATGTGACATGCTTTATATGAGTGATAGCTGTTGGGAGGTTGATGTCCCTGTATCACCCTTGTATTTAATACTGTATGTGTACTTGTCAAGAGGTCTTACACCAAAGATGCTCAGCTTTAATTCCACTTAATGGTATGGTCCTGTGTTTTGTTTTGTCCTTGAGGCAAAGTGAAAGTCAGTGGCTTGACTGTGTCTTCTCTGGAGATGCTTAACGTCTTGTCGAGCTTTTTACTAACCTCTGCATAGCAAAACATGGCATTAAAGAGTAAATAAAAAGACATGTAGAGAAACTCTTAGTATTTAATATAGGATGGCAGCACCATTTAGCTGTTCTCAGCAGCCTGTGCTCATGCATCTGTCTGGACCATTGCACCATATTGTTAGTGGATGAAACATAAAACTGTTACAACTTTTTAAAAGAAATTGATGGTGTTTTTTTTTTTTTAATGTAATAATAGGGCCAGGCAAAAATGTGATCAAGTTACATCAGTTTCTGGGCAAAATTCTCCCACTGCCAGCCAGGCAAAAATGTGATCAAGTTGCATTATTTTCTGGGCAAAATTCTCCTACTGCAAGCCTGAATGCGCTTTTCCCAACGCATGACCCAATGGGAGTAAAGACTTCTAATTTATTGGAGGGGTGCTCTTTCAGTTTGTGTTTTATTGGTAATTTACAATGCCCAATGCCCTCATATTCACCTTCCCCTCTTCTCAAGTAGGTGAACACAATGGAATTGTCTTTGTTGCAGAAAAAGGGATGCTTTCTCTGAGCATGCCCCATTAAATGGGAACCGGCAGACAACTGACAGGAGTGTGGTGGGTGTGATTATCAGCGCCGGATGAGAGCCATTAACAAAATGGAGAGTGTCATCTTCAGAGCACAAATATTTTCCCTTGCCATAATACCCTCTCAAGGGGACCTGAAGTGGACCTGCATTGTCCCACGTGCTCCCAAGCCCAACACCAATCATTTTTCTCTTGCAACTGCTGAAGTTTTTGGCGCCTGCAAGGGAGTGAGCATGGGGCAGCCAAAAAGATGCTAGCACTTAGGGGCTATTGTACTTTCTCCCCTCGGACAAAGCGTCCTCCAGCCCGTCCCTGTTGGCCCCTGGAGCCGTGTCCATAACCAAAGGCCAGATGAATAATATCCTGGGCTTCTTCATCTTGGCGTCTCCCAGAAGATCTCAGGATCGGAAGGATTTTTTTCTTAGACAGACCGGTTTGGGTTTAATTCCTTCCCTGCCTGCTCTCCCCGTGTTTTTTGTTCGCCTCCCAGCGGAACAGAGGATGGGTTTGTCACCCTGAATCAGGAGGATTGTTTCACATCATCGGGCCATTCATCCTCTCCCCTCCCCTGTTGTAAAACACCAGCGCCGGCCCAGGGAACAGTGGGGGCATTGTGCGGCGGCACGATACCACCCAGATTTTACCTCGGCCCTCTCCGATCCCGGGTTTTGTTCCCCCTCAAAAGAAAGCATTTGCTCGGGGGAGGGGAGGGGGTGTTCCTATTGCTTCCACTAACACGGAGGTTAAAGGAAAGATTGATGGGAGAAAGTTCACCTAGAAAACCAGGATAAATTTCTGACTGGCCAAGGCCAGTTGTTTCATTGTCCAGGGGCCATGTTTTTTGTTAATTATCTCTCACTCTCGCCTTTTATCAAGGAAACTGGCAGCAAAGCGTGGAGAAAGGAACAGGATATAGAGGTCAGAGGGTCCTGCTTGGCCACCTAGGTATTCCATTTTAAATGCAGAGGGCGAGTGAGGCACTGGGCGAGTTTTTTTGGGGCAGAGGGAAATGGGGACCATCGAAATAATAACTGGGAGTATCCCCAGCATTCACACCCAAAATTCTCACTCCTATGCCCAAGGTAAAATAAAAAAAAAAAGGAAGAAAATAATTTTTTTAAACAGAAAAATAGGAAGCACTGGAAAAGGACTTTTATTCCCTTTCTTTTTAAAGGGAGGAAAGTTGCTTCGAACAAGTCTATGTTGTCAAGGAAATAAACCTTAGTGAGGGTAGGCATTAAACACACAGCTGCTGGACTTGGCCAGCTCTTAGACACTGGTGGCAATGACAATGATTCTTGGTGGCAGCAAACCAGATCTAAACATAAATAGGGCTGCATGAAAGGGGAGGAAATGGAACAAAACAGTTCCTTGGGTACCACTGGCAGAGGAATAACATCAATTTCGATTAAAAAGCGAAAGAATTCTCCTGTTTCCACACATTAGTAAAGGCATGCAAATTCATAACTCACCAACAATGTACCTTTGAAATGCAGCTGCACCCCACAAACAGGGCCTTTCTCCCTGCAGAGAAGCAGCCCTGTTTTAAGCAGAAAGAAAACAACTATTGAAAAAGCCACAAGGGTCCCTAACAGTGGGGAGGGGTGTTGGGGAGAGGTGGAGGAAATGTGTTAGGTTTGGCAGATGCAGGAGATCAGTGTTTTCCATATAATGGAGCCTTCATATCTGGTCATTCCTGAATGAAATGGTGCTTCCCAGGATCCACCAGCAGGTTGGCCTCAGGCAGCTGTTGGCAATGCCAGGTGTGGATGGGAAATTTCCATGGCCCAGGGACTGTGGCCAGTGGGGTTGGAGGGATGGAGGCAGCTCCTTGGGCGGGCAGTACAAAGTCTACAGCAACCCTGCCTGCTTTCCAGTCCTCTCTGGGAGGACTGCTCCTTTCACTGAAGTTTTGCAGGGTCAGCATCCCTGCACTGCCCTGGGTGAATGATTCCTTCCTATGCATTGCTGCTGGAGATGTCACAAGGAGTATGCCAGCTCCCATGCTCATTCCCTCCAGTCACCTGCTGTGGCTTTCCAACCTGGCACATGGCCACCCATTCCTGGGTGGACTGATATTACCTGTAATTTCTTATAGGAACACATGTAAGCAAACTGCAGGGCACCCAAAGTATATGTTTAATATTGAAAGACTGAAAACTGAGCCCTTCAATTCTTTGTTCTAAAAGTAGTAGGACTCCCTGCAGAGGTGTCAGCCAACTTCTCAAACAGCAACATTGACTGCTTGTTGTGTAGGCACCTTCAAAAACTACCAAAGATTGCTGGGACCAGCTGGAATTTCCTCACCCTCCGTGTTCCCACTAGGCAAATCCTTTGCTGGAGTACAGTGGTGTTTGAGCATCTGTGGAAGCCTGATTGGAGCTCTTTTCTTGGTGTGAGGGGACAACTCCTTCTCTCATCTTGTTTTGTAGGTATAGGAGATCATTTCCACCAAGTAAACTTTATCCTGGCCATACTGACACAGTGAATATACAGAGGATGTCAGAGTTTTTAGGCTTGCTGCACGGACTTCAGCCTGTTTGAGAAGCCATTCATGTCTCAAGTTGGTCTTTAGGAGACTCTGACTGGGGAAGCTCTCAGGATTGAGTTTATTTCTGGGTCTGCCCCCTGCACTTTGTAAACCCATCACCAGAAATGCTCACTATTGGATTTATCTTCATCATTTGACAGAAATCACTTTGAAAGAGGACAAGGCAAAGCCACTGTCATGAAACAGTGTGGCATTTATCTCCAGTGGACAATACTATAATTATTGGTCATTGATAAAAATGAATGGTTGTCTGTTGGTGAGTCACTGCTTTTAAGCCCCTAAACTGATTGAGAGCTCTTGCCTTGTCTTACTGTCCACCATGGTGACAGTTGGGTCACCAACTGGACCTGTGAGCCCTGGCAACATCTGACAAATCTTCATTACTTGGCAGTTTTGTTGTGCTTGCATGAGTTGCTCATGCAGAGAGAAGTGACTGTAGGAGTATTGTCTGGGGCCAGCAGCATGGCTGGGCAGATGCAAGGCAGTTTGTGCATGCGGACACAGCGAACTTCTGCTGCGGGGATCTATGTGGTGATGGGGACCAGTAAAGAGATGATACATCTCAGAGCTGCTGGAGGTGACCAGAGCTGGAACTGGTGAGCATCCTGGGCTGATCAGAGGTAGGATGGCCTTTACCTCCAGCCCAGTCATGGAAAACTCCTGGAAACTGCTCTTGAAGATTTTTGAGGAATGAAATTCTGGGCTGACCCATGCACATCTCCCTGCAAAGACCCAAAAACCTTATCTGACTGAGTAGAAAGCCAAAGCACGTGGCCACACACAGCCAAGGAGAAGGGGTCTTGTGGTGGGGCCGTGGGGACAGGAGACCCTTCAGTGCCACATGCCCTTGCTGACATGCCCAGGCTGTGTGGTAGGGCTGGTGTTATAATACCAGTGTGGACTGGTATTACCGTATCTATTCCAAGGCTGATGTCCCCATGGTCTCTGCTTCTGACCAAACCTCATGGCTGGCAAGAGAGGGCAGGGGAAGGCTGCCCCCAAGAGACCCAAATATAAAAAGCAAACAGCCTGATTTTGGCCACGTCTGGCTGGCCAAGGAGCTGTATTTCTCCCTCTTGGATGTCTCCAGGCATGAGTACTGTCGTGTGCCTCACGGGAGGGGGGAAGGCAAGTCCCGTCAAACCGCAGGAGGTACAAACCGGGACAGCTTGACATTTGTGTAAGACAGGGTCAGGACACTGTGTCATCCCTGTGTGCCGTGTGCTGCTCGGCTTCCCTGCCAAACACGGGATGCAAATGAGACAGCGATGGCGGCCCTCGGGAGAGCCCACCTGGCTTGGCGTCTGCGTTCTCCGGAGGGAGCCGGAGCTGCGGCTGCAGGGGAAGAGCCCCCGCCGTGCTGGGCTGGACTGTCCCTGTTCTTCCACCAGAGGCGTAGGACTCAGCTTCCCAAGGCAGGCACCGCGGAGATGTCTGGTAGGAGATACGAGACCTGTCACGTCGTCATAGCTTCCTCTCAGTGACGAGCCAGAAGAGCTCCGTCTTCTCATCCGTCTCCTCCCAGGGTGTGAGGGTACACGCCGGGAGGGGGCAGGCAGAGTCACCTCTCCGGCTGAGCTGTGTCAGCAGCCACCTACCATGGAGATGTGATCGAGATCTCCCCAGCTGGCCGGTTTGCATAGTGTTGGGTTAGTTGTGAGTAAGAATGGCTTTACAACACCACATTAGAAATGTGAGGTTTTGTTACCCTAATTCAGCTCTTAATGACCTCTCATCACGAACTGATGTGCAATTCCAGATTTTGGATAGAGTCACCTTCTGTCTTCTTGCAGGTTTGGCTTCATTTGCCCTCTTCAAGAATGCAGGTTAACCCATGTCTTCCAGACATAGTATTTGAGTTTCCTTTGCTGTCTTTTCTCACAAAATCCCTCTGCTTTGTTTCATGATGTTTGTGATGATACCACCTTGATGTGCTGGGTGGTTTCCATGCAAAGAAGAAACCTCTCTGGAGTCATCAAAGATCTCTGGATTGAAAAGGTGTACCTGAGCTATGTGAGCCTTATCCAAAGCTAGGGCTAGTCATGGAGTGGAATTCAGGGAAAATGTCAAATGTCTGGAAAGACCTCTGCTTTTATCTTGCTGAACTTTCCAAGTGCCCTACTCTTCCTCAGTAGCCCTTCCCACTGACTTAAGCTGTGAGACCAGCTTCTAAAAAATGCTTCTAATGACATCCTATTGCCTTCTCCTTCCTGAAGCCATTTGCAGTCTTTCCTCATCTATATGGTTTGTCTGTTTTGTCTTTTAAATCTTGCTTTTTACAGGGTGGAGATATCCATCCTGTAGGATATAGGATACAGGATACCTCCCCTTCCTCTAGTTTCCTTTCTGAACAGTATGCAAAAGGACAAGGTACTTTTATGGACACATGACTATGGAGCATGAAACCATGCCCTGTCTCTCCACTGATATCTCTGTTCATCACCAAGGAGAAACATAAACTCCCTGTCCTGCCACCACACCTTTCCTTTCTGCCACAAGCATCCTCAAGCCCCATCCCTTCCTGTGCTGCTTGCTTATTGCCCCAGGCCTCAGTTTCATACTTGGCTGCAGATGCCTCACTATTCCCCTCTACCCTTCAGCTCTGCAGGGTGTGGGGTGGTTTGCTGCAGAGCCTTTTCCTTTGGGATGGTCATACATGGGTTTGGTCCATAAAGCCAAAATCAGCACGGGATCACTGGAGCTGCAGCTTGTTAGCTTGGTGGTAGATGTGGTAAACTAGCTATCAGGAGTTTCACATTCTTGCCCAGCTGTGCCTTCCCTTCACACTCTGTTTCTTCCAGTGGGCAGAGACAATCCCATTTACAGGGGAGACCATTTGACCAAGCCTTCACTTTGTATTTCTCTTTGCCAAGTCCATATATTTGTTCATGTTTCCTAAGAAACTTTTGGATTCTTTCCCTTTGGAAAGAAAACTGATTTGTCTCTAAAGGAAGAATCTGCATCATTGTGTTTTCCAGTTATGCAAGGCAATGTGCCTGCACACAGGACTTACAGGATGGGAGTAGGTGCCTGGTGTCTTTGGTGTCTTGGGAAGTTTGAGGCTTAACTTTCATGAGGCAGGATGCTGTTGTTGTTTGGGAGGTTTTTGTTGTTGGTTTTGCTTGGTTGGTTGTGGGGTTGTGGGGCTTTTTATGCTTTTAAATAAAAAACAAAACAAAATAACCTAAACCAAAACAAAATAAACAAACCAAACCAATTCTTGTTTCCAGAAAAATGTCAAAGAAAGAGGATGTGATCTTGCCCCAAAGTTTGAAATCAGTGAAACAAAAGGAGGGAAAGTGTGCAGAGGAGAAAGCAGGAATAGCTAATATTAAATGCTTATGTAAAGGTTATATAGAATACAGAATTAACCCGGTTGGAAAAGACCTTTGAGATCATTGAGTCCAACCTATCACCCAACACCATCTAATCAATTAAACCATGGCACCAAGTGCTTCAGCCAGTCCTTTCTTAAACACTTCCAGTGATGGTGACTCCACCATATATGCATCACAGAAGCATACACACACACGTGGATAGTAAATGGGAGAGCCAAAATGTGCACTATGCTGATTTTTATCAGAAATATGTCAGTTCCTTACTACTGGAATAAGCAGTCCTGCAGTCTTGAAATGCAGAGAAGAAACCTTTCCTAAGAGACCACAGGAAAATGGATTATTCTCACAAATTTGGTTTGGAACTTTACCAGTTTTTTCCTTCCCTCCCTCCCTCCCTCCCTCCCTCCCTCCCTCCCTCCCTCCCTCCCTCCCTCCCTTCCTTCCTTCCTTCCTTCCTTCCTTCCTTCCTTCCTTCCTTCCTTCCTTCCTTCCTTCCTTCCTTCCTTCCTTCCTTCCTTCCTTCCTTCCTTCCTTCCTTCCTTCCTTCCTTCCTTCCTTCCTTCCTTCCTTCCTTCCTTCCTTCCTTCCTTCCTTCCTTCCTTCCTTCCTTCCTTCCTTCCTTCCTTCCTTCCTTCCTTCCTTCCTCCCTCCCTCCCTCCCTCCCTCCCTCCCTCCCTCCCTCCCTTCCTTCCTTCCTTCCTTCCTTCCTTCCTTCCTTCCTTCCTTCCTTCCTTCCTTCCTTCCTTCCTTCCTTCCTTCCTTCCTTCCTTCCTTCCTTCCTTCCTTCCTTCCTTCCTTCCTTCCTTCCTTCCTTCCTTCCTCCCTCCCTCTTCCTCTCTCTTCCTCTCTTTTTCTCCCCTTCTTTCTCTGCTCTCGCTTTCTTTAACTCTTTTTTTTTTCTCTCCTTTGTTTTTCTTCCTTCCTTGCTTTATTTTTCAACCTATTTTTTATCTTTCTGGTTTTCTCATTCTCTTTTACCCTTACTCTTTCTTTCTGAACGGTACCCTCTTTGTTTCACACAAGTCTGTATTACTTTGCTTGACATTTTCTAAATGATTTGGAAAACTTGCTAGGTTTCTCTTTCCTGTTGACACACAAGAAGTTCTGATGTCAACATGAAGGGTAGAGCTGTTCCAATCTAAGTGTCATGAATTTGCTTCTTTTAATGTTTTTATCACTTCATTATGCATCTTTTAAACTAGAGAGAGATCCAAGTGGTGGCTAGCACAACCTGATTATAATCTTGAACACTTGTTTTAAACCGAGGAAGTGCTATGCAAATACTTCACCAGAATTACCATTCTCCTCCTAAATGCTCCTCTGTGGAAAAGATTCAGCATATTTGCCTAGGTACTTAAATTAGTTTAATATAGCTCTGAGGCTTGAGAAGGAAGTTTGCAGCTGCAGTAGCTTCTGCGTCTTTAGTACACTCAAAAAGCCCTGCAGCAGATAGCATTTATCTGGGGTTAAACCATGGCTTTTGTGCACAAAAAAAAAAGGGGAAAAAAAGTACAGCAGTGAATAAAAATGGCTAAGTGCAGCTGTAAATCTCTAACCAAATTATTCAGAGAGAGTGAACAAACATACATCCATCATTAAAAAAAGGAAAATCATCTTCCTTTAAGAACAGGGAGATACTGAGAAGTCTTAAAGTATATTAGAACAGCTTAGAGCTCTCAATGTGGGGGAGAAACCTTGTATATTATCCACAGTGCTAAGGAGATTATCAATGGATTTCACTCCCCAATCCTTTTTACAACACCCATCTCATTAGAATAAGTAATAAAGATGACATCACAGACAGATCTAATTGATCCAAAAGAGCTCGTTTAAACTGTGTCCAGATTCACTTCTGCATTCAATACATTTTTTTCCCCCCAGAAATTCAGCTTTGCCTTTGATTGAACAGTTGAAAAGTTTTAGTATCAAATCAAACTAACGTTGTTATTATGCAAAGCTTTCCTCAGTATTCTGCTTTGGTAAATGACCTCTATTAGCATGCAGATTGACTGGGGATTACCAGAAGGTTTCCCAAAATAATCATCAGAAAATGTCTTTATAAGGGCTACTTTTCCCTCTGCATGCATGGTCCCAGTCACCATGCCATCCCCTCTCTCCTTCTGCTTCTGCAAGACACTCGGGAGAGCCACCCAGCTAGGTAGCAGGCCCGCTTTGCTGTCTCCAGATGGTCTAAATGCTGTTGTTTTCTCTAGCTATATTTTGAATAGGCAGTGTGATTCCCAGTGGAAGCAGTGGATGGGATGGTTTTGTGCAAGTCAGTGGGAATTTTACCACAGATGCCCGTACAGCCAGGGCTTCACTTTCTACCTCACTCGGAGATCATCTGAAAAGCTGTGCTAGGGTAGATATTATACAGTAAATAGATTGTATCTTGTGTGCATGTATATTTGATTGGTCTATTTCTCTATAATAATTCCCTCTTAAATCAGAGACAATTTTTTCTAATACCCTGTTTTTACTCCAGTGCCCCATCTGAGTAACTTCAGCCCATGAACATCTCTACCAGGTGTAATTAGGACTTCTTGTAGCCTGACACACAGGGGATGGAAGTCACAGGCATGGTCTTAGTGATTAGAAAGAGGAATATAACTGATAATTAATGCCTAGAGAAAAATGGCCAGCTGTAGTTACTGATGCAGAAAGTATTAAACATTAGGCCAGCAGGAAACTTTGACCTGTTGTTTTGAAGTATATAGCACAGCCTAAAGCCTGTATGTCACAAGCCAGACCCTGACCTGGCACCACAGTATATTGTGTGCTGCTGTCATCTCAAGCATCGTTTTCCAAAATTGGCCTCAAGTGCTTAAAACTGCTGTTCTCTTGGTGCTAGCAGTGCATAAAGCCACCCAGCCTCCTTGTTCCTCTCTGATGCTATGGGTTCCAGGGCTAGCCAAGGGGATTTGGGAGAATGAAATCCCAGCTACCCTTTCAGGGAGACAGTGATGCCAGCAGCAAAGTAGCCAGGCATCTCTGAAGTCATGGTCAGTCCTTGATGTGAGGAATGATACTGTCCTTCAGTCTCTGTCCTATGGTAATACACAGCTTTCATGATGTTTGTCATAGGATAGGTTGTTAAGATATCTTGCAAGCCAAGGTGTGGGGTTTCTTTCTTGTTTTGCTTTCCCTCTGTTTCCTTCCTTGGAGGAATCATGCAAGCTCATCTCATACTGTTCCTGCAACAGTGCCCATATTCCTGTGTCTTGACCAGCAAGAAAAAAAAAGCAGGGTTAGCTTTGATCTTGCCTGCCCAAGGTGTGTGTGTGTGTGAATATAGGTCATGTTCTGTGGTTCTGAGGACCAGGAGAGTTTTGGTGACTTAAATTGAGCTCTGTGGCTTTACCATAGATGAAGAAGTAAAGCAGACAGCAAGACTGCAAGTCTCTGTCTACCCCAGAACTTAGAAAAAAAACAACTAGAATGATTTTCCCCCTCAGAAGAAGAGGTGATGAAGGGGGTCAGCCTATCTTCTGACCTCATTTCTCCACTTCTCAGCTTATGAACAAGAGGGAACAACAGGGAGCTAGTTGAGTGATGAGCACTATGCCCAAATCCAGTTTGGCAGCTGACATCTTCACATCAGATGCCTTAGTAAATAATTAACATGCCAGAAAAACAATCCCTATGCAAAAACTCCATTTTAGGGATTTTGTCCCTGAACATTGATTATTTAATGATATATTGCATAGTAGAGTTGCTTGTGTAATTATAATTATTAAAATAATAATTATAATAATTATTTATTATAATTCTAGATAATTTTTCTCCTGTAGATGTCTTTAGAATATGACTGCTTTTCCATCTTTGGGCATTTAGCTCTCCTGGGACCTTGAT